>NC_060142.1:422467719-423667719 GCF_021461385.2 Schistocerca piceifrons | reverse complement strand
TTGTCGCCAGTGGTCGGCGGAAGGTGCACGTGCCCGTCGACCTGGGACCGGACCGCAGCGACGCACGGATGCACGCCAAGACCGTAGGATCCTACGCAGTGCCGTAGGGGACCACACCGCCACTTCCCAGCAAATTAGGGACACTTGCTCCTAGGGTATCGGCGAGGACCATTCGCAACCGTCTCCATGAAGCTGGGCTACGGTCCCGCACACCGTTAGGCCGTCTTCCGCTCACGCCCCAACATCGTGCAGCCCGCCTCCAGTGGTGTCGCGACAGGCGTGAATGGAGGGACGAATGGAGACGTGTCGTCTTCAGCGATGAGAGTCGCTTCTGCCTTGGTGCCAATGATGGTCGTATGCGTGTTTGGCGCCGTGCAGGTGAGCGCCACAATCAGGACTGCATACGACCGAGGCACACAGGGCCAACACCCGGCATCATGGTGTGGGGAGCGATCTCCTACACTGGCCGTACACCACTGGTGATCGTCGAGGGGACACTGAATAGTGCACGGTACATCCAAACCGTCATCGAACCCATCGTTCTACCATTCCTAGACCGGCAAGGAAACTTGCTGTTCCAACAGGACAATGCACGTCCGCATGTATCCCGTGTCACCCAACGTGCTCTAGAAGGTGTAAGTCAACTACCCTGGCCAGCAAGATCTCCGGATCTGTCCCCCATTGAGCATGTTTGGGACTGGATGAAGCGTCGTCTCACGCGGTCTGCACGTCCAGCACGAACGCTGGTCCAACTGAGGCGCCAGGTGGAAATGGCATGGCAAGCCGTTCCACAGGACTACATCCAGTATCTCTACGATCGTCTCCATGGGAGAATAGCAGCCTGCATTGCTGCGAAAGGTGGATATACACTGTACTAGTGCCGACATTGTGTATGCTCTGTTGCCTGTGTCTATGTGCCTGTGGTTCTGTCAGTGTGATCATGTGATGTATCTGACCCCAGGAATGTGTCAATAAAGTTTCCCCTTCCTGGGACAATGAATTCACGGTGTTCTTATTTCAATTTCCAGGAGTGTACTAACTAAAATGAGAGTTACTCTACGACCATATTACTACAAGAACACGGTTTTCTTAGATGAAACTAATAGAAAATCTATATTTATTCCACTTTCTAGGCCTGCTCAGAAGCAGTTTATTTTTAATATATTTATTCCACTTTCTAGGCCTGCTCAGAAGCAGTTTATTTTTAAGGTCCCCTGAACGTAAAGCCGGCCGGTGTGGCCATGCGGTTCCGGGCGCTTCGGCCTGGAACCGCGCAACCGCTACGATCGCAGGTTCGAATCCTGCCTCGGGCACGGATGTGTATGATGTCCTTAGGTTAGTTAGGATTAAATAGTTCTCAGTTCTAGGGGACTCATGACCTCAGATGTTAAGTCCCATAGTGCTCAGAGCCATTTGAACCATTTTTTCTGAACGTAAAGTGATCACATGTTTCAATGTAAGCTCTCCGAATTATATGCTGTACGTTTCTTAATTTCCAAACATCATAATACTTATTATCAGTAAAGGAAAGCTGTGATGTGAGACTCTAAGTTGCGAAAGAATCTAAGCCTTTACTAACATAGTTTATGAGTGTGTGGTTATTGTGAATCAGATATTTTATTTTCAGTATTTTGTGCACAAATTAAAACGTTTACCAAAGACTAACTTCAGCAGCAGATACACTTTTGCCTTATTCGCATATAAATATTTTTATAGTGGAGCAAAGCAAAAATCACAGCTTATTGGGTCCTCCTACCCCTCCCCTCCCCTTCCCTTCCCTTCCGCCATTGTGGCCTACTCCGCCTGCCCCCCGCCCCACCTCCTGCCTGGTAGAATGTGTGGAACTGATGGACAGTCAGAACCCCTCCGTCTAATAGGCGCTGCTCATGCATGGTTGTTTACGTCTTTGGGCGGGTTTAGTTACACCTCTGAACAGTCAAAGGGACCGTGTCTGTGATACAATATCCACAGTCAACGTCTGTCTTCAGGAGTTCTGGGAACTGGGTGATGCAAAACTTTTTTTGATGTGTGTATTTCCGTAAACTGCTTGGAAGTTCGTAGTGAATGGGCTTTCAAGCGGAACGTCTTCCACACTGTGTACGGTCAAACGGCTGTGGCTCATTTTATTAATATGCTTCTAGGGCTGTCGAGTGGTCTACTCGCACTCGCACAGTCCTGAAAAGGTTCTTTGTGGTACCTCGTCCCGGGAGCAGCGTTACCTTCGGCGGCCTTCTCACACGGTTCTACCGTCCTTGGGGGATTCGAGGAAAAGCTACCTAAAATCCAGTCTTCGACCACCCAACGTCTAAAGCTCGTAGCAGGCATATCTCAACACGTTCCAGCAGTAGGGAATTTAACGAGTTCATACGACAGACTTCACAAGCCCCGTTCCTCCAACTATAAAATTTTGGCTATTTCGACAGCACAGCGTGGCAGGAAAAGACTTTACGGTGGACCGATTGGAGGGCCTCCCCGGACAGTTTTCGGGCGCTGTTTGTGGCTGACGAAGTATCTGAAAAAGATGAAAGCGCTCCCCCTGTTCTAGAGGAATGCTCGCGGCCTGCAGGGTGTGGGAATCCACAGAGGGTGGGATTACTGGTAGTTGGAAACTCCAACGTTAGATATGTAATGGGGGTCCTTGGGGATATGGCTGCAAGGGAGGGGAAGGAATGCAGTGTGCTCGCTCTATGCATACGAGGAGTAGTCGTTCCAGATGTGGAACAGGTGCTTCCAGATGCCATGAAGAACACAGTGTGGCAAGGAAATTCTCTCTGGTTTCGGGTGTTTAGCTGAAGTAGTAAAGACTGCTATTCTTTCTTTCGAGACGAAGGCGGAGCTCACTGTCTGTAGCATCGTCGACAGAACCGACTGCAAAGCTGAGTGGAGGGTCTGAATCAGAGGCTCAGACGGTTCTGTGAGCATGTGGGCTGCAAATTCTTCGACTTTCGTGATAGAGTGGTGGGTTCCCGGATTCGCTAAAGAGGCCAGGAGTCCACTATACTCAGAAACGGCTATATGGGCAGCGGAAGCTGCGTGGAGGGTACTGGGTGTATTTTTTTTTAAGTTAGAGGGTTTCGGGAAAGTCGAGAAAGGGCTTCAGTTTCGAAGGGTGCAGGAAACACAAAGGAAATGGGTAGACATGGGAACAATCAATATTGTAGTTGTAAACTGTCACAGCTGTGTTAGAAAAGAACCAGAGCTCCAAATGCTAACAGAAAGTACTGAATCTCATAACGTTATCGTTATGGAAAGCTGGCTGTATCTGGAAATTTCAGAAAGGAGAGGTGAAATACTGCTGGTGGTCGAGTGCTCACTGCTGCCAGAGCAGTTTATCTTGTAGTGGTATTGAAACAGATACTTCCTAAGAATCAGTATGGGTAGAGGTTATGCATGAAAACCGGGATAAATTAACAGTTGGTTCCTTTTGCCGATCCCCTATAAGTATCACATTCATACAATTATAGATGGTCGTGACTTCACTCTACCCTCAATTTCTTAGCAAAGATACAAGGTTAAAGCAGGCGGTAGCCATAAAACGTCGTCTGAAATAGTACTGAATGCCTTCTCAGAAAATTATTTTCGAGCGACTACTACAGTAGCCCACTCACAATGTAAATGATTGCGAAAACATATGTGACCTCTTAGCAACAGATAATCCTGACCAAATAGGGAGCATCACGACAGATACAGGAATTATTGACCAAGAGGTTGTTGTAACTAGACTGGACACCGTATCATCCAAATCCACCAAAAAAACACAAAATACTTCTATTTTAATAAGCAGATAAAAATTCGCTTCACGCCTTCCTAAGAGGCGATCTTTACTCCTTCCAGTCTGACTATTTAAGCGTAGACCAGATGTGATTTAAATTCAAAGAAATAGCATCGACGGCGATTGAGAGATATATACCAAATAACTTAACATGAGATTGTAGTGATCCCCCATGGTACACAAAACAGTCCAGAACGCTATTGCAAAATCAACTAAAAAGTATGGCAAGTTTGAAAGATTTAAAAATTTCCGAGATTTATAAAGTTTTAGAGAAGTTCGAAATTTGGCGCAAAATTCAATGCTCGTTGCTCTGAATAGTTCATCTACATCTACATCCATACTCCGTAAGCCACCTGACGGTGTGTGGCGGAGGGTACCTTGAGTACCTCTATCGGTTCTCCCTTCTATTCCAGTCTCGTATTGTTCGTGGAAAGAAGGATTGTCGGTATGCCTCTGTGTGGGCTCTAATCTCTCTGATTTTATCCTCATGGTCTCTTCGCGAGATATACGTAGGAGGGAGCAATATACAACTTGACTCTTCGGTGAATGTATGTTCTCGAAACTTTGACAAAAGCCCGTACCGAGCTACTGAGCGTCTCTCCTGCAGAGTCTTCCACTGGAGTTTATCTATCATCTCCGTAACGCTTTCGCGATTACTAAATGATCCTGTAACGAAGCGCGCTGCTCTCCGTTGGATCTTCTCTATATCTTCTATCAACCGTATCTGGTACGGATCCAACACTGCTGAGCAGTATTCAAGCAGTGGGCGAACAAGCGTACTGTAACCTACTTCCTTTGTTTTCGGATTGCATTTCCTTAGGATTCTTCCAATGAATCTCAGTCTGGCATCTGCTTTACCGACGATCAACATTATATGATCATTCCATTTTAAATCACTCCTAATGCGTACTCCCAGATAATTTATGGTATTAACTGCTTCCAGTTGCTGGCCTGCTATTTTGTAGCTAAATGATAAAGGATCTATCTTTCTGTGTATTCGCAGCACATTACACTTGTCTACATTGAGATTCAATTGCCATTCCCTGCACCATGCGTCAATTCGCTGCAGATCCTCCTGCATTTCAGTACAATTTTCCATTGTTACAACCTCTCGATACACCACAGCATCATCTGCAAAAAGCCTCAGTGAACTTCCGATGTCATCCACAAGGTCATTTATGTATATTGTGAATAGCAACGGTCCTATGACACTCCCCTGCGGCACACCTGAAATCACTCTTACTTCGGAAGACTTCTCTCCATTGAGAATGACTTGCTGCGTCCTGTTATCTAGGAACTCCTCAATCCAATCACACAATTGGTCTGATAGTCCATATGCTCTTACTTTGTTCATTAAACGACTGTGGGGAACTGTATCGAACGCCTTGCGGAAGTCAAGAAACACGGCATCTACCTGTGAACCCGTGTCTATGGCCCTCTGAGTCTCGTGGACGAATAGCGCGAGCTGGGTTTCACATGACCGTCTTTTTCGAAACCCATGCTGATTCCTACAGAGTAGATCTCTAGTCTCCAGAAAAGTCATTATACTCGAACACAATACGTGTTCCAAAATTCTACAACTGATCGACGTTAGAGATATAGGTCTATAGTTCTGCACATCTGCTCGACGTCCCTTCTTGAAAACGGGGATGACCTGTGCCCTTTTCCAATCCTTTGGTACGCTACGCTCTACTAGAGACCTACGGTACACCGCTGCAAGAAGGGGGGCAAGTTCCTTCGCGTACTCTGTGTAAAATTGAACTGGTATCCCATCAGGTCCAGAGGCCTTTCCTCTTTTGAGCGATTTTAATTGTTTCTCTATCCCTCTGTCGTCTATTTCGATATCTACCATTTTGTCATCTGTGCGACAATCTAGAGAAGGAACTACAGTGCAATCTTCCTCTGTGAAACAACTTTGGAAGTATGGCAGGAAACTTAAAAGGATTCTGGTCGTAGGCAAAGTACAGCAGTCACAAGATGCGGTCAGTACCTTCACTACTCGATAACAATGGTGATATTATTGATGACACTGCCACTAATGTAGAATTACTAAAAGTGGTTTTCCGAAATTCTTTCACAAAAGAAGACTAAGTAAATATTGTACAATATGAATCGAGAACTAAGGAACATGAGTAACCCCTGCAAGGAAGCCATGGATTACTAAAGGAATAGGCGTATCTTGTAAAACAAAAAGAAAACTGTATCTGTCAATCTGAAACAGTTCCGATGTTGATGCTATAACGCATTACAAGAAATATTGCAAAATATTAGAGACTGTAATACGCACATCAAAGCAAATATATTACAAGGAAAAGATAGTCATATCAGATAACAAAATAAAGACAATATGGGATATAGTGAAGGAGGAGACCAGTAGAACCAGAAATGAAGAGGAACAAATAACATTAAGAGTAAATGATACATTGGTGACAGATGTGTTTAGTGTTGCAGAACTTTTTAACAAACAGTTTATAACTGTTACTGAAAAGATGGGGTTGTCAGGTTTTGTAGATGCTGCTACGGAATACCTCAGACCAGACATTTCAAGTAACTTCCATGATATGAATTTGACCCTCACTACCCCAGCAGAAATAATGTCCATCATAAAACCTATAAAATCAAAAGCATCTAGTGGGTATGATGAAATATCAACAAAGTTAATTAAAGAATGCGATTCTGAGCTAAGTCACATATTAAGCTATCTGTGTAACCAGTCGTTTATCAGTGGAATATTTCCTAAATGGTTGAAATATGCTGAAGTTAAGCCATTGTTCAAGAAGGGAGATAAAGAAATAGCATCAAATTTCCGTCCAATTTCACTGTTGCCAGCATTCTCAAAAATTTTAGAAAAAGTAATGTACAATCGGCTTTATAACCATCTTATCTCAAATAACGTACTGTCAAAGTCACAGTTCGGATTTCTAAAGGGTTCTGATATTGAGAAGGCTGTCTACACTTACAGTGAAAATGTGCTTAATTCATTAGACAAAAAATTGCAGGCAACTGGTATATTTTGTGATCTGACAAAGGCATTTGACTGTGTAAATCACAATATGCTTTTAAGTAAATTAGAATATCATATTATAACAGGAAATGCTGCAAAATGGTTCAGATCTTATATCTCTGGCTGGAAACAAAGGGTGTTATTAAGAAAGAGACATGTATCAAGCTATCAGGCATCATCCAACTGGGAACTAATTACATGTGGGGTCCCACAAGGTTTCATTTTGGGGCCCTTACTTTTTCTTGTGTATATCAATGACCTTTCATCAGTAACATTACCATATGCCAAGTTCGTTTTGTTTGCCGATGATACGAACATTGCAATAAATAGCAAATCAAGTGTAGTCTTAGAAAGATCAGCTAATAAAATATTTGTGGACATTAATCACTGGTTCCTAGTCAATTCTTTGTCACTAAACTTTCAAAAAACACACTACATGCACTTCAGAACTTGTAAGGGGTGTCCCACGAGTATATGCCTAATATACGATGACAAGCACATAGAAGAAGTGGACAGTGTTAAATTCTTGGGATTACGGCTTGATAATAAATTCAACTGGGAGGAGCACATCACAGAACTGCTGAAGCGACTTAACAAATCTCTATTTGCAATGCGAATTGTGTCAGACATAAGGGATATAATAATGAAAAAGCTGGCATACTATGCTTACTTTCATTCCATAATGTCATATGGGATTATTTTTTAGAGGTAATTCATCAAGCCAAGCTAAAGTTTTCCGATCACAAAAACGTGCAGTAAGAGTTATATGTGGTGTGAACTCAAGAACATCCTGCAGAAGCCTGTTTAGGGAACTAGGGATACTAACTACTGATTCCCAATATATTTATTTCTTAATGAAATTTGTCATTAAAAATGTATCACGTCTTCAAACCAACAGCTCAATTCATGGAATCAATACTTGAAATAAGAATAATCTTCACAAGGATTTAAAGTCACTTAGTCTTGTACAAAAAAGTGTGCATTATTCAGGAACACACATTTTCAATAACTTGCCAGCAGCCATAAAAAGCTTGACAACCAATGAAATTCAGTTTAAGAGAAGCCTAAAGGATATATATATATATATATATATATATATATATATATATATATATATAACTTCTGCACCATTTCAGTGCAGTAATGTGTTCATCGTAAATAAGTATTATAGTAGTTGTATTACACGTTTTTTCCTTATAAATAAAAAAAAACTTTTTTTTATTTTAAATTCAGTGCATTAGTATTCGTAAAATGACTGTTTCATATAGTGTTCATTAAACATGACTATCATTCCACTTCGGACCTGTGGAATGGTACATTAGCTTATTTGTTTTATTTGTAAATATTTGTAATGTATTGTTGTTCTTCTGACATGTTCTACATCCTGGAGGACCTCCTCACTACGGATCAGTTGGAATGAAAGTAAATCTAATCTAATCCAGAGACAGACATGATTGGTGTAGTGAAGCAGCTTGAAACACTTAACAAAGGCAAGGATTCCGGTCCAACTCGTCAACCAGTCAGGTTACTTTCAGAGTACTTAGCAAATATATACAACAGCTGGCTCGTAGAAAGATTCGTACTCCGTACACAAAGACTGGAAAGTTGCACAAATGACACCAATACTCAAGAAAAGGAATAGGAGTTATTCGCTGAATTGCAGACCCATATCACTAAAGTCGGTTCGCAGTAGGCTTTTGGAACACATATCGTGCTCGAACATCATGAATCACTTCAAAGAAAACTATTTATTGACTAATAGCCAACATGGGTTCAGAAAATATCGTTCTTATGGATCACAACTAGCTCATTATTCTTATGAAGTAATGAGTGCTATTGCCAGGAGACGTCAAATTGATTCCATATTTTCAAATTTCCAAGAGGTTTTTGACATCGTTCCTCACAAGCGACTTGTAACTGAATTACGTGCCCATGGAGTATCGTCTGAGTAGTGTGAGTGCATTCGCGATTTCCTGTCAGACAGGTCACAGTTCGTAATTACTGAGGGAAAGTCATCGAGTGAAACAGAAGTGGAAGGAAATCAGCATTGGCCGTATTTTGTTGTTTTATTGTCAGCAAAATCGATTTTCGGTCACTTAAGTGACCATCCTCAGTGCTGTATTATACAATTAAAATTGGTAGGCACTGGTATCAAGCTGTAACCACAGGCTTAGAGCGATCACATAAACTAGTTTATAGACCCTCTGCCGTTCCTAATCTACATAAACGATTTAAGAGGCAATCTGAGCAGCCCTCTTAGATTGTTTGCAGATGAGACTGTCATTTACCGTCATGTTAAGTCACCTGATGATCAAAACGAATTGCAAAATGATTTAGACAAGATATCTGTATGGTGAAAAAAGTGGCAATTGACACTAAATCATAAAAAGTGTGAATTCATCCACATGGGCAATAAAAGAGTCCGCGAAATTTCAGTTACACGATAAATAACATAGCTCAAAATACTGTAAGCTCAACTAAATACTTAGGGATTACAGTTGTGGATAACTTAAATTGGAACGATCACACAGACAATTTTATGGTGAAAGCAAACCAAAGACTGTGAGCTATTGGTAGAACACTTAGAAAAAAGTTCAAAGAGAGGCAGCTCGTTTTCCAGTATGGCGAAATAAGCGAGACAGTGCTACGGATATGATACACGAATTGGGATGACAGTCATTAAAACAAAGTGGTTTTTCGCTGCGGCAGGACCTTCAAGAAATTTCAGTCACCAACTTTCTCCTCAGAGTGTGGAAATATTTTGTTGGCATCCACACACTTAGGGAGAACAGATAATCATAATAAATAAGAGAAATCAGATCTCGCACGGAAGGATTCAAGTGTTCGTTTTCCCCGCACGCTGTTCGAGAGTGGAACTGTGGAGAAGTAGCTTGAAGGTGGTTCGATGAACCCTGTGCCAGGCACTTAAATGTGAACTGCAAGTAATCAGGTAGATGTAGATCAAGGAATTTATTTATGGTCGCTTAGTGGTGTGTCATTAACCGTTAAGTCATACTCCGTTAAAGGCGAGACCGCAACAATCCTGAGGCAGGGTGATGCTACGTGTTTATTGGGACTGCCATGAGGTTATGGTCGTAAGGGGTAAGCCATTAACGAGAATACTATCGAAAACTCTAGATGACGCTACAGTAGGTTATCTAGATGAAGGGTTCCTGGAAGCTGTCCAAGGGAGTGTTTATGCTCAACGATATCGCCCCATCATGTTCTGCACTGAACACAGCCAAACATTTCGCATCTTTCAGCTATCATGTTTTTCTTCACTCCAACATTCTCATAACATGGCACCCAATCATTTCTTCCTCTTCAACGGATGACTACACCTTTCCATGGCAGACTTTTCCAGAATGACGAGGACTTGATTTTCGAGGAGGAACATACCATGAAGAGCCAAAATGCAGACTTCTACAACCAGAATTTCTGCCTAGTCATCCGTTGTTGTGGTAAAATGAGTCGCACTCTGCAGAAGGACTAACAACACCATCAGCAAGTTTCGTGACTGTAGTCTGAGTTTCTCGCGATTGTAATTAAAACAGGTATTATGAAAGTAGCTGTGAAGAAACCTTGGTAACAGAAGGAATACTACAGTTGATCGACGATAGAAAGAAGAAAAAAAAGTTGAGTGAAGGACAGGAGTACAGGAATATGAACCCCTAAGGAATGAAATAAATAGGAAGTGCAGGTCAGCCAAGGCGGAATGGCATAAGGAAAGATGTGAAGAAATCGAAAAAGAAATGATCGTCCGGAGGAGTATCTTAACATATAGAAATGTCAAAGCAGCATTCGGTGAAATTAAAAGCAAGGGTCATAACATTAAGAGGACAACGGAAATTCTACTGCTAAAAGCAGAGAAGAAAGCGGATAGGAGAAAACAGTACAGTGGAGGCTTCTATGAAAGGGAGGACTTTTCCGATGATGTGACAGGGGAAGAAGTTGGGGTCAATATGAAAAACATAGGGTATCCAGTGCTAGAGACAGAATTTAAAGGAGTTCTGGAAGAGCTGAGACCAAATATGGCATAAGAGAAGGATAACCCTCCATCGGAATTTCTTAAGTCATTGGGAGTAGTGGCAATCAAATGACTATCGAAGTTAGTGTGTAGAATCAATGGGGTTGGGTGATATACCATCAGACTTTAGGAAAAATTTCATCCACGCAACTTCGGAAACAGCAAGAGCCGATAAGTGGAGAACTGTAGCCCAATCAGCTTAAGAGGTCATGCATCCCAGCTGCTAACAAAGATAATATACAGAAAAATGGGAAAGGAAATTAAGGATCTGTCACGTGACGATGGCTTTGGCTTTAGGAAAGATAAAAGCGCCAGAGAGGCAGTTATGACGTTGCGCTTGATAGTGGAAGCAAGACTGAAGTAAAACCAAGACACGCTGATAGGAACTGTCGACGTAGAAACATCGTTCGACAATGTAAAATGGTGCAAGATTTCGAAATTCTACGTATAATAGGATTAAGATATGGACAAAGGTGCGTAATATACAAAATGTACAAAGGGGGGAAGAATAAGCCTGAAAGACCGAAGTGACCGCATTGAAAAGGGATCCAATCTTTCACCCCTGGTGTTCAGTCAGTGCATAGAAGAAATGATCAAGCGTAGGATTAAAATCCCGGGTGAAAGGATATCACTGACAACATTGTTGTCCTCACTGAAAGTGAAGAAGAACTGCCGTATCTGTGAAGTGGAATGAACGGTCTAATGACTACGTACATGGCAAACAGGAAAAAAATCAGTATAATGACAAATAATAGAAATGAGAAAACTGAGAAACTTAACATTAAAATACCACCAAGTAGACGAAGTTAAGGAAATCTGTTACCTTGAAAGCAAAGTAACTCATAACGGACGATGTAATCACGACGTAAGAAGCAGCGAAGCACAGGCAAACAGGGTATTCCTAGCAAAGGTAAGTATAGAGACGTCAACATAGGCCTTAATTCAAGGATGAAATTTCCGAGAATGTACGTTTGGAGCACACCATTGTATGGTAGTGAATCAGATACAGTGGGAAAACCGGCAGAGAAGAGAATCGAAGCGTTTCAGTTATGGTGTTACAGAAGATGATTGAAAATTGGATAAACTGATAAGGAATGACGAGGTTCTCCGCAGAATCACGGAGGAGAGGAACACGTGAAAAACTCTGACAAGACGAAGGAGCACGATAATACGACGTGTGTTAAGACAGCAGAGAACAACTTCCTTGGTAGTGGTGGGAACTGTAAAGAGTAAAAACTCTAGAGGAAGACAGAAATTAGAAAGCATCGAACAAATAATTTAGAATGTAGAGTGCAAGTGCTACTCTGAGATGAAGAGGTTCGCGCAAGAGAGAAATTCGCTGCGGGCCGCATCAAACCAGTCAGAAGACTGATGACTCAGAAAAAGAAAAAAAGAGAAAGGCTAAAAAAATTCCAGAATGAGGTTTCCCTCTGCAGCGGAGTATGCGCTGATATGAAACTTTCCTGGGAAATTATAACTGTGTGCCGGACCGAGACTCGAAATCGGGACCTTTGCCTTTCGCGGGCAAGTGCTCTACCGGGAGTACTAGTTCTGCTATGTTCGCAGAAGAGTTTCTGTGAAGTTTGGAAAATGGTTCAAATGGCTCTGAGCACTATGGGACTTAACATCTGAGGTCATCAGTCCCCTAGAACTTAGAACTACTTAAACCTAACTAACCTAAGGACATCACACAACACCCAGTCATCACGAGGCAGAGAAAATCCCTGACCCCGCCGGGAATCGAACCCGGGAACTCGGGCGCGCGAAGCGAGAACGCTACCGCACGACCACGAGCTGCGGACTGTGAAGTTTGGAAAGTAGGAGACGAGGTAGTGGCGAAAGTAAAGCTGTGAGGACGGGGCGTGAGTCGTGCTTGGATAGCTCACATGGTAGAGCACTTGCCCGCGAAAGGCATAGGTCCCGAGTTCGAGTCTCGGTCCGACACACAGTTCTAATCTCCCAGGAAAGTTTCATAAAAGAATTGTGACTGTACTTAGTGCCGTCACTGCGAGCTGGTGGACGACCGTTCCCATTGCAGCTGGTTGACGGTAGTTGGGCGTGGAGCGTGGCAGCAGGAGCAGCGGTGAATAGAGCCGTGGAGCAGATGCGTCCAGGGACGGGCTGCTACTCCAGCGGCGGGAGGCGCGACCGTGACGCGCGGCGCTGTCCGTCCAGCAGCCAACGCCAGGTCTGGGGGCGTCACGCTCGGCGGCCTCCACTGTGCCCCACAGCCGCGGGCCGGCCATATGGCGCTGCAGGAGGCAGGCCCGCCTCACCAGCGGGGGTTGCGCACCACGCTCATCACCGGGACGTCGTAGTTTCCTTCCGTGGAGCACTGCCGACAATAGTTCGACAACGTGGTATCAACAAGATTCCTAGACGTTCTCATAAAAACGTCAGTGTCGGTATGAACAGGGTATTGGGGATATAACGGCAGGTATTGTGATCGTTAGTACCTTACTATGTATCCACTTCAGTCTGCTAGTACATCAAAGTTCATAAATTGAGGATAATTGAAGAACGTGGTGCCACACAACGTGGCACTACACAAAACTAGCCCTAATAGCATAGGCTCAAAGGGAACACACATGACACAGATCTGTAAGTCCACGGTATTGTTGATATGTTGAAAAAACCGTCCCGAAACACATGTGCTACAAAACGCCACTGTTTCCTGCGCATGTACCCCGACATCAATACGAGATATGATCACCATGCACACGTACAAAGGCCGCACAACGGGTTGGCATACTCTCGTGGTCGAGCAGCTGCTGGGGAATAGCCTCCCGTTCTTGCACCAGTGCCTGTCGGAGCTTCGGAAGTGTCGTAGGGGTTTGAAGACGTGCAGCGATACGTCGACCGAGAGCATCCCCTACGTGTTCGATGGGGTTTACGTCTGGAGAACAGGCATGCCACTCCCTTCGCCCGATATCTTCTGTTTCAAGGTACTCCTCCACGATGGCAGCTCGGTTGGACCGTGCAATATCAGCCACCAAGAGGACGGTGGGACCCACTGCACCCCAAAAAAGGAGGACCTACTGGTGCAAAATGACGTCCCGATACACCTGACCTGTTATAGTTCCCCTGTCAAAGGGGTGTACGTGCACCAATCATAATCCCATCCCACACCATCAAATCACGACCTCCATACAGGTCCCTTTCAAGCACATTAAGGTTCAAATGGCTCTGAGCACTATGGGACTTAACATCTTAGGTCATCAGTCCCCTAGAACTTAGAACTACGTAAACCTAACTAACCTAAGGACATCACACACATCCATGCCCGAGGCAGGATTCGAACCTGCGACTGTAGCAGTCCCACGGTTCCGGATTGCAGCGCCTAGAACCGCACGGCCACCGCGGCCGGCTGCACATTAAGGGGTTGGTATCTGGTTCCTGGTTCACGCCAGACGAAAACCCGGTGAGAATCACTGTTCAGACTATACCTGGACTCGTCCGTGAACATAACCTGGGACCACTGTTCCAGTTACCATGTGCTGTGTTCTTGAAACCAGGCTTTACGGGCTCTCCTGTGAGCAGGGGTCATCGGAATGCGAATAAACGATGTCTGTTCAGTCGTCTGTAGATTGTGTGTCTAGAGACAACTGTTCTAGTGGCTGTGCAAGGCTACCTGCAGTACTCCGTGGCCGTCTGCGGGCACTGATGGTGAGATATCGGTCTTCTTGTGGTGTTGCACACTGTGGACGTCCCGTACTGTAGCGCCTGGACACGTTTCCTGTCTGCTGGAATAGTTGCCATAATCGTGAGATCACACTTTGTGGCACACGGAGGGCCCGTGCTACGACCTGCTGTGTTTGACCAGCCTCCAGTCGCCCTAGTATTCTACCCCTCATAACGTCATCAATATGTGTTATTTGAGGCATTTTCAACACACAGTCACCATTAGTACGTCTGAAAACGTCTGCATACTTACTAGCTGCACCGTACTCTGCCATGCACCAACACACCTCTAAGTATGTGGACTGCTGCCAGCTCCACCGTGCGACGACCGCAGGTCAAATGCACCGCATGGTCACACTCCGAGGTGATTTAAACCAGCAAACCGCCCACCAGAGCGTTTTTTCACCATGTATCAGCATTATACTTAATTTATGAGCATGAATGTAGTTGTTTCTCCGCGTTTAATTTACAAAATAAAATTGTGGTAAGTTCCGATGAGACCAAACTGATGACGTCATCGGTCCCTGGGCTTACACGCTACTTAATCTAACTTAAACTAACTTACGCCAAGGACAACACGCACACCCATGCCCGAGGGAGGACTCGAACCTCCGACGGGGGGAGCCACGCGAACCGTGGCAAGGTGCACCAAACCGCGCGGTTAAGACACGCGTTTCTGCGTCTAATAGTCTTCCCCCGAAGATATCACATAATTTACAACCTGTTGTTTTCTGCATAGTCGTAACTGCACCACTAAATGAGCTAACCCAGTCGTCGGCGAACTCATTAGTCAAAAGAGCCAAATATCAACAGCATAACGACTGAAATTTCGTTTGAGAGCTAAGTTTTTTAAAACTTGAACTACACTGAAGAGCCAAAGAAACTAGTATACCTGCCTAAATTCGTGTAGGTGTTGACGGGTCCAGGAGAGGCGTAAAGCATTGTGTCGTGCAGTCATCAATGATACACGAGTGACCGTTTTTCTCCAAAAACCTATATCGATGATGTTTCGTTGAATGGTTCGCACGCTGACGCTTGTCGACGGCCCAGCACTGAAATCTGCAGCAATTTGCGGAAGGGTTGCAGTTCTCTCACGTTGAACGATTCTCTTCAGTCATCGTTGGTTCAGTTCTTGCAGGATCCCGCAGCGATGTCAGAGATTTGATGTTTCACCGGATTCCTGATATTCACGGTACACTCGTGAAATGGTCGTATGGGAAAATCCCCACATCATCGCTACCTCAGAGATGCTGTGTACCATCGCTTGTGCGGCGACTATAACACCACGTTCAAACTCACTTAAATATTGACAATCTGCCATTGTAGCAGCAGTAATTGATCTAAAAACAGTGCCATACACTTATTGTCCTGTATAGGCGTTGACAACCGCAGCGCCGTATTCTGCCTGTTTATATATCTCGGTATTTGAATACGCATGCCTATACCAGCTTCTTAGACGCTTCAGTGTACATATGAAGGGCTTATTTCAATAGTGGTACAAGTCCATTACTTCCACTTTTCTGTCTATAGTGAATCTGAAATTAATGACCCAAACAAACAGAAAGAAAGGTTCATCTCTAGCAAGAAGCCATATGCTTTAATATTTCTGGTACCGCAACCGCAGATTTTTCAGCACTCATTTAACTTTAGGACTCTGTATCTCAGTGTGAACAAAAATGGACTTGGACCACTATTCAAATAAGCCTTTCATATGTACGCACATCATCATTTCT
Source organism: Schistocerca piceifrons (assembly GCF_021461385.2). Classification (NCBI taxonomy): domain Eukaryota; kingdom Metazoa; phylum Arthropoda; class Insecta; order Orthoptera; family Acrididae; genus Schistocerca; species Schistocerca piceifrons. Next base: position 423,651,502 of record NC_060142.1, on the reverse strand, counting down.
CTTATTTAGGATTCTCCTTAGCCGGCCGTTAGTAGAGAAACACCCTCAGTCGTACGGAGATTACGTTATTGAAGCCGACCTATTCGAACTCTCTCACCAACACAAACCTCATATATCTGTTTCGTCTATATCCTTCAGCGTATCCTGTTTGTATGTCCAATGCAGCTCAATGTGCGTTTTTCAGTACTCGACACTACATCATTGATTCCACAATGCTCCATAATACCAATTTAATAATTAACTTCATTTAAAGTTTTAAGTCGTAGATATACTTCAGGTTCGTTGAATAAAAGAAGACATAACACATAATAAAATTAAATTGTAAAGTATTCATGAAATTAAATAATGGCCATTACAGCCAAAAGCTGATGTGAACAATGGCTTGGGTAAGTCAGGTTTGTATATTGTTTTTAATTTTACGCCCCGTTCCAAATTTTCATCGACAAGACGACTAACCTTCATAAGATTCCTGCCTGAAAATGATTGTTCATATGAATATGCAGACCAGAATAAGGACAGAACGGCAAACGCTATCAGAGCACTCGCCTAAAGATAACGCCACACCAACTATGTATGTAAAAATAGAAAGAAGAAAACCAGTCCCATTTGGAAGTACTTTTATTTGTTATTACACATGCTTTGCCGCAGTGGTAGCACCGGTTGCCGTCAGATCACCGAAGTTAAGCGCTGTCGGGCTGCGCTAGCACACGGATGGGTGACCATCTGGACTGTCAAGTGCTGTTGGCGAGCGGGTTGCACTCAGCCCTTGTGAGGGACACTGAGGGGCTGCATGACTCAGAAGTAGCGGCTTCGGTCTCGTAAACTAACATACGGGCGGGAGAGCGTTGTGCTGACACATGCTCCTCCACATCCGCATCCAGTGACGCCTTTGGGATAAGGATGACACGGCGGCCGGTCGCTACCTTTAGGCCTTCATGGCCTGCTCAGCAGGAGTTGAGTTTTATATTTCTTTATCAGTACCATCATCTGTTCACATATTTCCGACTCAGAATTATTATTAAATCCTTTTCCAAATGATCCCTTGATAGTTCTTTAAAACTTAAGTATCGTCCTTCGGTAGATCGCAAGCTTTTCACGATAAACTGCTCCACAGTCTTCATCGGAATAGATATCCCTTTGACCCCCCCCCCCCTCTTCCACTCCCACCACTCGCCACCACTTTCGAAGATACTGTCATAAGCATCAAAAGCGACGCGAGTGTCAGCGGATGCACGTGATCTGAGTCACCTACAACCCTGTCTAACGCCATTTTTTTCCAAAATAGACTAGTGGAGATTGAAAACCTGTTTGCGTCCGTGGGCCACTAAGTTTCATTTGCACTGTCCGTGAGCCACCGCAGGTCTATTTTTCGGACAGCCGCTCTCAAGGGGCCAAAGAGACGCATATACCGGGCGAGCCGCGGATTTACGACTACTGGACTAATTGTTTTGTGCCCACACAACCACACTTCAACACCTTAGCTACTGCCCACGCCAAAATAAGCATTAATGGCTCGCTCTTGCCACATGTATTTGGAAGTACTGTTGTTGTGGTTGTTGTGGTCTTCAGTCCTGAGACTGGTTTGATGCAGCTCTCCATGCTACTCTATCCTGTGCAAGCTTCTTCATCTCCCAGTACCTACTGCAACCTACATCCTTCTGAATCTGCTTAGTGTATTCATCTCTTGGTCTCCCTCTAAGATTTTTACCCTCCACGCTGCCCTTCAATGCTAAATTTGTGATCCCTTGATGCCTCAAAACGTGTCCTACCAACCGATCCCTTCTTCTAGTCAAGTTGTGCCACAAACTTCCCTTCTCCCCAATCCTATTCAATACCTCCTCATTAGTTACGTGATCTACCCACCTTATCTTCAACATTCTTCTGTAGCACCACATTTCGAAAGCTTCTATTCTCTTCTTGTCCAAACTATTTATCGTCCATGTTTCACTTCCATACATGGCTACACTCCATACAAATACTTTCAGAAACGACTTCCTGACACTTAAATCTATACTCGATGTTAACAAATTTCTCTTCAGAAACGATTTCCTTGCCATTGCCAGTCTACATTTTATATCCTCTCTACATCGACCATCATCAGTTATTTTGCTTCAAAAATAGCAAAACTCCTTTAAGTGTCTCATTTCCTAATCTAATTCCCTCAGCATCACCCGATTTAATTTGACTACATTCCATTATCCTCGTTTTGCTTTTGTTGATGTTCATCTTATATCCTCCTTTCGAGACACTGTCCTTTGCTGTCTCTGACAGAATTACAATGTCATCGGCGAACCTCAAAGTTTTTACTTCTTCTCCATGAATTTTAATACCTACTCCGAATTTTTCTTTTGTTTCCTTTACTGCTTGCTCAGTATACAGATTGAATAACATCGGGGAGAGGCTACAACCCTGTCTCACTCCTTTCCCACCCACTGCTTCCCTTTCATGCCCCTCGACTCTTGTAACTGCCATCTGGTTTCTGTACAAATTGAAAATAGCCTTTCGCTCCCTGTATTTTACCCCTGCCACCTTCAGAATTTGAAAGAGAGTATTCCAGTTAACATTGTTATTGTCTACAAATGCTGGAAACGTAGATTTGCCTTTTCTTAATCTTTCTTCTAAGATAAGTGGTAAGGTTAGTATTGCCTCACGTGTTCCAACAATTCTGCGGAATCCAAACTGATCTTCCCCGAGGTCCGCTTCTACCAGTTTTTCCATTTGTCAGTAAAGAATTCGCGTTAGTATTTTGCAGCTGTGACTTATTAAACTGATAGTTCGGTAATTTTCACATCTGTCAACACCTGCTTTCTTTGGGATTGGAATTATTATATTCTTCTTTAAGTCTGAGGCTATTTCGCCTGTCTAATACATCTTGTTCACCAGATGGTAGACTTCTGTCAGGACTGGCTCTCCCAAGGCCATCAGTAGTTCTAATGGAATGTTGTCTACTCCCGGGGCCTTGTTTCGACTCAGGTCTTTCAGTGCTCTGTCAGACTCTTCACGCAGTATCTTATCTCCCATTTCATCTTCATCTACATCCTCTTCCATTTCCATAATATTGTCCACAAGTACATCGCCCTTGTATAAACCCTCTATATATTCCTTCCACCTTTCTGCCTTCCCTTCTTTGCTTAGAACTGGGTTGCCATCTGTGCTCTTGATATTCATACAAGTGGTTCTCTTCTCTCCAAAGGTCTCTTTAATTTTCCTGTAGGCAGTATCTATCTTACCCCTAGTGAGACAAGCCTCTACATCCTTACATTTGTCCTCTAGCCATCCCTGCTTAGCCATTTTGCACTTCCTGTCGATCTCATTTTTGAGACGTTTGTATTCCTTTTTGCCTGCTTCATTTACTGCGTTTTTATATTTTCTCCTTTCATCAATTAAATTCAATATTTCTTCCGTTACCCAAGGATTTCTACTAGCCCTCGTCTTTTTACCTACTTGATCGTCTGCTGCCTTCACTACTTCATCCCTCAGAGCTACCCATTCTTCTTCTACTGTATTTCTTTCTCCCATTCCTGTCAATTGTTCCCTTATGCTCTCCCTGAAACTCTCTACAACCTCTGGTTCTTTCAGTTTATCCAGGTCCCATCTCCTTAAATTCCCACCTTTTTGCAGCTTCTTCAGTCTCAATCTGCAGATCATAACCAATAGATTGTGGTCAGAATCCACATCTGCCCCTGGAAATGTCTTACAATTTAAAACCTGGTTCCTAAATCTCTGTCTTACCATTATATAATCTATCTGATACCTTTTAGTATCTCCAGGGTTCTTCCATGTATACAACCTTCTTTTATGATTCTTGAACCAAGTGTTAGCTGTGATTAAGTTATGCTCTGTGCAAAATTCTACCAGACGGCTTCCTCTTTTATTTCTTTCCCCCAATCCATATTCACCTACTATGTTTCCTTCTCTCCCTTTTCCTACTGACGAATTCCAGTCACCCATGACTATTAAATTTTCGTCTTCCTTCACTACCTGAATAATTTCTTTTATCTCGTCATACCTTTCATCTATTTCTTCATCATCTGCAGAGCTAGTTGGCATATAAACTTGTACTACTGTAGTAGGCATGGGCTTTGTGTCTATCTTGACCACAATAATCCGTTCACTGTGCTGTTTGTAGTAGCTAACCCGCACTCCTACTTTTTATTCATTATTAAACCTACTCCTGCATTACCCCTATTTGATTTTGTATTTATAACCCTGTAATCACCTGACCAAAAGTCTTGTTCCTCCTGCCACCGAACTTCACTAATTCCCACTATATCTAACTTTAACCTATCCATTTCCCTTTTTAAACTTTCTAACCTACCTGCCCGATTAAGTGATCTGACATTCCACGCTCCGGTCCGTAGAACGCCAGTTTTCTTTCTCCTGATAACGACGTCCTCTTGAGTAGTCCCCGCCCGGAGATCCGAATGGAGGACTATTTTACCTCCGGAATATTTTACCCAAGAGGACGCCATCATCACTTAATCATACAGTAAAGCTGCATATCCTCGGGAAAAGTTACGGCTGTAGTTTCCCCTTGCTTTCAGCCGTTCGCAGTACCAGCACAGCAATGCCGTTTTGGTTAATGTTACAAGGCCAGATCAGTCAATCATTCTTCAGCTATCATTCTTAACAGCTATAATTCTTAATCTGCAAATGAAGTAAATACTAATATCATGTTGTTCAGTACACAGTCGTCGGTCACCTATAAAAATATCTGCACTAACACACTGTATATGGTGGTTCAAATGGCTCTGAGCACTATGGGACTTAACATCTGAGGTCATCAGTCACCTAGACTTAGAACTACTTAAACCTAACTAACCTAAGAACATCACAAACATCCATGCCCGAGACAGGATTCGAACCTGCGACCATGGCAGCCGCGTGGTTCCCGACTGAAGCGCCTAGAACCGCTCGGTCACAGCGGCCGGCCCTGTATATACAGGGTGACTTTTCCCACCGTGTAAATACTCTACAGATTGATCGATGAGAGGATACGGAACAAAAAAGGTCTAATGAACTTATGCCAGGAAAGCATAGTCTCCATGCATGGGACCAGTTATTCAATCGTATGTTGTTACAGAGACTGTGGTCTAACACGCGCTGTACCATGCAACCACATTTATAGTGTGCATGATTTCCTTCTAGAGGGTGGTACTGTTCCTCGTACGTCACGCCCTAGCGCCCTCTCCTGTCATAGTAATTGGTAATGTCGTGTCTGGTTCACTTCTCTTGCTGACTGGAATTTTGTAAATTTGTGGTAAGGTCTATGGTACCAATGTGCTGAGGTTATCGTCGGTCCCTAAGCTTACACACTACTTAATCTAACTTAAACTAACTTACGCTAAGGACAACACACACGCACCCATGCCCGAGGGAGTACTCGGACTTCCGAGGGGGGAGGGATGGGGGAGGGGGGAGCCGCGCGAACCGTGACAAGGTGCCGCAGTTCACGCGGGTCTCTTGCCGACGCACCATATAGTGGATGTGACTACTGACGCACCATATAGTGGATTTGATACAGCGTTGTACACGACGGTTCCGTATTCGAATCGAGGAGCTTGCCGACATGGTGTTTACTTACGGAAAGGCAAATGGCAACGGGCGGCGGGCAGCAAGGTTGTATCAGTAGACCTATCTCCGCCAACAAAACAACCACAGCATTCGAAGTTTGCAACAGTGTTTCACAGTTTGTCTGAGACAGGGTCGTTTCAGGAAGACGGAAATCATGAAGGACGTATCCGAAGTGATCGGGCACCACACTTGGAGGAAAATGTGATCACCACCGTCGAAGGCGACCGCCAACAAGCCAGTTGGCCCTTCAGTACAGTGTAAGTCAGACGACAGTGTGGAACGTTATCCATGACAATTCTTAATACCCTTACCACTTACAGAGTGTGCAGGGCTTACTAGCGACAGACTTTCGACACTAGGAGGAGTTTTGTCACTGGTTTCTTCACCTGCCAAACACTATTCCGGGATTTGTGTCAACCACCCTAATCACAGATGAGGTCACCTTTACGAGGAGTGGTATCTTCAGCTTTCATAACAGTCATCTGTGGGATAGTATGCAGAATCTCCATGGTATGGTAACAGTGAATCGTCAGCATCGGTGCAGCTGGTACGTATGAGCCAGGATAATTGGTCACGGTATTTTGGGACCAGTCTTCCTTACACGTCACCTAAAAGGCTTAAACTAGCTTACGGGCGACTTTGCCCCCCAACCCTCCCCCTGCCGGAAGAAGTGCCATTGATGATTCGAAGAGTTATGTGGTTGCTACATGAAGGTGCTCCAGTCCTCTTCGCCGTCAACGTCCGGGCGCATCTCAATCGTGTCTTCCCTGGTCGATGGATCGGACGAGGGGGTCCAATTGCATGGCCTGCTCGTTCACTGGATCTCAACCTGTGCGATTTCTGGTTACGAGGCCATCTCAAAAGTATCGTGTATGCAGAGCCCATTCCAGATGTGGAGACACTGGAGCAGCATAATCATGCTTCATTTGACACTGTTCGGATGCAGCCTGGCCGATGTGAACGTGTGAGACGGAACATGCTAAGGCGCGTACTTGCTTGGTTTGAGACACATGGAACTTTTTCGACGCACATTGTAACTGTGGCTGCATGGTACGGTGTGTATTCGATCGCAGGCTCCGTGACAATGTATGATTGAATAAATGGTCTCTAGCATAGAAACCATGCATTTCCAGACATAAGTTCATCACACATTTATTGTTCCATATCCTCTCATCTATCAATCCCTAGAGATTGTACGCAGTGGATTTTTTGTTCCTTTATTGTAATTTCATGCCTCGTACGAGGCGGGCTGGCAGCGGACTACATAGGCAGCTCTTTGGCCAATAGATACAAAAGATAGACATAGAAGACACAGAACATAAAAGCATGATAATACATGATGAGGAACATTACATGATGGATTAGAAGCCGTTCGACGGAAGGCACTGTACACAAAGGTGGTCATCAGTAGAACAGACGAAGACATCCAGTAGGAGACACAAACGTAGGACGACACCGATAAAAACACTGTAGCACAAAACGAAGAAACACTGATGCACAGAAACACTGGTGACGACCATTGGCGAAGCACTCACAAACACAATGATGAAAAGAGGGGGGGGGAGGGGCTCTGGATGGAAGACAAAGGTAGGAGGGCAGGAATGAGGGGAGGATGGAGCCAGTGGAACAAAGAAGGGAGAGTGGGGGAAGGGAGGAGGGGAGAGGGGTGGGGTTGAAAGCCTATGGAGGGGGGGAGTGGGAGACGTGGGAGAGGGGTTGGGGGGGAGAAAGGAAGGTGAAGAGGGAGGGAGCCCTGGGGAAAAAGGGGGAAATGGGAGGGCAGAGTCAGATCTGGTAGGAGAGGCAGATGGAGGGAACAAGGACATCATCAGGGAGGGGGAGTTGGCCAAAGCCACCTTAGGCACGGGTATGGAGAGTGTGAAGATGGAGAGCAGGTGGGATGCAAGAATACAGGTGCAGCAAGGGGCTGGGATAGGCGAGGATGGGAGAGACAAGTGAGTGTGGGGGATCGAGCTTGCAGGAGGTGTAAAGGATCCGTATCTGTTCGAGGAAAAGGAGAAGGTGCATGAAGGGAATGAACACATAAAAGATCCACGTGGGAGATGGGTGGTGGATGTGATAGGTGAGGTGAAGCGCATGGCATTCGAGGATTTCGATGGACGTATAGTAGGTGGGAGGGGCGGAAATCCAGGTGGGATGGGCATAGAAGAGGATGGGGTGAATGAGGGATTTATAAGTGTGGAGGATTGTGTAGAGGTCCAAACCCCACGTTCGGCCAGATAGGAGTTTAAGGAGACGGAGTCGGGTATGTGCCTTGGCTTGGACTGTGCGGAGATGGGGGGTCTGGGAAAGGCGGCGGTCGAGGGTGACACCAAGGTACTTAAGGGTGGGTGTGAGGTTAATGGGGCGGCCGTATATGGTAGGTAAAAATCCAGGAAACGGAAGGAAGGGGTGGTGTTGCCTACGAGGATTGCCTGCACGGTGGAACAAATCGCCCTGTATAAAACTTAAGTTCTCTACTCACTTCTCTCCGTATGTATGGCCTAATCTCAGGAGCTACTGTGTCTGACCCCGGTAGCTGAGTGGTCAGCGTGACATAATGTAGCTCCTAAGGGCCCGGGCTCGATTCCTGGCTGAGTCTGAGATTTTCTTCGCTCAGGGACTGAGTGTTGTGTTGTCCTAATCACTATCATTTCATCCCCATAGACGAGCAAGTCGCCGAAGTGGTGTCATATCGAAAGACTTGCACCTGGCGAACGGTCTACCCGACGGGAGACCCTCGTCATACGACATTTTTAGGAGCTGCTGTGGGGATTTCGATCCAGTTTTTGACCGTTAAGTAGAGTGATTCACAAGAAGGTTCATGTGTATAATTTATAAATATTTCGTGGCAGCTGGCTGAACTATGACGCATTAAAGTCCGCCGCCGCTGTGATAGCATCGCGGTTCGGGCAGAATCCGAGCCAGTCTGGTGGTCTCTGCTGAGTTTTATCTCTGTTTTTAGTGTTTCGTACCTCAGTCGGAATAAACACAGCCCTTGTATGATCACTTCGTTGTCCATCTGTCTCTCTGACTGTCTGCACGACTGTGAAAACCTCTTTCTCTAAGGAAGGTTCAAAATGGTTCAAATGGCTCTGAACACTATGGGACTCAACTTCTGAGGTCATCAGTCCCCTATAACTTAGAATTACTTAAACCTAACTAACCTAAGGACATCACACACATCCATGCCCGAGGCAGGATTCGAACCTGCGACCGTAGCGGTCTCGCGGTTCCAGACTGTAGCGCCTAGAACCTCTAAGGAAGGTCAACGGCCCCTTGGCAGTGTGAAAAATTTAAATGTCTAAGTCAATTAAATAAAAAGATATGGCCATTTATGTCACATATTTCTATAGTCACAAACTCACCCATCAAAATCTATAGGGTACTTCCCTTTGATCTTGAATCATGAAACTTGACAAGAAGCAAGATTTCACACCGTAAGAAGAAGAAAAAACCCATGTAGGATCACTTTGTTGTCTGTCTGTGTCCCTTTCTGGCTGACTGTTCAACTCCCGTTTTTCTCCGAGGCGGGTAGAGCTATCAACTTGAAATACTAGGGTCTAAGGTCCCTTGACAAAGTCAAAAATTTAAACTTCTAAACATATGCAGTCAAAAGATACCAATATGTACCATGTTTTGATACTCGCAATGTCACTCATCGAAACCTATAGATGAACTATCTACATACATGTCGGGCGTGGTGTTCTACGGGTACCAGCACGGAAGCCCTGCGTGTTCACTCCAGGGACTCGCTAGCCTCTATAACAAAGATACTGAGTGGGGTTGTCGTCGATAGAATTTAAAAGATGTCATGTGATATCCGCACAAAACCAGTTCCGACAAACTACGAAGAATCAGGTCGAAAGGAAGAAGAAGACAGTGGTAAAGCGTGTGTCTGGAAACAGAGGTCGCCAGATCGAATCTCGGTCGGACCACGGAATTATCATTCTTCGTTTTAACGTAACCTTCACCTCTCAACGATGTGATGAGTCGCCAGAAAGAACACACGTGGTCCGCATTCCTCCTTAAAGCGTAAGTCCCCTATGACCAGTTCGATAATTAGAGACATGCAAGTCGCTGAAGTGACATCCAAAGGAAAGATTTGCATTGTGCCACTGAGCCACGCGAAATTACTATTACCAGAATCTGCGCATACATATGTACATCCACCTTCTGTACACGTTACACATTAAAGTATCCCGCAGGCTTTTTCTGCCTATATATGAAAGTCAATCCTAGAAACCGACGCGGGGGCTATGATACTAGTGGCGGACTGGTACGACCGCCCCGCCCACAACTGGGCGGTTCTGGAGGCGTGGCGCCTTCATGTACAGCTCGCATTGTTAGTGGATTGCGGTCGGGCATTCCGCTCATGTATTCAGGCGCTGCATTACGCCAACAAGTGACGTGCGCAGCTTTAATCGTTTAATTTATATGAAAGTGATGATATTCAGTTATGTAACGTTATTCTCCGATTTTTAATCGTAACTCTACGCAGTGCCCCGTACACAAAATTACCGCTACGCCATACAAGTCGTCCGAACGTAGATACTGAAAGGGTCCTGTAGTCCCCGTTCCCTATCATTTTATTTGCTTCCCAGTGATAGAGAACTCTCTGGCATGCGTGTGTGAATGAATGTGGGTGTGTTTCATTTTGCTATACAGTGGTTTAGTCTGCTTCAGACAGAATGGTCAAACCTTGTAGTTTTCAGGTAGGCAAAGAGATTTGTTTCCCTTGTGTGAAAGTTACCGGTGTTAGGTTGGTGGCGGAAGCCTCATCTATGGGTTTTCCTGTCCACGGGGTCGCGTGGGAGACGTTGGAGTGTGTGAGAGAATCAGTCTGCTTCCAGCTCGCGGAGGGTCTGTAGCCGAAGTCTCTTCGAAGAAGGGTCAGTTGACTTAATGCTTGGCGAGATGTCTTATAGCAAGAAGGGAGATAATGCAGACATGACTTTGATCCGTAAGAAGAACATAACACAAAGGTGTTGCATATGTTGAAGCGACCTCGGTTCAGTGTGAATGTTTCTAATCTTTTCCGAATCCTGGTAATTTTTGCTTCTTTGCGAATTTTCTTTGTCTCATTACTTTATGTCCGGCGGAAACCATCCACATGGGTTAATATTAGAGTTTGTTGGCCCTCTGTCATTATCTTTTGTCTGTTCAGATGTGTCCTCAGTAAGATGTTAATTGTTCGCGACTGCGTGGTTTGATGTTACTAAAATTTGGCCGCAGTACGTAGATATTGTGTGTCCGCGAATAACGTGGGCACACGAGTCTGCAATTGTACTTAGTTACCAGGCAACAGCAGTCTATAGATGCATTACATCAATGTTTTAAGGAATAAATAATTTTGCCTCTAATCTTATCCAGTGTACCGATGTTATGTCTCCGTTACCTTCGTCATTTACCTTGTAGTTTTCCTTGTTAGCCCATCCATAGCGTTTCCATGTGCACAGGTCCAATAATTAGTGTCCTATTTTTATTTAAAACAAATGCTCTGGAATGTTGCTGCAAGCTGCAAGCTGCAAGCTGCACTTATGCACAGCATTCGCGCACTTTTTACTTTATTTAATATTTGATTCACGGGAACAATGCCTGGATCATATTAATAATTACATCCCATTTTTTATCAGTGACTTTACAATGAATGTTCTTTTGTAAGTTTTCCTCATGAATAAATTAAGTAATTTTCCGATTCAGCGCAAAATCTTATTTGTCGTGTGGCTAGAGTTGGTGGCGACCCAATCTTTTACTTTGATTTCACTGTCAGATAGCATTTTCTTATTGAAAGTGCGCGTGGCTCTTAGTTTTTCATTTTTTCTTCAACGTTGCAATACATGCATAATAAAAAAAAACTAATACTGTGAAAGTAAGTTTCAGTTACGCAAATATTAGACTACTATACTAAATTCAATTACATTTTTAATCTTTGTTACATGTATCGAATTCAATATAAGATTAAAATGTATTTTTCCTTCTTATTAAATGTAGCGGTTTCTGCGTAATATGTTAACAAAGACGTATGACATTATACATAAAATTAAGGAAGTCCTATGGGAAGGTGATATCGCATCAACAACACTAATTTATCGAATACTCCAGCACGTAACACAAATTACCAGATGTATCAGACGTGTTATGTATCTATAGAGCTAAATGAAATGAAACACTATAGACATAGACATACGCAGGAGTTAAATTAAAAGGAAGGTCAGCGCCGGCCGTAATATTGATTCAAATGGTTCAAATGGCTCTGAGCACTATGGGACATAACATCTATGGTCATCAGTCCCTAGAACTTAGAACTACTTAAACCTAACTAACCTAAGGACATCACACAACACCCAGTCATCACGAGGCAGGGAAAATCCCTGACCCCACCGAGAATCGAACCCGGGAACCCGGGCGTCGTAATATTGATGTTTTATTGATAGCAGAATCGATTTTCGATCACATGGTGATCATCTTTAGTGCTGTACAAATTAAACCCAGACACTGGTATCAAGTTATCAATAACCAAAACTGAGAAGCGATCACAATAACTCATTGACGAAAGACAGCTAGTTCTAAAAGTAGGAAAATGTAAGGTGATGCAGATGAGTAGGAAAAGAAATTCCGCAAGTTTCGAGTAAAGCATTAACAGTGTGCCGCTTGATACCGTCACGTCGATTAAATATCGATGCGTAACGTTCCGAAGCGATATGAAATGGAACGGTCACGTTAGGGCTCTAATAGCAAGGCGAATGATGGACTTCGGTTTATTAGGAGAATTTTAGGAAGGTGTGGTTCATCTGTAAAGGAGACCAAGAGTAGAACACTAGAGCGACCCAATCTTGAGTACTGCTCGAGTGTTAGGTATGCTTATCAGGTGTGATTAAAGGAAGACATCGAAGCAATTCGGAGACGGGCAGGTAGATTTGACAGTGGTAGGTTCGATCAACACTTTCCCGGAGATGAACCCAAATGGGAATCCCTGTAGGGAATTCGACGTTCTTTCCACGGGACACTATCGAGAAAATTCAGAGAACCGATATTTTAAGTTGACTGCAGAACGATTATACTGCCGCCAACATACATTTCGAGTGACGGCCAAGAAGATAAGATAAAGGAAATCGGGGCTCGTACGGGCGTATGTAGACAAACGTTTTTCCCTCGCTTTATTTGCGAATGGAACAAGAAAGGAAATGACTGGTGGTGGTAAGAGGTACCCTCCACCACGCATCATGTGGTGACTTGCGGAGTATTTATGTAGACGTAGATGTAAACAGTCGTATAACCCGCCAAGGTAGCCGAGCGCGCTAACGCACTGCTTCCTGGACTCGGCTAGGCGCGCCGGCCCCACATCAAATCCCCCCGCCGGATTAACGACGAGGGCCGGTGTGCCGGCCAGCCTGGATGTGGTTTTTAGGCGGTTTTCCACACCCCTCTAGGTGAATACCGGGCTGGTCCCCACGTCCCACCTCAGTTACACGACTCACAGACATTTGCAAGTCATCCGCACTTTTCCATGATTTACACTGGATGCAGACAGATGGGGTACTCTGATTCCGTCCCGGGGGTACGGGGTGGCGGCAGGAAGGGCATCCGGCCACCCCTTCAAATTAACATGCCAAATCCGGTTTAACCACGCCAACCCCGCGCAGAACGCGGGATAAAGGTGCAAGCGATAAATAGATGTAAATAGTCATATGTCAGGAATCTCATAGCGTGGTCCGTTTATTTCATTTGTGTGCTTGCTACACCGAATATCCTCGAATAATGTGTCTCATATATCACCTGCTAAAAAAAGCGAAGGATACAACAGACGTGGTCGGTTATGAATCTAACTTCATACAAGTACACAACATCGACTGCAATTTGAATTATTAGAGCAGCATTTCTCTAAGGCCGGTATAACGGTGTGACGTCTCGTTTTGACTCGGCTCGATGGTGATCGTTGTCCCATTCGAGATGACGTGGAACGGGGTCCGTCGATCACGACAACGCCAATCTGTAACTATTAGAAGAACAAACTCCTCGCGCGGTTTGATTATTTTTCAGATACTGTCTCTGAAAACTGGTATCAACGTCTCGATGGAGCAGCACGCCGGAGTGTGTGCGCCGCCCTTGCTTGTAATTAAAGCAATGGTGTTCTATGTCTGTCGATCTTCTCGATAAATGTAGCGACTGCACGACTCGATAACACGATGCCTCCCTTGATCTGAAATGATAACCAAAAGTCCTTGGGGTGCGACAGACTTCTCAGTTTACGCGAACTTGCTGACTGTAGTTCTTATGCCCGGTCTGAGAATGGGTATTCAAACGTTGAAAATATAATGTCTTGAATCATCAATCCATCACCCAGGCCGATTGCACATCATGATTTTGCGAGGATATTGAGTTGTTAATTATTATTCCATCGTCAAGGCGTCGTTAAGTCGCGTATTCAGCAACTACACGACGTAATTCCAGAGGTAACATACCCTTGAGCAATGTTCAGAATGCATCGTATTTCGGTGTGAACTTATAGCTATTTACAGTTAAATTGTCACTACATCACTTTTCACTTTTATGTTATCCGAAGAATCAGTTAATTACACAAATACACTTTAAATGTCTATTGAATGATGCATGCGACACGAAAACTTAAAGTTGAATTAAAGTTTACTGTCCTTCGTAATTAATTGTCCCTACATTGAGCACACACAACGAATTTTCATTCAGAGAAATGCATCTGTTAGCATCAGGAATTCTGACTTTGCACGGCGCAATTGTAAATTGTTCGTGATTGCGTTTATCTCTTGCCTACTGAAGACTAATAATTGAGTTTACGTCGGCGACCAGTCTCTTTCTGTGACCTTTGATGTTCGTGATTATTATGTACCACGAAGACTAAGTCCCATCACAAATAAGCAATCACATGAGTTATTTTTATGTCATATATATCAACTATCCCAATTATCTATCAAAACGGTAAAGGCCGGCCGAAGTGGCCGTGCGGTTAAAGGCGCTGCAGTCTGGAACCGCAAGACCGCTACGGTCGCAGGTTCGAATCCTGCCTCGGGCATGGATGTTTGTGATGTCCTTAGGTTAGTTAGGTTTAAGTAGTTCTAAGTTCTAGGAGACTAATGACCTCAGCAGTTGAGTCCCATAGTGCTCAGAGCCATTTGAACCAGCCAAGACGGTAAAGATGATTTTACTTCAGTCCGACGTCTGACTAATACTTCAAACCGTAAAACTTTTAAACTTCATATCGGTTTTAAAACAATCTAGTAGCGCTTAACATTCGTATTACTATTGCAAGAGTCGAAGAGAGAAGTGAAGTTGACATCTCCATTGCCGAGTTACATTGTAGTCACAGCGAACTTACAGCTCGATGCGGCTACAACTCTCTTCTAGGATAAATGTTATCTTTCGTCAATTTATGGTCTGGGCTTCAACCGTCGTAAATAATAATTTTTTGAATTCTTTCTTTAAAGTTTCTGTTTCGTATCATATGGTGTTCTTTGATTCACTCCTTTCTTTATGATAAGCATTAGTACTTACACTACTGGCCATTAAAATTGCTACACCAGGAAGAAATGCAGATGATAAACGGGTATTCATGGGACAAATGTATTATACTAGAACTGACATGTGATTACATTTTCACGCAATTTGGGTGCATAGATCCTGAGAAATCAGTACCCAGAACAACCACCTCTGGCCGTAATAACGGCCTTGAACGCCTGGGCATTGAATCAAACAGAGCTTGGATGGCGTGTACAGGTACAGCTGCCCATGCAGCTTCAACACGATTCCAAAGTTCATCAAGAGTAGTGACTGGCGTATATTGACGAGCCAGTTGCTCGGCCACCATTGACCAGACGTTTCCAATTGGTGAGAGATGTGGAGAATGTGCTGGCCAGGGCAGCAGCCACGGCCTCGGAGTTGATAGTCCGTGCTGCTGCAAACATCGTCGAACTGTTCGTGCACATGGTTGTCGTCTTGCAAACGTCCCCATTTGTTCACTCAGGGATCGAGACGTGGCTGCACGATCCGTTACAGCCATGCGGATAAGATGCCTGTCATGTCGACTGCTAGTGATACGAGGCCATTGGAATCCCGCACGGCGTTCCGTATTACTCTCCTGAAGCCACCGATTCCATATTCTGCTAACAGTCATTGGATCTCGACCAACGCGAGCAGCAATGTCGCGATACGATAAACCGCAATCGCGATAGGCTACAATCCGACCTTTTTTCAAAGTCGGAAACGTGATGGTACGCATTTCTCCTCCTTACACTAGGCATCACAACAACGTTTCACCAGGCAACGCCGGTCAACTGCTTTTTGTGTATGAGAAATCGGTTGGAAACTTTTCCTCAGGTCAGCACGTTATAGGTGTCGCCACCGGCTCCAGCCTTGCGTGAATGCTCTGAAAAGCTAATCATTTGCATAACACAGCATCTTCTTCCTGTCGGTTAAATTTCGCGTCTGTAGCGCGTCATCTTCGTGGTGTAGCAATTTTAATGGCCAGTAATGTACATAACATTCTTGTTAATAAAACTGTGAAGGGTGTAAATTTTGTTGTCATTAGCTGTCATCACTCTCAGGATGACTTATTTTTCTATTTCTTTTTGCAACAAAAGGGTGTTCATTCAGGATTCTATAATTGGGGTGTTACAACGGTCACCAAGGTGCATTTGTGTTGTTCGCGTTTAGTGTTGTTACGAGGCCTGGTAGGGTATAAAAGGGCGTGAACGGCGTTAGATGTTGGGCGCGCACTGCGAATAACACGAAGGTACCGCGTATTCGTATGACATAGCCTTGTGAGCACCTGACAGAGTATGTAAGCGTCCTCCACACTGTGGGTCTCAATTTGGACGGCTGGCCGAGTCGTGCAATATTTAGATTAGTGTATCATTCGGATGTGACGGAGGCCCGATATTGGACTGTACGGGAACTTGCTGGCAGGTATACTCGTCGTCGAGGTTCCGGTCGGCCACGTCTGTCCACCACGAGAGACGATCGCCATTTTGTGAATCAAGCTCATCGTAACCCCTTTACGTCTACGTCTGCCACCCGAGAATAAGTAACGGACTCCGTTCTCATTCAGACCATTCATTAGTCGGAGACGGGCAGCAAACGGAATAGGTAAGTAGCGTGCAACAGATAGCCCGCCCTTATCTCAACAGAAATGGCTGCGTCTGGAGTGGTGTCGTGAACGGGAAATATGGACTGCTGATGAAGGGTGGTACATTGTGTTCAGTGATGAACCTGCGAGTAAGAGGGCGACCTAGGGAGATATCCCACTCTTCAGTGTTTTTGAGGGGCACAGCGGTGTCACCCTAGTCTCTTGTTGTCGGGTGCCATCACGTTTGCCTTACGATTAGGGCTGGTAGAGGCAGAGGGCAACGGCGCAACGGTACGTTACCGAATTCCTGCGTCCTCCTGTGATTCCTCTTAGGCGATACAATCGTGGTGATATTTTTCAACGGGACAATGCTCTTCCACACATGGCGTGTGTCTCTAAGAAACTGTCTGCGTTATGTTAAAGTACTCTAGTTGCCGGCCAAATCCCCAGATATGTCCCCAGTAGAACATGTGTGGCACCAATTCGGACGTCACCTCTCTCCCAGTGTCATCATCCAGGATAGCGAGGTCCAGCTAAAACAGTCGTAGTCCACCTTGCCTCAGGGTTGGATTCAACGACTTGATCACACCCTTTCCAAACGAATCAGTGCGTGGATCCATGCCAGAGGTGAGCAACGTCGTACTGATAATGCGACCGTATTGCCAAGTTTTTTCTAAGTTTCACTCGTTTTTGTTAACACTGACACAACGTCACACATCCTGTCAACGCGTTAAGTTTCACTTCGTTTCCTCTTCCCATTCTGGGTGCCACACTTTCTTGTCAGGCAATTTATTCATGATATCAGTTTTTCCCGTTCTAAGTTTACTATTCTTGGATGCCTTAGCAAATATTAAACGATTCAATCCTACCTACGAGTAGGTCTAGCCACTAGGCCTACTCAAGTACTATTTGTTTACGAAACGTCTTCACTCGTACTTTATCCTTCCATTACACGAGACACTAGAATATTTAGTTTTCTTTGCCCTTCTTTCCGGCCGCTGTGGCCGAGCGGTTCTAGGCGCTTCAGTCCGGAACAGCGTTGCTGCTACGGTCGCAGGTTCGAATTCTGCCTCGGGCTTGGATGTGTTTGATGTCCTTAGGTTAGTTAGGTTTAAGTAGTTCTAAGTCTAGAGGACTGATGTCCTCAGATGTTAACTCCCATGGTGCTTAGAGCCATTTGAACCCTTTTTTGCCCTTCTTCCGTGTTTGCGACGTCTCATCTAATCTAGACTAGAACAACAGGCCTAGGAATCAAACGTTTCCTATTTTCTATGGTGTTTACAGGGGGTGGGTTCCTCTCACGCATGAGAATGAAGTACAACTGCTCCAAAACCACAAAAAATTCCTCGTCCAATTTCATTGGCGTCGGGTAGCATAGAAAATTCAGGTCCTCTCTATTTTAGCACTGCGAAATGTACAGGTGGTCCACAATTAAAATTCCAGTTTCAAAAAGCTGTGAAAACGGAACCACTGTTCAGAACCACGTCAAACTTAAACAGCATAATTACTGATACTTGGGGACATGATATGAAAAACAATTAACGAAAATTTTAACAATACGTGGCGCTATAAGTGTTATGAAACGTCCCCTTAGAAAAATTAATGAATTACTGTGTTGATAAACCCCTACGTTATTTGATTTTCAAACAGCTGAGCAAAACTGAACGTGCTCAGACATTCATTAAAGTGGCACACAATATTTTTAGCGCAACACAATCTGACTTTCAGTAATCACTACAAAAAAATGGCCCTGACTAACAAAACCTATACCTTTCATGAATTCTTACCTCACAAAAATCTTCGTTACTCGAACTACTGCAATACAGCGAGCGCCAACACTGCCAGCTAAATAAAGGCACTAACTACTGGCACTAACTACTGATAGACATAGTTAGCAAATGAAGGATTTTGATAGAGAACAAACAATGTATTTAACTTAATAGTGTTCAAAAGTCATTATATATATATCAGTTCATGACATCCAGTCTTACAAATTTACTGTCTCTGTCCAGATCATCCGCTCTCAAAACTCCGCCATCTCGCTCCCCGCATCCACCACTGCTGGCGGCTCACCTCCAACTGCGCAACGCTACGCGCTGTTAACATCCAGCTGCCCAACACTACAATAGCAAACAACAATGCAAACCAGCCACAGACTGCACACTGCACAGCCAGTGATTTTCATATTGAGCGCTACGTGACGTTACCAATATAAAAACCTAAACAGCCTACTTACAGTGTCTTATCGTAAATGTGGTCGAGTTCAAATGAAAAGTGAAATGATCGTATGGCACTGTTGGCCGGGATGTCCCACTCGGGTTCGGCCGCCAATTTCAAGTCTTATTTCACTCGGCGTCACTTTGGGCGACTTGCGGCCGATGATGAGGATGAAATGACGGCGAGGACAACGCAACGTCCAGACCCCCAGCGAAGAAAATCTCCGACCCGGCCGAGAATCGAACCCGGGCCCAGTGCACGGGGGGCAAACACGTTACCACCCAGCTAAGCAGGCAGAGTGGCCGACTACAAACGACAGATGAATCGCACTACGACGGCAATGGTTTGAGCTGAACATAACACATTGTTCAATGTGCATGAATCCACAAGATCGGCAGATAAGAGTTGTGGTACTGTTAGTTAGGTATGCGCATCCACCATTGAAGGTTGTACCACATGTGATGGAAAAATCGTTCTCCAACTGTCCTGAGGCCAAAAACAGGATAAAAATCAAAATTAAATCGGTTTTTAATTGCCATGGATCCAAAAAAGCGCATAAAAAGCAAAATGACATGTTTTTAATCGACCTGGGGTCAAAAACCTCATAAAAAGCAATACGACATCGATTTCTAATTGTTATCAGACTGACACAAGAAATGTTAAATATGCTGTCCAACTTCTGCAGAATGTTGAAATCGGGTAACAGCACGTTCCACAACAGACCGGAGTGTCTCGGGGATCACGTTTAGAATGCGTGCCTTCAAATCAGCTACGTTATCTTTCAGATAACAGCACAGCCAGAAGTCACTCGGATTAAGATCAGGTAATTTGGACGGCCAGGCTGCAGGAAAATGATGGCTAATAATTCTATCATTTCCTAAATGCGTCTGCAGCAGCCGCTTCACTGACTGTGCAATGTGCGGAGGAGCACATCTAGCATAAAAATGATCCTACCAACACACCCATGCTTTCGAAGGGCTGGAATGACGTTAGTGCGCGGAAGGCTCTCACAGCGTTTAGCAGCGACAGTACAGGTAACAGGACCCGCAGGACCCACCTCCTCGAACAAATACAGCTCTACGACAAACGAAGCCGTCAACCCGCACCACACAGTCACCTTTGTAGAGTGAAGTGGTACCGGTCGATCTGCCTGCGGATTTTCCGTTGCCCATATTCTGCAAATCTGCGTACTGGCATGTCCTTGGAGGTGGAAATGGGCTTCGTCTGTCCACGGGTGTTCCATGGGTATTCATTGTCCATTTCCAGGCGAGCAAAAAATTCCAGATCGAAACGTTTGTCTTGTTGTCAGGTAAGCAGGAAACAGCTCCTGAACAGGGTGTATGGATTGCAATGCAGAATGTTTAGCAGGATTTTATGCACTGTGGTCGCCGGAATATCCAACATTCGGGCGGTTCGCCATGCACTGCAAATCTGCGCACCATTACTTGAGTCCGCAGCTCGTTGTCTAGTGGCATGCCGGCACGGTAGCTCAGCGTGTTCGGTCAGAGACCTCGTGTGCCTCTGTAATAAAAAAACTGAGTGAAAAGATCCACAACGAACTTCAGTGAATGTCATGTGACGTCTGCTTCTACCAAATACAACGAACAAAACGAAAAAAAAAAAAAAAATTGGTTAGCGTTGCTGCCTCTGGAGCACGGGGTTCCGGGTTCGATTCCCGGCCTGGTTGGGGATTTTCTCTGACCGGGGACTGGGTGTTTGTGTTGTCCTCATCATTTCATCATCATCACTGGTGAGAGTGACTAGATTGGACTGTGTAAAACTTGGTAATTTGTACGGGCGCCGATGACCACGCAGTTGAGTGCCCCACAAAGCAAATATCATCATCATCATCATCATGACCACCGCTTGACCTCTCCTGCAACACTGATCACATATTCGACAGACGTCGGGTCAACTCCTTTCCTCCCTCTGCCACACTGACCTTCAAGAGAGCCTGTCTTTTAGAATTTTGTAATCATTTTCTGCAGATCATTATCATAAATTGGACCAATGCCTTTTTTCATACCCTTGACTCTCTGGAACTTCTGCAGGGACATTGGCGCACAGTCACCGTTCTTGTAAAAGAGCTTTGCCAATAGCTCGCGATTCTTTACGGAGAAATCATGATGGTCCCCTGCAAAGCAAACTGAGGAATGGCCTTGTGCCGCGGTGGCTCCATGATGATTCCCCCTGCGTCAGCCGGCCATAGTGGCCGAGCGGTTCTAGGTGCTTCTGTCAAACCGCGCGACCGCTACGATCGCAGGTTCGAATCCTGTCTTGGGCATGGATGTGTGTGATGTCCTTATGTTAGTTAGGTTTAAGTAGTTCTAAGTTCTAGGGGACTGACGACCTCAGATGTTAAGTCCCATTGTGCTCAGAGCTGTATGAATCATTTGAACCCCTGCGTCAATACTGTGATGTTCATGTTTCAAGTCATTTTGAACAGTGGCTCTCTTTCTACAGCGTTTCGAAATTATAGCTTTGATTACGGACACACTGTGCTTTTCCTCTGTCGCATTATATCAAATTATTTAGCTTTTCTTCCTTTTTCTGTTACATGAGTAGCTGGTCGGAGTGGCCGAACGGTTCTAGGCGCTACAGTCTGGAACCGCGCGACCGCTACGGTCGCAGGTTCGAATCCTGCCTCGGGCATGGAAGTGTGTGATGTCCTTGGGTTAGTTAGGTTTAAGTAGTTCTAAGTTCTAGGCGACTGATGACGTGAGAAGTTAAGTCCCATAGTGCTCAGAGGCATTTGAACCATTTTGTTACTTGAGTATATTTTCAATTTATAATGCAGTTTGGATATTTATTGCGTATTTTGTTTTATTTGTCAACATGTTTCACGTTCGTACGAAACGAAATATTTTCAACAACGGTTTTTATATAGTATCATATTTTCTTTAGTTCGAAGTAAACGAATCATTACGTATCGTTATTAGGAATACAGACACATTGGAGCTGTTGTTAAAAATGTGATGTAGGACCGTGAAGAGCGCAGGGATTGATAGCAAAATGGAAATATCGGCGTTTAACACCCTGTAAACGTGGAGGTCATTAGAGGCGGAGGACAAACTCACTTTCATAGATATCATTCCAGCATTCCCCTAAATCGATTTACCAAAATAGCCATAGATCTAAATGTGGAAGGACGGACGGGAATTCGAACTGTTCTTACTCCATAACGCGAGTCGAGTGTGCTGGCTACAGCGCCACAGCGCTCGGTGAGATTGAGAACAGTGGAAATAGAGGAAGTCAGCAGTAAAGTACAGGAAGTGCCATTTGCCGCATTTCAGGGAAACGTTTCCTTTAGCACAGTACCGGTGTGACATCAACGGCGGGCGTATTTTGCTAATTGGCCGGCCGGAGACTATGTGTGCGGCGCCTCTGGAGGGGAACTGTTATGTTAGTGTTACGGCCGCTGCGATGGGCGGCGGCTCCCGAGAGGCGCCTGGGCGGCCACTCAGCCCAAACAGAGCAGCCCGCAGGGAGCGGTTCGTAGAGGAAGGGCTCTCCCTAATGTGTTTACGGCTGACCGATTCGTCGGCAGTGTAGTCATTACGCGTTCTGCGTATAACAAGTAACTGTGGCGATTTGGACCGTGCGCTGCCATGCCTTTAGGAAACAACGGTTATTTTTACTCCATCTTTATACTGATAATTTTCTTTTTTTTCCATTTCTCTGTCGCCAACGTCTGGAAGTGTATTGAGCCTAGAAGGATAAATACTATATGTATAATGTTTAAACACCTTCAGTACTTATTCGTTCTTATACAGGGTGGTCCACAGATCGTGACCGGGCCAAATAGCTCACGAAATCAGCGCCAAACGAAAAAACTACAAAGGACGAAATTTGTGTAGCTAGAAGGGAGAAACCGGATGGCGCTATGGTTGGCCCCCTAGATGTCGCTGCCATAGGTCAAACGGATATCAACTGCGTCTTTTTAAATAGGAACCCGCATTTTTTATTACATATTCGTGTAGTACGAAAAGAAATGTGGATGTTTTAGTTGGACCACTTCTTTCGCTTTGTGATAGATGACGCTGTAACAGTCAAAAAAACATGGCTCACAATTTTAGACGAACAGTTGGTAACAGGTAGGTTTTTCAAATTAAAATACAGAACGTAGCTACTTTTGAACATTTTATTTCGGTTGTTTCAGTGTGATACAAGTACCCTTGTGAACTTATCATTTCTGAGAACGCATGCTGTTACAGTGTGATTACCTGTAAATACCATATTAATGCAATAAATGCTCAAAATGATGTCCGTCAACCTCAATGCATTTGACAACACGTGTAACGACATTCCTCTCAACTGCGAGTAGTTCACCTTCCGTAATGTTCGCACATGCATTGACAATGCGCTGCCGCATGTTGTCAGGCGTTGTCGGTGGATCACGATAGCAAGTATCCTTCAACTTTCCCCACAGAAAGAAATCCGGGGACGTCAGATCCGGTGAACGGGTGGGCCACGGTAT
The DNA here is from genome assembly GCF_021461385.2 of Schistocerca piceifrons. NCBI lineage: Eukaryota > Metazoa > Arthropoda > Insecta > Orthoptera > Acrididae > Schistocerca > Schistocerca piceifrons. The sequence continues at coordinate 423,628,136 of NC_060142.1, read as the reverse complement.
GGTGCTTCGACGACCAATCCACGTGTCATGAAATATACTATTCAATACCGCTTCAACCGCACGCGAGCTGTGCCGGACGTCCATCATGTTGGAAGTACATCGCCATTCTGTCATGCAGTGAAACATCTTGTAGTAACATCGGTAGAACATTACGTAGGAAATCAGCATACATTGCACCATTTAGATTGCCATCGATAAAATGGGGGCCAATTATCCTTCCTCAGCCGGCCGGAGTGTCCGTGCGGTTCTGGGCGCTACAGTCTGGAACCGCGTGACCGCTACGGTCGCAGGTTCGAATCCTGCCTCGGGCATGGATGTGTGTGATGTCCTTAGGTTAGTTAGGATTAAGTAGTTCTAAGTTCTAGGGGACTGATGACCACAGCAGTTAAGTCCCATAGTGCTCAGAGCCATTTTTTTATCCTTCCTCCCATAATGCCGCACCATACATTAACCCGCCAAGGTCGCTGATTTTCCACTTGTCGCAGCCATATTATGCCGCTTTACGCTACCGCTGTTGGTGAATGACGCTTCCTCGCTAAATTGAACGCGTGCAAAATATCGGTCATCGTCCCGTAATTTCTCTTGTGCCCAGTGGCAGAACTGTACACGACGTTCAAAGTCGTGGCCATGCAATTCCTGGTGCATAGAAATATGGTACGGGTGCAATCCGTTTCGAGAATGTTTCACTTTCGTATGCAGTTTGAATCGCACTGTGGCAGTTTGGCAGTGTTTGTATTCCTCGATACCGTTACCCCCAGCGGGATCGTAATAACGGAAATCTTTCGTTGCTTGCCTATCTTCTTTCCCTCACGTTCGTGCTGAACTGGAAGTTTTCATATTCCTCCACTTTCTCATTCTCAACGTAGCAAGCTGTTAGTGATACGGAGTACGGCATACATTTTGTCACTCGCCTTGTTGTCTTTCCCAGTGCGCTAGTCGTCCGATTCGGGCGGAGTATTTGTAATTCTCCAAATTGCTTTTTTGCACAAGCTGCAGTTCCGCCATAAGGTAAATCTCCAGCTTTTCGATAGCCTCAGCGTTAAACGGAGTTTTTTACAGGTCTACGGCAAGTGACCCGTAACGGCCTACATGTGTCATGGCGTAGCGATTCAATTTCGAATTACGAGGGGTGCTCAGTAAGTAATGCAACACTTTTTTTCACAGCTAATTTAGGTTGAAAAAATACGACATTTGTTGTGGGAGATCGTGGAATATTCCCACTCCAGCCCTTTTAGTATCATGAAGTTCCGATACGCAGCGGCGCTATACATAGCCTTTAAAACGGCGTCTGTAACGGAAGTTAGGAAGTCTTTGTTTGAAATGCAGCTATGCATAAAAAGTGAAATGTGGATGATAAACAGTTTAGCCAAAAAGAGAATAGAAGGTTTTGAAATGTGGTTGAACAAACAATGTTGAAGATTAGATGGGTAGATCACGTAACTAAAGAGGAGGTTGCGAATAGAATGGGGGAGACAAGAAATTTGAGGCAGAACTTAACTAAAAGAAGTGATCGGTTAAAACGACACATTATGAGACATTAACGGATCACCAGTATAGTATTAGAGGAAAGTATGAGGGATAAAAATCGTTGAGAGAAACCAAGAGAAACGTAGTAGGAGTAACCCACTAAATTACAAGCCCATATCATTAACGGCGATAGGCAGTAGGGTTTTGGAACGTATATTGTGTTCGAACATTATGAATTACCTAGAAGAAAACTATCTTTTGACACGCAGTCAACATGGGTTTAGAAAACATCGTTCTTGTGAAACGCAACTAGCTTTTTACACGTCCGAGGTGTTGAGCGCTATTGACAAGGGATTTGCAATTGATTCCATATTTATAGATTTCCAAAAGGCTTTTGACACTGTGCCACACAAGCAACTTGTAGTTAAACTGCGTGCTTATGGAACATCGCCTCAGTTATGCCACTGGATTCGTGATTCCGTGGCAGAGAGGTCACAGTTCGCAGTAATTGACGGAAAGTCATCGAGTGAAACAGAAGTGTTTTCTGACGTTCCCAAAGTTAGTGTTAGAGGCCCTCTGCTGTTCCTTATCTTTATAAACGATTTAGGATACAATCTGAGCAGCCATCTTCGGTTGTTTGCAGATGATGCTGTCGTTTATCTCCTAATAAATTCATCAGAAGATCAAAACAAATTTCAAAATGATTTAGAAAAGATATCTGAATGATGCGAAAATCGGAAACTGACCCTAAATAATGAAAACTGCGAAGTCATACATATGATTGCTAAAAGGAATCCGTTAAACTTCGGTTGCACGATAACTCAGTCAAATCTAAAGGCTGTCAACTCAACGAAATACCTACGGATTACAATTACGAAGAATTTAAATTGGAAGGAACACGTATAAAATGTTGTGTTGAAGGAATACCAAGTACTGTGTTTTATTGGCAGAACATGTAAATGTAACAGAGCTACTAAAGACACTGTCCGTACTACGCTTGTCCGTCCTCTTTTGCAGATAGGATTAACGTAGTACATCGGGAAAGTTCAAAGAAGAGCAGGACGTTTTGTATTATCGCAAAATAGGGGAGAGAGTGTCACGGACGTGATACAGGACTTGAGTTGGACATCGTGCGTTTTTCGCTGCGGCTGAATTTTCTTACGAAATTTCAATCACCAACTTTCTTCTCCAAATGCGAAAATATTTTGTTGACGCTGGCCTACATAGGCAGAAGCAATCATCATAACAAAATAAGGGAAATCAGAGCTCGCACGGAAAGATATGTGTTCGTTTTTCCGCGCGCTGTTCGAGAGTGAAATCACAGATAATTACTGTGAAGGTGGTTCGATGAACACACTGCCACTCAAGTGTGATTTGTAGAGCATTCATGTAGATGTAGATAAAGAGATGAATACAGTAAGACGATTCACAAGCATGTAAGCTGCAGTAGTTATTCGGAGATGAAGAGGTTCGCACAGGAGAGAGTAGCAAGGAGAGCTGCATCAAACCAGTCTTCGGACTGATGAGCGCAACAACAACAACAACAACGAAGGTGTGTCCCAAGCAAAGACCTGTCAATGAGTTTCTTCTGGCGCAAAATCCGAGCATCACAGATATTCACAGGCGCTTGCAAATTGTCTGCGGAGACCTGACAGTGAGCAAAAGCAGGATGATTCTTTGGTCGAGGCGTCTGTCATCATTGCAACAAGGTCGGGCAAACCTGTCCGATCTCCTGGGTGCCAGCCGGCCGCACAGAGTTGTGACTCCTGCAAAGTCCGACCGTTGGGACACTCTCATTCGAGCCGTTCGACGGATCGCAATTAAACATAACTGCACGGCTCTGTTTTGGTGCTGACGCTTCTCGTCCACCAGTTGGGCTACTCAAAAATATGTGCCCGCTGAATTCCTCGCCGCCTAACACAAAGCAAACAAGAACGACGAAGGACCATTTGTTCGACATTGCTTGTGCGTTGCGGGGCTGATTGTGACAATTTTCTTTCGAGCACTGAATCAGGCGATGAAACTTCAATTCATCACTTCGAACTGGAAACAAAACGGCAATCCAGGGAGTGGCGTCACTCTGACTCTCCTCTGAAGAAAAAGTTCAGAGTCCACCCTCAACCGGTAAAGCCACAGCGAGTCTTGTGGGATCCTGAAGGGGTTATTCCGTTTGAAAAGCTCCCTTGTGGCGCAAAAATCAAATCGGGAAACGTCTTCAGTGTGTTCGTTGACACAAAAATGCACATGAATCCTCCTTCTCCATGACAATGCAAGGCCTCACACAAGTCTGCGCACTCGAGAGAAGCTCACGAAACTTCATCGGACTGTTCTTCCTCACCCAGCCCACAGCGCAGATTTTGCACTTGCCGACTTCCTCCACCTGTATGGCCAATGAAAGATGCACTCCGCGAAAAGCAATACGTGGACCATGTGGAGGTTATTGATGCAGCAAAATTTTGGCTCCGAGGTCATCTACATCTACATCCGTACTCCGCAACCCACCTGACGGTGTGTGGCGGAGCGTACCTTGAGTACCTCTATCGGTTCTCCCTTCTATTCCAGTCTCGTATTGTTCGTGGAAAGAAAGATTGCCGGTATGCCTCTGTGTGGGCTCTAACATCTCTGATTTTATCCTCACGATCTCTTCGCGAGATATACGTAGGAGGGAGCAATATACAGCTTGACTCCTCGGTGTGCCGGCCGCTGGTGGCCGAGCGGTTCTGGCGCTACAGTTTGGAACCGCGCGACCGCTACGGTCGCAGGTTCGAATCCTGCCTCGGGCATGGATGTGTGTGTTGTCCTTAGGTTAGTTAGGTTTAAGTAGTTCTAAGTTCTAGGGGACTTATGACCTCAGCAGTTGAGTCCCATAGGGCTCAAAGCCATTTGAACCATTTGACTCCTCGGTGAAGGCGTGTTCTCGAAACTTCAACAAAAGCCGGTACCGAGCTACTGAGCGTCTCTCATGCAGAGTCTTCCACTGGAGTTTATCTATCATCTCCGTAACGCTTTCGCGATTACTAAATGATCCTGTAACGAAGCGCGCTAGTCTCCGTTGGATCTTCTCTATCTCTTCTATCAACCCTATCTGGTACGGATCCCACACTGGTGACCAATATTCAAGCAGTGGGCGAACAAGTGTACTGTAACCTACTTCCTTTGTTTTCGGATTGCATTTCCTCAGGATTCTTCCAATGAATCTCAGTCTGGCATCTGCTTTACCGACGATTAATTTTATATGATCATTCCATTTTAAATCACTCCTAATGTCTACTACCAGATAATTTATGGAATTAACTGCTTCCAGTTGCTGACTTGCTATATTGTAGCTAAACGATAAAGGATCTTTCTTTCTATGTACTTTCAGCACATTACACTTGTCTATATCGAGACTCAATTGCCATTCCCTGCACCATGCGTCAATTCGTTGCAGATCCTCCTGCATTTCAGTACAATTTTCTATTGTTACAACCTCTCGATATACTACAGCATCATCCGCAAAAAGCCTCAGTGAACTTCCGATATTATCCACAAGGTCATTTATGTATATCGTGAATAGCAACGGTCCTTCGACACTCCCCTGCGGCACACCTGAAATCACTCTTACTCAGGAAGACTTCTCTCCAATGAGAATAACATGCTGCGTTTTGTTATCTAGGAACTCTTCAATCCAATCACACAACTGGTCTGATAGTCCATATGCACTTACTTTGTTCATTAAAAGACAGTGGGGGACTGTATCAAGCCCCTTGCGGAAGTCCAGAAACACGCATCTACCTGAGAACCCGTGTCTATGGCCCTCTGAGTCTCGTTGACGAATAGCGCGAGCTGGGTTTTACACGATCGTCTTTTTCGAAACCCATGCTGATTTCTATAGCGTAGATTTCTAGTCTCCAGAAAAGTCATTATACTCGAACATAATACGTGTTCCAAAATTCTACAACTGATTGACGTTAGAGATATAGGTCTATAGTTCTGCACATCTGTTCGACGTTCCTTCATGAAAACAGTTGAGTGGTACCATGCGGGCATACGGACCCTCCCAAAAAGGTGGCGTAAGGCCATCGCATTGAACGGAGAGTATACTGAAAAATAAGGTTTCGTAGCCAAGGAGTGGGGAATAATATGGTATGTTGGAATCTGGTACAAAACCAACCTGCTTTCAGAAAGAAGTATGTGTTGCGTTACTTATTGAACGCGCCTCACATATTGATACGAAAAAGAGTAACTTCAGCGGTTAACATTGATGCCAGTACAGTAATGGTGGCTCTTCGTCAGCATACAGAAGAGAAAATTCTGTTTCGGAAAGAGATCGCACTCAAATGGCTCATTCACGAGCATGATTGTACCGACAAGTTGATAGGTTAGAAAAACAATATTTTTGTAATCTACATCTACATGTACATCGTTTCATCAGCAACGATGTTCAGTAACAAAGGTAACGAGTAACGAATACTTTGTATGGGGGATTGTGTCTCGACGATACTGAATACATATGAAACTAAATTTAGTCGTTACGTTCACAGCCGTATTCATAAGGCACTTACGAAAACCCTGTTCTGACACTCTGAACACTCATATACTCGTAGCACCTGCAACAAGTTCAAGCTGACGCCGTGTCAGACGCGGGAGTCACCCTAAGTGCCATGGAAGGGGAAGGTAGTAGTATTATCATTGATGCACAGTGTTGTCAGTCTCATTACTTTTCCAGTAGACCTCACAGTACGGCCTGTAAGATCTCAATCACCTCAACTGCTGCCAGTGACTTTTTTTATGGATACAAAGAAGTGAGACCGAAGTGTTCCTTTCACTCTCTTTTTGTAACATTTATACTGACAACATCCTTAAAAAATTGGAAATCAGATAACTATCCAGGAATTAAGGTAGATAAATACACTAATCTAAGAGCATTAATATACAGATACGATTAGTAATACAAGGAAGTGATGTCCACCACCAGTTATCCATACATCGGCTAAGCCAAGTACCGGGTAGATACAATTAAACTGACAGTGTTCCAAGTGCTGCAGTGCCAGCTGTATACATCGCAGGACGCTGAAACATAGTAGTTCTGTTCATTAATCGGTGCGCTCCCGAAGTATATGATAATACACTACTGGCCATTAAAATTGCTACACCACGAAGATGACGTGCTACAGACGCGAAATTTAACCGACAGGAAGAAGATGCTGTGATATGCAAATGATTAGCTTTTCAGAGCATTCACACAAGGTTGACGCCGGTGGCGACAACTTCAACATGCTAGCAGGAAGAAAGTTTCCAACCGATTTCTCGTACACAAACAGCAGTTGACCGGCGTTGCCTGGTGAAACGTTGCTGTGGTGCCTCGTGTGAGGAGGAAAAATGCGTACCATCACGTTTCCGACTTTGATAAAGGTCGGATTTTAGCTTATCCCGATTGCGGTTTATCGAATCGCGACATTGCTAATCGCGTTGGTCGAGATCCAATGATATAGAATCGGTGGGTTCAGGAGGGTAATACGGAACGCCGTGCTGGATCCCAACGGCCTCTTATCACTAGCAGTCGAGATGAGAGGCATCTTATCTGCATGGCTCTAAAGGATCATGCAGCCATTTCTCGATCCCTGAGTCAACAGATGGGGACGTTTCCAAGACAACAACCATTTGCACGAACAGTTCGACGATGTTTGCAGCAGCATGGACTATCAGCTCGGAGACCATGGCTGCGGTTACCCTTGACGCTGCATCACAGACCGGAGCGCCTGCCGTGGTGTACTCAACGACGAACCTGGTTGCAACGAATGGCAAAATGTCATTTTTTCAGATGAATCCAGGTTCTGTTTACAGCATCATGATGGTCGCATCCGTGTTTGGCGACATCGCGGTGAACGCACATTGGAAACGTGTATTCGTCACCGCCATACTGGCGTTTCACCCGGCGTGATGGTATGGGCTGCCATTGGTTACACGTCTCGGTCACCTCTTGTTCTCATTGACGGCACTTTGAACAGTGGACGTTACATTTCAGATGTGTTACGACCCGTGGCTCTACCCTTCATTCGATCCCTGTGAAACCCGACATTTCAGCAGGATAATGCACGACCGCATGTTGCAGGTCCTGTACGGGCCTTTCTGGATACAGAAAATGTTCGACTGCTGACCTGCACAGCACATTCTCCAGATCTCTCACCAGGTGAAAACGTCTGGTCAATGGTGGCCGAGCAACTGTCTCATCACAATACGCCTGTCACTACTCTTGATGAACTGTGGTATCGTGTTGAAGCTGCATGGCCAGCTGTACCTGTACACGCCATCCAAGCTCTGTTTCTCTCTATGCCCAGGAGTATCAAGGCCGTTATTACGGCCAGAGGTGGTTGTTCTGGGTACTGATTTCTCAGAATCTATGCACTCAAATTGCGTGAAAATGTAATCACATGTCAGTTCCAGTATAATATATTTGTCCAATGAATATCCGTTTATCATCTGCATTTCTTCTTGGAGTAGCAATTTTAATGGTCAGTAGTCTAGTTCCGCTTTCTGCCACCAGGTGAAAATATGACACTGTAAGAAGTCATAACGTGAAATGTTTCTTCTTTTAACGTCAGTAGGCTATTTGTCGCTTGGCAACACGTATTGATTTCGTTTGTTGGTTGGTTGGTTGGTTGATTTGGGGGAGGGACCAAACAGTGAGGTCATCGGTCCCCATTGGATTAGGGAAAGATGGGGAAGGAAGTCGACCGTGACCTTTCAAAGGAAGTGACCCATCATTTCCCTGAAGTGATATAGGGGAATCATGGATAACCTAAATCCCGTCCTCCCGAATGCGAGTGTTGTGTGCTAACCACTGCGCCACCTCCCTCGGTCTCTTTTGTTGAGTGACTGTTGGTGTAAAGGGTTAAGAAGGCTGAAGTCTCCAGTACGAAATGAAACGCCTATTGAGGAGAAATTCGTACACTGCCGATAAAGTTGTTTTATCAGAACTGCAGCAATATCGCAGGAATATCGCCAACAGACACATTTGCAAAAAAGCTCCATATCAATAAGTGGGCTAAAAATATGATCTAGAAATCCGAAGAAGCAGTTAATTAGATGGCGCAAAATGGAGAGGGAGGCGGTCCATTACCATGGCATGGGAGTGATGACCTCAGATGTTAAGTTCCATAGTGCTCATAGCCATTTGAACCATTTTTTTATATGACGATGTTTCACAAGCTGCTTCATTCTCGGTCTGCTTTTCTTGGAGAAAATGACACCTCGTAGACCTTTTAGGTACAGGTCAATCTGCAAGTTATACGGACCTCCTTGTGCAACAAGCGATCAAGTGATTACAGCTTTGCTAGAACGCCACTGTGTCCGCACCATTATTCTCATGTTAGATGGGGCGACACCATACCTCGCTTGCCAGGTGAAAGATTTGCTTCGAGAAACATTCGGTGATCACAGCGTCATCTCTAGGTCATTTCAAGATTTGTGACCTTCCCGACCCCCCCCCCCCCCCCTCCCGACATAAATCCATGTGACTTCTGGTTGTCTGAATATCTGAAAGATCGTATCTATAAGGGTGTATCCAGACCCTTCCTGATATGAAGAACAGGGTACGATGACACATCGCTCTGATTACACTGCATATCCTGCGAGCAAACGTAGACATGCGGTGTTACAGTTATACCATGTTTCTGAGTCCGGGAGATCATACTGAACAGTTAACTTGTGACCACACCTTAATAAACATGCGAAAACCATTGTTATCGTGGATTTCATTGTTCCTCTCCTTTTCCTCCTCCCAAACCACATTCTGACTGCTTACAGTGCCATATTTTCACATTGTAACAGAAAAAGAAACATTTTTTTTCAGCGTACTAACCAATGATCACACGTACGATATTTCAGCATCCTGCGATGTATACGGCCCGCACTGCAGCACTCGGAATACTATTAGTTTAGTGGCCTCCTGGTACGTACAAAACACAAACTAAAAATGTCACTGAGTAAGAATTATTTGGTGATGCGGCAGTGAAGTGAAAAAGTGAAGGAATAACCACAGATAAACCAAGACCAGGAGGACCCCATATATTAAAGGACAGGGACCGTCGAGCATTGCGGAGGATGGCTGTAAAAGATCGTATGAAATCAGCGGAATGAATCACTCGTGAGTTCGATAGTAGTACTAGCACTTCAGCTAGCGCTATGTCTGTTCAAATGGCTCTAAGCACTGTAGGACTTAACATCTGAGGTCATCAAAATGGTTCAAATGGCTCTGAGTACTATGGGACTTAACATCTGCGGTCATCAGTCCCCTAGAACTTAGATCTCCTGAAACCTAACAAACGTAAGGACATCACACAACACCCAGTCATCACGAGGCAGAGAAAATCTCTGACCCCGCCGGGAATCGAACCCGGGAACCCGGGCGTGGGAAGCGAGAACGCTACAGCACGACCACGAGCTGCGGACTCTGAGGTCATCAGTCCCCTGTACTTAGGACCACTTAAACCCAACTAACCTAAGGACATCACACAAATCCATGCCCGAGACAGCCCGCCAGGGTGGCCGAGCGGTTCTAGGCGCTACAGTCTGGAACCGCGTGACCGCTACGGTCGCAGGTTCGAATCCTGCCTCGGGCATGGATGTGTGTGATGTCCTTAGGTCAGTTAGGTTTGAGTAGTTCTAAGTTCTAGGGGACTGATGGCCTCAGAAGTTAAGTCGCATAGTGCTCAGAGCCATTTGAACCATTTTTTTATGATTGTTTCTATCAGCATGACAGTGTACCCTGTCACAAAGCAGCATTTGTGAGGCAATGGTTTGTGGACAATAACGTTGCTGTCATGGACTATTCTACCCAGAGGCCATATCTGAATACAATGGAACCCCTCTGCCATAGGTATAACGTCGACGTCGCTCCAGAGGTCAGCTTCAGCGTCACTACCGTCTCTGATTTCCGTTCTTGACAAATAATAAGTTACCATTCCTCTGGAGACTTTCAGACACATTTAAAGTGACCCAGCAGAGCTCAGGCCATCATAAAGGCGAAGGGTGGACACATACAAACACTGATGTCCAATACTACTAGCCCGAAAAGGCCTTGGAAGACCCAACGGCACCAACCGACCGCCGTATCATCCTCAGCCCACATGCGTCACCGGTTGCGAATAAGGAGGGGCATGTAGTCTGCACGCCGCTCTCCCGGCCGTATGTCAGTTTACGAGACCGGAGCCGCTACTTCTCAATCAAGTAGCTCCTCATTTCGTCTCACAAGGGCTGAGTGCACCCCGCTTGCCAACAGCGCTGAGCAGACTGGATGGTCACCCATCCAAGTGCTAGCCCAACCTGACAGCGCTTAACTTCGGTGATCTGGAGGGAACCGGTGTTACCACTGCGGCAAGGCCGTTGGCGTCCACTAATAATAGAGCTGGTTAATAAGTAATGGCAACAGTGCTGTAACATGAAGGTTGCGTGTCCAATGGCATGCGTGCAGAAAGTCAGCAGAAGTAGTGGAGTGAGCGGCGACGGCTGTGCTTGAGTCAGTTGCTATGTGTACTGTCTCAAAGTGCGGGAGGCCTGTTCAAGCGCTGGAACAGCATGTTAAGGAAACGCGCACAAAATGAATGGACCAAGACTGAAGTAGCACACAACAATGCTTTCAGGGTCTGTGTGTGTGGCGTGTGGTGATGAACCATTGCCATATGGTATGTGGTGATATGGGTGTAAGTATTATGGGATGGCACGGATATCATTTAAGATCGGCCCCATACGGAATGACCACCCACAGACAACAAGACCAGTGAGATTCTTGCCTTTCTGGTGTAGATGGTACGCCGACGGACTGCTTCCCATCATCCTTAATGAAAACGCGCGGTGCCACACGGTGAACCTCTTGCAAGCGCGGGGGAGGGGGGGGGGGGAGGGGGGAAGAGATAGTGGAATGTACACCGTATTCATTCAATATGTATTCATGCAATTATGACCTACTCGTCAGAATAGAGGACCCTCTTCATGGCACGTGCTACAACACAAGAGACATCATCCGTACCATAGGGTCATCCTTACGAGACAACAATAGAGATAGACGCGATAACAGTGTATGACCCTTTCCACCTGTGTGGGGGAAGATGATCAAGATGAGGGACGATTATATTGAGGGCATATAATAAAATGAACGTTTGTCAATAAAGTCTGATATGAATTATAACCAAGAACTTTTTAGCCAGTCCATGTAGGTTACTGGATACTTTTGACCAGATAGCGTAGGTCGACTAACGAAACGATGGATATAAAATCTGAAGACGGAAAGAGGCATATGCCTGATCACTAGTCCTTGTAAGACTATGACGACGACGACCAAGAGTGGTCGGCCATGCCCAGCTACGACATCGAAGTATGTGGCTGCGGCAGAGGTGCTCAGTATCATCGAGCCAAACTGACAGGCCAGCTACGACGTCGGAGAGCTGTCCGCCGACGAGGCCCAGAGTGGCGCCATTGGCCACCCTGCCTCCCTCTCTGCTAACTGGCTGGCAGCCTGGCGTCGGGGAAGCCCCGCGTGACGCGGGGACAAGCGCGGCAGTTGCCCCCGGCGCGCGCACAACAGGTACGGCGTGGCTCGCGCTAATAGAGCGTTCGTTATCTGCGCGCCCACCGCGCCGCCCTAATAACGCTGAAAGACGCCCCCGCGGCTGCATTAGCGAGATTAAACCGGGCAGCCGGCGCTCAGGTGCCCTCCCGCCGCCGCCGTCTGTGTGTGATGTTTCATTTCCCGCGAGGGCGCGCTGGCCACCCCTTTTATAGCGGGGAGACCCCGTATCGTAAACTCCTCCGGCACCTCAGCCCGCCTCATCTCGCCTCGCTCCAGTTTCAGTTTCCGCCTCCGGCGCCACGGGGGTGCTTCCGACCCTCTCTGTTCGTCGTCAAGGCGTCGCCTTGGCTGCGCGCACAACGCTGTTACATAACCTGACGGTCTCAAGCTTCAATTGACAACGCTTGTAGAGACAGTTCAAAATACACGCAACTATCTTTTCACCCTTGGCTTCTCCCACGTACGCATATCTCACATTCGCCCTCTCACATATATATATATATATATATATACATATATATATATATATATATATATATAATTTTCAGTCAATATGTGGCTAACGTACCATAATGAACAGTTTTTTTTTCTTTTTGTTTTAGCGTGACTCCCTGTGTGCAAGAAGCTTGGTTCTGTACCCTACCACAAAAATACAGGATTGTGTAAAGAGGGTTCGCGAGGTCCTGGCCTCCTGGCTTTGTATGTTCCCATTGAACGCTACGTTATTTTGTAAACAAAAATAATAAACGACAATGTTTGCGGTATGAGTATAAAAAACTAACAGGTAGCCATACGCGCAAGCGCGTATGTGTAAGCGCGAAACCTGCAAAGGTATCCTGTTGACTACTGTAGGTAATAAATGTCACTTTGGTTGTGTCAGTCAGTTGCAACAGACACATAGGCTAAGATCAATGAGGGTACTTCTTGTCCACTGCGTATCCTGCTGTACAAAAGTTGTTCGTGTCTTTTTGGCACCATTTTTATCAAAAACTATGGTTAATAGCAATGTATGTGTATAAGCATGTGAGTACCCGTAGTATGGAAATACTGTACGTACCGTTTGCACACATTATTGAAAGACATGTACACTATGTGATCAAAAGTATTCGGACACCTTGCTGAAAATGACTTACAAGTTCGTGGTGCCCCCCATTGCTGGAATTCAGTATGGTGTTGGCCAACCACTAGCCTTGATGATAGCTTCCACTCTCGCAGGCACACGTTCAATCAGGTGCTGGAAGGTTTCTTGGGGAATGGCAGCCCATTTTTCAGGAGTGCTGCACTGAGGAGAGCTATCGATGACGGTCGGTGAGGCCTGGGACGAAGTCGGTGCTCCAAAACATCCCAAAGGTGTTCTATAGGATTCAGGTCAGGACTCTGTGCAGGTTAGTCCATTACAGGGATGTTGTCGTGTAACCACTGCGTCACAGGCCGTGCATTATGAACAAATGTTCGATCGTGTTGAAAGATGCAATCGCCATCCCCGAATTGCTCTTCAACAATGCGAAGCAAGAAGTTGCTTAAATCATCAGTGTAGGCCTGTGCTGTGATAGTGCCACGCAAAACAACAAGAGGTGCAACCTCCTCCATGAAAAACATGACACACCATAACACCACTCCCTTTGAATTTTACTGTTGGCACTAGACAATCTGGCAGATGACGTTCACTGGGCATTCGCCATACCCACAATAAATGGCTCTGAGCACTATGGGACTTAACTTCTGAGGTCATCAGTCCCCTAGAACTTAGAACTACTTAAACCTAACTAACCTAAGGACACCACACACATCCATGCCCGAGGCAGGATTCGAACCTGCGACCGTAGCGGCCGCGCAGTTCCAGACCTTAGCGCCTAGAAGCGCTCGGCCACTCTGGCCGGCATACCCACACCCTGCCACCGAATCACCTCATTGTGTACCATGATTCATCACTCCACACAACGTTTTTCCACTGTTCAATCGTCCAACGTTTACGCTCGTTACACCAAGCGAGGCGTCGTTTGGCATTTACCGGGGTGATGTGTGGCTTATGAGCAGCCGCTCTACCAAGAAATCCAAGTTTTCTTACCTCCCGCCTGTCTTAGTACTTTCAGCGGATCCTGATGCAGTTTAGAGTTCCTGTGTGATGGTCTGAATAGATGTCTGCCTATTACACATTACGACTCTCTTCAACTGTCGGCGGTCTCTGTCAGTCAACAGACGAGGTCGGCCTGTACTCTTTTGAACTGTACGTGTCCCTTCACGTTTCCACTTAACTATCACATCGGAAACAGTGGACCTAGGGATGTTTAGGAGTGTAGAAATCTCGCTACAGACGTATGACACAAGTGCCACCCAATCACCTGACCACGTTCGAGGTCCCTGAGTTCCGTGGAGCGACCCATTCTGCTCTCTCACGATGTCTAATGACTACTGAGGTGGCTGATATGGAGTGCCTAGTAGTAGGTGGCAGCACAATGCACCTAATATGAAAAACGTACGTTTTTGTGGTAGTCCGGACACTTTTGATCACTGCAATTTTAGGTGTGTGGTTCGAGAAAGGGCTTGTCAGACCGAGAGCGGTAACCACAAAAGCTGAATTCTATATCAACGCAACTGAGACGGACAAATTAAAAAATTATCCTTTTTCTCAGTATTGAACAGTTACGGATCTGCCATCCCGTGACAGCATGCCACGAATAAGTATGGGAAAAGTTTTTCATTACCCCTTTATTTCGAAATTCATGGCACAGAAAACAAAAACTGGCTTTGAGGCATGCGTATACATGCTGCTCTAAACTTCCCCTTAAAACTTGTAGGACTTGTAGAGGGGAATGAGTAGTTAATACTTTGAGTTGGAACACATGTCCCAGAACGTACCGTTTCCGTGCTGCATTTAAAAATATGTTGGTAACGCGACCACTTTTACTAGTAATTTATTAGATGTGGAGCAGTACAGCACTTGTTTTACGGTTCTACTCTTTAATAAATGAAGAAAGGAAAACGAAACTTGATCATTTTTCACAAACACTTTTGTTTACAGTTAAAATTAAACCGTCTCTTCGCAGGAGGGTTATCACTCTGGTCTGCTGAAATTGAAGTTCGATGTGGCAACCACCAAGTTCGGAGCACACATTCTGCCTACGAATGATGTTCGCACGAATCACTGTGATGCAGTACGGCCTCTTCTAATTCGGGTGTGCGGCTTCTCCTTGGAGCACCACAGTCGCATCTGCTGACGGGTAACGTACCGCCTTCCCGAACCTGTTGCGTAATTGTATCGAAAAGGAGTCGGACGTTGTGGATAACGATCTTGATAAAGGTGACGAGCACCTCTTCATTACCGTGAGTTTCGCCGTACGGAAGGATCATGTCGGGATATTCTGCCAAGCTCTGTTCAACCGTGTTGTTCCAACACCCACAGACACGTGAATGAGGCTCAAACTAGGTAACAGAAGTAGGACAGACCTCAATTGACAGCAGCCTATACAACATAAGCGCCTCCGACTTTGACTACCTGTTGCATACCTATCTAACAAACATGTTTTAAAACGGCTATCGCGGGGGATTAGCTGAGCGGTCTAGGGCGCTGCAGTCATGGACTGTGCGGCTGGTCCAGGCGGAGGTTCGAGTCCTCCCTCGGGCATGGGTGTGTGTGTTTGTCCTTAGGATAATTTAGGTTAAGTAGTGTGTAAGCTTAGGGACTGATGACCTTAGCAGTTAAGTCCCATATTTCACACACATTTGAACATTTTGAAAAAGGCTGTCGCACGGAAACGATACGTTTCCGGTCATGGGTTCCAATTCAACATATTGTCTACTCAGTCCCCATTACAAGTCCTAGAAATTTGTAAATGGAATTTTAGAGCACCCTGTGTGTAACTTTGCAGTGTGTCCAGATCATCAAATAAAAAAAAGTTCTGTAACGACGAAATCGTCTGTTTCCGATGGAAGGCTCGTCACAACACTCCTGATTAATATCAGTAAGCGGTGGAACGCCTCCTTGCTTGGATGCAGACATGAATCCATACATCTATGAAATCATCAAGCCAGCCGCGATCTAAATTGTTCCACTCTTCAATGGCGATTCTGCAGAAGTGGAACAGAGTACGTGGTCGTTGTCAAAGTCCAAACACTGTTCGTTTCAGTAGATCCGACAAACGTTCGATTGGGTTCACGTCCGAGGAACAGATGGTCCTCTTCATATTGATGGCCCTAACATGCTGAAGAAACGCGTTCATGAGAACAGCACGACGATCACTAGGGTTATCAACCATCAAAATGAAATTGTCACAAAAATGTGGGCGATAACGGCTCACTACTGGTTGCAGAATCTCGTCCCTGTAGTGTAGAGCAGTGAGATTGCCCTCAGCAACCACTGGAGGTGTACCGTGGCCCCATGTAATTCCATCCCATAAGATCATTCCATCAACTCGCAGCACACGTCAGAAACAGTCTTGAGGGGGTTAGATATTACCTCGTTGCCTCCAAAGACGTCGTATGGGATTACGAAGGTACAAACGGATTCGAGTTATGTCGGTAAAACACACCCGACGACAACCCTGTGGCGTCCATTCTGCATGATTTCATGGCCATCTGTAACGGAGTTATGGTGTTGTGGTGTACGACGTGGTGCTCACCACGGTCGCCGGGAATGGAGATTCGAATCATGCATTAATCTTCTAACAGTTGATGCGGTACATGACGTCCTGCAACCTCTTCGAAAGCTTAATTCAGTGCTGGAGCCCTCATCCCACGGTTTCTTTGACTCAAAAGTAGTAGCTATCCATCGTTTCGTGCACATGTCGTACATGGATGGTCTTTGAGGTGTAAATTCTCAGCGCTACCCGTCGGTTGGAACAAATTCCATGCGTCTACCAAATCACTTTAATTCGGGTCACACGTGGAGCGAGTTCCCTAACTGACAAGGCTTCTGACCATAACGTCATGATTCAGACCCGATCATTGGTCGCGACTGTCCTTCGTGGTATGGCGAATGTTTACTGTTCGACAGTCGTCTCTAATGCGTCCTTACTGGTGCTTTAGTTTCAACTGAAATGCTTCAATCCACTCGGGTGAAGCAACTGAAATGCTGCAATTCATTCGGGTGAAGCATTCTACCTGTGGCTAGCGCTGGGTAATTTCCCGTAAGTTTACAAACAACGTCAGAAGTGACCTCCCGATCCGTATACACAAAGACACACAAATATGTATGTGTGAGTAAACGATGCGATGGGATTTACCAGCGCAGAAAAAGCCGACACACTCATGATGTATGGAGCGTGTAGGAAGAATGAACTGTATTCTTGTACGGTGTATGCGGCAAGATATCCCAATAGACGTCAACCATCTCGGCAATTTTTCATGAACCTCTTCAGCCTGTTACGTGGAAGTGGTAGTGTAACACCTAAACAACGTAACAGAAGGAAACAAGTGATGATAGAAGAGGGAGAAATTAATGTTCTTGCTTCTGTTGCAGTTGATCGGCACGTTACCTCCCGAACAATCGCAAGAGGAAGAGGCATGAGTCAAGCAAGTGTCCTACGCATTCTCTGTCGTCTTAGGTTCCATCCCTATCACATCTCTCTCCATCAAGAACTGCATAGAAACGGTTATGAGAATCGTGTTAACTTCTGTACATGGGCATTAAGACAGGATACGCCATTTGTATCATGTATCTTGTTCGTTGGTGAAGCCACATTTACAAATCACGACTAGGTTAACCGTCCAATTATGCACTACTGGTCTTTTGACAATCCCCGTTGGCTCCATCACGTGGAACATCAGCATCCACGAGGTGTAAACGTGTGGTGTCGGATAGTGAACCATCAGCTCATAGGCCCATATTTCATAGACGGAACACTGAATACGCACAAGTATCGAAGCCTCCTAACAGACCATCTTCCAAACATGACGGCTGTCCAGCCCATAGTGCCCGAAGTACTACAGCATGTCGTTACCAATTGTTTCCAAATCGTTTGATTAGACACAGATGACCCGTACTTTGGCCGACTTGTTCCTCGTATTTGACACCTACAGACTTTTTTTCTGCGGGGAAGCGGAATGTCGCTGTCTACAAGGACATACTAGTCTCACCACATGATACGCAATGACGCATTACTGCTGCCTGCTCGGACAAATGGTGCAAATGGCTCTGAGCACTATGCGACTTAACTTCTGAGGTCATCAGTCGCCTAGAACTTAGAACTAATTAAACCTACCTATCTTAAGGACATCACACATATCCATGCCCGCTCCTCGGACATCTCCGCTGAAATGCTAGCATGTGTGCAGCAGTCATTCACACCAGACTGGAAGCGTCTATTGCCGCTCCCGGTGGTCATTCCTATTACAACATTCTATGGTCAATTGGCTCGTTACTGATCAGAATTCACATAACAGAGTACGCACTTGTGTTGGTCTTTAGTGTCTGCTATCACAGGTATTTTACAAGTGTCTGTCTGGGAACTGCTCAAAAAACAGTATCTCGTAAATGACTAGCACTAGAATCCTGCAACAAACACCGGTGACATTCTAATTTACTCTATTTTTAATTGGTTAACAGCAATAGTCAGTGTTCCATTTAAGAAAATGTATGTTTGCACAAAAAATATACTAAGTACACTACTGGCCATTAAAATTGCTACACCACGAAGTTGACGTGCTACAGTCGCGAAATTTAACCGACAGGAAGAAGATGCTGTGATATGCAAATGATTAGCTTTTCAGAGCATTCACACAAGGTTGGTGCCGGTGGCGACACCTAAAACGTGCTGACATGAGGAAAGATTCCAACCGATTTCTCATATACAAACAGCAGTTGACCGGCGGTACTTGGTCTCGATCCCTGAGTCAACAGATGGGGACGTTTGCAAGACAACAGACATCTGCACGAACAGTTCGACGACGTTTGCAGCAGCATGCACTATCAGCTCGGAGACCATGGCTGCGGTTACCCTTGACGCTGCATCACAGACAGGAGCGCCTGCGATGGTGTACTCAACGATGAACCTGGATGCACGAATGGCAAAACGTCATTTTTTCGGATGAATCCAGGTTCTGTTTACAGTATCATGATGGTCGCATCCGTGTTTGGCGACATTGGGGTGAACGCACATTGGAAGGGTGTATTCGTCATCGCCATACTGGCGCATCACCCAGTGTCTCGGTCACCTCTTGTTCGCATTGACAGCACTTTGAACAGTGGACGTTACATGTCAGATGTGTTACGACCCGTGGCCTTACCCTTCATTCGATCCCTGCGAAACCCTACATATCAGCAGGATAATGCACGACCGCATGTTGCAGGTTCTGTAGGGGCCTTTCTGGATACAGAAAATGTTCGACTGCTGCCCTGGGCAGCACATTCTCCAGATCTCTCGCCAATTGAAAACATCTGGTCAGTGGTGGCCAAGCAACTGGCTCGTCACAATACGCCAGTCACTACTCTTGATGAACTGTGGTATCGTGTTGAAGCTGCATGGGCAGCTGTACCTGTACACACGATTCAAGCTCTGTTTGACTCAATGCCCAGGCGTATCAAGGCCGTTATTATGGCCGGAGGTGGTTGTTCTGGGTACTGATTTCTCAGGATCTATGCACCCAAATTGCGTGAAAATGTAATCACATGTCAGTTCTAGTATAATGTATTTGTCCAATGAATATCCGTTTCTCATCTGCATTTCTTCTTGGTGTAGCAATTTTAATGGCCAGTAGTGTATTATTAAAATCTGTTTATTGGCTAACAATACGAGGGCTCTGACTACCAATCCAATCCGTGAAACCCGCACATCAATATGCGAGCTGACAACCCAAAGATGTTCGGACTCACATGTGGTTCCTCTTCGTCTAAATGTTTTGGCTCAAACTCGTCTATGGGTTGAACCGCACGTGTTGCATTACACGCCCTAAATTACACACTTGTGGCCTTTTGGTTAAATTGTCTGGCTGATGGCAAGTTCGCGAAGTTGTATAAACACACAACGTTAATATAACATGTAACAACAGTAATAATAATATCAGGAGCTAAATTAACGACCCATGAATGATGTAGGCCACAGTGTTGCGATTTGGTTAGAATAATGTTTATTCAGAAAGCAAACTAATAGCGAAAGTGGTCGTATTTAGAATTACTTTTACACTCGAGCGCATATCCAATTGACACAGTTCGATCTTTCACAATCTCATCGCGAATTATAAGCCCAATACGCCACCTCGTTAACTATGCGAAAAGTTAACAGTTCACACCAGGCACCCGGCTGCTCACGGTTCAGAATTTAAGTCACGCGCTACCACACAACACGAAATTTTCTAAGTCCTTTCACTTCATATCTACCTAAAGACCGACCGTCCGCTTTCGCGTCTCCAGCAGCACTGTACACTTTGATGTCTAGACCAGAACTGTCACTCTGCCCGTCTCCGGCCACATTTCCCGCGCGCCGAATATCCTCGCTCAAGTGACTAGCGCAGTTCCCTTTCCTGAAGCCGTCCGTCTGATTAGCTACAGCTGGTTCCCCATTATTTTAGATTTCAACATATTTAAATCATCAAAGCTTGACCACTTTCACATTCTAAATAAAGTAACAATAATATCCATTACATAAAAAACGTTAAATTGTTTTACATAAAACTAATACAATTTCCTTCTTAATTTTGAATATCACGGCCAGTAGCCTTGCACAAGTGTGCTTTCTGATAAATAAATAAGGAACAAAATTAAGTATTACGCACTAAACTTTACAACAAATATTCTATTACCTAATGATTCAATAAGGTGTCATGCTGTCATTGTTCAACGTGTTCTGTGTGAAGGAAATGATGATCTGATGCTTAACTGAAAATACTGATAATTTAAATTTACTATACATTTTAAACAAATACAGCTACAGAGTTGATGTTTACAACATTTGTATTTTACTGATGCGCTTCTATATGAAATGTCGATCGTTAAGATCGACCAAAGTGTTCAGATTTTAGCATTCAGGTCTTTGATACAAAACTTTCACTTTAACAGTAAATCCTAAACTAAGATAGATATGATCAACATTCGAGTTTTATTGGGATTACCATGAAACTTTATGAAGTATGGTAGATTAAAATTGCTGTAGATTCATCCTCTGAATTACTATAGAATTAAATAGTTTTCTGTTTCCTTTTATGACCGAGCTTGGGTCCGCCATATGTAACACTGCTACGTCAACCCTGGCCACAAATGGCTTCTACAGGGTTTCCCTATAACTTAGGTTCTCGTCTGTCTCATTCGCACACTACACCGGCTAGGCCTCATTCAGCACAATAGACGCCTGTGAATTTTCCCATCTTGTGGCGAATCTACGCTCTTTGTGGCACACGGTCCTGGACGACAGGGTTCGTTTCACAATTCCTGAAGGCTGATTCTTTCAGCCATATGTTTAAATGAGAGCGAAATGCTCGTTAACTCACAAATTGCACTCTTAGCTTAATGCAGTATCTGCGGTGCTAGTTTTAGGTGATTCACTCTGTATACAGGGTGAAAAGTATTTAAACCGATAAACTCTGGGAGGTTGTAGGGGACATCAAAACAAATATTTTTCCCTAATGTCATTTTTTCCTATGAGGAGTATTTAAACCGGTAGAAGAAGATTTCTCTGGCGGCAAATTAATTAAGCCAACAAACACTTTGCAATATTTTATGACCAAGAGACAACACATTAACACAACCAAATTTCAGTTACAGTAGATTTTCAAAAATGCCTCCATTGACACGTAAACAAAGGTTACACCGTCGGATCATGTTCTGTCTGATACGGGCAAAAACCCCAGGAGTATTCTGAATTGTTCCTGCTGCTGCTACTATCTGGGCAACCAGATCCTCCTCTGATGCAACAGGAGTTGCGTAAACAAGGTTGCGCATCTCTCCCCACACAAAAAAGTCCAGAGGGGACATATCAGGGGATCGAGCAGGCCATAGTACAGGACCACCTCTGCCACTCCACGTTTCTGGGAACCGTCGGTCCAGGAATCGACGCACACGACGACTGAAATTTGCCGGCGCCCCGTCACGTTGGAACCACATGCGTTGTCTTGTAGCGAGCAACAACACCGACCCACACATTAACGAAGAACCGTACTTGATGAGCGCTAGTAACTGTGGGCTATCCTCACTCCAAACATGCAAATTGTGCATGTTGAAGACTCCATCACGCCCGAAAGTTGCTTCATCGGTAGACAACACAGAGGATGGAAATGTAGGATGCATTTCACACTGTTTCAGGTACCACTGCGAAAACTGTGCTCTGGGTAGATAATGAATTGGTTCCAGGTTGTGGACACGCTGTAAGTGAAATGGACGTAACAGTTGCTCTCGAAGGACTGTTCTTACCTTCGGCTGATTCGACCCCATGTGCTGATTGAAGGATCCTGCTCCACATGCTGCAAGACAGTTTCCTCAAATTGCAGCGTTCTTACCGTGCGACGGCGTCCCTGTCCAGGTAATCTGCTAAATGATCCGGTCTCACGCAGACGTTGGTACACACCTCATCAGTGTACTCACTCCAGGTGTATCGCTCAATTAGTGAACAGAGACAATGCGCTACTACACTGGCGGACAGCAGTTGTTTACAACTGAAGATCGTAATAGGCCTCTAACAACTGAAGAGCGTAATACGGCCTCCACCGGTTTAAATAATCCACATAGGAAAAAATGACATTAGGGAAAAATATTTGTTTTGATGTCCTCTGCAACCTCCCAAAGTTTGTCGGTTTAAATACTTTTCACCCTGTATATTAAAGCATGCCTAAGGTGGCGCTGGACTCGGAGGTAGGTAGGTTCGAATACTGCCAGTATTCGGGCGGAAAGGGGAGGAAAGTAGATGGCCTAAGGTTCGTGACCACCAGTCTTTGCGCCTTTGTCCTGGATATTTACTTCTAAACCTGTCTGCAGTGTCTCATGAAGTGAGGGCATATGACTCTGTGTCCGTCGGATAGACACGTTAAGCTCGGCGGTCCCCAAGGTGCTTTTCGAGAAGAATGGGCTGTGTGCTGGCACCGAGTTTCACCCACTCCCCTCCCTTCACCCATACCACCACGAACTCATCAAGGTAGGATGGAAGATTGGGCTTAACGTCTGTCGACGTCGAGGTCTTAGAGATTGAAGCTCGGATTGTGCCAAGGATGGCGAAGAAAATTGGCCGTGCCCTTTCAAAGGGACCATCCCGGCATTTGCCTGGAGTGATTTAAGGAAATCACGGAAAACCGAAATCTGGATAGCTGGACACGGGCTTGAACCGTCGCCCTCCTGAAAGCGAGTCCTTTGCGTTAGCGACTGCACAAACACTCATCACCGTCGTTCACACAATACAAATACAACGTAACAGTTCATAACAGCGCGGGGAAGGCAAAAGCAAAGCAACTCCACTAGGATCTTTCCTAGCAAGGCGATGCACAATTCCTGTATCAATTACCCAATGCTCGTTCCCTGAATACGGGGCTACGATGACATTTTGATGTATATCTCACATGTATTTAACATAATACGCACAGATCAACATCTACATCTACATCCACACTCCGCAAGCCAGGCGGAGGGTACCCTGAGTTCCTCTATCGGTTCTCCCTTCTATTCCAGTCTCGTATTCTTCGTGGAAAGAAGGATTGTCGGTATGCTTCTGTGTGGGCTCTAATCTCTCTAATTTTATGCTCATGGTCTCTTCGCGAGATATACGTGGGAGGGAGCAATATACTGCTTGAGTCTTCGGTGAAGGTATGTTCTCGAAACTTTAACAAAAGCCGGTACCGAGCTACTGAGCGTCTCTCCTGCAGAGTCTTCCACTGGAGTTTATCTATCATCTCCGTAACGCTTTCGCGATTACTAAATGATCCTGTAACGAAGCGCACTGCTCTCCGTTGGATCTTCTCCATCTCTTCTATCAACCCTATCTGGGCCGACCTGTGTGGCCGTGCGGTTCTAAGCGCTTCAGTTTGGAACCCCGTGACCGCTACGCTCGCAGGTTCGAATCCTGCCTCGGGCATGGATGTGTGTGATGTCCTTAGGTTGGTTAGGTTTAAGTAGTTCTAAGTTCTAGGCGACTGATGACCTCAGTAGTTAAGTCCCATAGTGCTCAGAGCCATTTGAACCATTTTTGAACCCTATCTGGTACGGATCCCACACTGTTGAGCAGTATTCAAGCAGTGGGCGAACAAGTGTACTGTAACCTACTTCCTTTGTTTTCGAATTGCATTTCCTTAGAATTCTTCCAATGAATCTCAGTCTGGCATCTGCTTTACCGACGATCAACTTTATATGATCATTCCATTTTAAATCATTCCTAATGCGTACTCCCAGATAATTTAAGGAATTAACTGCTTCCAGTTGCTGACCTGCTATTTTGTAGCTAAATGATAAGGGAACTATCTTTCTATGTATTCGCAGCACATTACACTTGTCTACATTGAGATTCAATTGCCATTCCCTGCACCATGCGTCAGTTCGTTGCAGATCCTCCTGCATTTCAGTACAATTTTCCATTGTTACAACCTCTCGATACACCACAGCATCATCTGCAAAAAGCCTCGGTGAACTTCCGATGTCATCCACAAGGTCATTTATATATATTGTGAATAGCAACGGTCCTATGACACTCCCCTGCGGCACACCTGAAGTCACTCTTACTTCGGAAGACTTCTCTCCATTGAGAATGACATGCTGCGTTCTGTTACCTAGGAACTCTTCAATCCAATCACACAATAGATCCACCAGTGGATGTTGGCTCGTTCACTCTTTCCTTGCAAACGACGTTTACGTCGATCTTCATATTCACAGCCCGCATTGTAGTGACACAATCGCTCATAGTCTGAAACCGATAGTGTCTTTGATAATCTGTTTCATTTCTTCACAAAAGTTTCGCTTCTTTCTGTTCCGTTGCGTCTGAAAGACAGACGACCGTTTTTTTTTCTTCCTTACAGAAAAAGAAAGAGGACATCATTTTCATATTTTCAAGGGGTACTGCAAAAGATTTTGTTGAGCACATGTCAGACCTTAAAATTCTCCAACATGCAGTTCGCTACAGCTGTCTTATTTCACATGTAAACAGTGCGTTATAACATTGATTTGTAGCGATTTATGTGATGGACGTTAACATTATAAACATTTCACGTAATTTACGGTGTGCAGAGCTTCGACCCGTGTGCATTTCTACAGTGAAAAAGCCTTATATTTGACGATGACATGTATACACGTCAGAGAATTGGTAAGTCTGCAGTTGGGAAATAAATAACTTTCTACATTCAACGGCGTATACGATGTCCTGCAAAAATATCTAAATGACTGTGAACCCCGACCACGAGAAGACTTCCGTCTTCTTAACAAAAATTATTGATCGTCATTCCGAGAAAAAGAACTATCATTGGCTACTGACTGATTCTCTGCTGTCTTACAGCATACGAATCCCGAGAGTAAGTTAAGTGTATCTGTGGTATTCAGCCGTGTGGCACGATCATTGACCCCGAACCACACTGACAAAATTATTGTCTCGCTACAGTGCTTATTCTTGCGACCCAGATGACGCAATGACAAAACAAATAAGAGACAGATTGCGCCTCATACTTTTAAAGCGTTCCAAGTCTTCTACACATAGTAAAGATGCAGCAACACTTTTACATGTCATGTCTTCTGCACCTCCATTCCTAGGGGTAATAGGAGTATCTTCATCGCGCAGCATTTTTCCATATAATGAGTCATATATATATATATATATATATATATATATATATATATATATATATATATATATGTATATATATATATAACAATTTCGTTGTACCAGATATTCCTGAGTTATGCTTTTATGTGAAACCTTGCTACCTCCACCCTCAGCCAGTGTGGTGCTAGGGATGTCTTACTATCACCCAATTTCTTACAAATAGCAAGTGATACATGTACCGCATTAAGTAGAAATGCTTCCAGGCGTTAAAGAGATATGCTGATATACCACTGTGTTTGCACCTGCGCCTCCACTCTATCTCCACCAAGGGATGAAATGTCATCGGGGCTGCTCGTTTTCAATTGTTTTTATGTCTCACGGTTTCTCATCTCCACCCTCATCACTAGGCGTACTAGGGGAATATTAATCGAATAGTATTTTTATACAGACTACGACAAAAGAGCGACGCACCGCAAAGGAATGATCCGAGCGGAACGGAATCGATAATGTGACGTACATGTACAGACAAAACAAATGACTGCAATTTCAGAAACATTGTATGATTTAAGAGAAAGAGCCTCACAAATTGAGCAGATCAGTTACGTGTTAGTTCACCTCTGGCCTTTATGAAAACAATTATTCTGCTTGGCATTGATTGATAGAGTTATTGGCTGTGATCCTGAGAGATATCGTGCCAAATTCTGTCTAACTGACGCAATAGATTGTCAAAATTCCGAAATGGTTGCCGGGCCCTTACATTATGCTCCAAACATTCTCAATTGAAGAGAGATCCGGCGACCCAGCTGGCAAACGTAGGGTTTGCAAGCACGAAGACAAGTTGCACAAACTCTTCCTTTGTTCAGGCGGGTATTATCTTGTTAAAATGTAAGCTCAGGATGGTTCCCCATCAAAGGCAACAAAACAGGGTATAGAATATCGTCGACGGACTCTCTTGTCCTTCTTGGCATGTCATCCTGGGCTTACATTTCAGCAAGATAGTGCCCAGCCGCACACGGCGAGAATTTCTATTGCTTATCCTCGTGCTTGCCAAACCTACCTTTGCCAGCAATGTTGCCGGATCCCTCCCCAATTGAAAACCCTAGGGGCGTTATGAACAGCGCCCTCCAACCAACTCGGGATTATGGCGATATAGTGCGCCAATTGGACAGAATTGGCACGACATACCTCAGGAGGATATCCAATAACTCTATCAATCAATGCCAAGCAGAATAACTGCTTTCATAAGGGGCGGAGGTGGACCAACGCATTATTGAGTTGCTCAGTTTGTGAAGCTCTTTCTCTTGAATAAACCATTCAATGTTTCCGAAACTGTAATTTTTTCCTTGGAGTGTATTTATAAATAAAACAAGTAATGAGTGATACGTATACAAAAGGAGCAGATAGGAAACTTACAAACACACATACAATAAAATTTTTATAAATACGAGGGCCGGTCAATAAATAATGCAACACATTTTTTGCTCAGCCAATTTCGGTTAAAAATGCGAAATTAGTTGTTGGACATCGTGGAATATTCCCACTTCTGCTCCTATAGTTTAATGAAGTTCCGATAGGTGGTGACACTATACGTAGCCTTCAAAATGCCGTCTGTAACGGAGGTACCTTCCAAGCAGACAGCTGTCATTGACTCTCATTTGGAAGAAAACCAAAGCATGACAGATATTCATCGGTGCATGCAGAGTGTCTACGAAGACCTGTCTGTAACCAAAAACACGTCTGTCGTTATCGCAACAAGGTCGTGCAAACGTCCGATCTCGCGCGTGCCAGCGGACGCACACCCCCTCAAAGTATTTTTGCGTGTTCGGCGCCACAAAGACGCAAAAGGACTTCTCCTCACGTACGATAGCGCAAAGCCTCACGCAGGTCATCGCTCCCGAGAGGAACTCACAAAACTTCACTGGACTGTTCTACCTCATCCACAACACAGCCCGAAATCTCACACCTTCATACTTCCATCTATTTGGGCCAATGAAGGACGCACTCTGCGGAAAGCAGTACGTGGATCATGGGGACGTTACTGATGCAGCAAAACGTTGGCTCCGACATAGACAAGCGAAGCGGTACCATGCGCGCATACACGTCCTCCTCTCCCAGTAAGGCGGCGTAAGGCCGTCGCACGGAACGGAGATTATGTTGAAAAATAGAGCTCAGTAGCCAAAAGTGTGGAAATACTATGGTGTATTGGAATCCCGAATAAAATCATCCTGTTATAAAAAAAAAATAGGTTGCAATACTTATTGAACGTCTCTCTTTTATACACTCCTGGAAATGGAAAAAAGAACACATTGACACCGGTGTGTCAGACCCACCATATTTGCTCCGGACACTGCGAGAGGGCTGTACAAGCAATGATCACACGCACGGCACAGCGGACACACCAGGAACCGCGGTGTTGGCCGTCGAATGGCGCTAGCTGCGCAGCATTTGTGCACCGCCGCCGTCAGTGTCAGCCAGTTTGCCGTTGCATACGGAGCTCCATCGCAGTCTTTAACACTGGTAGCATGCCGCGACAGCGTGGACGTGAACCGTATGTGAAGTTGACGGACTTTGAGCGAGGGCGTGTAGTGGGCATGCGGGAGGCCGGGTGGACGTACCGCCGAATTGCTCAACACGTGGGGCGTGAGGTCTCCACAGTACATCGATGTTGTCGCCAGTGGTCGGCGGAAGGTGCACGTGCCCGTCGACCTGGGACCGGACCGCAGCGACGCACGGATGCACGCCAAGACCGTAGGATCCTACGCAGTGCCGTAGGGGACCGCACCGCCACTTCCCAGCAAATTAGGGACACTGTTGCTCCTGGGGTATCGGCGAGGACCATTCGCAACCGTCTCCATGAAGCTGGGCTACGGTCCCGCACACCGTTAGGCCGTCTTCCGCTCACGCCCCAACATCGTGCAGCCCGCCTCCAGTGGTGTCGCGACAGGCGTGAATGGAGGGACGAATGGAGACGTGTCGTCTTCAGCGATGAGAGTCGCTTCTGCCTTGGTGCCAATGATGGTCGTATGCGTGTTTGGCGCCGTGCAGGTGAGCGCCACAATCAGGACTGCATACGACCGAGGCACACAGGGCCAACACCCGGCATGATGGTGTGGGGAGCGATCTCCTACACTGGCCGTACACCACTGGTGATCGTCGAGGGGACACTGAATAGTGCACGGTACATCCAAACCGTCATCGAACCCATCGTTCTACCATTCCTAGACCGGCAAGGGAACTTGCTGTTCCAACAGGACAATGCACGTCCGCATGTATCCCGTGCCACCCAACGTGCTCTAGAAGGTGTAAGTCAACTACCCTGGCCAGCAAGATCTCCGGATCTGTCCCCCATTGAGCATGTTTGGGACTGGATGAAGCGTCGTCTCACGCGGTCTGCACGTCCAGCACGAACGCTGGTCCAACTGAGGCGCCAGGTGGAAATGGCATGGCAAACCGTTCCACAGGACTACATCCAGCATCTCTACGATCGTCTCCATGGGAGAATAGCAGCCTGCATTGCTGCGAAAGGTGGATATACACTGTACTAGTGCCGACATTGTGCATGCTCTGTTGCCTGTGTCTATGTGCCTGTGGTTCTGTCAGTGTGATCATGTGATGTATCTGACCCCAGGAATGTGTCAATAAAGTTTCCCCTTCCTGGGACAATGAATTCACGGTGTTCTTATTTCAATTTCCAGGAGTGTAGATAAAAGATATGTCTATATTATTCTTTGTTATTGCATCCTATCAGTAATAAAGTCCTTCCAACTTGTGCGCTCAAGATGAATGAGTTGCCTTCCACTACAAAGCGTAACTAGTTACTTACAATAGGCGTAAGCGCCCCATTGAATATTTTGGTAGGAGCGCTTATGTTTTACATTTATCAATTTCCAAACTTTTCAGACAACTCTCAAAGAACAATGTAGCATCAAACGAGGAATTCTCTAAAATGGCAAAAAATTCTGTAAAATTACAAACCGCGTTTAACAGAGGATACTTTACAGTCTGAAGACCAGCCCACGACGATGGGTTTGCGACCTGACTGGCTGCAGGCAAAACAAGGCGCCATTCAATGATTGATCATATCTGCTGTCAGTAACAAGCTCGACACGGTTCGTGACTTCACCGGTAGAACCGCCAAAACTCCGACAGCTGACTAAGACCAGGCAGAAATGGAAAGACCCTCCACCAAGAAAAAGATAACAGAAAGGCTGACAATCCCCAACGTAGGCAGAAACCACTGAAAGAATCAATATTCCCCTCATTTCCACGGTCAAACAGACACAGTCTGCAGATCAGTGTTCACAATCGTAATGCTGAGTGAAATATTGTTAATACTGAGCGCCCACTTCCTTTTTACATATTGTGAATTATGACACTGACAAAGAGGTTCAAAGTTTTTGCTATTTTAATTCCCCAATCAGTTCTTTAACACATTATTACGTGGCAGTTTCTTCCAAAATTACACCTAACCTATTTAATAACCGACTATGCAGATACGACTAGTAAATCAAATCATATACCTAGCTCAATATGAAAGCTAACAACAACAGTAAAAAATGCCAAGGGTTGCAATTCTAATTACGTGTGTCTCTTTTCCTTCAGGTACAGTGACAGATTTTTGTAATGTGCTGCAGCCTGAGGCTTTTAGCTGACTGGTGAAAGGCAAGAGTCACGAGGGCAACCAGATGGCTCATAAAAATGTTTCTGCTAAAAGCAAACACTTTTAGAAGAGCACTCTACTAGCTGAATGCACCAGGAGCGACAAGTGAGGGCGGCCTAGCCTGTTATAAAGTTTTATTATGTGTAAAGTGCGAAGAATGCATTTTAGCAAAGACAAGATCTAGATGACAGAAGAAAACATGCTGCTAGTTGGAGCCCAGCCGTTATGACTGACGAAGGCCACTGGAATATTCCAGAATGAGATTTTGATTCTGCAGCGGAGTGTGCGCTGATATGAAACTTCCTGGCAGATTAAAACTGTGTGCCGAACTTCAAAATATAGTAAGGAGATCCCATACTGGATCAGAGCAGTTACTTTGATAGTGTGGGACAGTTCGAGCACTTGTGTATGCGCATGCCTTCTCACTGATCATGACTAGCAATCTGGCCGGCCGGGGTGGCCGAGCGGTTCTATGCGCTACAGACTGGAACCGCGCGACCGCTACGGTCGCAGGTTCGAATCCTGCCTCGAGCATGGATGTATGTGATGTCCTTTGGTTAGTTAGGTTTAAGTAGTTCTAAGTTTTGATGAGCGTAGCAGTTAAGTCCCATAGTGCTCAGAGCCATTTGAACCATTTTTGAACTAGCAATCTGTCACATTTCTACCTTCTACCTTGCTCCAACGGAGAAATGTACTTCATTTGTTAACCACAGCAGAATCTATAAGAGCAGGCAATTTGTTAGCTTGTTTATTGAATTATCATCAATCAAAACTGCAAAGTCTGCTGCAATTAGCCAGTGAGATTCCAGAATTGGCAGAACCAGCTAAGTTTTGTACAGTAGAGTAGGAAGGCCTTTCCTCCAGAGCCAGCACAGTGAGTACTTTCTCCGGGGTATCGTGCCAAGCACTTGCTCCAGGCTTGTCGAAGCGACTTTTTTTTTAATTTTATTTCACTGAATTTTGATGGATATTTTTCGTTCTTTTTCTGTAACGAATATTTTCCCTGTTATCTAAAACATTTAAATTTGTAGGTATGTAAGTGTTATAAATGTATATTTCCTCTCCTATGCGTCTTATGACCAGAGACAGATCAGTTCAGAGACTGGACAGATGATGGTTGGAATTTTATTCAAAATTTAGTAAAGAGATGCTGACCGCTGCTTAGCAATTATTTCGGTAGCGTGCGAGAGTTCCCACATATGTGAATATGCACACCTTCTCAATGGCGGTAACTATAAATCTGTCACATAGTGATTTCTGCCTTCTACCTTCATCAAAGGGAGAAATGTGCTTCAATAATTAATCACAGCAGAATCTGTAAGAGCAGAGAATTTTTTAGCATGTTCATTAAATTATCAATGATCATAACTCACATGATCTGTTACAATTTTCTGGTAAGATTCAGGAGCTGGCAGAACCAGCTACGTTTTGAATAGGAAAGTAAGAAAAGACTTTCTCCAGCAGCTTCGTAGGGAGTACTTGATCCAGGGACGTCGAAGCGTCTTTTTATTTTCAAAACTTTATTTTATTGTATTGTAATTTGTATTGCCTGGGTATATACAGGGTCTCTACAAGGGCGATGTTCTTGAGGACAATATTATAGAAATGGAAGAGAATGTAGATGAAGATGAAATAGGAGATATGATACTGCGTGAAGTGTCTGACAGAGCACTGAAGGACCTGAGTGGAAACAAGGCCTCGGGAGTAGACAACATTCCATTAGAACTACTGACAGCCTTGAGAGAGCCAGGCCTAACAAAACTCTACCATCTAGTGAGCAAGATGTATGCGACAGGCGATATACCCACAGACTTCAAGAAGAACATAATAATTCCAATCCCAAAGAAAGCAGGTGTTGACAGATGTGAAAATTACCGAACTATCATTTTAATAAGCCTCGGCTGCAAAATACTAACGCATATTCTTTACAGACGAGTGGAAAAACTGGTAGAAGCCGACCTCGAGGAAGATAAGTTTGGATTCCGTAGAAATGTTGGAACACGTGAGGCAATACTGACCCTACGATTTATTTTAGAAAATAAATTAAGGAAAGGCAAACCTATGTTTCTAGCATTTGTAGACTCAGAGAAAGCTTTTGACAATTTTGACTTGAATACTCTCTTTCAAATTCTGAAGGTGGCAGGGGTAAAATACAGAAAGCAAAAGGCTATTTACAGTTTGTACAGAAACCAGATGGCAGTTATAAGGGTCGTGGGGCATAAAAGGGAAGCAGTGGTTGGGAAGGGAGTGAGACAGGGTTGTAGCCTCTCCCCGATGTTATTCAATCAGTATAATGAGCAAGCAGTAAAGGAAACAAAAGAAAAATTCGGAGTATGAATTAAAATCCACGGAAAAGAAATAAAAACTTTAAGGTTCGCCGATGACATTGTAATTCTGTCGGAGACAGCAAAGACCTGGAAGAGCAGCTGAACGGAATGGACAGTGTCTTGAAAGGAGGCTATAAGATGAACATCAACAAAAGTAAAACGATTATAATGGAATGTAGTCGAATTAAATCGGGTGATGCTGAGGGAATTAGATTAGGAAATGAGACACTTAAAGTAGTAAAGGAGTTTTGCTATTTGGAGAGCAAAATAACTGATGATGGTCGAAGTAGAGAGGATATAAAATGTAGACTGGCAATGGCAAGGAAAGCGTTTTTGAAGAAGAAAAATTTGTTAATGTCGAGTATAGATTTAAATGTCAGGAAGTTGTTTCTGAAAGTATTTGTATGGAGTGTAGCCATGTATAGAATTGAAACGTGGACGATAAATAGTTTGGACAAGAAGAGAATAGATGCTTTCGAAATGTGGTGCTACAGAAGAATGCTGAAGATTAGATGGGTAGATCACATAACTAATGAGGAGGTATTGAACAGAATTGGGGAGAAGAGAAATTTGTGGCGCAACTTGACTAGAAGAAGGGATCGGTTGGTAGGACATGTTCTGAGGCATCAAGGGATCACCAGTTTAGTATTGGAGGGCAGCGAGGAGTGTAAAAATCGTAGAGGGAGACCAAGAGATGAATATACTAAGCAGATTCAGAAGTATGTAGGCTACAGTAGGTATTGGGAAATGAAAAAGCTTGCACAGGATAGAGTAGCATGGTGAGCTGCATCAAACCAGTCTGGACTGAAGACCACAACCACAACAATTACCTGGTGAGAATTTTCGTTTTTTCTGTGTTATCTAAAGCATGTAAATTTGTATGTATGTAATGTTGTACATGTATATTTCCTGTTGTGGGTTATGATCAGAGATGGTTGGTTGGTTGTTTCGGGGCAGGAGACCAGACAGCGAGGTCATCGGTCTCATCGGATTAGGGAAGGACGGGGAAGGAAGTCGGCAGTGCCCTTTGAAAGGAACCATCCCGGCATTTGCCTGGAGCGATTTAGGGAAATCACGGAAAACCTAAATCAGGATGGCCGGACGCGGGATTGAACCGTCGTCCTCCCGAATGCGAGTCCAGTGTCTAACCTCTGCGCCACCTCGCTCGATGCATATGATCAGAGAGATTAATGTCTTATCTGTGTAAAATCAGAGCAACGGACATTTGAAAGCAGGTCGAGGAGGAGGAGGAGAGAAAAAAGAAGTGGGAAGTCGTGAAGTTTTCATGCATCGAATGTATGAACATCAGAATCTGAACGACTCACGCGGTGACAGTTCGAGAAAAGGTGGAGTAAACAAGTATAATCCCAAGTGACTAAAATTGTTTAGATTCTGCGAGTGAGTTGCGAGCATACAGAAACTGATGAGTGAGCTACAAAATACGGAAGAATGGAGTTTTTAACTGAATTACGATCATGAATGATTGGTTACTAACCACTGTTTTGTGACGGCAAACACAACTAATTGCTTTTGTATCTTTTCTGTTTCATAAAGGCTCGCGGCTAGTTTTTTGGCTGTGTCTGAGGTCTTCCCTTGATAAGCAAAATCAGCGAAGATAGAGATTGCAATATCAGCTGCCATTCACACACGTCGTCAGGTAGGAGAGTCTTCTTTACGTATATGATTGGGCATATTAATGGCGTAAATTCAGATAGTTGAAAGTACGTGATACTAGAAGCAAAAAAGTCTGTGTAAACATGGGACCTAAAACGTATACCTTAAGAGCTATGAGCACTTCTTCATCTTCACTACCTGAAACATCACTTCCACTGAACAAGAGCTAGTAGATTTTAAATTATGCACTTTATACACTTTTTATAAACTTTTCTTGTTTTGGTCAACACGAGCTACTCCCAAAATATGGAAAGCAGAGAGCTTGCAGAAGAAGAGATTTGTTCTACAGTCCTCTAGCTCTTACGGTATGCGTTTTGGGTACCATGTTTACTGAAACTTCTTTGCTTCTAGTATCGTGTACTTTCTTCTGTAAACGTTTACGCCGTTAACTGCGATACACTCGTATAGCAAAAGCCAACATAATAGTTGACAGACTTCCATCTCTTATGTAGCAGCCATAACTAGTTTCTCGCATTCTCTACTTTTTTTCCTTGTAGTGAAAGATGAGGTTTTTTTTGTACAGGGTTTGTAAATATTACGAGTTCTACATATTTAAGTACTTTCTAATATACTAGGAGGAAAAAATCGCAACTCCAAAAAACAAGTAACGTAGAGTACCGAAATTTCGGTAGTAGATTTCTCTAAGTAACATATCTAAGTGATTATACTTTGCAAGATCACAGGTTAATGTAAGCGCGAGATAATCCATTGAAAACATGAAGTCCTGGTACATTAATCACCGTAGTAACAGCCAGAATGTTGAATGAAAGCATGCAGACGTGCATGCATTGTGTTGTGCAGGTGCCGGGTATCAGCTTGTGGCATGGAGTTCTTTGCGTTTTGCACTTGTTCGGTCGAGACAGACACGGTTAATGCTGGTTCTGGACAACACTGTAGTTACCGTCGGAAGATGTCCCATATGTCCTCGACTGGAGACGAATCTGCCGATCGAGCAGGCCAAGGCAACTTTTCGACACTCTCAGAGCATGTTGGGTTACAGCAGTTGTAGGGGGGCGAGCGTTATCTGTTGGAAAACACCCCATAGACTGCTGTTCATGAATGGCAGCACAACATGCCGAATCACCAGACTGACGTACAAATTTATAGTCAGGTTGCGTGGGATCACCACGAGACCGCTCTTGCTGTCATACGAAATCGCATTCCAGACCGTAACTAAAGGTGTAGGGCCGGCCGGTGTGGCCGAGCGGTTCTAGGCGCTACAGTCTGGAATCGCGCGACCGCTACGGTCGCAGGTTCGAATCCTGCCTCCGGCATGGATGTGTGTGATGTCCTTAGGTTAGTTAGGTTTAAGTAGTTCAAAGTTCTAGGGGACTGATGACCTCAGAAGTTAAGTCCCATAGTGCTCAGAGCCATTTTTTTTTAAAGATGTAGGTCCAGTGTGTCTAGCAAGCAAATAGGTTGCTTGCAGGCCCTCAACTGGCCCAACCAACCCACTGTCATCACTGGAACCTACGCAGCAATATCAGCTTTCATCAGAAAACACAACAGACTTTTGCGCTGCTCTCCAGTGAGTCCTCGCTTGACAACACTGGAGTCGTAAACGGCGGTAGTTTGGGGTCAACTAACTGATTTGTAACAGTCCGTTGTGTCACTGTGGTTCCAACTGCTGCTCAAATTGCACCTGCAGATGCAGTGCGATGAGTCAGAGCCATATGCCGAACACGATGGTCTTCCCTCTCGGTAGACAACGTGGCCGTGCGGAACCCCGTCTTCTTAACACAGTACATTCCCGTGACCACCACTGTCAGCAATCACGTACAGTGGCTACATTCCTGCCAAGTCTTTCTGCAATATCGAAGAAGGAACATACAGTTTCTCGTAACCGTATTACACGACCTCGTCCAAACTAAGTGAGGTGTTAGTAATGGCCATGTTCTACCTTCAAACGGAAGAAGATCTTCTACCACGGATCACATGATACTTGCAAATAATTGAGTTTCTTTAATTTCTTAGCAACTTCCCCTGTCTTGAAAATGG
Organism: Schistocerca piceifrons; assembly: GCF_021461385.2. Lineage (NCBI taxonomy): Eukaryota > Metazoa > Arthropoda > Insecta > Orthoptera > Acrididae > Schistocerca > Schistocerca piceifrons. Next base: position 423,591,803 of record NC_060142.1, on the reverse strand, counting down.
ATATTTGTGTTAGTTGCCAATAGCTTCTGTTTGAACATGTTTTTAACTTGTAACTGGTTTTTGAGGACACTACTTCTTGATTTCGCTTGTTGATTGCTGGTGTGTATTAGTGTAACAGTGTAAGACACAGACTATTACACACAATACTGACAATATTTTCTTAATTTTAACAGTTTCACATCTGAATAGAATATTTGTTCCTAGGTACACGACTATTTTGAACTATGAACAGTTTTTCACATTTGGAAAGACCTTACTTTCCCGTAGAAATTTTTGTGATCAAGCATAAAGTGGACGCCATCATTTGAAAATGGACTATCAAAAATATATGAAACATCTATTACTGTGCTGCCTAGGGATCAAAATTTGAAAAGTGTTCGAAGGTTAAGAGATGCAGTATTTTTGATTCAGTAATAAACTGATAAACAGCGTGCAAAATTATCGTTTTTGTTAGCATAAACTATTTCGTATAGTTTACAAGTATCCAGTGATGTACACACATGGATCTTAAACTGAAGAGCTAAAGAAACTGGGATACCTTCCTATTACAGTAGGGCCCCCGTGAGCACGCAGAAGTGCTTCAACACGACGTGGCACGCACTCGACTAATGTCTGTAGCAATTCTGGACGTGAGGAGTGTCGCATTGTCTTGCTGGAATTGCCCATGTCCGTCGTAATGCACAATGGACACGATTGGATGCAGGTGATAAAACAGGATGCTTACGTACCTTTCATCTGTCAGAGTCGTATCCAGATGTATCAGGGGTCCCATATCACTGCAACTGCACACGCCCCACACCATTACAGAGCCACCACCAGCTTGAACCGTCCCCTGCTGACATCCAGGGTCCGTGGATTCATTAGGTTGTCGCCATACCCGTACACGACAATCCGCTCCATACAATTTGAAACGAGGCTCGTCCGACCAGGCAACATGTTTCCAGTCACCAACAGTCCAATGTCGGTGTTGACGGGCCCAGGCGAGGTGTAAAGCTTTGTGTTGTGCAGTCATCAAGGGTACACGAGTGGGACTACGGCTCTGGAAGCCCACTCGATGATGTTTCGGTGAATGGTTCGCACGCTGAGACTTGTTGATGGCCCAGCACTGAAATCTGCAGCAAAATGAGAAACGGTTGGACTTCCGTCACGCTGAACGATTCTCTTCAATCGTCGTTGGTTACGTTCTTGCAGGATCTTTTTCCTACCGCAACGAAGTCGGAGATTTGACGTTTTACCGGATTCCTGATATTCACGGTGCACTCGTATAATGGTCGTACGGAAAATCTCTACTTCATTGCTACCTTGTAGATGCTGTGTCCCGTCGCTGATGCGCCATCTAAACACCACGTTCAAACTAACTTAAATTTTGATAACGTGCCATGGTAGGAATATGGGATCCTGACCAGGTAGGAATGATGGAAGAGAGAGAGAGAGAGAGAGAGAGAGAGAGAGAGAGAGAAGATATAACGAAGAGCGGCGCTTTTCGTCACGGGTCCATTTAGTCGGCTGGATAGTGTTACTTGGATTACCAACAAACTCCAATGACAGGTGTTACAAGACAGGCGTGCATCACGGATGTGTTTAGTATTGATTTAAAAAATGGTTCAAATGGCTCTGAGCACTATGGGACTTAACATCTGAGGCCATCAGTCCCCTAGACTTAGAACTACTTAAACCTAACTAACCTAAGGACATCACACACACCCATGCCCGAGGCAGGGTTCGAACCTGCGACCGTAGCGGTCGCGCGGTTCCAGACCTTAGCGCCTAGAACCGCTCGGCCACAACGGCGGGCTTACTATTGATATCTTGAGAGAATACATCCCGGTTTGAGTAGGACAACATCCAGCTGGAGCAAATGTAATCTCGATGTATTACTCACTTGCTAGAACGACAATTCACAGGCTCTGCTTGAGACTTAAAATATCTTTTCCCCTGTCAAAAGAGAGCTGCAATAGAGTCGCAGGTCAGAGCCGTCTCTGCGGCAGTTGAAGTCGCTCGCTACTACAGTGTAGTTGTAGTCTGTCGCTGGCACAGCTCAATTTTCAGTTAGTAGTTCTTAAAATAACAGTGCAGAACAAATTATCAAATTTTATTATATGCAATTGAATAATAACTTTGTTCGGCCGCAGAGCTAAATGATCCCGTGGAATGAGATGATGATGAACAAATGAATAATTTTTAATGTAATGAAAAATCAACGGTGTAAGTCAACCATCTATTGTAACGTAAATTTTATTATTTTTATTGGCAAGCGCGTAGTTAAGTCACTTGTCTGAGATGTTAATATGAATCTGTTTCACTCTGTTCTTTTGTGATTCGTCAGCACCAGCTGACCCAGATTTGTAATATGTTCAATTTTCCCGTGTAATGGATTGTCGATCTTCATCAATAACGTAAAAAGTTTTAAGAATATAATTGTTTTTACCAGTCAATTATAAAAGTATAACTTCCCCTTAAGTCATTTCTAGTCCCAAGCCAGCCATTTATCTAAATTAAAATATTCCAGAATTTTTATCAGATCATAGTCACGTGTTCTTTAGTAATCAGACGACCAGCTGTGTAGCTGTGTCACTAAGTAAAGTCAGTTTTTCTCGTAATTCAGACAAATGTTATCCAGTATTAGTAGATAGGCCAGCACTGCACTAAGCTGTGCCATTTACGAGCAGATATAGAGACAGCGTTATCCGGCGATACCATCACGAGGTAAGAATTTTTCAGTTCATTTCTTACGGACTGATTCAGATTGATTTCACAGGGCCATGCCGTAGCGGTGCTTTCGTCTAAATTTATCAGTTTTTCATGAGTTAAGATTTATCAGTTTTTTACACGTCAGAATTTAACTATCCAAATTTAATTATTTTTATTTTTTTTATTTTTTGTTCAGGAAAGTTACACATCATTATTTTTTTTATGAGTATACGGGAAGGTTACAACTTCCTCCCACAAACATCTCACGAAATGACGCCACAAGAAAATTCTACGGATTGAAGGTAATACAGAGGTTTGTTGATAATGATTCTTCCCACGTATCATTAGAAAGTGGAACAGGGAAGCGGGATCAGTTAGTGGTACCTGAAGGACCCTCTGCCACACACCGTTATATAGCTTGCAGAGTATGGTGTAGATGTAGATGGACACGAAACGTTTTCTCAGCAGAATAGCGGTACAACATAATTCGATACTGCAATACAAAGAACCCCTTTGTAGTAGCTGAAATTAATCATAATGATTATCGTCTAGAATGACTCTTGAAGATCCCATAAAAAAACTGCAAGAAGACAGTCGATGTTATACCAGTAAATTAGCTTGACATACTATGAATATAGTTGGAGAAGATGTTCCACTCCTTATGGTGAATTTGAAGAAAACTACAGCGGAGGCCAACCTGAAATTGCGAATATAAATCAGGATTCCCTACACTAAAGTATTCATCGCAACAGCAAGAAAAAGAGGGCAAATCTCAGGTCCCTCCTAAAGTCTATTCCTCCTGTGAACAATGACTGCTACAAGAAGCTAGTGTCCGCTCGTGAGAAACCCCAACGGTCAAGCATCAGAGAACTGTGATATTTTTTATTGTGATGATTGACCACATTGGAAGTTAATATGAAGTAGTGAACATTTTAGTTGACAATGTGACTAACCCCTCAAAAAATAATAATGTTAATGTCGTTCTCTGTTTTAGTGATTATTTGTGCTATGTTTTCATCAAATTTTTACATTACGCACAGTTACAGATACCATACTAATAGTATGATGAATAGAAATTTGAGCTGTTATTTAAGACGAGTTTTCAATATGCATTTAACTTTAATCTCAGTTTCTGTTGCACTGGTATCAGTCGGTTTGTCCTCTGAATGGCATATACGATGAAAAAAGTTCAATTTTCATTGATTTATGAGTTTCGTCTTTCATGAGTCGACTGTGCGTCAAGAACTTTTATAGCCGGTTTTCTAAAAGACAAGATTGTGTTAAGCCGAAGATCTTAAAAGTCTCTCATTTTAGGTTGTACACAAACGACATGCCAAATAAAAGCCGAATCGGTCTGAGGTCTTCCCTTTGTGAGTGGTGTCGGCTGCTTTCCTGTTGGCGACCATTGCTCGTTTCTTATTGATTGTGTATGCCTCTGTACTTAGTCCTCTCACCGTAATGGTACTGTCAGTGACAGCACTTACAAGAATCGCTGTAATGCTATTTTTACTTGTTCCATGAGTTATAAAATTGTTTAAAGAAAACAAGACTTTATTTTGATGTGTTAAAAAATTCGTGAACTGTTGCTCTGAAAACGCTTAGATATCATTTTTCATTAAGTTTGGACAGGCTATATTCGAAGTGGTCCACCAGTTTTGAGCAGCATCCAAATATACGCATGTCATACGGAAGTGAGTACTGCACTATCATTAATTACGTAAAAAAATACGAAATTACAGTTCAATTGTAAAACAGATATCGGAGTACTTGTTAATGAAATACGCTCTAAAAAGACAGACTTTGAAGCATACGAAATTGGTGACGACTTGTAAAATATAAAAAGAAAAATGGAAGAATGTGCGATGACATTTCATCAGGCCCAAAATGAGTGTAGGCCTAAAAAATATTGATAACCTCTGCTCTGCCAAAGAACGTAGATTAATCGACGGCCGTTTCGAATAGCTCGTCCACAGCACATTCGATTCGTCAATGATACAGTTCGTACTAGTCCCCTGGGCGTGGGAAATCAATAATGTTCAGACGACTTTCTTCAAAATATTGTATTTGCACTAACTAGGGCTGCTCCTACGATCCATAGCAAGCACGCCCGTTATTCTCGTCAGAACTTCTTTTCAGGTTAGTTCCTGTAGCCACTAAAACACTAATCTTCATTGCTCTTCACAGCTGAGCAACAGTAACATGGATGCCTTATTTGCACACAATTCATGCTTCTACATATGAAACCTATAACGACCGAACTAAAGCGCGAACTTTAAATTACATGCCTGCAAATTTAAACATTTATCTTAATTGCAAAATGGCTCTGAGCACTATGGGACTTAACATCTGAGGTCATCAGTCCCCTAGAACTGAGAACTTCTTAAACCTAACTAACCTAAGGACATCACACACACATCCATGCCCGAGGCAGGATTCGAACGTGTGACCGTAACGATCGCGCGGTTCCACTGCACCGGCTACCTTAATTGCATAGCATAGAGTTTTGAGCTACTCATTAATCGACCTTACAAGATCTCTTAGTTTTCATTTCAGAGTCTGGCGATAAGTATCTTCACTTTTTCCTTCCTAATATTCCATGTCCTGTAGAATTCTATTTTGTTTTCTTATGCTGGAGATTTTCTCCAACATCTGAATCCAAATTTTCATTTGTTCTGTCTAAAATAGATTCGTTCTCATTCCGCTAAGTCAGACATTTTCTCCACTACGTATATAAAGTGGGGTTGTTCTACTTTACATTTCTAAGAGGTATTGTCTGGGAAACAGTTTCTTGCATATCAATTTTGAATGATTTTCTCCAACAGTTAAAACTTCGTGTAAAAGAATATTTGGTGCACTGAAGACCCTGTAGCCTGTTACAAGCTCAGTGACTGACAGCGCTGTACCAGTGATGAATGGTGTTATATCTTTTCTAAACATGCTGTGGTTGAGAAATCGATGAAAGAGGAGGAAGTGTGGGTTACCGAAACGTTGAGGGCGTGGAAGAGCATTCAGGGGACGGGCTTGCGGGAAAGCAGCTCTGCTCTGAGCTCACTTAATGGGATCGGCGACAAGTGAGGATTAAGCGTGTTTGTTCAATCTTCTGCGGGGACCTTCTTAATTACAGCTGTCCTGCAGGGACGGAGGGTTAAGTGACCACAGCCTGAAGTGGAGATTGTGTGGGGAACCGTCTTTGACACATTCGCAAGCCACTGAATACGTCCGGAAAGGGTTTTAAGCTCCATAAAAGAAGAATGAATGAAGTGTGTAATTACATTCGTCATAAGCCGTGACGCGCTAAATTAATTTGCACACTCTGAGAAGGAGACGGCACGACCGTGGGGTCGGGGATTTGTCCGAAATTTTGTGTGGTGAAAGAGGACCCCTAACACCTCAAGTGGTTAAAATATTAGGACGCACTACTCGGAAAATCCCAGGAAAAATCAATCCCAAATTTCTTAGGTGCCTTATGAGTATAAAATGTTAGTCCATTGCCGACCCGCCATCTGGTCTACATGGTTAGCGCTCGGATCCTTACGCAAGAGGTTTTGGGTTCGATTCCTACTGCGGCACTTTTTTTTCTTCTGTTGCTTGCAAAATTGTAGCGCATTGTTACAGAAGAATCGTGAAATTAATTCCCGGGAAGATTGTATAAAAATTCATTCTGTAATTCACCGTCAATTATCGTCACCAATATTCCGGGACATGATTCAATATGCCTGGTTTGCCTCAAAATTATCAGAAACTCGAAACATTTTCGTAAATGTTAATGGGGCATGTTCTTGTACAGATTTATTACAAACGCCCTGTGATTGAAAAATACCCGCCTTTATATGTTGCGCAAGATGTCGCAAAAATTATAGCTTTGTATGTTTTTACGATAATTACCACTGCGGTTCTTGTTTATAATTATTATATGTATAAAAAATAAATGTTTCCCAATCGACTTTGTTATTCTGATTAAAAACCCAATGTTTCCCCACCGCCATGAATTGTGTTGTTGGACAAAAAGAAAATAATTTTTATTCAATAATGTAACTAATTTGTTAAAGATAATGTAGGTTTGCAAAACTTTCTGAATAATTGGTGGAATAACAAAAGAAAATGAAAGAGATGAAAAAAAAGTTCCAGAGGAGGAATCGAACCTGAGACTTCTGGCGTAAGACTCCGAGGCCTAAACATCTACGCCAGACGGCCGCTCGGCAATGGACTAATATTTTATACTCATAAAGCACCTAAGAAAGTTTGGATCGATTTTTCCCGGGATATTCCGGGTAGGGCGTCCACGTGAGGTGTTAGAGGTCCTCTTTCATCACACAAAATTTCAATCGTGCCGTCTCCTTGTGAGATAAAAAAAAAGTATGCACCACGAAGAATTATCCGAATGCGGTGAGGATCGGTATTTGATGTACATGTACAATAACAGAAAACGATTAAAATTTCAGAGACATTGGATGATTTAGTCAAGAGAAATAACTTCACAAATTGAGCAAATGAATAACGCATTGGTCCACCTCTGGCCCTCGTGTAAGCTGCTATTCAGCGTGGTGTTTATTGGAAGAGTTGTTAGACGTCCTCCGGAGGGACATCATGCCAAATTGAGTCCGACCTTCGTGCTGGTTGGAGGGCCCTGCCCATAATGATCCAAGTGTTTTCAACTGGGGAGCGATCCGGCGATCTTGCTGGCCAAGTTAAGATCTGGCAAACACGAAAACAAGCAGTAGAAACTCTCGCCGTGTGCGTCTGGGCTTTATCTTGCTGAAATGTAAGTCCAGGATGACTTTCCATAAAGGGCAACAAAACTGGGCGTAGTATATCGTTGATGTAATGCTGTGCTGTGCGGGCTTTCTGATAATGATGGAATGTGGTGGTGGCCCTCAACTATGTACCCTCTGACTCAGAGGTGAAGTATTAAAAGTTTTGGCTGGTTTCGTTGTCTACGGGCTGGGATATGTAGTTGCCGCATTACAAGCCAAATACTGCTGAGTCTACAGTAATACAATATGGATATACACATGAATCTAATAGTTGAAGGCTCCTATCACTCGGCAATTGCGAATTTCTAATGTAACATAGTAGTTTATAAATGAAAGTTTGCAATTAAATAAAATCTGCAGGTACTATCTTAACGACTTTAAATGATGAGTACGATAGTAGAAGTACTTTTGAGAATGCGATATATTTCTGCAGAACACTTATTGGTGTCGATGGTCTAGAAGTTAAATAAAACTGCTGTCCAGGGTGACTCTAGACATATCCTCGCTGGTCATCTGTGCTCAATTCGAAGACAATCCTACTCTAAGCAATGAGATTCCATGCCGAATGTGCCCGAGCTTCTTGGTGTTCAGAGAACAACGGAAGTCGGCGCAAGTGGCGCTGTGGCCTCAGCCCCCTTTCTGTGGACCTTGTGGTCGCTGAAGCACCAGTAGCACGTCCTACCGATAATAACGATGAATCCGGGACTCTAAGTGCGTCTCTGGCGACCGCTCTGTCCCCGCGTTCTGTCGTCTCTCTAGGTCGACTGCTTCCTTATTGACACTCTGTTCGGCCACGCTTCGCCCACTCCTGCCAACATTGTCGAATAGTGGCACAGCTCCCAGTAAAATGTCGAGCGATTCGCCGATTAATCCAACCGGATTCGTTGCGCCAAAATGCTCGAAAAAATGTTCAAATGTGTGTGAAATCTTATGGGACTCAACTGCTAAGGTCATCAGTCCCTAAGCTTACACACTACTTAACCTAAATTACCCTAAGGACAAACACACACACACCCATGCCCGAGGGAGGACTCGAACCTCCGCCGGGACCAGCCGCACAGTCCATGACTGCAGCGCCGTAGACCGTACGGCTAATCCCGCGTGGCCCAAATGCTCTTACTCTCTCAAATGCTGATATCTTCGTTGTTCACATACCTGTTGCTAGGCATAGTTACTGTCCAAATGAGTACTCCAATTGAGTACACGGAACAAAATTCGCACTTTTTCTTATTGTTTCAATTTATTGGCTTTCGGGTCGTGCCAATCAGCCATCTCAATAATGGAAAGACGATCGATGACATATTGGCGTCGATTTTCTTGTCAGTTTCGACAATACGAACGTAAGGACAACACCGAGTCCCCGATTTGTAATATTATTGCATTTTAGATAATTTGCATACAAGACATTTGTCATAAGAGAAAATGACAGCCAACGAGCTGTAGTTTGTAAATTGCTAAGCATCACAGCGCGAGAGTAAAGAGACGAAATATTTATTTTAATGTGCGCCTGTACCAAGACGCGCGTCCAGCTTATAAATTAAATAAACACTACGACCCGCTGGGTGCAGATATTTAAAATCATTGCCGCAGCGTTTGATAGCAAGAACCTGCGAAACAGAAGAAAGAACAATCTATGTTTTGTTAAGAAATATGCTACAGACTTCATTATCCCTTGTACTTTTGGTCGCCGACATGTTAAGACGTACTGCATGACATTGTTACAAGTTGTATTTTTATTTTGTGTACAAATTATGTCAAACTACGAACAAACGCGCACGCAAAGACATTTAACTTTAAGAAGGAACGGAATGACAGAGCAGCGATTATTGGACTGCGCCATGTGCAAAAGAAATATCAGATGTAAGTCATGTATTTATTGTGTATTTGTCAATGTCTAGAAGTTTAAAGCCAATTTGTTCAAAATATATTAATATTTTACGATGCAGTAATTTTCTTCTTATTCTTTTCTTTCACTAACCAAAAATGATGTCCTAATTGTATATGAGCTTTGTTAAAGGTTCGCTCTTTATCGCGGTGTCTCGATTGTATTTTGGAGACTACTGATGTGTTCAACTTCCGATCTGTTAATCTTTCACTTACGAAAATCCACCAACTTGCTTTCATTTCCATTTTGATATTCAAATAGGACCCTTAGGTATATTCATCGAAAATTCTGGTTGCGTAAAGGCAATCCGGGTCAAAAGGTCAATTAAGAAAACCCCTTCGCGTAATCAATCCGTACGTCTCCTGAACACAATCGAGAACCGACGCGTCGGTGATCAATTAATAATCTATTTCTCTTTTCAAGTCGTACTGAAAAACGGTCGCACAGGGTAGCCGTAAGTACGCAATCTAGTGTTAGGTTGCATTTTGCCAATAAATATTACCAACCAATAGTGACAGCATCACTGTTATTATTTACTACTATTTCTTATACAGAATAAGGCAAGTTCCTAACGCCAGAGAGTGGAGAAAATCTGCGACCCGGCCGGGAATCGAACCCGGGACGCTTCAGTTAGTTCGCAAAGACTGTATGTCCTGCTATCGATATGACCCCTGTTTACTATCCTTACGAGCTGCGCTATGTAATTGCTATGTAATTGGCAGCTAAATATTACAATTTTCCATTTTCCATCTATGAATATCAATTTGTGACCAATTTGCTTGGCTCCTTCGTGGTGCGTCAATTTTTTTTTAATTGTCTTACAGTGTATATTCATGATAAACTGGATTTGAGATAACTGTCTAGTAGCGTGTAGAACCACCTTTAGTGCTGATGGTTGAAGTGATGAGATGTTATACGGACTTAACCAGACGCCGAGAGCTACCTACCATCTAAATGCTCTGAAGAGCCAAAACATTATGACCACTTGGTTAGTAGCGTGTTGGTCTATATCTGGAATGCTATACAGCAGTGATTATGGATGGCACTGATTCGACAAGTCCTACGCAAGTTTCCGGAGGAATTTGGCACCAAATTTCTACATACAGCTCACACCATTCCTGTAAATTATGTGCCGGTGGGTTGTTGACGCGGAGATGGTTCAAGTGGTTCAAATGGCTCTGAGCAGTATGGGACTTAACATCTGAGGTCATCTGTCCCCTAGAACTTAGAACTACTTAAACCTAACCAACCTAAGGACATCACACACATCCATGCCCGAGGCAGGAATCGAACCTGCGACCGTAGCGGTCGCGCGGTTCCAGACTGCAGAACCTAGAACCGCTCGGCCACACCGGCCAGCCGCAGAGATGGTGCCTGATAGCCTCCAAGTGAGAACCGTCGGGTTAGGATCAGGTAACTGTGGGAGGTAACACAAAACAGTGTGAGTTCCCTATAATGCTCATCAAACCACTGTAGCACGGTTCTGGCCTTGAGATAAGGACAGTTATCATGGTGGAAGATGCCATCGCTGTTAGGAAAGACATGAACCACGATGGTATGCAGATGGTCTACAATGATATTCACGTAGGCTGCAGCTGGCATAGTACCATCGATTACTACCACCTGCCTCATGAAAGTTCAGGTGTCTCTTCCTCAGCATAATGCTGCACCTGCCGACCTGCGTCCATGGCACGATGCATGTTTGGAACCGCCGTTCACGCGTATGACGGCGTATTTAGACGACCGTCAACATAGTGTAACAAGAAACTTGATTCATCAGAGTAAGTGACACGTTTACAGCCATCCACGTCCCGCTGGGACCGTAACTGAATATATCGTTGGGTCAACACGTAGACGTCGTCTGTTACGGAGCTCCATGTTCTACAACGTGCATTGAGTTGTGTGCTCCGAAACACTTTTGCCTGCACTCCCACTGTACTCTGTCGTCAGACTGACACAGAACGCAGCCTATCCTGCCTTACAGAGAAAGCAAACTTCCGACCTCCACGTTCGTGATTTCCAGCCTTCAGCCACTGTCCATAGATTTTCACGGCAGTGGTACGCGAACAGCCAACCGTTTCGCATTTTCCGAGATGCTCGTTCACAGGCGCCGGCCCATAACCGTTTGCCCTTTTGTCAAAGACTCTTATGTCAGTGGACTTCCCCACTTCTCACCCGTATTGTCACCAGAAAGATTCCCTCTTCGTATGTACTCTGCTGCGCGTACTGGACCCAGCTATGACCAATCTCTATGACTTGTGAGAGACGGAAGAGTGATCTTGGATCAAGATGGAGATAAAAGTATGATAATACCTATAATAATAAGGGAGCTCGATAGTATTTTATTCTAAGATTAGTTTTGAACATCTTGAGCATTTCACATGGTATAGGTTTTACGAGTAAAGCTAAGAAGTAATAGGAGACGGGACGGCCACGTAAAATCCTCAGGGAATGCGAATGGAAAACTTACATTTATTGGAAAGTTTCTGGAAAAATGTGATGTATCTGTGAAGGAAGACCTGCACAATAAGCTAGTGCGACCAGTTCTAGAGTACTGTTCCAGTGTTTGGAATCCTCATCAAGTAGAAATGACAACTGACATCGAACGAGACGCCCTGCTAGAATCGTAAGAGACCAGCATAGCCCGTACGAAAGTGGAACATTGATACGCGGGAAGCTTAAATCGATATCCTTCGAAAGAAGATGTATTTCTTGTGAAACCCTTTTGAGTAAATTTAGAGACTCCATATTCGAAGAAGAGTGCACCAACATTGTGCTACCACCCTAGAACATCTCATTTAGGGACCGTGAGAATAAGGTAAGACAGATTAGGACGCGCGTAGAACTATCTACAGTGTGGTCCACAGGTTTAGAACCACCTTTCTATAAGAAAAACAGGGGCTTGAGCAGTAACTGAAAGTCAAGCAGTGTGAGGTGGGAGAAGGGGAAAACGTGTGAGTCTGTGTTAGCAACATGGAAGCCGATATCTCGGATGCAGCTTGTAATTTTCAAATGGAAAGAGGATCACGTGACCTATCAAACAGTGAGCTCGTTAGACGAGGAAAACAATGGTGTCTTTCATTTCAGCTTAGCTTTATTCATACCCGAGTTATGGCGAATGTTGTACAGAACAAAAAAAATGCTGCTGATAGCACATAAGCGCTGCAGTATATCCTCAACGTGTTGTTCAGAAAACTGTAAGGTTATTGTGATTTGGTCTCTTATTGAATGATGCCAGAAGAGTGGTTGATGTTGCTTCATCCGTAACCATTTTCCGTCGTCTAGCTTTCGGTTTGTCCATGACAAGGCCAGTATTACGGAATTTCGCTATACGTTTCACTACCGGACTGAGGGTAATACGTGGCCTATCTCGGTGGCGTTGATTGAAATTCTCTTCGATAACACGGGTACTTCCCTCTCTTGGTACAACGACGACGTAGATGCAGTGGACTTATGTGTTCGCCATCTGCTTTCACCTCAAATATGAGAATGTAATATTAGTTGTAACTCGAGAATTAATAAAACTATGTTCAAATGAAAGGCTCAATAGGCTACGAAGTCTTGATAGTTAAGAAGCGACGTATCCTAGCTACGTTTGCCCTGTCAGATTCGGATAAAACCCCAAGCTTTCGATGATTGCCTCCATTTTAGTCGTCAGGGACTATATCTGATTGTCGTGAAAGTGGCGAGTGTCCCAGTTTTTATTCCCAGGGGACGGAATCTGATTGGATGGATTACGTCACGGAGATGGTTTATACTAAGGTGGTGCCTTCGACATCGATAGATGATATGTGATGATATGTGATGGGGAGCAGAAAGGACAGGAAAGGGAAGAGATTACAAACGTCAGCTGCATCGATGTATTACGCGTAATCACGGCGACGACCGAAAATGTGAACCGAAACTGGATTCGAATCCGGGATCTCCTGCTTACTAGGCAGTTGCATTAACCACTGCACCATCCGGGACACAGTGTTATGGTAACTGCACGGACTATCTCGGCACGCCTCACGGCTGAAATGTCCGAAAGAAGACACCAAGCGTTCATCTAACCCTTAGATGATGTTTATGCATTTTGCCCAGCATCGGTTCAGAGCCACCGCTTACATCGGTCGGTAAAGCTAGTATTAGAAGTCTTCCTCTGTATTCTTTCTTTGTTAAGTATGTAACGTTTCTATAATACGAGAGGCGGCAGTTCTGTTTGTAATGTTTGCCGCAGAGAGCGTATTTCCTGAGTACATATACAGAGGAGAATCTTTGGATACCAAAGTTCATGTTGTTGCGTTGTCAGTCCGCGCCGACTAGCACTTTTTTATCGAGCGCTGGTGGAATCGGCTGTGTTGTTTTGGTCGTGCTGATTTGAAGACTTGACTTCGGAATGTTTTTGCTGCAGCCTGGAACATATCATATGAGGTAATGTCTGGCTGCGCATTAGCCTGCATTAATATTGCAGGAAACGGAAAATCGTGTTTGGGGAGCGTTTTCAATTTCAGCTTCTTCAGTACTATAAAAACATCGTCGGTTTAAGCACTTCGTAATATGCATAAACTACGGAAAGCATCATATCACTGTTTACTACTTTTATTAAAAGTATTAAGTTTGTCAAAAATGTTCTCCCCATGAGCTGTTTTATATCCAAATTACAGTAATTGTTAATAACAATGATCATAAGTGTAGATAAGTTCATATTCTCTAATTCTGTTCGTTTTAGTCGTCCCTAGTTAATACACAACTAAATCATAACAGTTTTCAAGTTATTCCTTACTGAGTCTTCACGTCGCACTTTCCTCTTCAAAAATTTTAAGTACCGTTGTCGGGGCGTGCATTGATACGAGTATTATTAAAGAATCGTTTAGTGCCGTTAAGTAACAGTTACAGTTTATTCCTTTCGCACAGATTCAGATTAACTTCAACTACAGTATACGTTTACTGTGTATGTCCGTCAGTTACAATTGTTAGGGCAAACGAACTGTCGCATTCAGTGTACAGCATTAAAAAAGATATTGTCTTGTTCTATACTGACAGCAATGGATAAGTGCAATTCGTATTCAGTGATTCAGTCATGAGGCAAGAATCTTTTACAGCAAGGTATGTAAACGTTGATTTGCTTAACACACATATCGATGTTGTACTATTAAAACATTATATAAATGATCTTTGTTAGAGAAACAAATATAAAGATTACGCATAACGTTTATACAGCAATCACACCTAGAAACCGACCGAGGTGGCACGGTGGTTAGCACAATGGACTCGCATTCGGGAGGACGACGATTCAAACTGGCGTCCATTCATCCAGATTAAAATTTTCCGTGATTTCCCTATATCGCTCTAAGCAAATGCCGGGATGGTTCCTATGAAAGGGCACGTCCGATTTTCTTCCCCATCTTTGACACAATCCGAGCTTGTGATCCGTCTCCCGTGACCTCGTTGTCGACGGGATTTTAATTCTGATCTTCCGTTGCTTTCATTGCACCTGAAAAGACATATCTGTAGACTTCAGAGACACCATACATGGCATACACAACTACATTCATTGGAAGTCGAAATACGGAATTCTCGCTTACTCTCTCATTGTCTTTTCATGTAGGCAGGTAGAAGCATAAAAGGGCACTGCTGAGTGTCTCTGTTACACTTTTATAATATAGTCTAATTTCAACTGCTTCCCTCATTAAAAAGTCCAAAAAGTTTTATGCTTGATAAAGAATTCTCGTTTACTCAAACTTAATCTTATGTTTATTAACATGTTGTGCTTCGTCACCGCTGATTTTTTTAAATTCTAGTATTTAAAGTGACACTGACGCTAAAGTAGCATTTGACAACAGTATATACTGTCCCATATAACTGCTGTCACACGCGCAAGAAATATTAGAAATCCCTGTCGCTCTCAAATCCGGATTATCTGTAACGGATCGCAACATTTCATTAATATTAATGGGTGGCCGGAACACTGGTCTCATTCCTCGCCTGTTGAGGAACTGTCTTACTAAACTGAAGAGTGAAAGAAACTGTTGAAACTGTTACACCTGCGTAATACCGTGTAGTGCCCACGCGAGCATGCAAAAGTGAGCACCACGACGTGACATGGACTCGACTAATGTCTGAAGTAGAGCTGGAAGGAACTGACACCATAAATCCTGTAGGGCTGTACATAAGTCCGTAAGAGTACGAGAGGGTGGAGATCTCTTCCGAACAGAACGTTGCAAGGCATCCCACATACGCACAATAATGTTAATACCTCAAGAGCTTGGTGGCCAGCGGAAATGTTTAAGCTCAGAAGAGTGTTCCTGGAGCCACTCTGTAGCAATTCTGGACGTGTGTGGCGTCGCATTATCCTGCTCATTCTCGACGTGTGGGGCCTCGCATTGTCCTGCTCGAATTGCCCAAATCCGTCGGAATGCATAATGGGCACGAATGGATGCAGGTGATCAGACAGAATGCTTACGTAATGTCACCTGTCAGTGTAGTATCTAGACGTATCAGGAGTCCCACGTCACTCCAATTACCCACGTCCAACAGCATTACACAGCCTCCACAATCCTCACTCTGTAGCAATTCTGGACGTGTGTGGCGTCGCATTATCCTGCTCATTCTCGACGTGTGGGGCCTCGCATTGTCCTGCTCGAATTGCCCAAATCCGTCGGAATGCATAATGGGCACGAATGGATGCAGGTGATCAGACAGAATGCTTACGTAATGTCACCTGTCAGTGTAGTAGCTAGACGTATCAGGGGTCCCACGTCACTCCAATTACCCACGTCCAACAGCATTACACAGCCTCCACAATCCTCAACAGTCCCCTGCTCACACTCTGGGTCCATGGATTCATGAGGTTGTCTCGATACTCGTACACGTCCATCCACTCGACAGAATTTGAAACGAGACTTGTCCGACCAGGCAACAGGTTTCCAGTCATCAACAGTCCAATGTCGGTGTTGACGGGCCCTGGCGAGGCGTAAAGCTTTGTGTCGTACAATCATCAAGGGTACATGAGTGGGCCTTCGTCTTCGAAAGCCCATATCGATGATGTTTCGTTGAATTGTTCGCATGCTGACACTTGTTGATGACTCAGCATTGAAATTTGAAGCAATCTGCGGAAAAGTTGCACTTCTGTCACGTTGGACGATTCTCTTCAGTCGTCGTTGGTCCCGTTCTTGCAGGATCTGCAGGATCCCCGCTTCATCGCTACCACGGAGATGCCGTTTTCCATCGCTCGTGCGCCGACTATAACACCACGTTCAAACTCACTTAAATATTGATACCCTGCCATTGTATCAGCAGTAACTGATCTAACAACTGCGCCACACACTTGTCTTATATAGGCGTTGCCGACCGCAGCGCCGTATTCTGCCTCTTCACATATCTCTGTATTTGAATACGCACGCCTACACCAGCTTCTTTGGCGCTTCAGTGTAGTTGTTGCACTGAAAAACGGAAGCCTCCTGGCTTGGTTGAACGACATCGTGTCTTGATTTCAGAAAATTACGAGTTGTATTGAAGATGGCGGCTTCTGAAATGGCCGCCATGTAGCATAGTCTCAAAGGTTTTACCCCCTCAACCGTCTCGTTCAATTTGGCTATAAATTTTTGTTTATTCAATAGCTTTTGTTTGAGAAGGGTGGGCCACACTTATGTACTCCACTGCACATGAAACGAGCATCCCGAAAGAGTTAATAATGAACATCAAATAAATTTTTAATCTAGGAATCGGGGCTACTGATCCAACATTTTTATTAAACAAGTGGTCCCTTCTTCCTCCTCTTGTTCGCTTTCTCCGTTTCGCTAGAGTCGACATTGTTATGCGAGTTCTGCCTATATTATTAACAGCTGATGGCCAGATGTCCTCCGAGAATCGGTGCATCACATCTGTCCGTGCGTAGAATTAACCCCATGTTTAAATGTAAGAAAGTGTTCTAAATGTTTGCGTAGCGTGTATGTGAGGCGGTACGTGGGTGCCATCCCGGAATTTACCTAGCTGAATGTGGGAAGCCTCCTAAAACCAACACAGATAGAACATCCGTTCCTTCCTGACATCATCGTCAAATGCAACACTGATTTCTTCGTGTTATTGTTTATCTGTCTGATACGTGCCGCTTGTACTGGGTGGCTGTTCAACGGAGAGGAAACGTGTTGAGATTCCTATGGAGCCAAAGACATGGTAGGTAGTGGATAGGGTGTTCCAAGAGTAGGATACACCGGTGCCGGCCGGTGTGGCCGAGCGGTTCTAGGCGCTTCAGTCTGGCACGGCGCGACCGCTACGGTCGCAGGCTCGAATCCTGCCTCGGGCATGGATGTGAGTGATGTCCTTAGGCTAGTTAGGTTTAAGTAGTTCTAAGTCTAGGGGACTGATGACCTCAGATGTTAAGTCCCATTGAGAGGCATTTGAACCATTTGATACACCGGCCTGTCCGCCGCTACTTGCGACGTATTCTGGGGATGGCCAAAGTCTATTTCCTGTAGAAAGTTCACTGTCCCTGCACGTTCGTAGTGTGGGTGGCTTTGTCCCAGAGTTCTGTAGTGTAGTTTACCTCTGACGGGCAAGTAGTGTTCCGTGTTTTAGTGCTGAGATAATGGCGTTCACCGAGCCCACTAAAGGGAAAGCTTTAATGATTTTCAACGGGCATCAGTATATAGTGCACTACACAAACAAATAAGAAGTGACTTACTGGCGTTGCATAAACTTTAAAAAGAATAAATGCAAAGGAATACTGCCCACAAAAATAGCACAGTTTTAGGGGAAGGTAGCCATGCCTGTATTCCAAATGAAGTAGCAAATGAAGTGCGAAAACATTTTCTCAGCGCAAAGAAGCGGCCAAAAGAAAGAGACGCTACAGTTCCATCAGTTCACATTGAAGAAGTAGGGCAAATCTTCAATCGAGGCTACGACTTAGTAACATCTTTTCCATCACATAGAAGTGCGAAACAATCGATACTTCGCATTAGATGAAAATATACGGGATCTACACAAGATTCCACCTATTCCAGAGGAATATTCTTCCAAGAAAATACTTTACTGATGGATGATGGTAGGAATTTTTGCTTGCCTATGATAACAGGGAAGCGAATGTGAATATTGATGTTTGCCAACTGAAAGGAAAAAGTGTGTGTATCAAACTGCGAATCATTCTTTGTAGATGGAACGTTCAAGAGTTCGAGCAAGCGGTTAGGACAGTTTTTTGTACCCCACGACGATCTTAATAATTTCTGGAAGAAAACAAACATAATTCCAGTTATTTACACTTCGCTGCCAAATAAAAAGCGAGAAACATATGAACGTCTTTTTACAGCTATTAAAACTAACGTTTCTGCATGGAACACTGCAACTCTGTTGATAGTCATCGAAATTGCCATCGTCCAAGCAGCTAACAGTTTGTTTCCTGGAACAGAGATTACGGCTGCAATTATTTTAATCAATGTTTGTGGAAATAAGTTTAGTGTTGCGGCCTCGTTCCAGCCTACAAGGAAAACGAGGAAATACGCTGTCACATAAGAATGTGTTCAGCTCTAGCATATCTTACCTAGGAAATGTTGGATAATGGTTGACTGTGTTCTCAGGAGCGCACCTCTGAAAATCAAAAGCTTCAGGACTTATGACTATTTTGTAGATCAGTGGTTCGATAACGAACGTATGCCAACAGAGATGAGAAATTGCAGTGGAAGGGGCCCTCACACTAATAACATCCCAGAAGAATGGAACCAAAGAATGAGCATATTAATATCAAAAATTCATCCGAATGTTTACTCTCGAGTGGAAAATCTTCTAGAAGATGCAGAGTACCACAGCCACCAGTTCGACAGACTAATTTCAAACTTTGATGGGAAAAGAAGAGAAAAGTCAGCAATGAAGACTGACGAAACGATTTCAAAGATTCTTTAGAACCTCCAAACTGATGGGAACTTAAAATCATTTTTTACTTTTGTGGCCAATGCACAGAAGTTACAACGATGAATAAAACATTAGAATCACTGAAAAATTTGTAAACACTGAAAAGTAATTGAATATTATCATAGGCACTCTTGTCAATATTGTAAATAAATTTAATGAGGAATGAAAAGATTTACTTCTTCGTGATGTTCACTGGAAACGAAATAAAATCGGCTAAATGTCCCTTCAAATTTTTAAAATACTCACTAATGAAGACTGACAAGACTATCTCAAAGGCCAAGCCTTTTCTGGGGAATAATGCCAAATTCGCCTTGACAAGTTCTTAGGATCGAAATCTGTACGGATGGACACCAAATACAAAATCTTTGCAGCGGAAACGCCGGCAAATGACATGCAACTAAATCCATACTCTCACTCTCTCACTCTCCCACTCTCTCTCTCTCTCTCTCTCTCTCTCTCTCTCTCTCTCTCTCTGTTAGCCGGCCGGAGAGGCGGAGTGGTTCTAGGCGCTGCAGTCCGGAACCGCGTGACTGTAGCGCCTAGAACCACTCGGCCACTCCGGCCGGCGTGCAAGTGTCATTCCGCGCAAGTCTGCCAACCCCGGTACACAGTCTGTCGTAATTAATCCTCGAGGTGGACCTTACGCGGGGAAGATTCACCAGCCCGAGTCCCGGATGTGGCGCATTAGCGCGCGCGGCTAATTGGTGACATTGGTGATGAAATAAGAAAAATCATACAGTGGTGTTCATTTAGAAGTATAAAAAGGAGAAAGGTAAATTACGACGAGAGAGCACCCTCGTCGCAGCACTCGATCCTCTCCGTACCACTTTGTATGGAACGTATTTGACTGTGCTCGTCGGCGGTGCACCTCTGGCTGATGTTGCGACTACGCACAGTAGTGGCTCAGCTGTGGCGCAACAGCCGGCGATGACGAGGGAAATGGGCGCGCTTTGGTTGACTCACAGCGGGGCCGCCACGTCAGCGCACCCTGATTAGCGACCGGCGCGTCCCGACGCCCGGCGCCGGCGAGTGCGGAGCGGCGGCGGCGGCGCTACGCAGCGGCGCCACCGTGCGTGTCTGTGCGTACGCCGCGAGGAGGAGGGAACGCGGCTCCTGAGCCGGCAATTACTTTCGCGCTATCATCTCGGGACTTTAGCGTCCGAATTAATTCAGCCGCTGCCGCCGTCGCCGCCGCACTCCGCCCCTCCGCCCCCGGACCGCGGAGGCCCGCCCCGGCAAACAAGTAATCCGACAGCTGTAGGGCGGGACGATTGTCGCCCTCCAGAATAAACTACACGTAAAGACTCGGTCGGGAAGGCTCATGAATACACAGATTTAATCTGCGCGTTCACGGCGCGCGGTTCACCGGCACGGAAAACGAGCGCCGCGATTGCTCGGCGCCGGGTGACGCTCTGGCCGGGGGACGGAGGCGGGGCCGGCTCGTTTCGGCGCTAGAGGGGTCCAGATGTCGCCAGGTGGCAGTCGGCAGGTCACCTACTGAGCCGCTTCTCCCTGTCCTCTGTACAGGTGAGTGAGCTAGCTGTGCGCCATGAACAGGTGACATGAGTCAGGCATTGTTTCACTGAAGGCCTACATACACGCCCCAACCCGACAGTCCAACCGACCAGGCTAGCGCAGTGATTAGCACAATGGACTTTCGGAGGACGATGGTTTGCCTTGATTTCCCTAAAGCGCTTAAGGCAAATGCCGGGGTGGTTCCCGTGAAAGGACACGGCTCCTTCTCTAATGACCTCGTTGTGTATGGGACGTTAAACACCATTCTCATTCTCCGAACAGCCCGCAGGGAGATCGGCAGCCGGACCATGTGTGTGGTTCGGCTGGCCTGTACGGTCCGGTGACCAGAAAACGAACTAAATCTCGTTGGTATAAAAGGTCGGATTGAGAAGTTATAAGTAGGCTGTTTAGGTTTTTATGTTGGTAACGCCATGTAGCGCTCTATATGAAAATCACTGACTCTGCTGTGTGCATTCTGTGGCTGGTTTGCATTGTTGGAATTTGCTATTGTAGTGTTAGGCAGTTGGCTGTTAACAGTGCGTAGCGTTGCGCAGTTGGAGGTGAGCTGTTGCCGACCGATCGATCGATAATGCTTCCGTGTTCCCTAATTGTTTCACAGTCTACACCATTATTTGCTGCCCGCTCCATTTCCCTATGCACAATTACCAAATTACTACTTTGAATGTCTGTTAATTCATTACACGGTGGTGCTAATAAGCTATGCTTGTCGTCACTATCATTTCTCAATTTACTTTGGAGCCTAGTGATACGTTTTTCACACGCCATAATTATCACGTATTTCACACTATAACTAGAAAGCACAGTTTGAAGCCGGCCGCGGTGGTCTCGCGGTTCTAGGCGCGCAGTCCGGAACCGTGCGACTGCTACGGTCGCAGGTTCGAATCCTGCCTCGGGCATGGATGTGTGTGATGTCCTTAGGTTAGTTAGGTTTAAGTAGTTCTAAGTTCTTGGGGACTGATGACCACAGCTGTTAAGTCCCATAGTGCTCAGAACCATTTTGAACCACAATTTGAAGAGCAAAATAAGAAATCACATTAAAATAGCACTGAAAATAATATCTAGTTAATTGCAAGCGCAGCTGCGAAACACATGGAGCAAATTTACATGCATTCCACAACTGTTTTACTGTACAACAATGAAAAACTACAATTACAAAGGAAATTCTCTCTATAATTACGCGCTAGCAATAAACAATAGCTACATTAATTACACAAACTACAAGAAAAAATCAGAAGATTCCACTGAGGTATCCTCGGCCAAGGGTTGACATATGAAATGTCCCCATAGAAAAATTTATGAATTACTGTGCTGATAAACCTCTTACGTTATTTGATTTTCAAACAGCTGAGCAGAACTGAACGTACTCAGACGTACTTTCAATAATCCCTAAAAAAGAATGGCCCTGACTGACAATAACCTATACCTTTCATGAGTCACTTACCTCACAAAAATCTTCGTTACTCGAACTACTGCAATACAGCGAGCGCCAATACTGCCAGCCAAATAAAAGATTTTAACTACTGAAGGCACTAACTACTGATAGGCATAGTTAGCAAATGAAAGATTTTGATAGAGAACAAACCATGTATTTACCTTAATAGTGTTCACAAGTCATTATATACATATATATATATATATATATATATATATATCAGTTCATGACATCCAGTCTTACAAATTTACTCTCTCTGATGGAGCCGGCCGGGGTGGCTGAGCGGTTCTAGGCGTTACAGTCTGGAACCGCGCGACCACTACGGTCACAGGTTCGAATCCTACCTCGGGCATGGATGTGTGTGACGTCGTTAGATTAGTTAGGTTTAAGTAGTTCTAAGTTCTAGGGGACTGATGACCTCAGAAGTTAAGTCCCATAGTGCCCAGAGCCGTCTGAACCATTTTTTTCTCTGATGGACACACGTCGAGATCATCCGCTCTCAAAACTCCGCCATCTCTCTCCCCACATCCACCACTGCTAGCGGCTCACCTCCAACTGCGCAACGCTACGCGCTGTTAACAGCCAACTGCCCAACACTACAATAGCAAATTCCAACAATGCAAACCAACCACAGACTGCACACAGCACAGTCAGTGATTTTCATATAGAGCGCTACATGGCGTTACCAACATAAAAACCTAAACAGCCTACTTACAAAGTGTACGGAAGCGACCAAGTATGCACTACGTGATCAAAGAAATCTTGGCACTCATTTCCGCCCATTAAGATGGGGTGTGCACATTTTCCGCCTTTATGACACGCTTGAACTTTACTACGAATAGTTTCAGTGAGGAGTTTGAATGACTGTAGAGGAAGGGCAGTCCATTCTTCCTGAAGACCAGGAACCAAAGAACGTATTGATGTTGGACAGTGGGGTCTGGGGCGAACTCTACGTTTTAACCCATCCCAAAGGGTTCCATTGAGTTCAAGTCGGGACTATGGGAGAGCAGTCCATTTCACGAATGTTATTGTCCACAAACTATTGCCACACATCTACTATTTTATGACTGGGTGCGCAGTTATCCAGTTACAAACAACCATAGATCCCAAACTGTGCCTCCACAGTAAACAGTACACATTGCAGCAAAATGTTTTCGTAGTCTTACGATATAGCATTTTCTTAAGCGCAGTAAAGGGACCACCTGTAACTACAGTAAACACTCCCATACCGTAACATTACTTCCTCTGTACGTTCGTGTTGGCACTACACATGACGGCAGCTAACATTCTCCAGGTATTTGCCAAATTGCAACAGGGTACAGCGTGATACATACCTCCAAATTGATCGTTTCCAGTCACCCACTTTCCAGTGGTGTCGCTCTTTACACCACCTGAAGCCTCGCTTACCACTCAGTACAACAATGTGTGGCCTATAAGGAGCTGGCAGAGCGAGAGCGGAGTAGTATACATTGGTGAGACGGTCGTCGTATTACCACGTACCTAAAGAAAAGTTGAAGGTCCCGGAAGGTTATAATTAAAGTGCAGCTGCTCACGGAGGTTCAGTGTGGGCAGTAAATATCATATGGCAGAGAAACTTGGTAGATATTCTAAGGCGCTTATGCTAAACCAATTTACGCTGGAAAAAATTTGTTACAGTTTTGGCCTCCAGGTGCAAAATTGGCGCTGTAAATGCAATAAAGATGTATAGAAATGTTTCCATATGTAATGGATAAGGAACGGGACATAGGCAGACAGGTGAGTAAGGCGTAATGTTAATTTTATCATTAACCGACGCTTACACAGTTTGTTCAATATGAACACCGCAGACGTCGAGGAGATGCCGCACAGTGACAGATTGGCTCCTGGTGGCTAAAACTGACATAGATTTTTTTTCAGCGTAATCAGTTCTGCGTTAATGCTTTAGCATATCTACCAAGTTTCACTGCCATACGATGATTACAACTCGCACTGGACCCCGTGAGTAGCTGCACTTTAGTTATATGCATACAGCGCGTACGACTTGGATCAAACAGCAAATCAGCAGTGACGGAAATATAAAAGCAAGTGTGGCGAAACATTGCAGTTGCTGGAAGTCCGCGTACTAGCTACAAGCCATTTACCTTCAAAAAGGAAGAAACGCAAGGAGATTAAAATAGTGAACAACCTGTCAAGATGAACTGCTATGGCTCATACAGACGCTCAATGTCTTGGCAGCCAGCAGTAGCCGTCCTAAGGGCCCACAGCGATCTTCAGGTGCGGAAGTAAATATAGAGTGTTGATAAGAACTCGAACTCTTGTTTCACGTAAACAGCGGCTCTGTCGTGGCCTGATGGGGGTGATAAAAACTGTCCCATATTCCAACTAGGGGTAGTATTGGTCAAAATTAGAAGACAAATTCCTATAATCATATCTTAGGAAACGAATATCTGTTGAGATACGGTTCAGTTTGTCCTCTTATTCCCAGCTGTCTTGCATGGGCACAATAGACAGTGCTGGATGTGGTTACCACGCATCCTGATACACCCTTCAACCCCTCTTCACAGAGAATCGAGTACTGTTTCAAACACACCTGTCTCCATTCGGACTGTGTCAAATGCTTTTGTCACATACTCCTGATAGACACATTGTCGATGGACAGGGGCAGTGTATTATCGATATTTGCACGATGAATTACCATGATCATTGGAGAATGTTATCCTTGCAGACAGACATCAGCTGTGGTTTATGTACTATGGGACACCTCACCATTGTTTACTGTGAAACGTCCCCTTTAAACAATTTATACAGGACTGACCTTAAACTGACACACAATATTTTGTTAGCGCAACGCAATCTGACTTTCAAAATTCCCTACAAAAGAATGGCCCTGACTAGCATTAAACTATACCTTTCACAAATCACTTACCTCACAAAATCTTCGCTGCTCAAGCTACTGCAATACAGCGAGCGCCACTACTGCCAGCTAAATAAATGATTCAAACTACTGAAGGCACTAACTACTGATAGGGATAGTTAGCAAATGAAAGATATTAATAGAGAACAAACAATGTATTTACCTTGATATCATCATATATAAATATACCAGTTCATGAAAAATTACAAAACTCCGCCATCTCTCTCCACACATCCACCACTGCTGGCGGCTCACCTCCAACTGCGCAACGCTACGCGCTGTTCACATCCAGCTGCCGCTGCCCAACACTACAATGGCAGACAACAATGCAAACTAGCCACAGACTGCACACAGCACAGCCAGTGATTTTCATACAGAGGTGGCGTTACCAATAAAAACCTAAACAGCCTACTTACATAAAGAAAACATAAACAGCCTACTTACATAGCCCCCATGCTCCCCACAAAAATTTTTACAAATGGTGTTGGGCACTGGCCAATACAGATTTGACAAAAATTTTTCACAATTACAGTAACAAAGATATAAAATGCACACACTTATTAATATTATGTTGGTCAAAAGATCAAAATTTCTCACAGTCCATAAAGACAGTCCAAATCATTCATCATAATAGTAATTACAGTTTTTTTTCACAAAGTCTCATTAGTAAAAGAAATTGCACACAGAAGTAGTGGATTTCCATGCAGTCTTGAAGAAGTAGCGTTGTCCTTCCAACGGAAAGACAGTGCTGACTCTCGACATGCTGACAGGTAATGGGCCACCATGGAGCAAACCCACTGCAGAGTCAGTCGAAGTTTTGATGAATATTGGTAGGTAAGTCATCACAGAGCAGACCCACTGGAGTCCTGGTAGAGATTGTGGTATTGGTGGGCCACCAGAGGTGCAGACCCACTGCAGTCCTTGTAGAAATAATGGTATTGATGGATCATCAAAGATGTAGACCCACTGTAGTCCTTGAAGAGATGGCCAGCAGCCATCTGTTGCGATCTGTTGCGACTGTGCAGGTGCACAATCACCATCGAAGAGTCTTGCGGATAATATAGCAAGTCCATAACCACCACTTGTGCATTCATAAAGTTTTTGGAATTGTCCTTAGAACCAGCAATGCTGTTATCCAGTCCCTTGCTGAATTAGTAACACACGTGCAAACACTGACAGTCCCTACTTCTCACATATTGTCCATATACTATGACCAACAGAAACGTGTGCAGTGAAATGTAACTAACAAGTTAATAATGTCATGAACTGGTGACAATTACAATTTTATAACATAAGAATAGAATTACAAAGGTACAAAATACATCATTAAAAACATAACAATACAGATAACATTTGTAGTAAAACAGGCGTTACAAAAGAATAGAAATAAACATATACATCAGTGTTACAAAAATAGTGACATAAGTACATACATAAAAGATCACAATAATTTTTGAAACATCAACTTCACACATGAGCATTAAACAGAATAAATAATGTGTAAGCATATTTATAAGGTAAATAACATATTATTAATGCCAATTGTATTTGAGGATAAAAGTATTCCTCATCATAGTGAATGTAGCTTAATATTAAAAGAAGAAAAAAAGTCTATGAAATTACACAGAGATAGGAAGAAAACAAATACTCAAGGGTGCACAAACACATAGTGGGATAACACCAATAGGAAAGGACAGGGTTCGTTTTCAGTGTAACATTTGGTACTGCAGTCCAACCCAAAACTTCATATATCTTTCCTCTTATTTCATCCTTTGTTTCCACCAAAAAAAATTCTAACTAAGCATGCTTTCTGTGTTTATATGTTCACGCGTTTCTTACCTCATTTTTATTTTCCATTATCTTACCTCATCATTTATTTCCAAGAAAATCCTACCTAAACCTGTTTTCTCAATGCATTTCTTCCAATTCATCGCAACTCATTCTCTTAGAGGCTACCCCCTCTTAAGCTAACTTAAATCTACTGAGCTCAGATGCTAAACTAAGGGACGAGGCAATGCAGCAGCACAAAATAAGTAACACAAACAGCAATGACCAAAAAATTGGAAAATTGCAAAGCAAGCTACAGTAAATCTAAATTAACAGATAAAATGCAAAATTACAACTAATATGAGCCAATGAGCAGCAACAAAAAAAAATCAGTTGTAAAACTGGCTTAACAGAGTAATGTAATGTGAAATTTAGTAGCACTATGCCTGGCAAACAGCAACAGCAAATGCAATAACTTATATCTAAACATGACATAGCTCAAGCAGAAAAAATAATACAGTAAAAACAACAATGCAGATAAGGGAAATGTATATTCACATCTTAATATCTATGTAATTAAAGTGGTGCACCACAAGAAGTTATTCTACCAAAAAGTTACCAATTACTTGAAAAGAAAATTATGAATGCAGTTACTAGTTCCTTCTTATTGTTCTTTCCTTTCCAAGTGCTCCTTTTTTAAAGAATGTGGATCATAAAATAATTATTTAATAGATCTGTTGACAGAAAGTGTTCACATTAGCAAATGCATTTCATTTTGTAAAAGCAATGCTGCAACACAGCTGGAAACCAGATATTAAATGAAATAAGCAACTATGAAAAGCAAAGCATAAAAATATCATTCAGTAGTCATGTGAAATTTCATTTCATAAATTAATGGCTCTCAACTCTCGTAGAAAGACACTTGTCATAATCAGGTGTGCAGATGTACGAAGATTCCCCATCAATTCATAAGCATTTCAGTAATTAGCACAAAGTGCGAGTAATCATATGTTTTCAAGTAACGAGCGTGTCGCATTAGCGATGAAAGGCACACCCTAATGGCTTGTTCTCCAGGTGTTTGACACAGCTGTGTGCCGACGACGCACGTGCAGGTGGTCACTTAACTTTCTTATGGAAATATTTACGACATTTTTCCGCTACAGAGACAGTCTCATATAAACATTTCACAGGTCGAGAATTTACGTTGCAAATGTGTAGAAACAAACTCCTATGAATATAACAGTGTCCAAAAAATTTTCGCCGGCATTGTGATACATTCACGCATTTACACACACATTTCATAACTCTTAAAGTACGAATCTTGGTTTCCAACATCCTGTTTCACAAGTCAAGAGTCCCTACCCACTATTCATTACTCCTTACCTTATTACACATATACGTATCCATCGACACTCGTCAAAATTTCGTCATTATAAATATGAAGCATAATCAAATAACTCATATAGCCTCAGCCTATTAATCATAAACATACCTCAGCAGCATAATACACATCGTCGTCGTAAAAATAACATCATAACACCTCAGTCAAATCTCAAAAACGTCGTAGCTTTCTGCAATTGTTTCAAAACCTAAAGAAAATTCTCTGCTCATTTCAGTAGTGTCATCTACCTCAAACGTACTTTAAAAATCATGAATTCATACCAAATACATCATTCAAAGCTCTCATAGTATCACAATGGTTCCGAAAAAATATGAGCATTTCACAAAGTACAGACAAAATACAATTTCATAAGTGTGAAGTTATCCAACTGTGTAATTGCGTAAACATGTGTCACTGACATAGTAAAAAGAATGTTTGTTTCTCTGTCAAATAATCAGATAGCTGTGTAATTGTGTGTTAGAGAAATATGGTACCGATGTGTAAAGTTGTATAAGCAAATACCATATTAGCTAGGGCTCCTTGTGCTTGCCAAACACATGGTACACAAAGCAAGCGTGTACCCCCCTGAGGATAAATGTAATTATACCCTCAGGTGTTACAAATTACAGCAATGGAATGAAATGTATCACGGAAAACTTTCTTTGTAATTAAAAAATCTTTGAAAATAAGTGTTTTAAGTATAAGATTAATCACTCAAATGCGTGTCCTGTAGCGCTAAATGCGCGTCTTGCTGTAAGATAATTCTGTGGAACTGTCGTAGTTATCGTCCTCTGTAAGCAAAGTTCTGCTAAAGTCAATGTACTTACCTCATGATACACAAAAGTGAAATGCTTTACGTATAGATATCTTAGTTATTACGCTTATTGCCGTGATGAGGAAAGTACTGTACAGTAACGTATTGTTATGCCACGAAAAAGGCTGTCTCATTGTTGCTATACCACAAAAGTTACTACTAAAACATGTTTTTCTTCCTAGAAGAATTCAGAAAACTGTGCAGATATAAAACAGAAACACCGCAAAATCAACATTGTAAATTGTCACTCATTAGTAGCGTCGTGATAAAATCGTGTAGCTGTCACATAAACTAACCTCTGTGTCATCTGGTATCTCTCAGAAAGCACTTTAAATTCAGAATGTATTTTCAAATAAACCAAAATGTTGCATTAAAATCTCATTAGCAGTACTGGTAAATGTTCTAAGTATGTGAGCCTTATAGTCGTTACGTAATCGTGCAACAAACAATCAAGAATGTACACACACAATAACACTGTGACGTCTGTTCACTATAACAATGCATTCGTCATTTCTGTTTAAATAAGTTCTCTTGGTTCTGGATTGGATATTTAACTTCAAACATTGTTGTATGTTAACAGTTTCTTAAGTCTGACAAAGCATACTAGAAATGTGAAGTGAAAAGTTTTATACCAAAGACTAAGTTAAAAAGCAGATTATCTCTCAGTAAGCGGTTTTACATGTGAAGTGTGGTGCAATCCTTTACTCTTCCTAGTACGCAGACTTTCAACTTGAATGCAATTATCATGCGGTATTCGTCCGTAAAGAATACTGGAATCTTGCTCAAGGTTAGCGTCAATGTTATTTTTCTCTGAGCCAGCCGGCGCACGCGGCTGCCTGCGGTGTGAGTCATTGTCTGCTTCTTTGTTGGCGCGCGTCGTTATTGGGATTAGGAGACCTAACTTCTACAAATTCACCGTGACGAGAGGGCCCTGCTCTGTTTGAATCCCGCCAGTTCTGATGCAATTCAGGTCTGTCGTTACGATCATATCGTCTGTCGTCATGTCGGTAGATTCTGTAGTTTCTTCCTTGTCGGTCATGTAGTGGAGAATTTCTCCCTGAATCGTAACTCCGCGCTGAACTGTTGCGTCTGAAGTTATTCTGTCTCCCCCGGTAATAATTGTTTTGGTTCCCATATTGCCTGTTTCTGTGGTTATCTCTGTCATATTCATTACTACGGAAATGCGATCTTTCTCTGTAACTATTACTACTCTGCCAAAGGTTGTAATACGGGTGGTGTCTGTTTTGGTCACGATTTGTGTTGTGAGAATAGCCTTGTCGTGTCAAGTTATTACTTCTTTCATCGCGGAATTGCGACTGATGTGATTTGTAATTGCTGTGTTCCTGGTTTCGCGTTCCGCGATTGTCAGTGTCAATTTCTAATTCTTGTAAGAGTCCCTGAAAAGCTTCAATGTCGTCTTTGCAACGTCCTGCTAAAATAATATGTCGTAAATGTTTAGGCAGTTTGATTAAGCAAATGCGGATGAGTTCTGAGGGGCTGTATGGGTTTGACAGGTATTGATTCTTGTGCAACATGTCTTCAAAATATTTCACAAGACTGGAAAATTCAGATTGTTCGAAATGTTTCATCATTATGATACCATGTTTTACCCGGTCTTGTGTGGCTTGAGACCAATATGCTGAGAGGAAGGCATGGTAAAATTCTCCTTCACTCTGGCAATCGTGAATGACCGATCGCATTCTTACAGCTGGTTCATTCTCTAAGTAGCCACACATAAATTCTAACCTGTGCTCCAATGACCAGTTGGGAGGGAAACAATGAGAGAATTGATGGAGCCACGCTTGTGGATGAATGTCGTTGGCAGAATTCTTAAACGTTTTGAATTTACGTGTAGTAATGAACAGCTTATAGTCAAAATCATCATGTCGGCGAGTCGCATATCGGTCATTGTTAGGTCGTGTCGGCCGTTCCATCTCAAAATTCGGTGCACATTGCCAATTTCTTTCATAACTTCTGAAATGCCCTGTGTTATTATTTTGCGGCTTTTCCGTGTTTCTAAGTCCCTCTTCCCAAGCTGGGGCACGAGTATCCTCTGAAATACGTAATTCTTGTATTAACTGTGTCAGCTGATCTTGTACTTCCCGGATTTCTCTTTGGTGTTGCGTATTAATCTGATTCTGATTTTGTTTGAATTTCCTAATTTGTTCGCACTCTTCAGTGTCAGTGAAGGCTACAGGTCTTGTGTCATTCAGATCATCATCTACCTTTGTAGATAAGTTAGTGACCTGATCCGAAAGTTCGGCTACTTTCTCCGATAGTGAACACATTTCCTCAGTGTGTTTTTCTGAACCAAGTTTCAGAGTATCTACTGTGTCCTTTAAGTTTTCCTGAGTTTTTGCAAGTTGCATAACCGAATCGGTAGATGCAACTGAGTCAATTTTAGCCCACAAGGTCTCATGATTTTCATGAACAATGGCTTGCAGTTCTTTTATGGCTGCTTCGTGATTCTGTAATGCATTTTCATGCCGCGAAAAAATAGGTTGAAAATGCTCACAAATTTGTGTTTTTACGTCATTACAGACTTTTTGACATTTCGATTCAATGTTATGTAACTCAGTGGTTAAATCTTCACGTGTTTGTTCAAGTGTAGTGTCTAACTTTTGAAGATTTTGTTCCATTGTGTCTAACTTTTTGAGATTTTGTTCCACTGTGTCTAACTGTTGCTGTGTTTGTCTCTGGTGTTGTTCCATTGTGTCTAACTTTTTAAGATTTTGTTCCACTGTGTCTAACTTTTGAAGCTTTTGCTGTGTCTGTCCCATTTGTTGTATTAATTGTAATAACAATGCATTGGTGTCTGAAACATGTTCCTCAGTGCTTTTCGGCAGTGAATTTACACCGGAAACATTCACATTTTGACAAGCAGAAAATGTGTCTTGACTTATTCGAGAAAACGGCGAGGATCCAAAACCTGAATCTACAGTATTTGCGAGATCGTGTCGTGTCATTTCGGCTTCCTGAGGCGAGCTATTGCCGACCGGTCGATCGATAATACTTCCCTCTTCACTAATTGTTTCACTGTCCACGCCATTGTTTGACGCCCGCTCCATTTCCCTGTGCACAGTTACCAAATTACTACTTTGAACATTAGTAAATTCATTACTCGGCGGCGCTGATAAGCTACGCTCGTCATCACTATTATTTCTCAGTTTAGTTTGGAGCCTAGTGTTACGTTTTTCACACGCCATTATTGTCACAGTATTTCACACGACAACACAGAAAAACACAATTTGAAGATCAAAAATAAAAGAACACATTAACATAGCACTGAAAATAATATCTAGTTAATTGCAATCACAGCTGCGAAATACTTGGTGCAAATCTACATGCATGCCACAACTGTTTTACTATACAACAATGAAAGACTGCAACTACAAAGGAAATTCTCTCTACAATTACGCGCTAGCAATAAACAAAAGCTACACTAAATACACAAACTACAAGAAAAAATCAGAAGATTCCAGTGAGGTATCCTAGGCTAAGGGTCGCCATATGAAACGTCCCCTTTAAACAATTTATACAGGACTGACCTTAAACTGACACACAATATTTTGTTAGCGCAACGCAATCTGACTTTCAAAATTCCCTACAAAAGAATGGCCCTGACTAGCATTAAACTATACCTTTCACAAATCACTTACCTCACAAAATCTTCGCTGCTCAAGCTACTGCAATACAGCGAGCGCCACTACTGCCAGCTAAATAAAAGATTCAAACTACTGAAGGCACTAACTACTGATAGGGATAGTTAGCAAATGAAAGATATTAATAGAGAACAAACAATGTATTTACCTTGATATCATCATATATAAATATACCAGTTCATGAAAAATTACAAAACTCCGCCATCTCTCTCCACACATCCACCACTGCTGGCGGCTCACCTCCAACTGCGCAACGCTACGCGCTGTTCACATCCAGCTGCCGCTGCCCAACACTACAATGGCAGACAACAATGCAAACTAGCCACAGACTGCACACAGCACAGCCAGTGATTTTCATACAGAGGTGGCGTTACCAATAAAAACCTAAACAGCCTACTTACATAAAGAAAACATAAACAGCCTACTTACAACTGATCGCGCTGCAGTACCTCTCAGTAACGAGTCAGGGGTGGTGAGTTGGTCGAGAAGGTCTGGTAGCATAGTCTGCCAGTTCGCTGGCCCTGAGTCCTTTCACTAGAGGGTGCCATAGAGGATGCACGGACTATGTTACGCTTACGTGTTACGTTACGCACATAGTTCCCAAGTGAACATCTATCAGCGAAACCCGGATGTAAGCGACCGCACCGCTCCACCCACATGCGGCCGCGTCTTCTCGTCAGTTCGTGGTACATGTAGGGCTTGACCAGAAACGAAACTGACAGGAGTGGGAACTCTAGATGGCGAAGCGTTTACAAAAAATAGAATTTGTAGCGCGGCTCGGGCGAGGCGTGAGCTGTTCAGAAAGTAAAGTCCGATCGGGCGCGAAATGGAAACCACAGTGAAAATCCGCTAAAGCTTTACACAGATGTGTCGGGCAGTGTCTCTAGTATGCTCGTCGATCGCGTCACGTCGCTCTTTTAATTCTGAGCGCACAGTGAGCACATAAAGATGCCTGGCTAAACCATGTCTTCCGCGAAGTATGAGGGCCAAGTGAGAGATTTAGCCTGATGTCATGCAGCCCACGGTTCCTCCTTCATGACAATTCTCGGCCGCACTCTGCAGGGGGGAATGAAGACACTCCTGTAGCGTTTCCGATGGGCAGTGTTTGATCACCCACAACACAGCCTGTAACTGGATGACCCTGTTTCATCTCTGCTCACATGAACCGCTGGCTTTGAAGACGACTTCTGGCGCAGTCAACGAGCTATAGACAAGCGTAGAGAATTGGCGTAAAGCACAGGCGGCTGCCTTCTATGACGAGGATATTGGAAATGTGGTACAATGCTAGGACAAATGTGGAAGTCGGAGCAGTGACTATGTAGAGATGTAGCTGGAAGGTGTAGGTAACTGTAGAAAATAAAACATTTGTGATTCTCGCAGTAGCTTCCAATTCGCGACAGATCGGACCTTACTTACGAAATTGTCTTCGTATGTTAGCGTAGTTTCCAGGCAGCGGTCAGCGCAGCGGAAAATGTATATCGGAGGATCGTGGGGTCCAAGAATTTCTTTTTTTTTTTTAGTTTTTCTGAATATATACTGCAAGTAAACCTAAATAATTGTCGATATATTGTGTATATTAATATTTTCATAAAAGGCATGAAAAGGAAAGGCACAGGAAAATTTGAGTTTGCAGATAACTTTTCAAGAAGGGATTAATTAAAGCGTACAGGACTTGGTATTCCGTTAGTTCCATGTTCAGCTCCTAGAAGCCATCATTTATTTGCTTTCGGTACGCGTCCAAAAGTCACATCAACAGTGGATAAACGATCCGATAGTATGCTTCGACGATTCAGAATATTCAGTGGGGGGTCAATCCATACCCTGGTACGGAGATACATACAGTTAGACGTGACATGTGACTCCATGCAGGCGATTTTCGTGTCAGTTATGCCGATACGAAATACGGCAACACACTGTGGGGTGGCGGTTAAGTTCTAAAAATAAATGATGAATTGCTGTATAAATGCTTGCATCTTGAGTTGAAAGTTGAATCAGTTTCTGGCTTTTAGAA
This sequence comes from Schistocerca piceifrons, assembly GCF_021461385.2. Taxonomy (NCBI): domain Eukaryota; kingdom Metazoa; phylum Arthropoda; class Insecta; order Orthoptera; family Acrididae; genus Schistocerca; species Schistocerca piceifrons. The sequence continues at coordinate 423,557,092 of NC_060142.1, read as the reverse complement.
TGTTGTTAATGCTGTCTTTCGCCGTTCTCAACACTGGCTCTCTATTTACTTTTTAGCACCCAGAAAGTGATTTAACAAAACGTGGAGCCAGTAATTAGAGATCCTTGTGCCCACTTTATTTGAGATACCATTATAGCTGCAACTTATAGCTCTGAGGAATTAGGAGATTGTCCGGGATTTCTAATCAAAAACGGTTTTCCAAAATAGTTGAGTATATTCTGAAATTCACTGATAGAAAACACAAGTATCCCTACAACCTAACTAACAGAGCAGTTCAGAGCCTAATGCGCTGATGCAACTATAAATGTCCGAATTAAATGTTAAAAAGAATGCTCGCCATAATTTGATGAAAATACTTCATCAAACGCCACGCTAAATATTTGGTAGAATGTCTGTCCCGCGATGGCACGTGAAAATACGACAACACGCAAACTGAAGCTAGTTAATGAAAATCATTCCAGAATTAGCACTTCACATGAAATGTTTTTATGGTTCCGCGTATCTCTAGTAACTTAATACGGCACCCGAGGCTGTTTGTAGCAGACACACTGATGCGACGCGACTCCCGACACAGATGGCGTGTCATTCAGCGTCTGGAGAGAACTGGGGCCTTTCTTCCTCGCGCAACGTTCTTATATATAAAGCCGCGGTGCGGACGGCTAAGGGAACGCCTGATCAAATCGGCTCTCCCGACTAGCCGCTGGGCTAGTAACGCACTACTTCAAGTTACATAATAATTTATAGCTTCTTTTGCTGATGGCCGATGAAGCTCTTAATTTAAATGTGCATTCAGCACGCAGGTAAGTGTTGATAATAAAATTTTGACGTGGCTAAGTTAAATATTTTGGGCGAGAGAATTAATTTAATCACACTGCACACAGTAGATGAACTCTGAACTGGCCCTTTTGAGATCCGCTATCGCTATAATTTTATAGGTATTCAAAAGAAACTTTTCACATCTTCATAGTCATAGCGGACCTCCAACCTATTTAAATCTAAACATCCTAGCCTTATTTATTAGCCTACTTAATCTATCTTGCTTCCTTCAGTTTTGAGATGAAAACCAGACAATCATGAATTTCCATTAAAATCTTAATTTGTGAAATCCAAAGTACTGTTTTTATTAAATCATTATGAAAGATGAATCTAAATATAAATTTTGAAGTCTCTAGCTCTTTTCTGTTGCGCCAATGATTTTTTCAGAAAAACGTCCAAATTTCGAAAATGGCTGAAGTTATCGAACTGATATTTAACACACATTAATTTAGTATTATTCCTGACATGCTAGAAAAGTTTTAGGTTATTTGCTTGATTTTTAAGGTATTGCGCAACATTTATGACGTCAGAGCTAGTTACAGCAGACTGGCTGGCACACAATGGAAACTGATGTGAATTTACTACAGCGTGAGTAGGCTGCCTCCCTACATCACCCTCTACTTAAATTTTTTTGTTTATGAATGTTAATGAATGAAAAACAAATTTAATTACAAAAAGGGAAGCAAGAGTACAGTTTAACTCCCTATGAAAAATCAAAATTGAAATATAAACCTGTAGAAACATTAAAGAAAACTGATTACCTACATTAATTATTTAAATTGTAGGCATGTTCACTGCTTTTTAAACAATGTCATTACTCAAAATTTTAAGCAAAGTCAATGAAATATTTTGGCATACATATTGCCTTAGACAAACAAACACATACAAATTGAAAAATTATGAAAATCTTAGATCCATTAAATACATTAAATACATTTTTACATACACAAATTCAAAGAAAATAACATGATACATAAACAGATGATTATCTCTTAGCAGTCTTTTCTAAACCTGAAAGAAAATTTCACAAATAGTTTTTACACACGTGGTTGTAGCCGCTTTGGCTGGCGTCCTACACTTCCATTCACAAGGGTAGAGGAGGGGAAGTTGCTATGGTGTGCGTCCTTCACGTTCTCTCTAAATTACATGGGGGAAAGGGGAGGGGTCACTGTGAGTTGTGTCCAAGTCACTCCACGCTTTCACGCAGCTACCAGGCTGCCATTATCTGGTTTGTCCTGTAGAACAAACAAAAAGAGTGCCTCAGACTCTGTTCACTTAATATCTATGGGTGGGTCACAATGAAATGGGGATATATACATTTTCTCTTCCAATATGTTACTGGAACAAAGTTTAACAGAACTTTTTCAGTATTACTCTCGCGGTTACTTAACTGTCATAAAATCGTTAAACAAATGGCTCAAAACGCCTTTAGTCATGTATTAGAGAAAATTTATGCTCCTAAGGCATACAATCATAAATCATATTTAATCTGAATTTATTATTTATGGGCCGGAACACTGAACCAATGCTCGGTACATTCCGGATACATTTGTATTTTAAGCACTTAACTGACTCATCTTTGATTACCTTATTCTTAGAGATAGTATGAGTATGATTAGTGGTTGTTTTCTCAGCTTCTTTGTACATGTGAGTAACTTTTGGTAATAGTACAGTTTTGAGTGTTCAAAACACACTACGTTTAGTTGACTACTAAATCCACTTATTGGTCCTCTGCTGTTGTCAGTTCCACATCTGCATTTAGGTACTTACTTACTTTGAAGTGTATTTATGCTGAGCTAAAATAATGTTTCACGTCTGTCAGTATGTTATTTATTTATTTTGCTAGTGTATGTAGTTATTTAACACTCACTGTATTAATATTTAAAGCATAGGATAGCACATTTATTTCATATTCATAGTGTACTGCAGCTGATTAGTTTGCTCACGTGGCAATCCATTTCCACTCGATCGGACGCTGAAACCTCAGGTAGTCTCTCTCAGACCTACCACTAAAGTGCATCAAGTAATTATGGACGAGCGTAATGCTAAATTCCTTAAACCTATAGGACACCATGAGCTGCTCTGTCTCATCTAACATAAGGGTACCTATGGTCGCATTCACGCCTCCAACTCATAACCTCAATACGTGTAGGTGTATCCTGTCACACACTACACTAAAATAATGGCCAGCTCCAATCTTATAAATACTTCAGGGACGTGTCCTTCACGTCTCAACCACAAACACTGCTCAATTCTATTACACTGCCTTTCCTTGCTACACAAGGTGAGTTCATCCTTACAACTTATCTGCATATTTTTCATAACACTAAGCAATCTCTTTCTCACTATTTATTAGTTAGCTCTAATGCATACACTAGGTTTCACTACCGCTTCAGATCCTGCTTGTACATGAATTGATATATCTTTTTAAATTACTGTTGGTGGACCATTTCCAATAAAACAACACTTTGTACTTACTATATTACCAGGGTACTATACATAATTGTTACTCAAATACATTTATATCTTAATTACGTCATACCTCTCTATTGTTTGTCACTATTAGGTTTGTCACATTAGGTATTTTTCTTCACTAATCGGTAGATAGAATGGTTACATAACTCATGGCTTGATAGCCATGACAGAAAATTTTCATGTCTGGAAAGAAAAGGTCGAAATTTTTGAGGACAGGAAAGAGGAAGAATGAGTGAGATCTGAAATGGGAAAGAAGATCTCACACAGCTGGGACTGCACAGCTGCCACACTGTGTAGAGGTTACAGAACAACCTCCTCCCTACAGCATTCATTGGTTTAATGCTGTATTGATAACCATACCGGAAAATTTAATGTATGAAAGAAGAGGTAGAAATTTTTGAGGACAGGAAAGAGGAAGAATGAGTGAGACCTGAAATGGGAAAGAAGATCTCACACAGCTGGGACTGCACAGCTGCCACACTGTGTAGAGGTTACAGAACAACCTCCTCCCTACAGCATTCATTAGCTTAATGCTGGCTTGATAGTCATAACGGAAAATTTTAATGTATGAAAGAAGAGGTCGAAATTTTTGAGGACAGGAAAGAGGAAGAATGAGTGAGATCTGAAATGGGAAAGAAGATCTCACACAGCTGGGACTGCACAGCTGCCACACTGTGTAGAGGTTACAGAACAACCTCCTCCCTACAGCATTCATTGGTACCTATGAACTTCTTTAGGTCGATCACGTTCCTGAGACCTAATAGCTTCTTACTTTTAGGGTACTCTAGTCTATATGCATTGGCATGTGGTTTTCCTATGATCCTGAAAGGTCCTTGTTATACGAACATGAATTTCTTTGTTTCTGCATTTACTTTCTTTGATTTTTCTTTGGTTTTGACTAGGACTAATTGACCTATTTCAAAGCTAGTAGGTACAGCTTTTGCGTCATGACGCTTCTTCCTTTCCAACGCTCTTTTTCTCATATTAGCCTTAGTCTTTAGTTTCTTCTCGTCTGTGGATATTTGCGTTAGAATAGGGAATTCTACCATATCTGCAATCACATTGTGCGGTTCTTGGCCAAACATCAATTCGCAAGGTGCAAAACCAGTTGCATCATGTCTTAAGTTGTTAATTACATTCTTAAAATACTTAATGTGCTCTGCCCAACTTGAGTGTTTCCGAGCACAATAAGTTCTGCAAAGCCTATTCAATTCCCTCATAATACGTTCACTCATATTTCCTTGGGGGAAATACGCAGATATTTTCAGATGTTTCACGCCGGCCTTATCTAGACATTCCTTAAATCTATCAGAAGTAAATTGAGGTCCATTGTCTGACAGCAAATTCTTCGGAACGCCAACGTTCACGAAGAAATCTTTTTCCAACTTTTCGACCAATGTTTTTGCATTTGCTCTTTTAATTGGGTATAGCTTAACATATTTACTGAATCCATCCACAATAACAAAAACATGGGTGCAACCACCTCTCGAAACAGGAAGAGGGCCAAACAAATCACAAGCCAGTAATTCTAGGGTTTCAGTTGGCTCTGCTGAATGCATATCTCCTTGTATTCTGGTGCTAGCAACACGGACTTTCTGGCACACTACACAAGATGCTAGACGCTTGGCCACACGGCGGTACATGTTGTCAAACACAACCTTCTCTTTTAATTTAGCAATGCACTTCTTTGCACCGTAGTGCCCATACCTCAGGTGTACATAGTCGATTAGTAAGTCTACATGTTGTGAGGGAAAGCACAGCCTCCACTCAGAAACACCTACCTTTTTCCTCCTAAACAGAATACCTTTATGGAAACAATAGTATTGCGAAACCTTAGGATAGTTCGCATTTCTTAAATAGCTCTTCACTAATTTCAGTTGGTCATCTGCATTCTGCTCACGTCTCAAGTTCTTAATCACTCTCTTTAATGCACTTTCTTCCTTTACTTCGTGCAATGCAAACATTCGAACTTCATTTAGGTCGGTTGCTGTAATTCCCGCGTCATCACAGAGCTCCGCACTTCTCGATAACCCATCAGCTACCAGATTGTCTTTCCCTTGAATATATCTAACCTCAAGGTCAAACTGCTGGAGATACAATGACCATCTTACCAAACGAGAATTCCTCAACTTACAGGTCTTTAAAAAGGTCAACGCCTTATGGTCACTGTAAACAATTATCTTGTGACCTAATAAATACTGCTCAAACTTCTGTACCCCAAATACAATTGCTAATGCTTCCAGTTCTGAGATGCCATAATTTCTCTCTGCTGCCTGTAAAGATCGACTTGCGAAAGCTACAGTCTTGTGCACTTCTCGTTCGTTCTCTATTTCTACTTGGAATATCTCCACAGCTATACCATAGCCACTAGCATCAACAGACATACAGAATGGTTTTTCAAAGTCAGGATGATGCAAAATTGGACTATTAATTAAAGATTGCTTAAGCACCTCAAACCCCTGTTGACATTCTGCTGTCCAAACCCAAGGGGTATTCTTTTTCAGCAGGAGGTGAAGACAGGGAGCATTAAAAGCCTGATCACTAACAAAACGCCTATAGAAGCCGAAAAGACCGAACATTGATCTCAACTGCTTCTTGTTTCTGGGAGCCTCAAATTTTTCAATGACTGCTAGCTTGCCTGGGTCAGGCAGAATACCTTTTCCACTTATCCTATATCCCAAGAAACCTATTTCCTCTTTAACGCACTCTGTCTTTTCAATTTTTAACTTCATGCCACCTCTCTCAATAGCCTCTAACACTTCCTCTAATAAAGCTATGTGTTCTTCCCAGGTAGGAGTTGCTATTAACAGATCATCTACGTAGACAGTTATTTTATTACTTAAAGCTGGTCCTAAAACATGGCACATCACACGTACGAAGGCACAAACAGAGATATTAAGTCCGAAAGGTACCACACGATATTGGTAACAAACTCCTTCGTACAAGAAAGCTGTGTACTTCCTTGAACTTTCCGCCAGTGGCAAATTCCAATATCCACACGTGATGTCCATAGAAGTTAAGAATTTTACTCCCCTGAACTTTTGCAATAACTCGTCCATGTTCTGCGGTCTATCACTTTCCCTAACCACTATTTCATTCAACCAACGAGCGTCCAAGACCAATCTGACACTCCCGTCTCTTTTTGGTACAACAACAAGAGGATTATTGTACTCCCTGACCGCTTTTTCAATCACACCCCATTCTAGCATTCTCTGTATTTCCTTTCGAACTGCCTCCTTCCTAGCTACATGTATTTGATATGGCTTCCTGAAAAACACTTGGCCAGGTTTCACCTTTAATTGACATTCATAACTTTTGACCACTCCAGGTCGATCTGAAAATACCTTATGATGCCTTTTTAAAACCTGTCTCAGTTCTTCCTTCTGATTAGCTGAAATTTTATCGATTTCCTGCAATTTAGCATCTATTTTGTCCAAAATAATTGCTTCTTCTTCTTCTGTGTTCAGCTTACTTGTACTAAGATTAACACCTTCGTCCCAATACCTCCTATTTTTCAGAACTCGTATAGACAGCTCCCAAGTTTCATGATCAGTTACTACACGTTTATCACTAAAAGGGACTGTAATTACTCCGGTTATTGGCAAGACGATTTTTAACTGGCTTCTTTCAAAGTCAACAACACTCTGATATTTTGACGAGAAATCTATGCCAATTAAAACCTCAATACTGAGATTGTTTACAATTAAACATGGATGATCAATTAAATTACCATTAATGTTAAAGGGCAGCAAAGCTTCTTGCTTTACCGTTTTTGACACCTTGCCAGTAGCACCAATTATTCTTAGTCCTGATACCCTCATTACTGTAAGCTTATCTTTACCAGGTAATGCATCAATGAAGGACTGAGATATTGCACTCACCTCACTTCCACTGTCTAAGAGACAACGTACATTGATACCCAACATATTCACTATTATTATAGGGTGGCTTATTCTAGGTTGTACAGGTGGTTCCTCAAATTCATCTAATAGCTCCTTTTGGATTTGTTTCCAACTAAAGTGATCGACATCTGTCTTCATTACATGTAGGTCACAGTGTGTAGGGGTTTCTTGAATTACATTTTCAGCTGCCTTTTCCAGTCGGTCTATTAATTTTAAATCGAAACACCGCACGACTTCATTACATTTAGTTTGCTGAACATGACCCAAATTACTGTAGTCTGAGCGATTCTGCGCCTCCAGACCGGGCATAACATTAGTTACAGCTAAACCACTTTCACCATTATCGTCGGTTTCCTTCTCAAGTGACAACTGGTCACAGCTACTGGGTTCATCGACCCTCAACAGCCTACCCTCTACATTCTCACTTATCCCCTGTCCTAAATCTATTAGTACATTATCAACATCCTGCACAGGCACTTTAGATAAGAGCACATCATCCTCATCGTAAATATAAGCATGAATTTCTTCTGCTTCTTCACCTGACAATTCAATATTTTGTAGCTCTTCCCTGCTGTTACACTGCTGCGCCTTCTCTTTCTCTTCCCACTTAGAAAGCGTCTCTAACACGGTATCTATCAAATACTGTGAGTGATCTAATATTTCTGTTGTATCCTTAGATGCTACCGACTCTTCATCCACATGTTCAGTTTGAGTATTCTGATCTGTCTTACCAATTCCCTTAACTACTGGCATAGGAAAAGTAACCGCCTGGTGAGCGCCAGTGTCCTCATAGACGGGAACTAGTTTTCCTGCCTCGGCCTACTGCTGTTTCCTTTATTTTCATTATAGTTAACTGGCATAGTATTGCTTTCCGTTCTGTGGTTTACATGCATAATTTTGTTTGGCGCAACATTACTGTCATTTGGATGCCATTGTTGGTTCTGATAATTATTTCCCCAATTCCTACCTCTCTTAGGACGGCGAACACCTACTGTTCTGATGTTTACATTGCCACTTTGCTCGTTCCTAAAATTACTATTATTGTTATTGGCATTTCGGTTATTACGTGCTTGCTCCTCATTGGCAGCAACACGTTCTACACGTTCCAAATACTCAATGAAACGATCCAGATTGTCTCTAGGGGCAGATATAATTCTAGTTTGCCAATACCATGGCAGTTTGGCTTCAAGACCTAGTATAATCATTTCTGGTTTTAGCTTTTCCGCCAAATGTGACAAACGTGAAATCCATGACCTAGCAAACTCTTTAATGGACTCCTTGCCTGCATTGAAGCGTTTTCCACTCCAAAATTCTCTCAACACTTCATTTTGCTTATTGCTAGACCAATACTCATTAATGAAAGCTGTTTTAAACTCCGCTAATGTTTTACACTTCAACATAACATCAGCTGACCAACGCATGGCGTCACCTGCTAAATGGCTTCTAACAAATGAGATTTTCTCTCGCTCAGACCAAGTTGGTGGAATCACATCTTCAAAATCGTTCCAGAAATCTAGCGGGTGGATATTTTTATCTGGATCAAACCGCAAGAACTGCCGACACCCGATAAAAGCGGCGTTTGCAGCTACAACTTGTTGTGTACTACCATTACCAGAAGTTTCTGAAGCTACTTTACTCTCAGTGTTAGCAATGTTAGTACTGATATTTTCTACTTTCATTTCAACATTGTCTACTCTTTGTACAATATGAGTAGTGTCAGTTTTGATTGCTTCTACTTCTGCTTGACATATGTTTACTTTTATATTAACATCTTTAAATCTATCTGAGCACAGTTCAGATTCCGCCTCGATCTTTTCTGTTAACTTGTGCTCCAGCTTCGCATCTTCCATTTGGAAGTCTTTGCGAACCTCAGCAACTTCGGATTTAACTGTTTTATACATTTCAGAAAACTGTTGAGGAACCTTTTTCTTAATATCCTCATGATTGTAATCAATTTTACAATTCAAACTGTCTAGATCCTCTTTCAACTTATTGCAACCAGCCTTGAAGGTATCGTCCATTACCTCCAATCGTTTATTAAAATTAGTTTGACTGGCCACAATCCTATTATTTACCTCAATTATATCAGATTTTAATTCAGCATTACTGCTTTTGACCTCAATTATTCCAGACTTTAATTCAGCATTGCTGGCAGCTATTGCTTGTAATATAACATTTAAATCAACAGCCCCAGCATCTTTGGGTTGCTCACGAGCTGGCTTTTTATCACACTCAGGTGACAAAAAACTAGCTCCAATACCAGAATCATCAAAATTAAATGAAACTTCTGATTGATCAGTTATATCTAACTTCTCCTTCTTAAACTCTACCATCTCTGATGACTGTTTCATTTTTAATTCATCAGAGAAGCTATCATCCAATAAATTTACGATTTCTACTTTCTGCTTTACTACAGGGGTCTCCATTATTGAATCATTGCCCCTTCCCACACTACCGTCAGGAGACAATACTTCATATTTCACTTTAACATTACTACTTTCATGCATATTTACACTTGAACCGTTGTCTGGATTTACAGTTCCCTCAACAGACATAGGTTCTAATTTACGTTTAAACTCCGTTTCTTTTGGCGGTTCCATCGCCGACAGTCTTTTAGTGCAGGTTAGTAAAATTTTTAACAGCTTTTCACTTAACTTAGTTCCTTCTGCACGACGTATGGCGTTGCCGGCGCGGCGTACGAGGATTCCTGATGCGACGTGGCACGTTGAACTGCAGACGGCTCTCCGACGGCTGTTGTGTGTTTGCGTGGCCCGCAATTGCAGGCGCTGCGCCGGCTGCTCCAGCGGACGACTGCGATGCGGCGAGACTGGCTTCTCGCGATGCCGGCAGCACCGCTAGACTCAGTGCCAGCTCCGTTAATCCAGATGCGTTGTTAATCCAACTGCGTTGTCCACATGCACACGTAACACTTTCACTGTTCTATTACTCAGCTGCGTGTCGCATTCCACTCACGAATCCGAATAGTTAAAAATCACTTTCACTTAGTTGAATTCCCGGCCGATGCACCATATGTGGGGCGGCGAGTAAGTTTGTAAACTAAAATTTTAATTGCTGTATAAATGCTTGCATGTTGAGTTGAAAGTTGTATCAGTTTCTGGCTTTTAGAATGTTGTTAATGCTGTCTTTCGCCGTTCTCAACACTGGCTCTCTATTTACTTTTTAGCACCCAGAAAGTGATTTAACAAAACATGGAGCCAGTAATTAGAGATCCTAGTGCCCACTTTATTTGAGATACCATTATAGCTGCAACTTATAGCTCTGAGGAATTAGGAGATTGTCCGGGATTTCTAATCAAAAACGGTTTTCCAAAATAGTTGAGTATATTCTGAAATTCACTGATAGAAAACACAAGTATCCCTACAACCTAACTAACAGAGCAGTTCAGAGTCTAATGCGCTGATGCAACTATAAATGTCCGAATTAAATGTTAAAAAGAATGCTCGCCATAATTTGATGAAAATACATCATCAAACGCCACACTAAATATTTGGTAGAATGTCTGTCCCGCGACGGCACGTGAAAATACGACAACACGCAAACTGAAGCTAGTTAATGAAAATCATTCCAGAATTAGCACTCCACATGAAATGTTTTTATGGTTCCGTGTATCTCTAGTAACTTAATACGGCACCCGAGGCTGTTTGTAGCAGACACACTGATGTGACGCGACTCCCGACACAGATGGCGTGTCATTCAGCGTCTGGAGAGAACTGGGGCCTTTCTTCCTCGCGCAACGTTCTTATATATAAAGCCGCGGTGCGGACGGCTAAGGGAACGCCTGATCAAATCGGCTCTCCCGACTAGCCGCTGGGCTAGTAACGCACTACTTCAAGTTACATAATAATTTATAGCGTCTTTTGCTGATGGCCGATGAAGCTCTTAATTTAAATGTGCATTCAGCACGCAGGTAAGTATTGATAATAAAATTTTGACGTGGCTAAGTTAAATATTTTGGGCGAGAGAATTAATTTAATCACACTGCACGCAGTAGATGAACTCTGAACTGGCCCTTTTGAGATCCGCTATCGCTATAATTTTATAGGTATTCAAAAGAAACTTTTCACATCTTCATAGTCATATCGGACCTCCAACCTATTTAAATCTAAACATCCTAGCCTTATTTATTAGCATACTTAATCTATCTTGCTTCCTTCAGTTTTGAGATGAAAACCAGAAAATCATGAATTTCCACTAAAATCTTAATTTGTGAAATCCAAAGTACTGTTTTTATTAAATCATTATGAAAGATTAATCTAAACATAAATTTTGAAGACTCTAGCTCTTTTCTGTTGCGCCAATGATTTTTTCAGAAAAACGTCCAAATTTCGAAAATGGCTGAAGTTATCGAACTGATATTTAACACACATTAATTTAGTATTATTCCTGACATGCTAGAAAAGTTTTAGGTTATTTGCTTGATTTTTAAGGTATTGCGCAACATTTATGACGTCAGAGCTAGTTACAGCAGACTGGCTGGCACACAATGGAAACTGATGTGAATTTACTACAGCGTGAGTAGGCTGCTTCCCTACAACACCACACAGTCACAGAGCAGACAAAACATCCGATCTGGCGCATCGGCCGTTGTGGACAACAGCGGAACTCATTTGCATGCTAGTTCTATATGTAACAACGTGGATTTTTTCAGGAATATTGTGAGAAACAGCGAGAATATCGTGAAAAATATCGAATCAAATGGGAATGTCTGATAGCCCACGAGAAAATAGTGATATACCTGGAGCTGCACCATGATAGCATCATTAGCGAAGCGTCTGAGCAACGACTGAAAACGGTGCTAGATTACAGTTCGCATATTTTGGCCGAAAACCATCTGATGACATCAGAATGTTCTATGGTAATAACCGAAGAACACATTCAAATTGAAAGTAAAATATATGAGAAAGTAATGGAAGTTTTATCGGAGTATACATTTGTGGGCGACAATCAATTGATCTGGTACGAAGTAGTTTATGTGCGAGGTTAATGTGAGGTAACAGAGGGTGACTCTTCGTCAAATGATGACTACGAACCAGATGAAAGAAAAATTGAACGAAGATCCAGATTTCTTTCTATTCGATCAGAAGGTAATGTTAGCTAATCATGCAGAAACATATCCACAGTGGAATTTGAAGAATCTGTAAACATATAGGAGATTTGAAAATTAGGGATTACACACAAAAATCTGTGGAAGCCGGAAGCATAAACACAACACATACATGGACATGCGATCGTTTCGTACAAGCGTGAACTTGTAACCAACGTGTTACCACAAGGAACTTGGAAAAACGGGCACTTGCTACTATTAATCAGTTTCAGAATTTGGAATTCAGGGCCTCGCAACATGAGTCACATAATCTAAGCAAAACCACAAGATTCATTAAAGGAAAATTCAAAATTTGTTTGCGGAAGACAAACTGCCACTAATCATTGCTCTGCCAGACAAGTTTCGAGTCCACACTCTGGCTTTTTTCGCCAATTAGGACAAGGATTTTGTTGTCACTCTTTTTAACGTCACGTATAGTAAAATATTTACATTTATATATTCTCTTTCCAAGTTTCCAGTAGCAATCGACTTAGAACCGAACTCTGGAACATCATGGGGCAAAAGTATTTCCCGTGAAACGAAAGGATATGAACAAAGTAACCCGCTCGTATACAGCGCAGTATGCTATAATCCTTCCTCAAAAATTATTTTCAATAGTTTACGTAATAAGCGAGTACCGGATCTTTCAGACTGAGGATTCAAAATGGTTCAAATGGCTCCGAGCACTATGGGACTTAACACCTGAGGTCATCAGTCCCCTAGAACTTAGAACTACTTAAACCTAACTAACCTAAGGACATCACAAACATCCATGCCCGAGGCAGGATTCGAACCTGCGGCCGTAGCGGTCACGCGGTTCCAGACTGTAGCGCCTAGAACCGCTCGGCCACTGCTGCCGGCTGAGGATTCAAAATCGGTGGAATTTCGTCATTACTTCATTAAAATCTCGGAAACTTACAACAGACTCGCACAAAAAATTTTGACCGATGTGATGGAACCCTACGTGCAGGAGAACAAATATTTTCGTTAATTGACTCGTGAGGAAGACAAACAAATCCACAATTATACGACGATATTTGTCCAGTTGAAGGATTGCTACCGTGCTGTATTAAGGTAGTTACCCCCAACTATACTCTGCTAGTGTAATCCCGCGATGTCTGTTTTTATCGCCAGGTAAGGAATTTGACCCCAAAGCTTCAGAACTGCTATCATCAATGGCAATATTTGGCGAAAGGATACGTTATGTGTAGTTTGATGTCAAACTGTACGATTGGAGATAGCCTTTTATGAATATAAACCGAGTTTATTTTTCTATAGAAATATTTAAACAGCCATGTAACTGTAAAAATAAGGCATTTATAACACATACAAGATATCGAGAAAATTAATGCTTCCCTGTTTGTATGGTGAATATCCCCCCAGAAAGAGTAAATCATCAACCGTGAAATAATTTTACGTGCGACATTCTCGTGTATTGTACAATTACAATTCCTACTTTGGAAGTTATTGACAATCCCAAATTTTCCTTTGTCTTTTCTATTGATTCATTTTATGAAAATATTATTTACCATCTATCAAACATTATTTAGTTTTATTTCCAGTGTAAATAACCCAAAAATTGGAAATTAAAAAAATGTAGTTTTGCAGAGGACTCGACCCCATGACCCTTAGATTACCTTTCTGTATACTCTTTCCGCTGCATCAATCGATGCCTGGAAACTACGCTAGAGTAAATGTCTCGTACCTTGCCCGACCCACCAAAAGTGCTAATTTTCTCTAACAGTTTGGCAGTCTGGAGTTTCCATTTTTGTCTCTTTCGTTTCTGGCCAAGCCCCGCATTTATCATAAATTTGGACGAAATTGGTGATGCCGAATAGATGCGGTCGCCTTGTTAGAGAGTATCAGTGACTTAGTTCGATAGTATTAACACTGCGCCTGAAGACCTCATCAGGACTTAGCCACGGTTGCCGCTCAGGAGAGGCCACTAGTTATATCAGTCATCATTCACTGGATTCACGACTAGATCAGTATTTAGTTATTGACCAGTGCAAATGAACATTTCAGTTCATCGCCACGAATCCTGTTCACACTCACGACAGGTAATGTATAATTTCTTTTAATAAATTATCGTTAGTTGTTGCTAATCTGTGTTGCCTTCAGTTTCTCCGTAGTGTGCCTAAACCTGCTTGGCCCTATGGTGAGCCAATGTAGCTTCTGCATGCAAGCGGTCCACCACAACAACATTATGTAGTATCGGTGTTAAGGGGTTCTCTTCCTACCAAACTTAAGTTTGACCCTAAAGATATTTGGTGAATACAACATTACCAAAATCAGAATTCAGTGAAATTGTTGACAAACTGCCTCCACACCAGAATGAAATTACACTATATAAAACTTGAGTGCCCTGACCCAATACTAAATACACTATCTGACGAGGGACACGGAAACATTTGCCGAACCAACAAAACGGAGCGGTCACATATTCAGGAAAGTCTTATCAAAGATGACATAGGCCACCAAAGCCGATTCTTACACAAAGAGATACTTGTGGCTTGGACCGAGAAAATCAGTTACCAATGCTTTACACAACTTCTCTGGTTTCTTTTGTAATTTTTGATAACGCAATCAAGAAGCCACTGGATAGGTTGTTTACGAAAGTATGTCGTAAGTTAGTTCCATGTTCCATGGATTATTTGAACGATTCTTTTACAAAATGTTGTGGCGCTAGTCAGGTTACAGGATATATACACGGGACTGGTGTTCACATTACTGAACATATTACTTTTTTAGTCCTATTCATACAACTACACTTAAAAATAATTTTATTTACTGTTAGTGTTTAAATAAAAATTCGTCCATGAAATAGGAGTTGTCCAGAAGAAATGACTTTAGGTTAGATTTAAAGCTTGCTTTGTTATCTGTGAGACACTTTGGGGGTTACTAGGCAAATGATCAAACATTTTTAATGCTGTATATTGATCTCCTTTCTGAGCCAATGACAGCTTTAATAATGGGTAATTAACGCTGTTGTTTTCCTCTAGTGTTGTCGGTTTGGACATCACTATTCTTCTCAAATCGTGAAGCTTATATATATGACTTATTTCATTAGCGAATATATATTGTAAGTAGGCTGTTTAGGTTTTTTTATTGGTAACGCCACCTCTGTATGAAAATCACTGGCTGTGCTGTGTGCAGTCTGTGGCTAGTTTGCATTGTTGTCTGCCATTGTAGTGTTGGGCAGCGGCAGCTGGATGTGAACAGCGCGTAGCGTTGCGCAGTTGGAGGTGAGCCGCCAGCAGTGGTGGATGTGGGGAGAGAGATGGCGGAGTTTCGAAATTTGTAAGACTGTCATGAACTGCTATATACACTCCTGGAAATGGAAAAAAGAACACATTGACACCGGTGTGTCAGACCCACCATACTTGCTCCGGACACTGCGAGGGGGCTGTACAAGCAATGATCACACGCACGGCACAGCGGACACACCAGGAACCGCGGTGTTGGCCGTCGAATGGCGCTAGCTGCGCAGCATTTGTGCACCGCCGCCGTCAGTGTCAGCCAGTTTGCCGTGGCATACGGAGCTCCATCGCAGTCTTTAAGACTGGTAGCATGTTGCGACAGCGTGGACGTGAACCGTATGTGCAGTTGACGGACTTTGAGCGAGGGCGTATAGTGGGCATGCGGGAGGCCGGGTGGACGTACCGCCGAATTGCTCAACACGTGGGGCGTGAGGTCTCCACAGTACATCGATGTTGTCGCCAGTGGTCGGCGGAAGGTGCACGTGCCCGTCGACCTGGGACCGGACCGCAGCGACCCACGGATGCACGCCAAGACCGTAGGATCCTACGCAGTGCCGTAGGGGACCGCACCGCCACTTCCCAGCAAATTAGGGACACTGTTGCTCCTGGGGTATCGGCGAGGACCATTCGCAACCGTCTCCATGAAGCTGGGCTACGGTCCCGCACACCGTTAGGCCGTCTTCCGCTCACGCCCCAACATCGTGCAGCCCGCCTCCAGTGGTGTCGCGACAGGCGTGAATGGAGGGACGAATGGAGACGTGTCGTCTTCAGCGATGAGAGTCGCTTCTGCCTTGGTGCCAATGATGGTCGTATGCGTGTTTGGCGCCGTGCAGGTGAGCGCCACAATCAGGACTGCATACGACCGAGGCACACAGGGCCAACACCCGGCATCATGGTGTGGGGAGCGATCTCCTACACTGGCCGTACACCACTGGTGATCGTCGAGGGGACACTGAATAGTGCACGGTACATCCAAACCGTCATCGAACCCATCGTTCTACCATTCCTAGACCGGCAAGGGAACTTACTGTTCCAACAGGACAATGCACGTCCGCATGTATCCCGTGCCACCCAACGTGCTCTAGAAGGTGTAAGTCAACTACCCTGGCCAGCAAGATCTCCGGATCTGTCCCCCATTGAGCATGTTTGGGACTGGATGAAGCGTCGTCCCACGTGGTCTGCACGTCCAGCACGAACGCTGGTCCAACTGAGGCGCCAGGTGGAAATGGCATGGCAAGCCGTTCATCAGGACTACATCCAGCATCTCTACGATCGTCTCCATGGGAGAATAGCAGCCTGCATTGCTGCGAAAGGTGGATATACACTGTACTAGTGCCGACATTGTGCATGCTCTGTTGCCTGTGTCTATGTGCCTGTGGTTCTGTCAGTGTGATCATGTGATGTATCTGACCCCAGGAATGTGTCAATAAAGTTTCCCCTTCCTGGGACAATGAATTCACGGTGTTCTTATTTCAATTTCCAGGAGTGTATATTATGACTATTAAGGTAAATACATTGTTTGTTCTCTATTAATATCTTTCATTTGCTAACTATGCCTATCAGTAGTTAGTGCCTTCAGTAGTTGGAATCTTTTATTTAGCTGGTAGTAGTGGCGCTCGCTGTATTGCAGTAGTTCGAGTAAGCAAGATTTTTGTGAGGTAAGCGATTTGTGAAACGCATAGGTTAATGTTAGTCAGGGCCATTTTTTTGTAGGGATTTTTGAAAGTCAGATTGCGTTGCGCTAAAAAAATATTGTGTATCAGTTTAAGGACAGTCATGTATAATTGTTTAAAGGGGACGTTTCATATGTCGACCCTTAGCCGAGGATACCTCACTGGAATCTTCTGATTTTTTTCTTGTAGTTTGTGTAATTAGTGTAGCTATTGTTCATTGCTAGCGCGTAATTGTAGAGAGAATCTCCTTTATAGTTGCAGCCTTTCATTGTTGTACAGTAAAACAGTTGTGGCATGCATGTAGATTTGCACCAAGTATTTCGCTGCTACGCTTGCAATTAACGAGATATTATTTTCAGTGCTATGTTAATGTGTTCTCTTATTTTTGCTCTTCAAATTGTGCTTTTCTGTGTTATCGTGTGAAATATTGTGACAATAATGGCGTGTGAAAAACATAATACTAGGCTCCAAAGTAAACTGAGAAATGACAGTGGAGACGAAAGCAGTGTGTTAGCGCCACCGTGTAATGAATTAACTAATGTTCAACATAGTAATTTGATAATTGTGCATAGGGAAATGGAGCGGGCGGCAAACAATGGCGTAGGCAGTGAAACAATTAGTGAACAGGGAAGCATTATCGATCGATCGGTCGGCAATAGCTCGCCTCAGGAATCCGAAATGACAGGACACAATTTTGCAAATACTGTAGATTCAGGTTTTGCGTCCTCACTGTTTTCTCAAATAAGTCAAGACACATTTTCTGCTTGTCAAAATGTGAATGTTGCCGGTGCAAATGCACTGCCGAAAAGCGTAGAGGAACAGATTCCAGACACTAATGCATTGTTATTAGAGCTAATGCAACAAATGGAACAAAATCAGAGACAAACACAGCAAAAGCTTCAAAAGTTAGACACAATGGAACAACACCAGAGACAAACACAGCAAAAGCTTCAAGAGTTAGACACAATGGAACAACACCGGAGACAAACACAGCAACAGTTAGACACAATGGAACAAAATCTTCAAAAGTTAGACACAATGGAACAACACCAGAGACAAACACAGCAACAGTTAGACGCAATGGAAGAAAAGCTTCAAAAGTTAGACTCAGTGGAACATACGCTTGAACAAACACGTGAAGATTTAACTACTGAGTTACATAACATTGAATCGAAATGTCAAAAAGTCTGTAATGACGTAAAAACACAAATTTGTGAGCATTTCCAACCTATTTTTTCTCGTCATGAAAATGCATTACAGAATCACGAAGCAGCCATAAAAGAACTGCAAACTATTGTTCGTGAAAATCATGACACCGTGCAAGCTAAAATTGACTCAGTTGCATCTACCGATTCGGTTACGCAACTTGCAAAAACTCAAGAAAACTTAAAGGACACAGTAGATACAATTTCAACACAAATGGACACTCTGAAACTTGGTTCAGAAAAACACACTGAGGAAATAAGTACACTATCGGAGAAAGTAGCCGAACTTTCGGATCAGTTCACTAACTTATCTGCAAAGGTAGATGATGATCTGAATGACACAAGACCTGTAGCCATCACTGACACAGAAGAGTATGAACAAATTAAGAAATTCAAACAAAATCAGAATCAAATTAATACGCAATACAGAAGAGAAATCCGGGAAGTACAAGAGCAGTTGGCACAAGTAATACAAAAATTTCATATTTCAGAGGACACTCGCACTCCAACACGGGAAGAGGAACTTAGAAATACGGAAAAGCCACAAAATAATAACACAGGGCATTTCGGAAATTATGAAAGAAATTGGCAATGTGCACCGAATTCTGAGATGGAACCACCGACACGACGTAACAATGACCGATATGCGACTCGCCGACATGATGATTTTGACTATAAGCTGTTCATTACTACACGTAAATTCAAAACATTTAAGAATTCTGGCAACGAAATTCATCCACAAGCGTGGCTCCATCAATTCTCTCATTGTTTTCCTCCCAACTGGTCATTAGAGCACAGATTAGAATTTATGTGTGGCTACTTAGAGAATGAACCAGCTGTAAGAATACGATCGGTCATTCACGATTGCCACAGTGAAGGAGAGTTTTACCATACCTTCCTCTCAGCATATTGGTCTCAAGCTACACAAGACCGAGTAAAACATAGCATCATGATGATGAAACACTTTGAACAAACTGAATTTTCCAGTCTTGTCAAATATTTTGAAGACATGTTGCATAAGAATCAGTATCTTTCAAACCCTTACAGCCCCTCAGAACTCATCCGCATTTTCTTAATCAAATTGCCTGAACATCTACGACATATTATTTTAGCAGGACGTTGCAAAGACGAGATTGAAGCTTTTCAGGGACTCTTACAAAAATTAGAAATTGACACAGACAGTCGTGGGATGCGAAAACAGGAAAACAATCACTACAGGTCACATCCGTCACAATTCCGTGACGACAGAAACGATAACTGGACGCGACAAGGCTATTCTCACAACACAAATCGTGACCAAAACAGACACCACCCTTATGACAACCGCTGGCAGAATAATAGTTAAAGAGAAAGATGGCATTTCCGTAGTAATGAATACGACAGAGATAACCATAGAAACAGACAATATGGTAACCAGAACTATTATTATCAAGGGAGACAGAATAATTTCAGACGCAACAGTTCAGCGCGCAGTTACGATTCAGGGAGAAATTCTCCACCACGTGACCGACAAGAAAGAAACTGTGTAAACTACCGACAAAACGACAGACCTGAATTCCATCAGAACTGGCGAGCTTCAAACAGGGCAGGGCCTTCTCGTCAGAGTGAATTTGTAGAAGTTAGGTCTCCTAATCCCAATAACGGCGCGCGCCAACAAAGAGACAGACAATGACTCGCACAGCAGGCAGCCACGTGCGCCCGCTGGTTCCGAGAAAAATAACATAAGACGCTAGCCTTGAGAAAAATTTTAGCATTCTTTACCGATGTATATAACATGATAATTGCTTTGAAGTTGATACTCTGCGTTCTAGGAAGAGTAAAGGTTTACACCACATTTCACATGTAAAACCGTTTATTGAATGATAATCTGCTGTTTAACTTAGTCTTTGCCATAAAACTTTTCACTTCACATTTCTAGTATGCTTTGTCAGACTTAAGAAACTGTTACCATGCAACAATGTTTGAAGTGAAATATCCAATCAAGAACCAAGAGAACTTATTTAAAGAGAAATTACGAATGCATTGTTATAGTGAACAGACGTCACAGTGTTATTGTGTGTGTACATTCTTGCTTGTTAGTTGCACGATTACGTAACGACTATAAGGCTCACATACTTAGAACATTTACCAGTACTGCTAATGAAATTTTAATGCAACATTTTGGTTTACTTGAAATTTGGTGTATCATGAGGTAAGTACATTGGCTTCTGCAGAGCTTAGCTTTTGGAGGACGATAACTACGACACTTCCACAGAGATTATCTTACAGCAAGACGCACATTTAGCGCTACAGGATACGCATTTGAGTGATTAATTTTGCACTTAAATCATTTATTTTTAAAGATATTTGAAGGACAATGATACAAAGGTTTTCCGTAATACATTTCATTCCATTGTTGTAATCTGTAACACCTGAGGGTATAATTACATTAATCCTCAGGGGGGGTTCACGCTTACTTTGTGTACCATGTGTTTGGCAAGCACAAGGAGCCCTAGCTAATATGGTATTTGCTTATACAACTTTACACATCGGTGCCATATTTCTCTAACACAGACTTACACAGCTATCTGATCATTTAACAGAGAAAGAAACCTTTTTACTACATCAGTGACACATGTTTACGCAATTACACAGTTGGGTAACTTCACACTTATGAAATTGTATTTTGTCTGTACTTTGTGAAATGCTCATATTTTTCGGAACCATTGTGATATTATGAGAGCTTTGAATGATATATTTGGTATGGGATCATGATTTTAAAGTACGTTTGAGGTAGATGACACTATTGAAATGAGCAGAGAATTTTCTTTAGGTTTTGAAATTATTGCATAAAGCTACGATGTTTTTGAGATTTGACTGAGGTGTTTTGATGTTATTTTTACGACGACGAATATGTATAGGTGTAATAAGGTAAGGAATAATGAATAGTGGTTAGGGACTCTGACTTGTGAAAAAAGGATATTGGAAACCAAGAATCGTACTTTAAGAGTTATGAAATGTGTGTAAATGTGTGAATGTATCACAATGCCGACGAAAATTTTTTGGACACTGTTATATCAGTAGGTTTTTGTTTCTACAGATATGTAACGCAAATTCTCAACCTGTGATTTTTTTTATATGAGACTGCCACTGTAGCGGAAACTGCTGTCGTAAATATTTCAGTAAGAAAGGTAAGTGACCTTGACGTAATGCGTTTTGGACTCCCAGCTAAGAGGTAGTCGTCTGACAAAAGAAAGCCATTAGGTGCAAAAAAAAAGAGGCCATTATCCTTGCTATTGACATTTCTTTGTCGAAAGCATCGCAAATATGACACGCTCAAACTTGAAAACATATGATAACACTGTGGAGCTCTTAATTTATTATATTTACTGAAAAGTCTAATGAAATGACGAGAAATATTTTATGTCTATACACCTGATTATGACTACTGTCTTTCTAGTTGAGAGATTTTCTGTACTACCTTATGAAATGCCATATGGCTAATGAATGATGTTTCATGCCTTCCTTTGTACATATTCGCTCATTTTCTTTAATATATAGTTTCTAGCTGCACTGCAGCATTGGTTAAAATAGAATTTTATAGTTGTACTAATATAAATATTTTCCGTCTACAGATCCAGTAAATAGTAATTTTGTAATACACTTTCAAAAAAAAATGAGGGAACACAAAAAGACATTTACCTTCACAGGAACTGCATTCATAATTTTCTTTTCAAGTACTTGGTAATTTTTTTGGTAGAATAACTTCTTGTGGTGCACCACTTTAATTACGTAGACATTAAGATGTGAATTTAAATTTCCCTTATCTGCATTATTATCTTTAGGGTAATATTTTTTCTGCTTGAGCTATGTCATGTTTAGGTATAAGTTATTTCATTTTCTGCTATTATCTGCCAGGCATAGTGCTACTAAATTTCACTATACATTACTCTGCTAAGCCAGTTTACTACTGATTTATTTTTCTTGTTTGCTGCTCATTGCCTTATATTAGTTGTAATATTGTTGCTTACTTTGCCAATTCGTATTTTTTTGTCATTGCTGTTTGTGTTAATTGTTTTGTGCTGCTGCATTGCCTCGTCCCTTAGTTTAGCATCTGAGCTCAGTAGATTTAAGTTAGCTTAAGAGGGGGTAGACTATATAAGAGAATGAGTTGCGATGAATTGGAAGAAACGCATTGAGAAGATATAAGAAACAGATTTGGCAAAAATGAGTATTGTGCACTGAGAAATAATTATTTTGAAAGAAATATGAATAGAATACAGAAAGCAGGTATAGATAGGACTTTTTGGGAATAATGATGAATGAAGGGAGATCTCCAGGAAGTAAAGAAAGTTTTGTTTGCAAAATACTGCAGTAAAACAAACCCTGTTCTTTCCTTTTGTATTATTATGCTATGTGTTTGTGTACCCTTGTGTATTTCTTTTCTTCCTGTCTCTGTGTACTGTTTCATAGAAATTTTTTTCTGTTCTAGTACTAAGCTACATTCACTATGATGAGGAATACTGTTATCCTCAAATATAATTTGCATTTATAATATGTTATTTTCTTCGTAAATATGCTTAGACATTATTTATTCTGTTTTGTTTTAATGCTCCTGTGTAAAGTTGATGTTTCAAAAGTTATTCTGATCTTTTATGTATTTACTTATGTCATAATTCCTGTAACACTGATGTATATGTTTATTTCTATTCTTTTGTAAAGCCCCTATTACTACAAATGTTATCTGTATTATTATGTTTTTAATGATGTGTTTTGTACCTTTGTTGTTGTATTCTCATGTTATAAAATTGTAATTGACACCAGTTCATCAAATTAAGCAACTTGTAAGTTACATTTCACTGCACACGTTTCTGTTGGTCATAGTATATGGACAATATGTGAGAAGTAGGGACTGATAGTGTTTGCACATGTGTTAATAATTCAGCAAGGGACTGGTTAACAGCATTGCTGGTTCTAAGGACAATTCCAAAAACTTTGTGCGTACACAAGTGGTGGTTTATGGACTTGCTATATTCTCCGCAAGACTCTTCGATGGTGATTGTGCACCTGCACAGTCGCAACAGTTGGCTGCTGGCCGTCTCTACAAGGACTACAGTGGGTCTGCATCTTTGATGACCCACCAATACCATTATTTCTACATGGACTACAGTGGGTCTACACCTTTGGTGATCCACCAATACCATTATTTCTACAAGGACTACAGTGGGTCTACACCTTTGGTGATCCACCAATACCATTATTTCTACAAGGACTACAGTAGGTCTACACCTTTGGTGATCCACCAATACCATTATTTCTACAAGGACTACAGTGGGTCTACGCCTTTTGTGATCCACCAGTACCATTATTTCTACAGGGACTACAGTGGGTCTACACCTTTGCTGACTCTCCAATACCATTATTTCTACAAGCACTGCAGTGGGTCTGCACCTCTGGTGGCCCACCAATACCGTAATCTCTAACAAGACTACAATGGGTATGCTCTGTGACGACCTACCTACCAATATTCTTCAAAACTTCGACTGACTCTGTGGTGGGTTTGCTCTGTTGTGGACCATTACCAGTCTGCATGTCAAGAGTCAGCACTGTCTTTCCGTTGGAAGGGCAACACTACTTCTTCAAGACTGCATGGAAATCCACTACTTCCGTGTGCATTTTCTTTCACTGCTCAGACTTTTAGAAAAACACTGATATTTTACTGTGATGAACGATCAGAACTGTCTTTATAGACTGTGAGAAAATTTTAGCTTTTGACCAACATTGTATCAATAAGTGTGTGCATTTGATTTCTTTGTTATTGTAATTATGAAAAATTTTTTCAAATCATTATTGGCCACTGCCCAAAACAATTTGTAAAATTTTTTGTGGGGAGCATGGGGGCTATGTAAGTAGGCTGTTTAGGTTTTTTTATTGGTAACGCCACCTCTGTATGAAAATCACTGGCTGTGCTGTGTGCAGTCTGTGGCTAGTTTGCATTGTTGTCTGCCATTGTAGTGTTGGGCAGCGGCAGCTGGATGTGAACAGCGCGTAGCGTTGCACAGTTGGAGGTGAGCCGCCAGCAGTGGTGGATGTGGGGAGAGAGATGGCGGAGTTTTGAAATTTGTAAGACTGTCATGAACTGCTATATATATTATGACTATTAAGGTAAATACATTGTTTGTTCTCTATTAATATCTTTCATTTGCTAACTATGCCTATCAGTAGTTAGTGCCTTCAGTAGTTTGAATCTTTTATTTAGCTGGCAGTAGTGGCGCTCGCTGTGTTGCAGTAGTTCGAGTAACCAAGATTTTTGTGAGGTAAACGATTTGTGAAACGCATAGGTTAATGTTAGTCAGGGCCATTTTTTTTGTAGGGATTTTTGAAAGTCAGATTGCGTTGCGCTAAAAAAATATTGTGTATCAGTTTAAGGACAGTCATGTATAATTCTTCAAAGGGGACGTTTCATAATATATATATATATATATATATATATATATATATATATATATACGCTGTGAACGTGCCCACATGATGACAGCCAGTGAACCCCACATACTTTTCTTATCGGTCGCTTTTGTGTAATCACTGCTTTCCTTCTAAGTGATGAGTTACCTCAGAAAATTATTCCATGAGACATTATTGAGTGGAAATACGCAGAATTTGTCACCTGGCTGATTCGTTTGTTTTCAAAACTAGCAGTTATGTGGAGAGCAAAAAGCAGCTGGACTTGTTTGAGGAGCTCAGTAATATGTTTCTTCCACTTCAATTTTTCGTCAGTATCTACACCCAAAATTTTGGAGCATTCTGCCCTGCTTACTGTCTCCTGATCATGTACTACATCAGTTGTTGGAATGACCTCATTTGTTACACAGAACCGAATATAGTGTGTTTTCTCTATATTAAGGGTGAGTATATTTTCAGAAACCCACTTAATAATTTTGTAAATAACATAATCAACACTCTATTTTTGTCACTTTCTCTCTAATGGGATTTATTATGTACAGTCTGCATAGGTACGAATTCTGCTGGATGGAAGTTAAGTAGATCATTCATTTATAAGCAGTAGAAGTGGACCCAAATTTGAAACCTGTGGGACTCCCTTCCTGATTTCTCTCTAGTCACCAACGCATGTCACATATTTCTGAGAAAGTGAAAGAGCCCGTGCCTGCTCACAACCAAGGGTTCATGACAAAATAAAAACTCCACATGGGACTTCGTAATTAGGAATCGCAATTACCTTTGTGGTGATCCGTCTACCCGCGAGCATGTTACTTGTCATTCTCATTCACGTTGCCGATATGCTAACCTATGACACCGAATAACCATTAAAGAATTTAATTTTATAATGCGACTGCTGCTTAATTAAATGGGAAAAGTGAAGCACTTATTATACAAGAGATAGTGAAGTACCATACACTGAGAAGTCTCTTTACAACAAAGGAGTCTAGTGGATTGAGAACATTTGCAATAACGTTGGCACACTCAGTACATTACTCCAAACATAACAAACAGAAGAAATAATAGCACAAGACTCTTACGAAATATCGATTACATATAAGTCCTGTGGTAGCTTGTAAGTGACGTGCACTTAAGTGGTGTTTCTGTAATGAGTGGAGCACTGCGCTATATCCAGATGGCAAAAGAGCCACACGCAAATGGAAATGTTATCTGACATTAAAATCAAAGTAAAAGATTGGGTCGCCACCAACTCTAGCTACACGACAAACAAGAGGTTCGACTGAGTTGGAAAATTAATTAATGTAGTCACAAGAAAAAACTCATAAAAGAACATGCATTGTAAGTCACTCATAAAACATGGGATGTAATTATTAATATGATCCAAAGATTGTCCATATGAATCAAATATTAAAATAAAGTAAAAATTGTGTGAACACTGAATAAGAACAGCTTGCAGCAACATTCGTGGAAACAAGATCTAGTTTAAATAAAAAGGGAACACTAATCATTGGACCTGTGTGCATGGAAACGCTATGGATGAGCTAACAAGGAAACTACAAGGTAAATGGCGTTGGTAAAGGAGACGTAACATCGTTACATTGGACAAGACTTGAAACAAAATTATTTATTTCTTAAGATATTGATATAAGACATCTATATAACTTCTGTTTCCTGGTAACTACGTACGTTTGCTTGTGAGACGCTATACGATTCACAACAGAATATCTTACTTTAGAATCGCGGTCGCAATTAGAGTGGGACGAGAAAGTTTTAATACTCGCATTCAGACCCCCATTCACTCAAAGAACACCAAGGATTGCCCCAATTCCCGGCGGGGTCAGGGATTTTCTCTGCCTCGTGATGACTGGGTGTTGTGTGCTGTCCTTAGGTTAGTTAGGTTTAAGTAGTTCTAAGTTCTAGGGGACTGATGACCATAGATGTTAAGTCCCATAATGCTCAGAGCCATTTGAACCATTTGATTGCCCCAACACCAACATGCAACGAAGCTACGAGGTTTGTTCTGCTGTGTTGAGAAATGATTGAATAAAAGAGTAAATCTGAATATCACGGTTGCGTTTAAAGTTGAATCTCGGTTTGGAGAAACCGCCTCACGAGGGCCACACATACACGCTTACGCGCTTAGCATGAAATCGCAAACCACACATACAACTGAATAATCCGGACAGGATATATTTAATATTCCAAAATCAGAGCAATAAGTAAACTCTAGGACAGAGACAGGAGGCCACAGGAATGTTAGGTTCACAGTTAATTCGTGTTGCAACACGGTTCGCGGGGACACAATTTCTACGTACCGTGGCCAAATTTTAGCAACATGAAACCACACAGCCCCGAACGATTAACATTTTACATTGGACACATTTGAATAGACAAAGGGTAATGGCATAGGACCAACAAACTCTAGCCCACGTGGATGGTTTCCAACGGACATATAGAAATGAAACAAAGGTAATTCACTAAGAGGCAAAACTTCTCCCACACAACCCCGTGGCCAGGAAAACCCACAGATGAGGCTTCTTCCAACAACCTAACACCGGTAACTTTCACACAAGGGGAGCAAACCTCTTTGCCTACCTGAAAACTACAAGGGTTGGCCATTCTGTAAGACTACCACTGATTCTCTGCAGCAGACTAAACCACCGTACAGCAAGATGAAACAAGCCACATTCATTCACTCACGCATGCCAGAGAGTTTTGGAATAGGAGAACAAGGGATAAAGATTTTGTGGAATCATAGTCGTGAGCTTGGTTACATATAAAAACATGGATGACTTATAATGGCGTCACAGACGCATTTGCAAGTCTGAAAAGAACCCCTCTCTCCCCGAGATGGGGCGGAAGCAAAGTTGAAAACTTAAATAAGAACATCCCACTTTTATCGTAGAATCTGATTCTATGGAAAAAGTATTTTTTTTTGTATGCAGTACTTTTGTCGTGGCACGATCGATAGTGCTATAATCGACATATAACGCAAATGAGTTCAAAAATGATTCAAATGGCTCTAAGCACTAAGGGACTTAACATCTGAGGTCATCAGTCCCCCTAGACATAAAACTACTTAAACCTGATTAACCTAAGGACATCACACAGATCCATGCCCGGGGCAGGATTCGAACCTGCGAGCGTAGCAGCAGCGCAGTTCTGGACTGAAGTGCCTAGAACCGCTCAGCCACAGCAGCCGGCAAATGAGTTCCAAAACGGTATTATCTTGAGAAAAACGCTTAGGATCCAAAACATGTGGCAAACGACCCAGCGTTTTGCAGTTTCCTCTCTGTAACTGTTTGGAACATTCATTCTTTTATTATTTGATTTCATGTGACTGCGTGCACGTCGTCCCTCATTTCTTAAATTCAGGTCAGGCTATTACTATGGAAGAGAAAACTGAAACGGTTGACATTTATGGAGAAAGGGACAAAAAAGTCGATTATGCCTAACCCTTTACGGTCCACGTATTCCCAATATGCTGCGGACCATTCGACAGTTCTCTACCGAGGGAACTTTACAGCCACGAGAAAGAAACCTTCAAGAACAATTACGGAAAGAACAATACATATGCGACATGAGCTGCGGCGAATCATAACCATCACATTGGCACTCGGTAGTCAAGTCGTGATTCAAGAATTAGTCAGAAAATGTTTGCGGAATTTTGGAACATAGAAAATATCATCCCTTTCATACTTGTCTTCATCATGAGCTCCATGGCAATGATTTCCAGAATCGAGTAACAGTTTGCCAGTGTTCGCTTAAGCAGATATGATAACCCCTATTTCTTTGTTCGAGTATTTTTCCCTGACGAGTCGACCTTCACAAACCATAGCACTAATAATCGACTCAACATGCGTTATCGGAAAGTGGAAAACTCACATCAGTTACACCAAGTTTTAAATTCGTGGAAAGAGAATGTTTGGTGATAAACTCCCTGGTCCATTCTTTGTCGATGGCACTTAAATGGCATGCTTATCGAACATTCTTGCAGACCGATCTCCTAATATTGCTTACAGACCTTGAGGCAATCAGTCTGGTTTTAACACTTTGTTTATCCAACACATCATTCTGTAGCAGCACAGGAAGTACCAGATCGCGTCTACAATCGTCGGTGGATCGGAAGAGGCGCTCCAGTTTCTTGGTCTGCAGGATCGTCAGGCCTTACTTCGCCTGGCTTGTTTTTACCTGAAACCACTGCACTCTTTAAAGCATCTCTCTTGCAACGCCTGTCGCTGGAGTTTGATCAGCATCTCCGAAACGCGCTCGTTCGTCGTTAACGAACTCTTATCGCAAAGTGCCATTCGTGTATGTATCTTCTCTATCTCTTGTATTAATCCTACCGAGTAAGAACCCCAGACCGATAACCAATTGGACGAAAGAGGATCTTAAAAGTAATCTCTTTCGCAGGTGCACGAAATTTCCTTAAGATTCTTGTAATGAATTTGTTCGGCATCTGCTTTTCGTGGAGCTAGAAATCTTACTGTTGTTAGTTTCCACTGAGAAACTGAGAGACTGCCAATCTTTTAATCAAACAATAACAGATCTTACTGTTTATTCAATCGCAACACAAAACATTTATTTACACTGATTTCAGTAGACTACTTCCCGTCAAGTACTACAACTGTGACCTTTATGACAGGAAATCACGAATCTAGTCGCACAACTGAGAGTTCGTAAGCACACAATCTGAGTAGGATCCACGGTGTCAAAATCCGGATGGAATCTAGGCATATGGAATCAACTTGAGCTCTCCAACTTCTAGCACTTATTACTTCGTGTAAATAAATAGCCAGCTGTATTTCACAAGAGGGATATTTTCTGAATCCGTGCTCGTTATGTGGCAATATATCGTTTTGTCCTAGCTATTTCATGTTCCAAAGTCCCACTACAAATCGATGTCAGTGGTATGGGTCCCCAAGTCAGCGGATTACTTCTACTACCTTTTTTATGTACTGATGTGACCTGTGCAGCTTCTGGCTCTTTACCTACAGGTCTTTTATCGAGCGAGCTCTTGTATCAGCGTACTCTGAAAGGGACCTAATTGGTATACAGTGTGGACCGAGAGACAAGCCTTTTTGGAATAACTTAGGTTTCTTCGCAATTCAAAGAGCATCTGCAGGTGGGCAAAAAAAAACTGGGCTGGAAAATATTCCATGCACCTTCAGGTAGTCAACCCAATTGACATCATCTTTAACCAGTACAGGTGATGTAAGTCGAGTTGCCTGCCTTTAGTTGCATGAAATATTTTGCAGGTCAGTTTTCTTTTACCCATCCGCCAGTTCCAAATTACTTGAGAACGCAGGTGTTCTTAATTCAGAATCTGCAACATTAACGACATATTCTTTCGTGAGGGAACTGGGACACAATAACTATCTATGTCATACCTTAGCAAAAGATCTGGCAGAGAACCCGAGAAAATTCTGGTTGTATGAAAAATCGCTTGGCGGGTCTGAGGCTTCCATTCAGTCCCTTGTTGGCCCCAGTCTGATGTAGCAGTTGAAGACACCAAAACAAAAGCTGAAGTTTTAAATTTCACATTCAAGAAATCGTTCACACAGGAGAACGTACAAACATACCGCCATTTGACCATCGGGCAGAGTACCGCATGGGCGATATAGAAATAAGAATACCTGGCGCAGAGAAACAACTGAAAGATTAGAAAACAAATAAATCACCAGGTCCGGATGGAATCCCAATTCGGATTTACAAAGAATACTTTACGGCATTGATCCTTACCTAGCTTGCATTTATTGTGAATCTCTCGCCCAGCACAAAGTCCCAAGCCACTGGGAAAAAATGCAGGTGACTCCAATATATAAGAAAGGTAAAAGAACAGACCAGCACAATTACAGATCATTATCCCTAACTCCTGTTTGTTGCAGAATCCTTGAACATATTCTCAATTCGAATATAATAGACTTTCTTGAGGCTAAGAAGCTTATGACTGACCATGAATCAGCATGGTTTTAGAAAGCATCGCTCGTGCGAAACTCAGCTTGCCCTTTTCTCACATGATATACTTAGAACCATGGATGAAGGGAAACAGGCAGATTGCATATTTATAAATTCCCGGGAAGCATTTAACGTGGTGCCTCATTGCAGGCTATTAACGAAGGTACGAGTATATGGAATAATATACTGAGAACCATGGATGAAGGGAAACAGGCAGATTCCATATTTCTAAATTCCCGGGAAGCATTTAACGTGGTGCCCCATTGGAGGCTATTAACGAAGGTACGAGTATGTGGAATGATATATTGAGAACCATGGATGAAGGGAAACAGGCCGATTCCATATTTCTAAATTTCCGGAAAGCATTTAACGCGATGCCCCATTGCAAGCTATTAACGAAGGTATGAGTATATGAAATAAGTTCACAGATACGTGAGTGGCTCGAACACTTCTTAAATAACTGAACCCAGTATATTGATCTCGACGGCGAGTGTTCATCAGAGACGAGGGTGTCATGAAGAGTGCCCCAGGTAAGTGTGATCCATAAATTATTTGGCTGACAGGGGGGGGCAGCAATCTGGGTTGTTTGCTGATGATGCCGTGGTGTACGGTAAGGTGTCGAAGTTGAGTGAATGTAGGCAGATACAAGACGACTTAGACAAAATTTCCAGTTGGTGCGATGAATGGCACCTAGACGTGGAAAAATGTAAGTTAATGCGGACGAGAAGGAAGAACAAACTTGTAATGTCCGGATACAGTATTACTAGTGTCCTGCTTGACACAGTCAAGTCGTTTAAATATCTAGGCGTAACGTTGCAAAGCGATATGAGGTGGAACGAGCATGTGAAAACTGTGGTAGTGAAGGCGAATAGTCGACTTCGGTTTATCGAGAGAATTTTAGTAAAGAGTGGTTCACCTGTGAAGGAGACCGCATATAGGACGCTGGTGCGACCTATTCTTGAGTACTACTCGAGTGTTTGAGATCCTTACCATGTCGGACTGAAGGAAGACATCGAAGCAATTAAGAGGTGGGCTTCTAGCTTTGTTACCGGTATATTAAGACAACACGAAAGCTTTACGGGGATGGTTCGGGAACTCAAACGGGAATCCCTGGAAGGAAAGGGACGCTCTTTTCGAGAAACACTATTGAGAAAATTTAGAGAACCGGCATTTGAAGCTGACTTCCGAAAGATTATACTGCGACCAACATAGAACGCGCGTAGGGACCACGAAGATCAGATACAAGAAATTAGAGCTTATACGGAGGCGTAGAGACAGTGGTTTTTCCCTCCTCTATTTCTGACTGGAACAGGAGGAGAAATGACAAGTAGTGGGTACCCTCCGTCACGCACCGTACGGTGGTTCGCGGAGTATCTGTGTAGATGAAGATCAGTTGTAGTGCCGCTTATGGAAGTCGTTAGATCCACAGGGTTTTCACATTATCGTCAGTGAATATAGCATTGCGTTGTGTTTGCATGCACCTGTGCCTGCCTTTCCCACGGCCACCAGCAGTCGGTGGACTTGCGAGAAACATCCGACGCCCGCATGCGGCCAGGTGCGTCGCCGCAGGTGCTGGCGCGGCCGCTGCCAAGAACAACTCCTGTGCACGTTCCGTACTTCCTCGGCGACGTGACCGAGTTCCGTATTACGCCGTGGGAACCGAAAGACACGCGTCGAGTTGTAGAAGCAATTTATGGCTGGTTGTTCCTTATTACGGTTCACTTTCTTTAAAAAGTTCAAGACCCGTAAAAGCTACCTCTCAAGAAAAGTGTGATGGACATCTGAGGGACCCGTGTGCAGCAAACAGTTCTTACGACCTTCTAAGTAATGTCCTATGCTTTGTACTGTCATTCAGCTCAGAACCTTTATTCTATTTTTCCTCAAAGTTGTACTTTTCCTTTACTTATTCTTTTATTTAACTGCCTTGATTGCAAAGTTTTTTGAACAGAATTACCGGTTTAGACTACGCAATAGCCATCAACAGAATCTCTCCGTGTGCTGCACTGCAACGAGTCACGATCAAGTAGCAACAACACGAGTTCCATTTATTGTACAATATAACTTATGATTTTCACACGTGGCCTCGTAAAAGCCATGGATCAGGCAAATCGGGTTGATGCAGTATTTCTTGACTTTCGAAAAACGCTTGACTCCGTATCGCACCTATTTTTACTATCAAAAGTTCGATTACATGGGACATCAAACGAAGTTTTCGACTGGGTTGAGGATTTATTGATAGACAGGATGCAGCATGCTATGTCGAACGCAGAGTCATCGACAGAAGTAGAAGTAACTTCACGCATGTCCCAAGGAAGTGTGTTGAAACCTTTGTAGTTCATGTTGTTACTAACGACTTTTGCCGACGCACGGTTATCGACAGAAATATAAGCAACTCCACAGAAGAAGAACTAACATCAGGTGTGCCCCAGCGAAGTATGTTGGAACCTTTGCTGTTCCTGTTGTTTATTAATGACCTTGCAGACAATACAAATAGTGACCGCAGACTTTTTGCAGATGATTTAGTTCCTTGCAATGAAGTACAGTCTGAAAACACCCACGAAAATATTCAATAAGATCATGATAAGATTTCAAAGTAGTGAAAAGACAAGGAACTTTTTTTAAATGTTTGAAATTACACACTTTACAAAACGAAAAAACATAATATCTTTTTTTAAGACATCTTTTTTACGCCAGTGACTGTTAAACTTTTTATTTCCACTATTGCAATTTCGGCCTTAGGCCATTATCAAGTGCAGATGTTTTACCTTTAAGCCATGTCAACTTTATACACGCTGATACATTTATATATCGTTGTCATTTGCTGTTATATACACTCGTAATGCTGCTAAGTGGTGCGAGCACACATGTCCATGCATCGTAAAACAGCACAATAACTTAGCAGCGTTACGGAAGTATATAACGGTAAATGATAACGACATATAAATGAGTCAACGTGTATAAAGTTGACTGGGCTTAAAGCCAAAACATGTGCACTTGATAATGACCTAAGGGTGAAACTGCAGTAGTGGAAATAAAAAGTTTAACAGTCACTGGCGTAAACATGATGTCTTTCAAAAAATTTTACATGACTGTGAATCCCAGTTATGAAAAGTTAAATAAAATCGTTTGATTTCAATGTCAGTGATTCATAATTAAAATAAGTGAACTCATAAGAATTTGTGAGTATAGTAAAAGGGAACTATCACAGGCTCACCCGTAGGTAAGGCAGGTGGCTGACTTCGGATCGTTAGTAGGATTCTGAGAAAATGCTGTCAAGCTACAAAGGAAACGACTTACAAACCACTTATGTGCCCCACGTTATAATATTCGTCAAGTGTGTGAGATATTTACCAGGTAGCACTGACAGGGGATATTGGACGTACATATAGAAGGGCAGCACGAACGGACATAGGTTTGACTCACGGGATAGTGGCGTGGGAATGCTCAAGAACCTGAATTGGCAGACTCTGTAAGACAGACTCAAGTTACCCCGTGAATGTCATTACACTTGTCCGTCATCTGCTGGAATATTGCTGCACGGTGTGGGATCCTTACTATGTAGGATTGGTGGAGGACATCGACAAAGTGCAAAGAAGGGCAGCTCGTTTCGTGTTATCGCGCAGTAAGGGTGAAAGTGTGACTGATGTGATACGCGAGTTGGGGTGGCAGTCATTGAAACAAAGGCGGTTTCCTTTGCGGCGAGATCTATTTACGAAATTTCAATCACTATCTTTCTCTTCCGAATGCGAAAATATTTTGTTGGCACCCACCTACATAGGGAGAAATGATCATCATAATAAAATAAGAGAAATCAGAGCTCGAACTGAAAGATTTAGGTGTTTCCTTTTTCCCACGCGCCATTCGAGAGTGGAATGGTAGAGAATGGGTATGAAAATGGTTCAATAAACCCTCTACCAGGCACTTAAGTGTGAATTGCATAGTAACCATGTAGGTGTAGATGTAGAATGTCTACTAGTAAAACTTCGAGAACTAATATCAAGTGAAGAATCTACAGGTATCCTACATACCTCTACTTAACGCTCTCTTAGGTACCGTCAAGGCAAAATCATACTACACTGGTGTGCAAAACGTAAGGACGAAACTACGTTGCGACATGATGTGTGACTGCCAAGTAACACAGTTCGATGAAACTCGTGTCATATATAGAAACAACTACTGCGATATAATACAAAAGGACGTTGAAATAAATACGAAATGAGACGAACAGATACGACACTTTTATTCAAGGACAATAATTACACTGAAGTTATCGCGATTTATGATGGGCCCGTGGACATTACGAAAGGCGGGACATGTTTCTTAATAAGATGTGTGATCACCAAGGACGGCAGTACATGCTCTGCAAAGTGCCGCCACGCTGGCCACAATGTTGGCACGGAGTTCGTGCGGTAGGGCGTTCCATTCCTTCATCATCGTGGTTGACAATTGCAGGATGGTTGCTGGTGCGTGTTCATGTCCTGCAATACGCCCCTCCCCCCCCCCCCCCCCCCCAATTGCATCCCACACGTGATCTACGGGATTTCAAATATAACCAATCCTAGAGTGGAGAGATGGTGTTTGTGACGAGAAGAACCAAGAAAACCTTGGATTACTGGAGAAATATTAGACCTCATACAACAAGGAAATCGGTGTAAGAAGGTAAATACAGAGGAAAGCCAAATCAATACAGTGTAATAAAGAACGTCATTGGTAAAAAATGTACAGATTCCAAAGAAGAAAGGATGAAGGAAGTTACGGGGAGTACAGAGAATGATATAGTATGAGAAAGCACAGATAAATCATATGGAACGATGACATTACTATAATACAAACCTAAAATGAGAATTGTATTGTATTGTATTGTATGTTAACCGGAGACCTAGAAACGACGGAGAAGCTCCGTCCCCGCCGCAGCCGCAGTGGTCCACAGCCCCACGACGACTACCGCAGTCCACTCTTCCGCCGTCCCACATCGAACCCAGGGTTATTGTGCGGTTCGGTCCCCGGTGGAACCCCCAGGGAACGTCTCACACCAGACGTGTGTAACCCTTATGTTTGCGTGGTAGAGTAATGGTGGTGTACGCGTACGTGGAGAACTTGTTTGCGCAGCAGTCGCCGACATAGCGTAACTGAGGCTGAATAAGGGGAACCAGCCCGCATTCGCCGAGGCAGATGGAAAACCACCTAAAAACAATCCACATACTGGCCGGTTCACCGGACCTCGACACAAATCCGCCGGGCGGATTCGTGCCGGGGACCAGGAGCTCCTTCCCGCCCGGAAAGCCGTGCGTTAGACCGCACGGCCAACCGGGCGGGCCAAAAGAATTGCTGTGAGAAAAGGTAAGAATGGACAACTGCTTATTGAGAATGAAGATATCATAGAACCCTGGAAGGAGGATCTTGAAGACTTGTATTACAATGAGACTGTCTTCAACCTGAGCAGGTGCGGGAAGAAGATAATAAACGGCTAATAATCAAACGAGGAGTATTTTTCTAGCACTTCAGTAGTTGACGGAGGAGAAGGTGGCAGGTGCAGACAACATACTAGAAACACATCTGAAGCGAATAAGAGAGAAAATGAAATAAGAATTGTACAGTATGATTGCAGAAACCTTTTACAATGATGAGATTCCGGAATACTTTACTAAAAGCAGGGTAGTCACTTTACCGAAGAAAGGAAATGTCAGTGAGTGTCGTAACTATAGAATAATAACAGTGCAGTCGCATGAATCGACAGTATTGCCCAATGTAATTAAGAACAGGATTAAAAAGATGACTAAACAACATATGTTTCAGGATCAGTTTGGCTTCACATCAGGAATAGAAAGTATGGTAGAGAAGCTTTCCTGACAGTAAGAAGTATTCTGGAAGGAAGACCGAATGTGAACAAGAAGACATATCAGGAATAAAACGTTCTCGGTTTTCAAACCACGTCAATCCGAATAAAATCCTCGAGCTTTCGATGACCATCTCCGCCATCGTTGTCAGGAGTTGTCTGACTGCCGGGGTTGCTACGGTTTGTCGCTTATATAGGCATGATGACACCATCAGCAGCCAATCAGATCGATCCAATGTGGCGCGCGCGCGCGTAAGGCTAGGCGCAAATTGAGACGCGTATAGCACGTGTGACGTGACACGACACTACAGCGCGACAAGCACGTGCCGCACGGGTCGCGCGGGTGCAGCGCAAATTGCGACGCGTACACCATACTTCGCACGCGCCGACTGGCGACGCTCTGCGCTGACTGAACCGAAGCGCGCGCAGCCTCTTATCTTTCTCAAACGATTTTACAGAAACTGTTCACTGAAAATGTATGATTTTTGCCTTACTTGTAGCGTTATATGTCAGCTTCGTGGCGAAGTGCCCATCACCTCGCTAATGACCATTCTTATTGTGATGTACACATTTTAGTAAGACACTACGCAAAACTCAAAAAGTTTGCAACGAAAATTAGGGGTCGCTATGATTTTGCGTTTGGTGCGTATTACACCGTATGTTGCTGCGTATGAAATTTAGCTAACATGCTGAATTTTTGTTTAGACTTGGGAGGAGATCTCTATCTGCCTCCTATCTCGAGAAAATGGATCCCATGTAGCGCGCTCACTTCCGATCTCACGCCCGCGAGAATGAAATACTCGCAACGTCTCTCGTATCTCCTTAACCGCTCGAGACATCGAAACGAAAGTTTGGCGAATGATAGCACACAAGGAGGAGAGTGTTTTGCCAATTATTAAACACACGGAACTTTCTTATCTATGGCGATATATCACTACTTATACTTCTTTTTTTATTTATTTCACTCCAGTGACTGTAATTTTTTAAGAGTTATCGTCACGTAGCGAAACAAGAGCTTCATAGTATGAAAATAAACATGAAATTTCTTCTTTTATGTTACTGCAAACCGATACTATAAGGTTTTTCGTAAGCTATTGAGCTCTGTGATTGCCGATTACTTGTTTAATGAGGCCCTCCGTTTCGGAATTCTGTCTCAATAGCTGCTGTGAGATGGGTTTGTCAAATTACATTGTGACAAAGGAAGTACAATTAAACCAGTCACCAAGAGAAATGTGGCCTTCACTCATAAATGGTGATGCTTCTTCGAATGAGAAAAGGTTAACAACTCACACAAAAACAGATTGGCAATTCTGTTGGAATTTTGGTGGAATCCCCGTAACCCATTGTATTTTTAACACTCAGCGACTGGAATGGAAACTTACCAAAGGATTTTATTCATTCTCTTGATCTGAGCAGTATTAAAATAATGACGAGCGTTCCTTCAGGCGGAATGATAGACACATGCCAGGTACTGTTTACTCACCTAGGGCTTGCCAAACTGACAATGCGTGATCGCGAATAAAATAGTTGTTATTGAGAAAAATAAACAATTGATCTGTCGCACAACACAATGGTCAGTGTATAGTCAGCAGCGAAGGATAATGCGCGCGACAGGAATGCACAAGCTAGCCATGTGTGCCTTGTGAGATGGAGTTCGAAAAACATTGTCATGAAAGTAGATCTGCCTTTGTCAGCAGCACATTTCAACAAATTAAATATATCTAATCATAACACTCTTTTAGGATATTCCTACTTTCCTAATAATACCGACCATTTTCTTCATTTGTGTAGCCTGTTGTTGTATAATTAGTTTATTAATGCTGATAATGTCCATGCAAAAATTGAAATGCTTTTTCTCATCACGGCGAACCAATTAAAACATTGTTATTTGTGACTGCTTTTCGACTGTTTCTAGCTTGCAGTGGAAATATGTTGTTCACATGCGTGTAGTACAGTGTGTCGTATTACATTGTTACATCCATATCAGAGTAATCACAGTGAAACTTCTATACTTCAGATCTTGGACGCTTTTTACCACAAGCACAAAGGGATCACACCTTTGGAGATTATCCCTTTCTAAATTTTTGTAACAGATCGTACAGATACGCTAGATTACTAGGCAGCGAGAATATAACCTTGCTTTACTTTCCTGCCTTGATTCTTAATCACATGATTTTATAATATTCCTTGCTTCCTTATTCACTACCCTCTGTCCCTTCTTGCGATCCGAAAACATCGCGGAGGCATATGGTGCAATTCCAGCGGCCAATGGCTCATCAGTTACTGAAGTATACATTTTTCTTAACAGAAGAAAACCAAAACAAAACTATGCAGATATAAATAACAGAAAAGTATAACGTGCTAACGAAGAAAGCTGGAGCGTTTAAATGGCGAAAAACGAAGCACTACGCAAAGACAATAAAATTCAGTACACAGTAAGGCAAAATTTATCGTATTGGCAATACTACCACTGCTGATATGCGCCGTTCCGATGTGAACATATGACCAGGCTACTTTTCGACTTCCCACGGTGCTAGCGAGGCACGCGCGACGCGCGGCGCTAGAAACTGTGCTTCAACCACAACGCCGCGCGACCTGGCGCAGGCGCGTGTCGCGTCCCAGTCGCGTCCCAGTCGCGTCGCAATTTGCGCGGTCCCATTTGAACCTGTGATGATACAAAAACGCGCGCTGCGCTGCGTCGCGCCACACGCGCTATACGCGTCTCAATTTGCGCCTAGCCTAAAGTCGACCCAGGCAGCTAGCGGAGCTATTGCCCGTGGCGGCACCGGTGACGTCAGGTGGCTGGCCCCACGTTTGAAACTGCCGCTCCCGCGTCGCGCATCTGTCTTTGCTTTCTTTCGATGTCCAATGCCCACGCCCATGCCTGATGAGTCTGTACCCGTGGTCTCTGTTGAAACTGTTGTTGTTTAAACGAATCTCGGCCGCTTCCTTTATAACGGAGTCCCAATATGTAGATGCATGAGCCAACAGTTTTGTATTTTCGAACTGTATTTTATGTCCATTTTCTAGGCAATGCTCCCCTACGGCCGACTTGTCAAGCTCCCTTTGTTTAATATGGCGCTTGTGCTCAGTACAACGCTCCGCAGCCGTGCGAATTGTTTCTTGGATGTACACTCGACAGCAAAAAAAGTGGCTCACCCCTGAATTCCAACGTGTAGACTGCACCTGAATGTATGCAACCAACATAGCATATCTGTGTTGCACATAGTCGCAACCCTCCACAGTACAGTCGTTGTAAGATACACAATGGGTACCGCTAGAGACTACTAGAGAACACCAATCCTTATGACAGTCCGTCCAGATGCAAAGTAACACCACGATAATACAGAAGAGATCAGACAGTCCTTAACGTTTGTAAACTAAACTTAATTACAATAAGTGACATTTCAAATGTTATGGGACAACTAGTTTTGTCACATAAATCGTTCAGTAATCCTTAGGCTCAACTAATAATTTTGACACAGTATATGAATTTATAAAGTTGTATGGCAATTGGAAACAAGTTCTTTGCTGTCTAAAAGGTTTACTCAACACATGCGGAATGTCGTTCAACGTTCAACGGGGAGTGGTTTCGCATCAACTTTATGTAATAATAAGCAGTTAAAAGAAAACGTGATTAACGGCGGCAACCACTCTACGGAAATCCAAACATTAACAGCGAATCACAAGTAATATCATTGTTCACATTACTCATCAACAGTTACTTGTACACGAAGTTGCACTTTAAATAACGTAACCAACGTCTTCGTTCTTGATCCGGATGCAAACCCAGAACGTAAAGCCATTGTTAACCTAGCAAAGCTTTGTGCCTTATCGAGACTCGATCACTAGGCAGAAAGAGACGTCAAATATTGACGTTTGCACCAGTATCAGTTATCAATTCTGAACTTGAACGTAAATGACGATAATGTTTGTACGAAAGCAGGAACCCTAACATGACAATTACCTTCTTGGTAATTAACCTCGAAAGACGTTGTATAGTGTTGCATTGTCAAGGAATAAAGGATGCACATGTTTGAAATTGAAATGCCATCATGTAATGCTGGGGACAAGTATGCGAACCCAGCACCTAATCGGATTGTTGAATAAGTACGTAAAATCAGAATGTAGATATCACAGTTTGTCACCAATAGTGGGGTTGGAACCTTAAATGACGACTGAAGTTGCATTGCCTGACCGGGATTCGAACCCGGCGCCTATCACCGTCGTTGTCTAACCAGGAACAGACGAGAAATGTTCACCATCAGCGAGATGTGCACAGGTTTAACTAGAAGTAAGGTGACGAAAACGTCTATGCTGACTGAGAGTCGAACGCCAAACACATGGTTATGAAGACACGTTAATAATCAACTTCATATTCAGTAGCAGCTAGGAGTAGCATGTTTAGTTGCAAACCTTAAGGCCTTACTCATCCCTAGTAACATGTTGCCTAATATCTGCGATATCATGATGTTAATTTACAAGTGGACTGACTGCCGTAAAGAGCAATGTTCTCTAGTAATCGTGTATCATTGAGATGTAAATGAAGTGCCTCAGCAGAAAGTAATTTCCGTCGTGCAGCACGTATTGTTTCAAAGACACTGAGTACATGTTATAAGTGCACAAAACGTGTATTATATACTAAGTAT
This sequence comes from Schistocerca piceifrons, assembly GCF_021461385.2. NCBI lineage: Eukaryota > Metazoa > Arthropoda > Insecta > Orthoptera > Acrididae > Schistocerca > Schistocerca piceifrons. The sequence goes on along the minus strand of NC_060142.1, from coordinate 423,515,776 downwards.
ATACTATTATTTGGAGAAGCTGCCGCCAAACCTGTTTACTTTTACATTCCGCTTAGTTGTCGTGGTTGAATACAGGTTTTCTTAAGGCTACGTCTAATGCACAGCGCTTACAAGAAAGTATAGTTTCCTGCGTCATGCTATTGCTAGCTACATGAAATATTTTGTGGTAGCTATGTTTAAAATGAATGTATTTTTGAAAGTATTGTGCGTCAAATATTTGAATAAATCGTCAACTGTAGGTGTGCCTGCACATGTTATAGCATAATAGCTGTAGCTGCGTTAGTTTGAACTACAGACTTGGGTAGGTTAGGTATAACTTTTGATTCTTCAAGGTGTGATTGTGGTCATGCGGCCCGGGTCTGTACTAGCCGCGGCTCGCGAGCTACGGGCCACCCAGACTGGCCGAGGCGAGACGCAAGTGAGCGAGCTGGCGGTGGCGTTGGTGGGCCAAAAGCCCGGGACGAGCCAGCACGGCTGCGCCGCATGCCTCTGCCTCTGCCGCTCAGTTTGACGTAAATATGTTTACCTCCTCTCCTGGAATCAGTATAAGAGCGGCAAGCAGAAATACACATCAGGCTGTCTGCCGTAATGGTTCACTGGGAGAGGTCTATTCGAGGTAGAGTCAAAAAATGGTTCAAATGGCTCTGAGCACTATGGAACTTAACATCCGAGGTCATCAGTCCCCTAGAACTTAGAACTACTTAAACCTAACTAACCTAAGGACATCACACACATCCATGCCCGAGGCAGGATTCGAACCTGCGACCGTAGCGGTCGCGAGGTTCCAGACTGAAGCTCCTAGAACCGCTCGGCCACTCCGGCCGGCCGAGGTAGAGTCGTCGCTCTCATTGAGGAAGGAGGATGTTCCACCAGAGAAGCTGGCAGACGGTATGGCGTACCACATACCACTGCAACGAGATGGAGGATCTGCCTTGAAAGAGGCACCACCAACAGGGCTCCTGGCTCAGGCAGGAAGAGAGTGATCTCACAGCAGGAAGACATGGACCTAGTGTCTGGGAGCAGAGAAAATCCCTTTCTGAACGCGAAGCAGTTGCGGCGGGATACCAACTTCCACGGCTCCAGTGACACGATTCGCTGAAGGCTGAGGGACGCTGGACTGCATGCACGACGATCCGCCGTGAAACAAGAGCTCAGCGAAGACAACGTTTTATACCGGCTAGCATTTGCGGAACTCCATCTGAGGGCGTCGTGGGATAACGTCTTTTTCACTGATGAGATGGTGTTTTCCACCAATAACGACGGTCCACGAATGGTTTACAGGCCGCAAGGGACTCGCCATCGACGCGGGTATGTAACCACGACGAGAAGAAGTGGCCGGCTATCTGTTACCTGCTGGGGTTGGAATTCTGCGAGAGGGGCGGGAATTCTTCACAGGATAGAAGGAACTCTGGACAGCGCGCAGTATGCCCACTTATTGGAAAATGTGATGCTTCTGTCAGTGCGAATGCTGTACGCAGAAGGGGACGTCGCATTGGAAGAGGACCATTCTCCCATTCACAAGTCTGCATTTGTACAGCAGCGGCTCTCCACGATTGGCGTCAACGTCATTGACTGGCCGCCACGGGCGGCTGATATGAACTCCATGGAAAACATGTGGGCTGAGGTCGCCAGAACATTAACAGAGAACTGGCCACGAAACCAACCAACTACTGCGGACGCTCTTTGGGACTGCGTTCTGGAAGCCTGGGAGGAAGTTGCTTCTTCAGGCTGTTACGTCTGACGGCGTATACATTCTATGCCAAGACGCGTGATAGAAGTACAAAATAATGAACGATTCTGGATAAAATGTTAGAGTTCTTGAAATGTTTTGTTATGTCTTCTTTTTCGTCATTTTTCCTCATTGAGAGCTAGTGGAAGATCGCGTGGCAACAGAAAAGATACAATATGGGTTAGCTTTCCTTTGAGTTGCCCTTTTAATTCAAGTGGGTTTCTTTTGAATATACAGTTTGTGGAGTATTCTATTTTGATTTCATTTATACCCTGTCTACATACTTACAAACCATTCAGCGTAGATGGACTCTGTCACAGTAGTTTTTGTTATTTCAAATACGTCTCTCTCTTCCCCTCCATCCATGAATACACCCTCCGTCCTCCACACAATACGCCAACGATTTGATATTATGTTTACTCGCCGCCCGGGATTAGCCGAGCGGTCTTGGGCGCTGCAGTCATGGACTGTGAGGCTGGTCCCGGCGGAGGTTCGAGACCTCCCTGGGGCATGGGTGTTTATGTTTGTCCTCAGGGTAATTTAGGTTAAGTAGTGTGTAAGATTAGGGACTGACGACCTTAGCAGTTAAGTCCCATAAGATTTCACACACATTTGAACATTTATGTTTACTCGTTGTTAATATCTCTTCTATTCTCTCTCACTCTCTCTCTCTCTCTCTCTCTCTCTCTCTCTCTCTCTCTCTCTGACACTATCGCCGCAAGTGCCCTTCTATTACACTCCCCCAAAACTTTGTAAACAAATCTAGCGGTTTCAATAACGCTACATTTTCTCTTTTAATTGCTGCTGTCTCTGCTCTCTATCATTCCTCTCACCACCTATGAAACCGTATTCTTAGATCTCCCCTTCCCTATAACCCATCCTTCCTTATCTCTCGGTCCTAAGATAAAACGAACTGTGGCACACATCTAAGTAAGCAATACTTTGCAAGCATTTCACGCTTATATTTGGCACTTCTGCACTTCTTTCCATTCCCAGATCCCGCCCTCCTTCCTGTTACGCGTCCCTAGACATCTACATCTAAATGAATACTCTGCAAATCATAATTATGTGCTTGGCAGGGGGTTCTGTGGTCTGGTGGATTAATCTTGTATTGATGTGTAAGACGTGTAGGTTCACATCTCACGTCAGGCGTAGATTTTTAACACACACAAGTAGCTCTCCTTCACCCCTTGTAACGACAAGTGCAGAACGCCAGTAAGCTCCGTAGTTCAATATTCGCAGTAAAGATAACATTCCTTCGCTGTCGACTGGGCATTCGTTTGAGCTGTGACAGATGGAGAAACCCCGTAAGGCAAAGACTCTGTCACCAGCAAACCGTCGTAAAATAGAAAACGTATTTCATTTAATGAACCAATGGCCATGTAAGTTCACAAGGCTCTTACTTTATTTGAAACTGATACGTTGAAAATTGTGGTGCTGGACTGGGATTAGAATCCCATATCACTGTGTTCCCGAAAATTGCAAACTCTTCTAGGCGTCCTCGGAAGGCACCTATCTGGTTTCTAATCCTGATCAGCACGAAATATTCAAATTTCATTTCAAGCCCTAGCATGTGCACTCCGAACTACTCGTGAAAAAAGTTGCATTTTCAACGTCTCTTCATGCGTTGTCAGCTGTAACGTGTTCGTTTCAACTCACAGCCACATGATGAGCTTTTGATCACAACATTACAAGATCAAACGTTTCCTTACATCTTTTCAAGTTCAAACACCCCTCTCCATCCTACTGGTGGAAACGGATTTGGGTTTGACGTTGTTTTCGTTGTGATCACCAACGACGACATGTTGTGAATTCAACTTCTAGCCAACAGAGTATTTTTCATCACATCATTGAAAGTACAAACATGCCATTCCTAGCTATTATTGGAAAAGAATTTGATAGTTAAAGTTTCTTCACGACCACATGTGAGGGGTTTGAATTCCATTCAGCACAGAACTTTTCGTCGCCTGATGTCTAGCTAAACATGCGCCCATAGCGCTACTGGTGACCCAACAATAGCTATTTATCGTCTGTTCCTGGCTAGAAAACGACGGTGCTAGATGCTGGGTTCGAACCCCAGTCAGATAAAAACAATTCTATCGTCAATTAAGGTTCCAGCATTACGCTAATGGTAAAAACATGTGATATTTAACTTCTGATTTTATGTACAGTCGTGCCCAAAAATATCCGAACGACCTGAATTGCATTTCACCTGATTTCCATGCGACCTACATAACGCAGCAGTCTAGCAGGTCCTCTAATCGCTCCTTGGTACAGTCGTTTGGCCATTGAAAATGGTTCCAACAAATCACCACTAGAAAACACTGCCCTGTATTGCAATAACTCAAGATGTAAAGTAATACCACGATACTACAAATATCAGGGAACACCTCGTCACAGATAAGACTGTACTTAAGGCCTGTAAGTTCAAATTTATTGCAATAAATGACATACCTGAAATGTTAGCACTCTCATTATTACGTCAGATAGGTAATGCACGTAGTAAGTCGTATTCATGATTTTCTCTTCAAAGTAGCATACCATACTTGTTATTTAACACAAAATGTCATTACAAATTTACGTTATTCACGAGCAGCTAGTTGAGAATATGAATGAACTTCAAATGACACGACGAATCGCCTCGTTCTGCATATGGATTCAAACACCGGTCATGCAGGCTAGGCCACGATGGCCGTGTGGTTCTAGGCACTTCAGTCCGGAACCGCGTGACTGCTACGGTCGCAGGTCCGAATCCTGCATTGGGCATGGATGTGTGTGATGTCCTTAGGTTAGTTAGGTTTAAGTAGTTCTAGGTTCTACGGGGGCTGATGACCTCAGATGTTGAGTTCCATAGTGCTAAGAGCCATTTGAACCAATCATGCAGGCCAAGTTTTCGTGGTTGACGGGAATTAGCAGTCATTCCTGACTAGGCATAAAGAGTAATATACCTAAATTTTGGACAGTATCAGTTAGCAAATATCAACTTTAAATTACATAACGTAAACATTTTTAACGGTCGCGAATTCCTACCCAGTATCTATTGTCCCTGTTAACGAACTACGAGAGATGTTAAATACTGCTTCTTCACAAGTAACTTACTTGAAATGCAATGAGGTAAAGCTTTGTGTTGGACAGGGATTCGAACCCAGAACCTAATCGGATTGTTATCGAAGCACAATCAACTTTGACATATCGGATTTTCTCGGCAGTAGCTAGATGTATTAAATGAAATGACGAGACGAAACATTAATTTTTCCTTCCCAGGACACCAACCCGGCACGTATCGCTGTTATATACTAGAGAAAAGGAACGTTAAGTATGGACTTGTTACACCAACAGCGACATGTGAGCATGTTTGAACTAGAAATAATATGACGAAGTGTTCAGTGCTGACTGAGAATCGAACCCCAAACATATCGTTGTTGACTACACACAAAGAGACGACACTTACCGAATTTTTCTCCACCAGCAGCTCGGAATAACATCCTTGAACGTACAGTGATCTCGCAAATAATTCTGTCTCTCACTGGGAGTCAAAAACGTCAGATATCGTTAGTGTTGACAACGAATGAAATTGCATTAAAAATAAAAATTATTATCCACCAGCAATTAGGTGTTCTCATGCTACAGCTTGATAATACATAGTGAAAAGTTTAGTGCTTGGCCAGGATTCCAACCCATTCATGCGCAGTATGTGGAGATGTTGAGGAATCTGCAGTTTTAAACAACAAGGTGTAGTGGAGATGTACTGTCACGAAGGGATCAAATTCCGCGTTAAGGGCGGTCTGAGTTGCATTCCCAGTTCAGAACCTATGTTATCGACATACAGAAGCTCAAATACAAGATGGAATAAGTGTCCTGCGACCATACACAGGGTTTGTTTCGTCACTAGAAATAAATAACTAGTATAAGAAAGGTTACTGGTGATAGAGTTTCTACATGTCGTCACTCCTTACTTTATTGTGGTTCCAGCTAACGTCTACTTGGTAGAGAAGGAATATCATGTTTAATGCGATTTTCATACCAAAATGCCATTTAATGGAACTTTGAACATAATTCTCTTCACTTCTCAACCCAAACTAGTCGCATGTGGAAAAAAGGTTAACTTCTGCGTCATTTTGTTGTTTTCAGGTTTAATAGACGGCTAGGCAGCAGATGCGCTCGAAGCTTTTGTATCATGTATGAGGAGAGCGCATCGTGCCAAAATAGTCAGAAAAGTATTTTCTACATTAGCTGTCGTCTGGTAGTGGCATTTTATTCTTCTTCAAACCTTGTTTGACAGCTTTAACTCAGAACAAGTTTTCTACATGCATGTAATCAATAAACTGTATGTGCATTGTCAGACTGTTAAAGATAACATCAGACAATTCGCATATATCGTTGATGATTAATTCCTCTCTCATGTTTAGTACTGTTTTAACAACACTAAAAGAAACCTTACGAAAACTGTGCACTGTATTGTAAGAAATGAAATAAAACTACCCACGATAACCTTACGACGGAAGTAAGTCTGTTTTAACAAAACAGAGTATCTGTACACAAGCGTGCCTCTGGTGTTGTTGTGGTCTTCAGTCCTGAGACTGGTTTGATGCAGCTCTCCATGCTACCCTATCCTGTGCAATTTTGTTCATCTCCCAGTACCTACTGCAACCTACATCCTTCAGAATCTGTTTAGTGTATTCATCTCTTGGTCTCCCTCTACGATTTTTACCCTCCACGCTGCCCTCCAATCCTAAATTTGTGATCCCTTGAAGCATCAGCACATGTCCTACCAACCGGTCCCTTCTTCTCGTCAACTTGTGCCACAAACTCCTCTTCTCCCCAATTCGATTCAATACCTCCTCATTAGTTATGTGATCTACCCATCTAATCTTCAGCATTCTTCTGTAGCACCACATTTCGAAAGCTTCTATTCTCTTCTTGTCCAAACTATTTATCGTCCATGTTTCACTTCCATACATGGCTACACTCCATACAAAAACTTTCAGAAACGACTTCCTGACACTTAAATCTATACTCGATGTTAACAAATTTCTCTTCTTCAGAAACGCTTTCCTTGCCATTGCCAGTCTACTTTTTATATCTTCTCTACTTCGACCATCATCAGTTATTTTTCTCCCCAAATAGCAAAACTCCTTTACTACTTTAAGTGTCTCATTTCCTGATCTAATTCCCTCAGCATCACCCGACTTAATTCGACTACATTCCATTATCCTCGTTTTGCTTTTGTTGATGTTCATCTCACATCCTCCCTTCAAGACACCATCCATTCCGTTCAACTGCTCTCCCAAGTCCTTTGCTGTCTCAGACAGAATTACAATGTCATCGGCGAACCTCAAAGCTTTTATTTCTTCTCCATGGATTTTAATACCTACTCCGAATTTTTCTTTTGTTTCCTTTACTGCTTGCTCAATATACAGATTGAATAACATTGGGGAGAGGCTACAACCCTGTCTCACTCCCTTCCCAACCACTGCTTCCCTTTCATGCCCCTCGACTCTTATAACTGCCATCTGGTTTCTGTACAAATTGTAAATCTGCACGAATTAGCAAAGCACTATTCACTTAGATTGGGTCTGTGTTTAAATGGTATGCTGTGTCATACTCAACAGGTATGCAAACGTGGCATTTCATAAATAAAGTTACGTATTCCTAGAAATCCAAAATTTGCTTGTCAGCAGCGGAAAGAGGCCTTACCTGTTGTGCAGCATTGTAAGTTTTTCACCATTGCACTTTGAGCTAAAAGTATTTTCTTGCGATTTGCTAATCCATTTATTTCCTTCATACTTATCACCCTGGCATGGGAGTCATAAGTTAAGAACATTATTGAATTTTGTATCGTTGACGGTGGATTCGAATTTCTTCAGAGACGCTTGTATTGCATAGCAGCTTGGCAGTCAGAAAGCCGAGATCTACGACCATTAACACAACTTACTGAGTCGAGGATTTGATGTGTAAAAGTTTTCTTCTGATTTTGCTACTGAATTTTTTCTGGGAATTCGCAGCACCATGAAATAATACACAAAAAAAGCTCCCACGCGCTGCCCCCACCACAGGTAGAACTGACGATTTCCTAACCGTTGGAAACACGAGACACGTGCGGTACCACGGGACTACGGACACACTGCTGACAGCACGCCACTCTCGTCATGGTATTGGTCGCTCAGCCTCATAACGCATAGTGAAAGATATTAAAAGTTGTCACTTATGTGAAGAATAGCATTTCTTTAGCCAAAAAATTGAAATTTCTGTCTCAGTGTCTTAGTTTACGTGAGGATTATATACCACGAGTCATTCAAATGGAAAGGGAATATCAAGTGAATTTAGCGAGTCAGTTCAGTATCATACGCGGAAGTGATTGTACTGTCACAGTGTTGCCAAATGTTTGTGATAATGTTGTCAATTCTCAGCTGTGCTAGGAGCAGCTCTGTAGCGTTATAGGAGGAGAATCCTCTGCTCGTGTCATAGGAGGATACGGAGAGGAGGCGCGGGGTTTGGTTAATATGCAGCCTTTTCTCCTACCAGCTGTGTCAAACATTCAGGTGTGTAAGCTTCCATCACGATTACAGTTTCCCACAAAATATATACGAATAAAACACTTACCTTTTTACTTTGTTACAAAAGATTATTTCAGTACAATAAAAAGTCATTGGAAATCAACTTTGCCAACCTGTCAGGAAAAGTAAGATAACAAACATTTTGCACCTCGAAATCGATTGCATCTATGTGCAGTCTTGTGATCATACAAGTAGAATTTCATGAATTGCGCGGGGATGTAGAAAAATGTTGGTGCGAAAGGAAGCTGTAAGAAACACAGTTACCTAATTATTCCGTACCACGTCGTAATCAATTCATTTGATAATTCAGAAGAGAAGAAACTAAAAATTTCTACATCTACATCCATACTCCGCAAGCCACCTGACGGTGTGTGGCGGAGGGTACCCTGAGTACCTCTATGGGTTCTCCCTTCTATTCGAGTCTCGTACTGTTCGTGGAAAGAAGGATTGTCGGTATGCTTCTGTGTGGGCTCTAATCTCTCTGATTTTATCCTCATGGTCTCTTGGCGAGATATACGTAGGAGGGAGCAATATACTGCTTGACTCTTCGGTGAAGGTATGTTCTCGAAACTTTAACAAAAGCCCATACCGAGCTACTGAGTGTCTCTCCTGCAGAGTCGTCCACTGGAGTTTATCTATCATCTCCGTAACGCTTTCGCGATTACTAAATGATCCTGTAACGAAGCGCGCTGCTCTCCGTTGGATCTTCTCTATCTCTTCTATCAACCCTATCTGGTACGGATCCCACACTGCTGAGCAGTATTCAAGCAGTGGGCGAACAAGCGTACTGTAACCTACTTCCTTTGTTTTCGAATTGCATTTCCTTAGGGTTCTTCCAATGAATCTCAGTCTGGCATCTGCTTTACCGACGATCAACTTTATATGATCATTCCATTTTAAATCACTCCTAATGCCTACTCCCAGATAATTTATGGAATTAACTGCTTCCAGTTGCTGACCTGCTATTTTGTAGCTAAATGATAAGGGATCTATCTTTCTATGTATTCGCAGCACATTACACTTTTCTACATTGAGATTGAACTGCCATTCCCTGCACCATGCGTCAATTCGCTGCAGATCATCCTGCATTTCAGTACAATTTTCCATTATTACAACCTCTCGATATACCACAGCATCATCTGCAAAAAGCCTCAGTGAACCTCCGATGTCATCCACAAGGTCATTTGTGTATATTATGAATAGCAACGGTCCTATGACACTCCCCTGCGGCACACCTGAAATCACTCTTACTTCGGAAGACTTCTCTCCATTGAGAATGACATGCTGTGTTCTGTCATCTAGGAACTCTTCAATCCAATCACACAATTGGTCTTATAGTCCATATGCTCTTACTTTGTTCATTAAACGACTGTGGGGAACTGTATCGATCGCCTTGCCCATTAAGACAGAAACAAAAGTGCAGATGCGGGCACTGTGCAGATCTGCGCTTTTTCATCTTCAGATCTATACAGATAATGTATACTAACCAGCGTATTCATTGCGTTCGTAATGTTTCCCTCTTGTTTAGTCTTCTTATGATTAACTGGATCCACACCCATGAGTCTGATTTTTTTTTTTTTTTATACTTCCATCTATTATCTTTGTGTGTTATTGTTCGGTGTTCAAAAAGCAAAATATTATGCCTGCTCCCACGAGGTATTAAAATGAGGTCGCAAAAAGGCTAACGAATTATAATCAAAATAGAGTGAGACGCCAATTTGTCTGTCGTCATGGTGTTAAGTGGACAGAAATATTTGGGTGTTACTGCCGTCTTTTCTTATTGAGATTTTCATATTACCCTGACACAAGACGCCGAGATAAATGTGTATAGTCTCCGTGACGAAACATTCCACATTCCATTCATCCTGATCCATTCGTTACCTGCATCGACGGCAATGAGTGATAGGAAAGCTGTTGTGGAGTAACGAATAACAATAACAATGGTAGTAATTACAAATCAATAACCAAGGATGTTTACTGCATTACAGACGATTAACAAAATAACCAAGAATGGCTGAGTGTTTAATTGACACACTGAGTAGGTGTTCTTACCACTTTGTTACTGAATTCTGTTCTAGTTGTTTGCAGAGAGAAAACAAAGAACCCTGTAGCCATACATATCGCTAGTACAACTATCCTTGCTTTAGATCATGAGACGAACAGGGCGTCACTGAGCTGATATTTGAAATACATTTCTGTTTTCTCTCTCTGTCTCTCTCTCTCTCTTTTTATTTTAATTTTAATTTTTTGAGGAAAGCATGGAGAAGCACGATAATAAGGAAGTAGGCATATAACCTGTTTACAGTTATTTTCATCGGGATACATAATGCAAAAATACAACTTTTAAGTGTGTTATTGCGTAATTCCAGTTATTGTCAGTCTATTCGTGAACTTGCTCGCATTCAGTGGGGTGAAACCTATCACAGAAGCAAGCAAAACACAAATATTTATTGCACCATGCGCAACACATAAACGAAATCTCGCTGCACTGACGTGTTGTCCGCTATATTGCACGGAAAACGTATCTGATTCATGTTGCTAAATACAGCTCTATCAGATATCAATTTGGAAGCGTACCAAGTGTATAAAAGTATATCTTGAAATTCGCAGAAAGGCCCATAGAGGTATTCGACTGAAACATAGCCACGACCAAAATTATAACTGGGGTCGACACCATCGTCGTCTACCACCTTGACAACTTACGTTTACTGGTATCAAAGCTACAGCATGAAAGCATAAAAATGTTAATAACCCGAAGATCATTAACTTTGGAACCCATAGAAAGTAAAGCAGCCATCAGTCGCAAGAGTGGTTTGAACACCACAGTGCTTTAATAGGCACGGACTTGTTGGAGGTGGTATGCTGTTGCTTTCATCCGACCTTTGAGTTGACTTACCTAGTCAGTAAATAGGGGAACCTACAGTTTTACGTGGCTTTCGGACCACAGTGCAGCTCGGCATTTTTCACATCAACAAACACTGCCCCAAGGGAAATATGTGTAAAACGGCACATAAAAATCGTGGGGCTGTTGAGGGATCGAACCTGAGACCTTCGTATCCATAGTCTTGCTTTTTATCACATTGCCACCATACAGCCAACACTGTGCTTTTTGCTTGCCATTAAAATTAAGGATCTTTCGTTTGTGCCTGCGTTGGCACTTGCGTGTTTCTTAAGAGACCTTACCTTTGGGATTACCCTCGTATACGTGTGTGTAAACGCCTTCCAATGCCCACTCAACGAAGACAAGGATACCTTGTCTAGCTTCAATATTACAAATACGCCTCTGTTTGTGGATGAACGCAGACTTAGGTTGATAATCATTTTGAATATTTATCAGTACTGTACCCATTGGTGTGAAACTCGTTTTCTACTAATGATTCCCACAGCTATGGGAACACTACTTTAACACCTCTTGCACAAAATACTTACGCAGTGCTATCAGACGAAAAGATCAACCTGACACAAACTGTGGGCAGTTTGTTTTACAACCTTCGTACCTGGATAAAGAGCTTTTCCTATTTAAGATACCTGTGAACGTTATTGCATAAGACGATTTAAGAAGAAACTAAATACCTTCAGCTACGAAAATGTTTAAAGAAATCGTGTTAACGGCACTAAATCATGGTTTGTAAATCGTTTACCAGCCGTACTCTGCCGCATTTCGCTGGTTCGAAGGCAAAAAGCTTACTGACAAATTTCACCGAAAGAAAAGGGGAACGAAATGTCTCCCACTCGAAGGTCATGTTGCTTTACTTAAATGATTACAAAATCGGGAAAAACGAACAATGAGGTTGTCAGTATAAGCACATTACTGTTGTTAATATGATGTTGCACCGCCCAGGGCCTGTAATGATAAAGGGCACGTTTAGGTTGGTTGGTTGGTTTGGGGAAGGAGACCAGACAACGTGGTCATCGGTCTCATCGGATTAGGGAAGGATGGGGAAGGAAGTCGGCCGTGTCCTTTCAGAGGAACCATCCCGGCATTTGCCTGGACTGATTTAGGGAAATCACGGAAAACCTAAATCAGGATGACCGGACGCGGGATTGAACCGTCGTCCTTCCGAATGCGAATCCAGTGTCTAACCACTGCGCCACCTCGCTCGGTTGCACGTTTAGGTCAGGCATATTGTGCACAGAAGTGGAAGAGCGAGCACCACTAAATTCTAAAATCCGTATGCATTGCACACACACAGAAATTACTGTTACAGTGTACTTATGGAGCCCAATGAGTGAATTGCATATTTTCCGGTGAGAAAGAGCACTGGTAAACAGTCTTCGCTATATTAGTTTACTTAAACTGGCGTCACTTTGAGCTAGAATTTATGGCCAGCGACTAAGTGTAAGGACAGTGAGTCGGATGCGGGTTTTGCAACTGTGAAATACTTTCCTTACATTATGGAAACGAATATTAAATTTGAACAAATATTTCGAAAATTTTGGACTTGGATAACTTAGAATGAAAATCTTTCTGTTTATTGCGAAGGAAAACAATTGATTTTCTAAAACATTCTGTGTCATACAGAATTTGAAACAGGTCACGTCGACCAAATCATATGGAAGAATCGACAGCGACGTATATTGGAAGGCAGTAAGATCCCTTGGTTTTTGGTTTGGCAGTATTCGACAGCCATTTCTAGGCCCAAGTAAATGAAGAAAGGCAGCGCGTTTTCGTTATCAAGTAACGTCTTCATCAATTACTTTAGTTTCAATGTGATCTACGAGTAATTGCTGATGACTGATATTAACATGAAAAGGATTCCGTAGACAGGGAAAGAACTTTCTCTTGGGCAACTTCTTCTATAATGACCAAAAGGACTTAAATGATGTTCAAGCACATGTGTTCCAGCAGCGGTATGAAGAAAATGATAGTAACAATGACGGTGATAATCGAATTACCCGGTAACTTCACACTTCACAGTGGATTTTCTCGAACTAAGAAATTTCCTGAATTAGTGAAACTTTCAAAATGGCTTCAAATCGAGGCTATGACGCCTATAGAGTCTTTACATCCTGCTGACATGAGAATAGCATAATCTCCACGTCAGAAGCTTGCTTCTACTTAACCATTTAATAGACTCGCGTTTTTTTCCACCGTGACTAGTTTAGTAAGCTAAGCACATCATCCATTACAGCACACTCCTGGGGCTGGGAAATGTGGCCTCAGTGATCTGGTGGAACGAACTATCACAAGTGCAATTCGTGGGTTCAGGTATTTACTTTTAAGAGGCACAAACAGATTTACTTTACCTCTGGTAACCCCAAGAGAAAGATGTTATAATCCAGAATCCGCATTAAACATCAGTTCCTTCATTCCAAACTGGGCAGAGCCGGTTTACGTTGGAAAATGACATAGGTGGAGGTCAGGGTAAACAGAAATACTGTCACCAGTAAACTTACTTACATTGGAAAATTTTATTTTATTTGATGAACTGATAGCCGTCTAAAGCAACAGGGCTCTTATTTTACTTGTACTTGATTGAACTAGACACTTTGAAAAATTTGGTGCTGGACTGGAATCGAATTCGTACCTCCTCTTTCGAGGATCTGAATCTCTCGGAACAGTATAGTTCAATCATTTCATTCCTTTTCCCAAGACTGCAGTCTTCTCTAGGTCTCCTCCAAAGGTAAATATGTGGGTCCGAATCCTGATCCAGTAAAAAAATATTCATACTTTCATTTCAAGCCCTATCACGTGCACTCCGGCCTGCTAGTGAAAATTAACGTGCATTTTTAATGTCTGTTCATGTGTTGCCAACAATTTCTGGACAAACACGCACACATCTTACTGTTGGTGAGTAAGCAATTGATAATTGAGCAATATTCGTGGACAATAAAGAAGAACGATAGGAGCGTGGTTCGATTGTCGCTCAGGCACAAAAATTTGTGTCCTTATTTTAAACACCTAGCAGCTGGTAAGAAAAACCGATACGTAACATTTGATTTTACTTAGTTAACAATCCGATTACGTCTTGGGCTCGTATCTCCGTCGCAGAACTTCACATCATGCGCTTCATCTTTAAATTCGTACACACTTCGTTACTTCTGAGTGAGGTATATCAGACATCTTTCATGATTCGCTAACAGGGATGAAAGGGTCTTGATAGGAGTCCCGGTTTATTACAAAAACCGTCGTCTTTTATTTTCAAGTTTAGATTTGGTTACTGATATAGGCGGAACATTTCGGTACGTCATGACTCTTCATGGATAGTCAGCAAAATGATATGATTACATTAGATTAGATTAATACTTGTTCCACAGATCATGAATACGACATTTCTTAATGATGTGGAACGAATCATTTTAATGAAAGATTTCTTTACAAACCAGTATTCAATTTCTTTACAACAATTTTTTACCCTCACACACACACACACACACACACACACACACACACATTCTCTTTTTATTTTTATGTGTTTGTTGTGCTCGACTATCGGCGAGGCACGAAAACGTCCGTGAATGAATTTCTTAGTTTTGTGTACAGTTACGAAAGAAATATAAAAACAACTATGAGAGTTACTGATTTATGATGCTTAGTAGCAGTAAGTTCTAAGTATTATTAGCAACTAAGCTCCAGTCCCTAAACCTAGTTAAAGAAATGCGAATCAGACGCATTACGTATTCCAGGCCGTAGCAGACGCGAATTTGTGGCGCCAGCTATGGTCACTTCCCAGCCCGCTGTAGGATCACATCGGTTCGTCTTCTTCCTGCTGGTAATGTAACTGAGATTTGGCAACAACGCAAGGTATGTTTGGCAACTCTGTGATCTACGAGTTACTTCCAGTTGTGCACGGAGTTAAGCCTCAAAGTTCACTTGATTTCTCGTGTCATTTCCATTGAATAACCTGAGTTGTTATCGCTTGAGGTGTAACAGAAGATTGTAAATTTACGGTTTTCAGCCCAGCAAAGTCATTCAACGAGGCAATCGCCACTATTCTCGTCCTGTAAATAGCGGTTTACGAGTTCTAGTCACTATTGGCCTCGTAAGAGGAAGGCGCAAGACATATCTATCCGCTAGCTCTGTGTTGACATGCTGACCTGTGGAAACGCGACTGTTATGGCTCGCTGTTCCAGCCTCGCTGAATGTAACGTTTTTATCCCTTCTGTGTAAGAGCTGCAAGCAGTCATATCAAACATCGATAAGTAAATCGTAAGAAAATACTTTCAGCTCATAGTGCAGTGGTGAAAAACTTACAATGCTGCACAACAGGTAACGCCTCTTCCCGCTGCTGACACGCAAATTTTGGGTTACTAGGAATACGTAACTTTATTTATGAAATGCCACGTTTGCATACCTGTTCAGTATGACACAGCATACCATTTAAACACAGACCAAATCTAAGTGAATAGTTCTTTACTAATTCGTGCAGATAGAGGCACGCTTGTGTACAGATACTCTGTTTTGTTAAAACAGACTTACTTCCGTCGTAAGGTTATCGTGGGTAGTTTTATTTCATTTCTTACAATACAGTGCACAGTTGTCGTAAGGTTTCTTTTAGTGTTGTTAAAACAATACTAAACATGAGAGAGGAATTAATCATCAACGATATATGCGAATTGTCTGATGTTATCTTTAACAGTCTGACAATGCACATACAGTTTATTGATTACATGCATGTAGAAAACTTGTTCTGAGTTAAAGCTGTCAAACAAGGTTTGAAGAAGAATAAAATGCCACTACCAGACGACAGCTAATGTAGAAAATACTTTTCTGACTATTTTGGCACGATGCGCTCTCCTCATACATGATACAAAAGCTTCGAGCGCATCTGCTGCCTAGCCGTCTATTAAACCTGAAAACAACAAAATGACGCAGAAGTTAACCTTTTTTCCACATGCAACTAGTTTGGGTTGAGAAGTGAAGAGAATTATGTTCAAAGTTCCATTAAATTGATAACTTCAGCAGACAGCAGAATTGCGTTAAAAAAATGTAGAAGCGAATGTAATACAACACGCGACGCTTACCGTTACGCTACTAGCTGTGACGTAGCTACAACACCTCTGGAGGTAAATAACAGTTCCTCCAGAACATCGGCATTCCACAGTGTTGTGAGATAATGCATATGGCCGGATCTATACTTCTGAGAGACAGACAGTTACAGCATTTCTTTTGCCCTGAACTATGGTTTCAACAAACAAATAGCGCAATAGAGTAGCTCAAATGGAAAGGAACACTTCCTATTTAAATTTCTGCATCCTACACTGTTGGCAGTTCTGTGTAGGTGGCAGTTACGTTATTTTATTTCGCTGATTACAAAATAGAGTCGAATGTATGCACTGAGTAGCCAAAGCAGCTAGTTCATAGCGATTCGGTCAACCAAGTAAATGAATGTACTGAACATCCTGCAAACCACTACAGGGTGCCTGTGTGTCAGAATTCTCATCTTGTGCGCCGCAACCGTGTTATGGTAGAGAAATGAGTCGCAGAGAAGAAGGTTTGGTGGTCTGTTGGACTGATGATAGTTTCATATGATGATGGTCTCGGTTCGATTCCAACTTCTGCCGATGTTTTTTGATAGGGAGAGGCAGATTCTATTCTCTTCTGGCTACGCCAAGTGAAGAAGGTATAAAGGCATTTTGGTCTGAAAATCACATTAAACATAATATTCCTTCTCTACCAAGTAGACGTTAGGTGGAACCACAATAAAGTAAGGAGTGACGACATGTAGAAACTCTATCACCAGTACCCTTTCTTATACTAGTTATTTATTTCTAGTGACGAAACAAACCCTGTGTATGGTCACAGGACACTTATTCCGTCTTTTATTTGAGCTTCTGTATGTCGATAACATTGGTTCTCAACTGGGAATGCAACTCAGACCGCCCTTAACGCGGAATTTGATCCCTTCGTGACAATACAGCTCGACTATACCTTGTTGTTTGTTCAAAACTGCAGATTCCTCAACATCTCCACATATTGCGCGTGAATGGGTTGGAATCCTGGCCAAGCACTAAACTTTTCACTATGTATTATCAAGCTGTAGCATGAGAACACCTAATTGCTGGTGGATAATAATTTTTATTTTTAATGCAATTTCATTCGTTGTCAACACTAACGATATCTGACGTTTTTGACTCCCAGTGAGAGACAGAATTATTTGCGAGATCACTGTACGTTCAAGGATGTTATTCCGAGCTGCTGGTGGAGAAAAATTCGGTAAGTGTCGTCTCTTTGTGTGTAGTCAACAACGATATGTTTGGGGTTCGATTCTCAGTCAGCACTGAACACTTCGTCATATTATTTCTAGTTCAAACATGCTCACATGTCGCTGTTGGTGTAACAAATCCATACTTAACGTTCCTTTTCTCTAGTATATAACAGCGATACGTGCCGGGTTGGTGTCCTGGGAAGGAAAAATTAATGTTTCGTCTCGTCATTTCATTTAATACATCTAGCTACTGCCGAGAAAATCCGATATGTCAAAGTTGATTGTGCTTCGATAACAATCCGATTAGGTTCTGGGTTCGAATCCCTGTCCAACACAAAGCTTTACCTCATTGCATTTCAAGTAAGTTACTTGTGAAGAAGCAGTATTTAACATCTCTCGTAGTTCGTTAACAGGGACAATAGATACTGGGTAGGAATTCGCGACCGTTAAAAGTGTTTACGTTATGTAATTTAAAGCTGATATCTGTTAACTGACACTGTCTAAAATCGATGGATATCACTCTCTTTATGTCTAGTCAGGAATGACTGTTGATTTCCGTCAGTCACGGAATCTTAGTTTGCATGACCTGGGTTTCAATCCATATGCAGAACGAGTCGGTTCGTCGTGTCATTTGAAGTTCATACATGTTCTCAGCTAGCTGCTCGTGAATAACGTAAATTTATAATGACGTTTTGTGTTAAATAATAATTATGGTATGTTACTTTGGAGAGGAAATCATGAATACGACGAACTTACTACGTGCATTGTCTATCTGACGTAATAATGACAGTGCTAACATTTCAGGTATGTCAGTTATTGCAATAAATGCTTACAAGCCTTAAGGACCGTCTTATCTGTGATGCGGTGTTTCCTGATATTTTTAGTATCGTAGTATTACTTTACATCCTGAGTTATTGCGATACAGAGCAGTGTTTTCTAGTGGTGACTTGTTGGAACCATTTTCAATAGTCAAAGGACTGTATCAAGGAGCGATTAGAGGACCTGCCAGACAGCTGCGTTATGTGTGTTGCAAAGGAATCAGGCGAAGTGCAATCCAGGTCGTTCGGATACTTTTGAGCATGTCTGTACTTCGTTAACAATCCGATTAGGTGCTGGGTTCGCAACCCTGTCACAAGCTTTATATGATGGCATTTCAATTTTAAACATGAGCATACCTTGTTCCTTGTGAATGACACCATATTAAACGTCGTTGGGGGTAACTGTTGTGACAGGATTCCCAGTTCAGTACAAACATTTTCGTCATTTATTTTCAGGATCTGAATTGATAACTGATACTGGTGCAAACGTCTATACTTCACGTCTCCTTATGCCTAGCGATCCGGTCTCAGTAAAGCACAAACAAAGCTTAGCTTAGTTAGCAATTGCTATAGGTGCTGGGTTTGAATCCAGATCCAGAACGACGACGTTGGTCATGTCATTTAAAGTTCAAATTTGTATACACGTAGCTGTTGATGTGTTACGAGGACAATGATATTACTGGTGATTCGCTGTTAATGTTGAGATTACCTTAGAGTGCTTGTTGCCGTTAATCGCGTTTTTCTACTGGTTCGTCCAATATCCAGTTTCCAGAGCCACTCCCCGTTGAGCGACCTGCAGCACGTGGATGGAAAACCTTTCAGAGAGCGAAAAACCTTTTTACAAGTGCTGTACAGCTTTGTAACTCCATATATTGTATCAAGTATTTAATTTTGACTAAGGATTACTGTACGATATATGCAAAATAATCCGTTTCCTCAGAACTTTTGAATGTCACTTGTTGTAATTAAGGTTAGTTTATGAGTATTATGGGGTGTCTCATCGTTAAGAACGTGTTTTCTAACATGTTTGGTATGATGATATTAGTTGACGCTTAGACTGACTGCCATAAAGACCTTTGGTCTCTTAGTACTCTCTTGCGGTACCCATTGTGTGTAGTCAAACGACTGTACCCTACGGGGTTTTGGTGTTTAGAGGACCTGCAACACAGCTACGTTATGTTGGTTGTATTCAGCAGTGACCCATTTTTTTTGCTGTCAAGTGTACGTACTGCCGCATTCACAGGGTACACCATACACGCCGGACACTCGAAGAACAATATCGTCTTTAACAGGGGGCAACATATCTCATATCGAATTACGCGCGCGTGCCACATTGGGTCTATCTGATTGGCTGCTGATGATGTCATCATGCCTGTGTAAGCGAGAAACCGTAGCAGCCCCGGCAATCAGTGAACTCCTGACGACGATGGCGGAGATGGTCATCAAAAGCTCGAGGATTTTATTCGAATTGACATGGCTTGAAAACCGAGAACGTTTTATTCATGTATGCCGTCACGAAAGACTCCGAGGACACAAGACATATAAGGGCAGCCAAATGAAAACGAAATAGACAAAAACAGGGAAGTAAACTGTTTATTGTATCAAAAGTAATCTCCATGGCTGTAATACATTGATCCCATTGTGAGACAAGGCGGTCATTGCCTTCGTGAAAAAACGTTAGCAGTTGCCTACGGAACCTTAATTGTAGTCAGGCGTGCACCACTACGTCCGAAGTAAATCTACCGCCACGAATGTCTTTCTTGAGGGCTCCAAAAGTATGGAAATCGTATGGGGAGAGATCGGGACTGTTTGGAGGATGTGTAAGGACTTCCCAGCGAAGCTTTTGCATCGTGGTAGAAACAACCTTGGCAACATGTGGGCGCGCCCATGAAGAAGTGCATGCCTGGGTTGAATCATGGCACTGTAGGCAACTGGAAACAAATTTCCATGGACGCATTAATCGTCTTGTTTCAGAGAGGGATAAATGTATTAGCAGTTATGGTGATTACTTTTGCGATAATAAATTTTTCCATGTCTCTTTCTCATTTGACTGCCCCGTACACATTGCATTCGTAGATAAAGAGAAAGACTTCGATAATGTAAACTGGAAGCAGCTCTTTCAGATTTGAAGAACGTGGGATTGGACTGGAGGGACAGAAGACTCATTCTACCCCTGGTGATTACTTTTGCGATAATAAATTTTTCCACGTCTCTTTCTCATTTGACTACCCCTTACACATTGCATTTGTAGATAAAGAGGAAGACTTCGATAATGTAAACTGGAAGCAGCTCTTTCAGATCTGAAGAACGTGGGATTGGACTGGAGGGACGGAAGACTCATTCTACCCCTGTACAAAGGTCAAAGCATGCAGATGGACGTGAACTGAAATGTGAAGACAGCGTGCATTAGAAGAAGAGTGAGAAATGTTTTCGAAGTATCGCCGAGGAGGCTGTATCCAAATTTAAGCATACAACCAAAGGCACCAAAATCAACGGACAAGAAATTCACTGTGTAATGTTTGAAAATGACATTGCATTAATGCTAATTCGGAGAAGCAACTAAGTAAAATTCTGCAAGTTGGATCATCAACATTAAAGTAAGCAAAATTGAAAATGAACACTTCGGAAAACATTAATTATTGTCAAAACATCCAATGAAGAAACACAAGCAAACAGCAAGACAGATGATAAAAACATACAATAACGATGTCAGTTCTGCTACTTGGGAAGTAGTGTCACTCATGACAATAGCTGCACCTCGGAAATCGGAAACAGAATTGCTCTCACTAAGCAGGGTTCCAGCAACTACAAACAACTCCTGACAAGCAGAAGTGTAAGTATTAAAAGTAAAAAACAATTCATCAAAACATTTCTCTGGAGTGCTTTATTATATGGCATGAAACGTGGGTCACAAAGAACCGAATATACAACTCCTGGAAGCATTGGATATGAGGATGTGGAGAAGACTGATGAGCATAAGCTATAAAGATATAAAGTCCAACGAGTGGGTCCTCAATGAAGTAGATAAAACAAGGGAGGTGATCACCAACATAGAGAAGAGTAAAACAAAATTCATTGGTGACACAATACTTCATAACAAATTCTTGACCACCAGATTGGAAGGCATGGTCTTAGGGAATAGAGGAAGAGGGAGACTGCAGAGGAATCACCTGAATTCTTTGATGAATGGATCTAAATTCAAACTGCACGCTGTATTGAAACGCTCAGCAGAGGAGAGATAAATATGGCTGTGGGGCCAAGACCTTGCCTTCAGAAGATGATGATGGTGATCATTGGTGGACGCAGAAAATTTTCCAGTTTTCCAACTTTTATACAACTGGTTCGGTGACTTTGAAAACGTGTCGTACCACAAGTACTAAATTTGACAAGAAGTTTAATTAAAGTGTTGTATGTCATATGACTGATAGTTTCAAATTGGTAATATTTTTTGAAGGGAGATTACTTTGATACATAAAAGGTAAGCATACTTCGTTAATACCTGCAATTTTTCGTGTCGTCAGTACGAATATAGCTTCACCTTTTCGATTTAACGGTATGAAACTACACCCCACTTGTGATTAAATTCAGCCCATCTAACGAGATAGAAAATGCAGTGGGAAATATACACAAATGGGATTTTTATTTATACAGGATGGTCCATTGATCGTGACCGGGCCAAATATCTCACGAAATAAGCGTCAAACGAAAAACTACAAAGAACGAAACTCGTCTAGCTTGAAGGGGGAAACCAGATGGCGCTATGGTTGGCCCGCTAGATGGCGCTACCATAGGTCAAACGGATATCAACTGGGTTTTTTTAAATAGGAACCCCCATTTTTATTACATATTCGTTTAGTACGTACGGAAATATGAAAGTTTTAGTTGGACCACTTTTTTCGCTTTGTGATAGACGGCGCTGTAATAGTCACAAACATATGGCTGAATATTTAGACGAACACGTAGGTTTTTTAAATTAAAATACAGCACGTAGGTACGTTTGAACATTTTATTTCAGTTGCTCCAATGTGATACATGTGCCTTTGTGGACGTATAATTTCTGAGAACACATCCTGTTACAGCGTGGTTACCTGCAAATACCATATTAATGCAATAAATGCTCAAAATGATGTCCGTCAACCTCAATGCATTTGGCAATACGTGTAACGACATTCCTCTCAACAGCGCGTAGTTCGCCTTCCGTAATGTTCGCACATGCATTGACAATGCTCTGACGCAAGCTTTCAGGTGTTGTCGGTGGTTTACGATAGTAAATATCCTTCAACTTTCCCCACAGAAAGAAATCCGGGGACGTCAGATCCGGTGAACGTGCGGGCCATGGTATGGTGCTTCGATGACCAATCCACCTGTCATGAAATATGCTATTCAATACCGCTTCAACCGCAAGCGAGCTATGTGCCGGACATCCATCACGTTGGAAGTACATCGCTGTTCTGTCATGCAGTGGAACATCTTGTAGTAACATAGGTAGAACATTACGTAGGAAATCAGCATACATTGCACCATTTAGATTGCCATCGATAAAATGGTGCCAGTTATCCTTCCTCCCATAATGCCGCACCGTACATTAATCCGCCAAGGTCGTTGATGTTCCACTTGTCGCACCCATTGTGGATTTTCCGTTTCCCAATAGTGCATATTATGCCGGTTTACGTTACCGCTTTTGGTGAATGACGCTTCTTCGCTAAATACAACGCGTGCAAAAAATCTGCCATCGTCCCGTAATTTCTCTTGTGTCCAGTCGCAGAACTGTGCACGACATTCAAAGTCGTCGCCATGCAGTATCTGATGCATAGAAATATGGGACGGGTGCAATCGATGTTGATGTAGCATTCTCAACACTGGCGTTTTTGAGATTCCCGATTCTCGCGCAATTTATCTGCTACTGATGTACGGATTAGCCACGACAGCAGCTAAAACATCTGCTTGGGCATCATCATTTGTTGCAGGTCGTGGTTGACGTTTCACATGTGGCTGAACACTTCCTGTTTCCTTAAATAACGTAACTATCCGGACGGTCCAGACACTTGGATGATGTCGTCCAGGATACCGAGCAGCATACATAGCATGCGCCCGTTGGGCATTTTGATCACAATAGCCATACATCAACGCGATCGACCTTTTCCGTAATTGGTAAACGGTCCATTTTAACATGGGTAATGTATCACGAAGCAAATACCGTCCACACTGGCGGAATGTTACGTGATACCACGTACTTACACGTTTGTGACTATTACAGCGCCATCTATCACAAAGCAAAAAAAGTGGTCCAACTAAAACATTCATATTTGTTTACGTACTACACGAATATGTAATAGAAATGGGGGTTCCTATTTTAAAAAAACGCAGTTGATATCCGTTTGACCTATGGCAGCGCCATCTAGCGGGCCAACCATAGCGCCATCTGGTTTACCCCTTCAAGCTAGACGAGTTTCGTTCTTTGTAGTTTTTTTGTTTGATGCTTATTTCGTAAGATATTTGGCCCGGTCACTATCGATGGACCACCCTGTGTACCAGTAATGCTACTTCCACCTTGAAAACGAAAAATCTGAAACACGACGTAAGTCTAAAAACTTGAGAAAATCCAGTTGGTTATTAACAGAAGAAACAACAGAAATGTCTCTCTTATTATTGTTCTAAGTAGAAAAACAGGACATCAACTTTAAAAACGGTTATACAACTTTGAAGCCGCCTAGGACACAAATCTTTCATCACATCACGTTTTGGATTTAGTGTGCTATGTTCTTTTGTTGCTGGCAGTAGGCGCCAGAATCCACGAGCCAGCGTGTCGGAGTAATTCCTTTTTGCAGCTCGATAAGGGATGCACGAGGGAGTCGTAGAGATTTTATTGAGGACTTATTGATAATGTTCTGTCAATCTTTAAATTTGCCAAAGTGCAGGATTGCGCAGAAACCATCGCCGCGCAAAGAGAATGGTGTAATTCCTTTTTACCAGCCTAACAACACAAGTTTTACAGTCATTGCTAAAGCCACAATATTTTCCGTCATCCTCGGCCATACAATCACAGATAATCATACTGAGAAATTCGCGAGCATTCTGTAATACGAGGGTCACTCCAAAAGAAATGCACTCTATTTTTGTAAAAATACAGCTCTCATTCTGCATGTGTGAAAGTTTTATAGAGTGTAGATACAGCCTTCCCGCTTGTTTTCAAACTTAGATCAACCCGTTCCCGTGAGTGGTGGCGTCACAGCATGTCTTCAAGATGGCTGCAACACTTGGCGTTCGTCAGAAGCAACGTGTTGTCATAGAATTCCTGTGCTGAGAAAACGAGACAGTGGGAAACATCCACAAGAGGTTTGAAAAAGGTGTATGGAGATGCTGCTGTCGATAGCAGTACAGTTAGTCGGTGGGCAAGCAGGTTACGTGATGAAAGCGGGCACGGCAATATGGAGGATTGTCCTCGCAGCGGCAGGCTTCGTACTGCAGACACTCCAGACAATGTGCAGAGAGTTAACGAATTGGTGACTGCTGACAGACGCATCACATGAACGAATTGTCACGCTACGTTGGGATAGGGGAAGGAAGTGTTTGCAGAATACTGAAAGTGTTGGAGTTAAAAAAGGTTTGTGCCAGATGGGTTCCCAGGATGTTGACAGTGGCTCACAAACAAACAAGAAAACCGGTATGCAGCGAACTTTTGGAACAGTACGAGAATGGTGGAGATGAATTCCTTGGAAGAATTGTGACAGGTGATGAAACATGGCTCCATCATTTTTCACCAGAGACGAAGAGGCAATCAATGGAGTGGCATCATGCAAATTCACCCAAGAAAAAAAAAAATCAAAACCACACCTTCTGCTGGAAAAGTTATGGCTCCGGTGTTTTTCGATTCCGAAGGACTCTTGCTTGTGGACATCATGCCAAGTAGAACCACCATAAATTCTGATGCATATGTGACGACACTGAAGAAACTTCAAGCTCGACTGAGTCGTGTTTGACCACACCGGCAACAGCAGGATGTTTTGCTGTTGCACGACAATGCACGGCCATATGTCAGTCAAAAAAACCATGGAAGCGATCACAAAACTCGGATGGACAACACTGAAACACGCACCTTACAGTCCTGACCTGGCTCCATGTGACTATCATCTCTTTGGGAAACTGAAAGACACTCTTCGTGGAACAAAGTTTGAAGATGATGACTCCCTTGTGAACGCTGCCAAACAGTGGCTACAACAAGTTGGTCCAGAATTTTACCGCTCGGGTATACAGGCGCTGGTTCCGAGATGGCGTAAGGCAGTTGAGAGGGATGGAAATTCCAGAATGAGATTTTCACTCTGCAGCGGAGTGCGCGCTGATATGAAACTTCCTGGCAGATTAAAACTGTGTGCCGGACCGAGACTCGAACTCGGGACCTTTGCCTTTCGCGGGCAAGTGCTCCACAGTTTGAATCTGCCAGGAAGTTTCATATCAGCGCACACTCCGCTGCAGAGTGAAAATCTCATTCTGCAAACATCCCCCAGGCTGTGGCTAAGCCATGTCTGCGCAATATCCTTTCTTTCAGCAGTGCTAGTTCTGCAAGGTTCGCAGGACAGCTTCTGTTAAGTTTGGAAGGTAGGAGCCAAGGTACTGGCAGAAGTAAAGTTGTGAGGACGGGGCGTTAGTCGTGCTTGGGTAGCTCAGTTGGTAGAGCACTTGCCCGCGAAAGGGAAAGGTCCCGAGTTCGAGTCTCGGTCCGGCACACAGTTTTAATCTGCCAGGAAGTTTCGGGATGGAAATTATGTGGAGAAATGAAAATATTGTTACTAAAGTATCTATCTACACACTGTAAAACTTTCAAACATGTAGAATAGAAGATGGATTTTTTAAAAAAATAGTGTGCATTTCTTTTGGAGTGACCCTCGTAAATGAAAAACGAGTACCCCTCCTTGCGGACGCCTAAGTTGATGATTAGTGTTACAGATTCAAATGACAAAACTTCAGTGTCGACAGAACAGTGCGAAAGCACGGGGAAGCGGAGTGAAGCTCTGAACGCCAGCTGCGGAGCTGGAATCAGTGCAGGGAGGCCGAGCCGGCGGATGTGACCGGAGGCGGCGTGCAGCAGGCGCGTGCGTTCCCACACACAGTGCCGGCGCCCGGCGCCACCTCCGCGTCGATCCATCAGCCCCTGCCGGCCCGCCGGCTTCCCCTCCATTAGACACACTCGCATTAAAACCGGGGGTGCCAACCCCGCACTCAGCACCGCCGCCCGAGGGGGAAAATTTACGAATCGTTCCGTCCCCCCTCCCCCTTTTTTCCCAATTTTTTTTCTCTTTCGGTCCTTTCTTCCCTCGCCCCCTTTTTGCATCTCCTACCCCGTCCTCTCTCCCTGTCCGCTTGCGCTCCGTTTCTTTCCCTTTCTTCACAGTGAAAATTCTTTAGAACGCTCGCGCCGGCAGGAAGAATCGCGGCCTCAGTACGACGCCCCTCGCAATCACGCCGACGCCGCCCCCGCAGCAGCAGCAGCAGTGGTCCGCCGCCCCCGCGTAATGACAAATTAGCGCCTCGCTCTGCATGCGCTGGCCGCGTGCGCGCGCTCGCTCGGTCTGTGTTCGGTGACTGACGTCCTGAAAGCGACTTGCTAGGGCTGAGGGGAGGGGGTTGCGAGGGTTTCTAGCGTGGCCAGAGACCGTGGAGCTGCGAGGGCGCGCACCCCCACCGACCGTGGCCGCGGATACGGGAAATCTCCGCAGCCCCCCGCACTGTGCCACTTCGCGTTGCCGCTTGCCAGCGTCATCGGTACAGAACTAATAGCAACTCACACCAGCATTTTCGGCTTCTCTTCGACTGAGAGCTGCATTGCGTCTAATATCAAATAAAGACGCGTTCGAATAATTGTTTCTTCAATATCTTTATACACCTTGTAAGTAGGCTGTTTAGGTTTTTATGTTGGTAACGCCATGTAGAGCTCTGTATGAAAATCACTGACTGTGCTGTGTGCAGTCTGTGGCTGGTTTGCATTGTTGGAATTTGCTGTTGTAGTGTTGGGCAGTTAGTTGTGAACCCTAGGACGCCCAAGCCTTTTTTTCTAAGTTGGATGCCTAAGCGGGGAGGGGGGGGGGGGCGGTTTCGGGAGCCCACAAGTATTAAATCTACATCTACATGACTACTCTGCAATTCACATTTAAGTGCTTGGCAGAGGGTTCATCGAACCACAATCATACTATCTCTCTACCATTCCACTCCCGAAGAGCGCGCGGGAAAAACGAACACCTAAACCTTTCTGTTCGAGCTCTGATTTCTCTAATTTTATTTTGATGATCATTCCTACCTATGTAGGTTGGGCTCAACAAAATATTTTCGCATTCGGAAGAGAAAGTTGGTGACTGAAATTTCGTAAATAGATCTCGCCGCGACGAAAAACGTCTTTGCCTTAATGACTTCCATCCCAACTCGCGTATCATATCTGCCACACTCTCTCCCCTATTACGTGATAATACAAAATGAGCTGCCCTTTTTTGCACCCTTTCGATGTCCTCCGTCAATCCCACCTGGTAAGGATCCCACACTGCGCAGCAATATTCTAACAGAGGACGAACGAGTGTACTGTAAGCTGTCTCTTTAGTGGACTTGTTGCATCTTCTAAGTGTCCTGCCAATGAAACGCAACCTTTGGCTCGCCTTCCCCACAATATTATCTATGTGGTCTTTCCAACTGAAGTTGTTCGTAATTTTAACACCCAGGTACTTAGTTGAATTGACAGCCTTGAGAATTGTACTATTTATCGAGTAATCGAATTCCAACGGATTTCTTTTGGAACTCATGTGGATCACCTCACACTTCTCGTTATTTAGCGTCAACTGCCACCTGCCACACCATACAGCAATCTTTTCTAAACCGCTTTGCAACTGATACTGGTCTTCGGATGACCGTACTAGACGGTAAATTACAGCATCATCTGCAAACAACCTAAGACAACTGGTCAGATTGTCACCCAGGTCATTTATATAGATCAGGAACAGCAGAGGTCCCAGGACGCTTCCCTGGGGAACACCTGATATCACTTCAGTTTTACTCGTTGATTTGCCGTCTATTACTACGAACTGCGACCTTCCTGACAGGAAATCACGAATCCAGTCGCACAACTGAGACGATACCCCATAGGCCCACAGCTTGATTGGAAGTCGCTTGTGAGGAACGGTGTCAAAAGCTTTCCGGAAATCTATAAAATAAGTTTACTGACGAAAAATTACAACTTTCAAAATGGTTTATGTATTTTAACTAGGGTATCGGTTTATAAATGTTGTTGATTGTTACAAATATTGGATTGAGTGAATAAAAAATTGACATATTACAACACAAAATACAGATGTGTTCATATACAATAGACTAATCTGAGTCCTCAACTTCAAGGCAAGAGACACACTTCACAATTTTTTCTGAATGTGTGTTACACACATGTTTATGACACTGTCCACAATACTGTTTTGGTTTATTTAGATTGTTGTACTTCTGCTTCTTTGTTTTAGCTTGTCTTACACAAACATGACACCGATCTTTCACTGCAGGAGGCTGACGTGCTTCTGTTGTCACTTCTATGACTTTCTTTTGTAGAATAGTCTCCATTGATTGAACAATTTGGTTAGATAACCCTCATGCATTGACACTTCTTTCTTCTACCTGTAATTTCACTAGTTCCATCCCAGCTTGCAGAAGATAAAGTTTCCGTTTGTTGTGTTTCTCTTCATTCCATCTTGGATCTTGCTGGATGCATATGGTGGTTCCATTGATTGCATAAATTGTGGGTTCAACGAACCCCCCCCCCCCCCCCTCTTAGGCGTCCTAGGGTCAGCGCGTAGCGTTGCGCAATTGGAGGTGAGCCGCCAGCAGTGGTGGATGTGGGGAGTGAGATAGCGGAGTTTTGAGAGCGGATGATCTGGACGCGTGTCCGCCAGAAAGAGTAAATTTGTAATACTGGATATCATGAACTGATATATATATATATATATATATATATATATATATATATATATATATATATATATATATATACATATATATATTATGACTTTTGAACACTATTAAGGTAAATACATTGTTTGTTCTCTATCAAAATCTTTCATTTGCTAACTATGCCTGTCAGTAGTTAGTGCTTTCAGTAGTTAGAATCTTTTATTTAGCTGGCAGTATTGGCGCTCGCTGTACCTCAGTAGTTCGAATAACGAAGATTTTTGTGACTTAAGTGATTAATGAAAGGTATAGGTTATTGTTAGTCGGGGCCATTCTTTTGTAGGGATTTTTCAAAGTCACATGGCGTTGCGCTAAAAATATTGTGTGTTAGTTTAGTGTTGATCAGAATAGGTAAAGAGCGAAATGTCTGAGTACGTTCAGTTCTGTTCAGCTGTTTGAAAATCAAATAATGTAACAGGTTTATCAGCACAGTCATTCACAAATTTTTCCAAGGGGACGTTAATTTTCCTAAGGGGTCGTTTCATAACCTTTAGAACTCAGCTGCATTCCTTTATACCTGCAGAAAACGATGCAGGATTTGTATCTCATACCTTTTCTTCTCTTCATAGGAGGGTGAGTAATTAAGTAAGTTGCAAACTTGGATAGAGAGACCAGAACTGCGTGTACCAGCCTGAATTTCCTTTTTCGAAATACTCCTCTTACAAACCTAAATACTTATCCCATCGTTCGACAAAGTGTTAAAAGCCTGCAGCGTAGGATTATTGTGGCAGCATTCGCACCTAACGAGTGACCCCTCGTGATAATCAAGGTCTTTGGTTTCCTTGAATTGCTGCAGCCTATAAGACTGATGTGTTCTGTAGGTAACGAAATACAATGTGCCATCACTGGATAATCAAAGAGGCTAGCACGCTTCTTGTTCTGCATCTACATCTACATCCATACTCCGGAAGCCACCTGACGGTGTGCGGCGGAGGGTACCTTGAGTACCTCTATCGGTTCTCCCTTCTATTCCAGTCTCGTATTGTTCTTGGAAAGAAAGATTGTCGGTATGCCTCTGTGTGGTTCTAATCTCTCTGATTTTATCCTCATGGTCTCTTCGCGAGATATACGTAGGAGGGAGCAATTTGCTGCTTGACTCATCGGTGAAGGTATGTTCTCGAAACTTCAACAAAACCCCATACCGAGCTACTGAGCGTCTCTCTTGCAGTCTTCCACTGGAGTTTATCTATCCGTAACGCTTCTGTGATTACTAAATGATCCTGTAACGAAGCGCGGTGCTCTTCGTTGGATCTTCTCTATCTCTTCTATCAACGCTATCTGGTACGGATCCCACACTGGTGAGAAATATTCAAGCAGTGGGCGTACAAGTGTACTGTAACCTACTTCCTTTGTTTTCGGATTGCATTTCCTTAGGATTCTTCCAAAGAATCTCACTCTGGCATCTGCTTTACCGACGATCAACTTTATATGATCATTCCATTTTAAATCACTCCTAATGCCTACTCCCAGATAATTTATAGAATTAACTACCGGCTGCTGACCTGCTATACTGTAGCTAAATGATAAAGGATCTTTTTTTTCTATGTATTCGCAGCACATTACACTTGTCTACATTGAGATTCAGTTCCCATTCCCTGCACCATGCGCCAATTCGTTGCAGATCCTCCTGCATTACAGTACATTTTTCCATTGTAACAACCCCACGATATACTACAGCATCATTCGCAAAAAGCCTCAGTGAACTTCCGATGTTATCCACAAGGTCATTTATGTATATTGTGAATAGCAACGGTGCTACGACACTCCCTTGCGGCACACCTGAAATCATTCTTATTTCGGAAGACTTCTCTCCATTGAGAATGACATGCTGCGTTCTGTTATCTAGGAACCCTTCAATCCAGTCACACAATTGGTCCGATAGTCCATATGCTCTTATTTTGCTCATTAAACGACTGTGGGGAACTGTATAAAAGGCCTTGCGGAAGTCAAGAAACACGGCATCTACCTGGGAACCCTTGTCTATGGCCCTCTGAATCTCGTAGACGAATAGCGCGAGCTGGGTTTCACACTTTCTTATCCTTTGCTGAATTCCTTTATCCTGTAGAACACGAATTCCGATGAAATAAAGTTCTAACCATATCTGGGACGAATTTCGCTATGGACGTGCTCTGCGGAAAGTCCGTCGGCTCACAAAAATCGTGTTGTTCTACTCGGGTACACACTTATAGTACATATGCCACCTTCGTCTGATAGCATTGACCATCGAATACTGCGTATCAGCTACCTTCCAAGCGACGTGTGCTGCCGTCTTCTAGATACGTATAGGCGCTAAATTTGAAACGACAAGTGTATTGTGGCGTTTGCGACTTATTTATTCACTCACCCTGGTATACAATCTGACGCCGCCAGCTCGCTTCTACTAGTATGTACAGGTTAATCTCAGGAACCGCATGGTTCAAATGGCTCTGAGCATTATGGGACTTAACATCTCAGGTCATCAGTCCCCTAGAACTTAGAACTACTTAAACCTAACTAACCTAAGGACATCACACACATCCATGCCCGAGGCAAGATTCGAACCTGCGACCGTAGCGGTCGCGCGGTTCCAGACTGAAGCGCCTAGACCCGCTCGGTCAGGAGCGGCCGGCTTAATCTCAGGAACTATTTGTGGGATTTTGATACGGTTTTTACTAATATAATTATTCACGATGAAGGTTACAGTATACAACTTACAAATATTCTATGGACATTGACTGAACTATGATGAATTAAAGTCTTCCTCCGCTGCGGAAACGGCATTTCCATCTAGCGATACAGCTGCCGCAACTCCTGAGAGCAGAGAAGCTGAAGTGGAATCCGAGTCGAATGTGGTGCTAGAGCGCTAAAAAGTGTTTCTTGAAACCGAGAGGCCACATGCTCGAAACCCGGCCGGACACGGATTTTCAGTCTCCCTGGAATTCACCTTTCACTGAAGCGAAACATGATTCTGATTCGACTATTAAAATCCTCCTGGGTGTTGTACCGTGTCATTGTGTAAAATGATTTATTTATAAGGTATAAAACCAACGATCTGACCGTATTACAACGGCCTTCCTCAGAGCAACTGTCTTGTCCTGAGACCGGCCGCGGAAGCCGACATAGCTATGATGGTTCGAATTCCACGTAAGCTAGAGGGCTCCTTTTCCCAGAGATGAATCCCAGTCAAGCCTGGTACTCTAGCCGGCAGAGCTCAGCGGTAGCTGGCTGCCCTCTGTAATAAAAAAAGACTGAGTGAAATATTCAAAGATCAACTAGAACAGGTGTCATATGACGTCCGCCACGACTAACTGCAAAGAAAAAAAAAGGCGTGGAAGTTCGTGTGATCGAATGTCCGTAGATGTCTCGATTTTTATCTGCGTCTCCCAACACAGCATTCACCTCGCTATGATGGGTGGACATTCGCCAGACGAAACGTCGTTCGGATTCCACTTTTCGCTGTTTAAAACTGGCTAGACCCAAGTCGCCGAAGTGACATCCAATTCAAAGACTCGTACCAGGTCACTGAGCCACACAAAGTTATTATTATTATTGTTACCAAAGTCTCTACATACCAGGTGGTTATAATTAATGAGCAGCCACTCATGGAGGTCCAATGTGGCCTACAACTGACGTATGGCAGCGAAATTTGGTATTTGTAAGTTTCAGTTTAGTTTTAGTTATGTCATGTTCCGTAGATCATTTTCCCGATAATTTTATCGATATGATGTGGGACAAGTCAGATTACAAGATATATATATACACATGAATAGTGCTAATATTAATATTACTGAAAATTTTAGTTCTACACATGCAGCTACATTTATAGGTACAATTTTTTTTTACCAGTTCTGAAACAGAAACTCGTCCACGGAATAGAAGGAGTTGTCCAAAAGAATTGATTTTAAGCTAGATTTAAAATTTGATCTGCTACCTGCCAGACACTTTATGTTGTTAGGCAAATGATCAAAGATTTTTGTTCCTGAATAATGTACTCCTTTTTGAGCAACTGGCAGCTTCAATAACGGATAGGAAGGGTCATTTTCCCCTCTAGTGTTGTACGTATGAACATCACTGTTCTCGAATTGAGATGGATTATTTGTAACGAATTTCATTAGAGAATATATGTACTCTGATGGTGCAGTTAAAGTACCTAACTCCTTGAAAAGGTGCCTACATGACGTCCTTGGGTGAACGCCACTAATTATTCTCGCTCTTTTTTATACAATCAATACTTTATGTCTCAGTGGTGAGTTACCCCAGAAAACTATCCCGTAAGACATTATTGAGCGGAATTATGCAAAATATGTTAGGAGGCTGATCTGTTTATTACCAGGACTAGCGATAATAACGAAGAGCGATCAATGAGAACACCCAAAAATTTGAAGAAATCTACCCTGTTAACTGAGCCCTGTTCATATGCTGCATCAAATGTCGGTATGACTCTGTTCGGTGTACAGAACTGGATATAGTGAGTTTTTTCAAAATTAAGGGATAGTAAATTTTCTGAGAACCACTTAATAATTTTTTGCAAGATATCCTTGACAATATCTTCTGCTGCTTTAATGGGTTAACCGATTAACGCTGGAACAAAACTAGTTCTAATTTTGGTCATCAGGTGTATATCTGACGCTGTACACTGTCTGTATGACGATATGCCATGCACGCCGTCATTTGAACAGTATGGCTACCAAGAAAAGAGGCCGTGTGATGTTAATGAAACTGTTAATGAAATTGTTTTATGTGAACTACAACAATTACAGTGCTGCATTGAGTGAGTGTCGCTGACTGAAAGGGCTGAGGAGAGGCCCGATGTCATTAAATGGCTTGATGAAGATGATAATGAATTTGGAAAACAGAGGTGAGTTTGGTGGGGCACCTGGAAGGGGAAGGCGTCCTATCGCGTTGGAAATTATTGACGACGTTGCTGTTGGTGTAGCGCTAGAATATTCTAACCCCTGGTCAACAGTACGGAAACGTTTGCGGTCTATTTTACACTGATATCAGTACAAGATCCAGACGGTGCTGCAACTAAAACCTCATGATCTGCAGAAATCTTCTGAATTTGCTCTTCGGTCTCTGGCACGATTCGAAGCTGATGACATGTGGCAGGGCATTTTACACTAAATAGTGCAATGAATAGACAGACCCACCATTAAATCACGTGTCGTGCAAGAAGAGCCATTGCAGTCGCCGTATGTGACTGTGTGGTGTGGATTCACAAGCAACTTTATTCTCGGTCCGCTCTGGCTCTGAGCACTGTGGGACTTGGCTTCTGAGGTCATCAACCCCCTAGAACTTAGAACTACTTAAACCTAACTAACCTAAGGACATCACAAACATCCATGCCCGAGGCAGCGCGGTTCCAGACTGTAGCGCCGAGAACCGGTCGGCCACTTCGGCCGGATCGATCCGTTCTTCGTGGAAGAGAGTGCACCCAGTGAGCATCCTAGGTGAACCGCGATGTCTGCACTTTATCGAGACCTCCTTGTACAGCACGTGATTCCTGCTTTTGAAGAGCGTAACTGTATGGAAACTTCTGTTTTCGAGCAAGATGGGAAACACATCATGTCGCTCGCTCAGTGAAAGATTTTCTTAATGCAACCTTCGAAGAATGTATTATCTCCAGCAGTTTTCCAGATGCATGGCCTGCAGGATCATCTGATCTGAAACCATGTGACTTTTGGCTCATGAAATATCAGAAAGAACGCGTTTACCAGTGATACTTTGGGTCTCTATCTGATCTGAAGGTCAGTTTGCAGGAGCACGTTGCTCAGATTCCACCAGAACTGCTGCGAGCAACGGTTGATCATGTCGTTTTACGGATGCAGCATCTCGTCGATGTCTCCGAAGCTCATACTGAACATATTGTGCAAGCAGCGGTTGATAATAAAATCAACAATATGCCTTTCTCACTTGTTTGACCTTTTATGGCCACATCCCGTCCCTAATCCGGAAATATTTCTATTTCTGCGTTCATAGCGCCTGATGTGCACCTAGTGGCCAAAAATGGAACTAATTTTTTATCCAGTGTAAATCTGTTCTGCATTAACGTACTAGCACATCTGCCAAGTTTTGCTGTATACGATAATTACAGTCCACAACGGATCTCCGTGAGTAGCTGCACTTTAAGCATAAGCACCTATTAAATACTGCCTCACCGAGCGAGGTGGCGCAGCGGTTAGCATGCTGGACTCGCATTCGGGAGGACGACGTTTCAAATCAGCGTCCGGCCATCCTCATTTAGGTTTTCTGTGATTTTCCTAAATCATTTCAGGCAAATGCCGCGATGGTTCCTTTTAAAGGGCATGGCCGATTTCCTTCCATCCTTCCGTAATCCGATGGGACCGATAACCTCGCTGTTTGGTCCCCTCCCCCCAAATCAACCAACCAACCAATACATCCGCCTTTTATACAAGTTACAAATTAAAGTCCCTCGCCACCTTTTTCTGGCTGTATGTGAAAGTTACTGCCAGTAACTGCTGTAGGGATTTTGATACGCTTTTCACTAATTGATACACTGATTCATGAGAAATGTTCGTTTGTATAATTAATAAATATTTGGTGCAAATTGGACGAATTACGATGAATTACAGTTCCCCGCCGCGTCTTTCTGTCTGTATGTGAAAGACACAGCCGCGACGGCTCCGCCGTGAGTAGGCGCTTTGCTGCACGACTCGCATCGTTTGCGGTCTGCTAGGCTCTGCAGTACGCCGACAAGTGGCGCCGGCAGCTCAAATTGTTTAATTTATATGAAATTGATGATACGCAGGGGCCCGTAAATATACACTGCTGACCACCGTAAGTGCAACACCCTGAAGGAAGCATCCGAATCAAGTGAAATTTACACCATGAGTTTGCAACGATGAGATATGGAACTGATTAGAATTTCAGCGCAGACGCACATCACGCGCGCCTGTGGCGCCACCTCATAGCGCCATTTAAGGCTTGGCGATTTCGACGAGTGTACGTTCGGCACGTGTGTTTACCTTGTGGTTGTTTCACAAGACGATCAGTTATGCCTCGTAGACAACAGCGAACATCTTTTGATCAAGTATCCGAGTTCGACAGAGGAAGGATAGTGGCTTACCGAGATTGTGGATTATCATACAGAGAAATCGCTAGTCGTGTTGAACGAAACCAAACAACTGTAATGCGGATATGTGACCGTTGGATGCAGGAGGGTACGACGGACCGACGGGGTCGATCGCATTCACCTCGGTGCACCACTGCACGTGCTGATAGGCAAATTGTGCGCATGGCAGTGACGGATCGCTCAGTGACATCCCGAACCATAGCACAGCACATTGCGTCTGTAACGCATCATCCAGTGTCTGCGCGTACCATTCGACGCCGTTTACAGCAGAGTGGTCTGTCCGCAAGACGTCCATTGCTTCGTCTACCATTGACGCAGAACCACAGACGTCTCCGTCGCCAATGGTGTGATGACAGACGGATGTGGACGGCAGAATGGAATGACGTTGTCTTTACTGACGAGGCACGCTTCTGTCTGCAGCACCACGATGGTCGGATTCGAGTGTGGAGACACCGTGGAGAGAGGATGCTGGACAGCTGCATTATGCACCGCCACACTGGTCTTGCACCGGATATTATGGTATGGGGCGGTATTGGATATTACTCTAGCACGCCTCTAGTACGCATTGCCGGTACTTTAAATAGCCGGCGCTACATATCCGAGGTGCTGGAGCCAGTTGTCCTTCCTTACCTTCAGGGCTCGGCCACAGCCATATTTCAACAGGATAATGCGCGACCACACGTGGCACGCATTGTCCAAAGGTTCTTCGTCAATAACCAGATTGAAGTGCTTCCATGGCCGGCTCGCTCTCCGGATCTTTCGCCGATAGAAAACATGTGGTCCATGGTTGCTCAACGAGTGACCCAGATTACATCCCCAGCTGCCACACCAGATGATCTTTGGCAACGTGTGGAAGCTGCTTGGGCTGCTGTACCCCAGGAACACATCCAACGTCTCTTTGACTCAATGCCGAGACGTGTGGCAGCGGTGATCTCCAACAATGGTGGCTACTCTGGCTACTGATTCTGGCAGGAACCACATGTCACAGACGTCTGTAAACGTAATCATTTGATACTTGGTCAACATGTTATCTACAAAACAAATTTTGTTGTGCTACCTCTTGTCTTTCTTGGTGTTGCATTTACGGTGGCCAGCAGTGTATTATCGCTACGCCAGACAAGTAGTCCGGCCGTAGGTACATCTGCGCTTTCGAAGCCGAGACGGCCCGCTAGTAATTGCTAAAGTAAAAGAAATACTGGATGAATACAATGAAATTAGAACTGTAAACACTAAAAAAACATTAGAAACTGCTGTTCCTAATCAAAGCTGGCCTCTCCCGGCTGACACAGGCCTTCTTAAACAAAAGAAATAACAGGAGGCAGTACTTGATAGGGGCATTTATTGACAGGAATAAAACTGAATAACGAACAGGATCAGTCATAGCAGCAAACCTTCCTGATGAAATGTAAGCTGGGAAATGGAAGCTCAAACAATCAGGCAGAGAGCTTCACCGTTGTAAAGGCTCTCGAAAAGCTAAACACGTTAGATGGCTTAAAAGACTGTAGTAATACAGACCGACGATAAAACAACATTACGTTCTTTAAGGCAACGAAACCATCACAACAACCTCATTGAAAAAACAAGAAGTAACATAAGAATGTTGCAAGGGAAGAACTAAATTGTAGACACTGCACGGGTTAAAGTTCACACAGGCATAGACCTACACGGAAATGAACTTGCAGGTTAAACGGCAAAAGAGGCATCCATATCAGAGGAGGAAGTTAGCTATCGTTGACACCAATTTCACGAAATGCAGTTCTGGAACAACTGGAGAAAGAATGGAAACAGACCACCAAAGAAGTTTTGTAACGCGGACCAAAGACCAGCGATCAGGTTATCGAGCTCTGCGCTAATTTTACGGGGACGTTAAGTGGACACACAAAACTGAAACCTTACTACCATCAACTTAGAATTACTAACAACGCCATGTGTCCATGGAACAACCGAGAAGGCCAAAGCTGGCCAACTGTCAGGAATGAACCGGTAAAGCTCTTTTTAAAAGGCTTCTATAATTTACGTAATTCAAAACAAGTTCAAAGTTTTAAATTTCAGTCCCTCCCGCAAAATAAACTCTGTAGTTATTTTAGGGCAGCAACTAATCGTCTATGGGCAGTATCATTGATTAATAATCAAAACTTACTTGATCCCGTGTTCGAACCCTGCCATCGCTTAAATTCTGAATAAAAATCATCAGCAAATGCAGCCGAAGATTTCCTGTATAAGAAGTCACCCTCATTCAGCCAACGGCCTTGTCAAAGAGGGCGAATGAGGGGAGAAGGGTTCAAGGCACCCTCGTGGCCTTGGGGTACGAAACTGCCCCTAAGGGAAGAAGAATCAGCAACGAACAACGGTACGAGGATGTAAAAGGCAATGGAAACCACTGCATTAAAGACAGATAATGTGAACCCACAGGGCATGTGGCCTGAAATTGAAAAAGTGTCATGGTGATCTCTCCATTGGCAAAAGATTCGGATCTTCGGGAGGGGACAGTCAAGGGGGAGTTGAATGTAAGGAAATGACTGAATAACCAGCGAAAAGATGACGTTCTGAGAGTCGGGACATGCAGTGTCAGAAGTTTAAATGAGGCGGGAAGCTAGAAAATCTGAAAGGGAGATGCTAAGGTTCAGTCTAATCTGGATATAGTGAGGGTCAGTGAAGTGAAATGAAAGGAAGACAAGAGTATCTGGTCAGATGAGTATGAGGTAACAGCAGCAGAAAATAGCATAACGAAAGTAAGATTCGTTTTGAGTTGGAAGGTAGGACAGAGAATGAGTTACTGGAATAGTTCAGCGATAGGATCGTTCTCATCAGAATCGACATTAAACCGACAACGACAATGGTAGTTCAGGTATACATGTTGACATGGCAAGCAGAAGATGAAGAGATATAGAAATTATATGAGGATACTGAACGGGTAATTCAGTAAAGTAAGCTCAAAATCTAATAGTTGTGGGGGACCGGAATGTGATTGTAGGGGAAGCATCAGAAGAAATGATTACAAGAGAATATGGGCTTCGTAGTAGTAATGAGAGAGGAGAAAGACTAATTGAGTTCTGCAATACATTCCAGACAGCAATAGCGAATACTCTATTTAAGAATCACAAGAGGAGGAGGTATACTTGAACAAGGCCAGGAGATACGGGAAGATTTCAGTTAGATTACATCATGATAGGGCAGAGATTCCGAAATCAGATACAGACCCAGATCACAATTTAGCAGTGATGAAGAAAGGCTGAAATTTAAGAGACTCGTCAGGACGAATCAGTATTCAAAGAAGTGTGATACGAAAGTACTTAGGAATGAAGAAGTATGCTTGAAGTTCTCTAAGGCTATAGAAGCAACAATAAGGAATTTGCTGAGTAGGCACTTCAGCTGAAGACAAATGGGGATCTATAAAAATGGGAATTCACAGAAGTTGGAAAAAACAGAGGTTCAAAGAAGGTAATTGCGAAGAAACCATGGGTTACAGAAAAAATACCTCAGTTGATCGGTGGAAGACGGAAGTACAAAAATGTTCAGAGGAATTCAGAAACAGAGAAATACAAGTTACTTAAGGACATAAAGCGGAAGTGCAGGGATGGTAAGACGAAATGGCTACATGAAAAATGTGAAGAAATCGAAAAAGAAAGGACTGATTCTGCATATAGGAAAGTCAAAACAACATACGGAGAAATTACAAGTAAGGATGGTATCATCTAGTGGCAGTGAGAATCACACTGGTAAATTCAGACGAGAGAGTGGGTAGGTGGAAAGAATACAATGAAGGCCTATATGAGGGGGAAGACTGATGATGTGATACAAGAAGAAACAGTAGTTGGTATAGAAGAGATAGTGGAACCAGAATTAGAATGAGAATTGAAAAGAGCTTTGGACGACTTAAGATCGAACAAGGCAGAAGGGATGGATAACATTCCACCAGACTTTCTAAAATCGTTGGGAAAGTGGCAACAAAACACCTATTCACTTTGGTGAAGATTGCAAAAGCCGACAAGTGCAAGAATTACCGCACAATCAGCTCAACAGCTCATTTGTCCAAATTGCTGACAATAGTAATATACAGAAGAATGGAAATAAAATGGAAGATGTTTCAGATAACCATCAGTTCGGCTATATTAAAGGTAAAAGCACCAGAGAGGCAATTCTGACGTTGCAGTTGATAACGGAAGCAAGAGTGAAGAAATATCAAGACACATTCATGGGATTTGTCGACCTACAAAAAGCGCTCAACAATTAAAAAAAATGGTGCAAGATGTTCGAAGTTCTGAGAAAAATAGGAGAATGCTAAAGGCGAAGACGGGTAATATACAAAATATACAAGAGCGAAGAGGAAAGAATAAGACTAGAAGAACAAGAATGAAGTCCCCATATTAAAAAGGGAGTAAGACAGGTATGTAGTGTTCTGCCCCTACTGTTCAGTTTATGCGTCGAAGCAGCAATTACGGAAAGAAAAGAAATGTTCAAGAATGGAATTAAAATTCAAGCTGAAAGGATAGCAATGATAAGATTCGCTGATGACATTGCTATCCTCAGTGAAAGTGAAGAAGAATTACAGGAACCTCTGAATGGAATGAACAGACTAATGAGTGCAGAATATGGCCTGAGAGTAAATCGACGAAAGATGAAAGTAATGAGAAGTAGCATAAATGAGAATAGTTATAAACTTGACATCAGTGTTGGTGATCAGGCAGTAGATGAAGTTAAGGAATTCTGCTGCCCAGACTACAAAAAAATCTATGACGGAAGGAGAAAGGAGGACACAAAAAGCAGACTGGCATTGGCAAAAAGGGC
Source organism: Schistocerca piceifrons (assembly GCF_021461385.2). NCBI lineage: Eukaryota > Metazoa > Arthropoda > Insecta > Orthoptera > Acrididae > Schistocerca > Schistocerca piceifrons. Next base: position 423,474,692 of record NC_060142.1, on the reverse strand, counting down.
ATTTCTAAACAAGAGAAGGCTGTTAGTATCAAACAGAGGCCTCAATTTGAGAGAGAAATTTCTGAGAATGTACGTTTGGAGCGCAGCATTGTGTGGTAGTGAAACATGTACTGTGGGAAAACCGGAACAGAAGGGAACCGAAGCATTTGAGATGTGGTGCTACAGAAGAATATTGAAAGTTAGGTCAACTGATAAGGTGAGGAATGAAGAGGTTCTCTGGAGAATCGGCGAGGAAAGAAATATATGGAAAACACTGAAAAGAAGAAGGGATATGATGGTAGGAAATGTGTTAAGACATCATGGAATAGCTTCCACAGTACTAGAGGAAGCTGTAAATGGTAAAAACTGTAGAGAAAAACGAAGATTGAAATACACCCAGCAAATAATTGAGGACGTAGGTTGCAAGTGCTACTCTTAAATGAAGAGGCTGGCACACGAGAGGAACTCGTCTTGGGCCGCATCAGACCAGTGAGAAGACTGATGATTCAGAAAGGACAGTAAGAGAAATTATGCATTATTTAAATTTCTTTTGCACGTCTACAACAAAAGTTGGAGTTATATAAACCAATACATGTACTATTAATCTATGTAAAGGAGTATGTAAATAATAGTAATAAATTGTCATCCTCCATGCAATACACTATTTCCTAGCATCCATCCTCTCGTATGGCTTCCACTGTTTTCGGAAAATTTATTTCTACTTTTACGAAGCGAATCCTTTCCTGCCGCCACAATAATCAGTTAGAGACTCATTCTATGTGAAATTTCAGTTTTGAACTTCAACTGTGAAAAAAAAATGGCTCTGAGCACTATGGGACTTAACATCTGTGGTCATCAGTCCCCTAGAACTTAGAACTACTTAAACCTAACTAACCTAAGGACATCACACACATCCACGCCCGAAGTAGGATTCGAACCTGCGACCGTAGCGGTCGCGCGGTTCCGGACTGAGCGCCTAGAACCGCTAGACCGCCGCGGCCGGCTCAACTGAGATGTGCCCGTCTGATTGCGCTCGAAAATTGCAGAGCAGAAAGTATTTAGGAAGGGAAGGTCTTGTAATAGTAATATTCCTACAAAATAGGGGAGTTCATTATGCAAACGCATACAGGTTTAATAGACCATGAAAAATTTCCACCAGGTCAGCCGACATATTTTGTCGAGGATTTTAGAAAGACTTTGCGCCATTTCTCACTTTGCGCTGCACACTGGTGTGTCGGTAAAGTCGGATCTGCTTACAGAGGTGTGCAGAAATCAGACTGCAACCTTACAGAGTAGCGACAGTGCATCAACTGACCAATTGAGATGCACTGCTCGACGTGAGTACTGCGACTGGAAATGGCGGTCTGTGTTTGATGGGGGCTACACGTGCGCAGTACATGAAGTGCGCAATCTGCAACATGAAGTTAAAGATCGCCGTCCTTTCAGAAGTTTTCTAGTAAGATGTCTTAATTAGCGAAATTTCTTTTTGTAATGAAGGTGAATTTGTCGAGTGCGCGAACAGCGCAGAGTCCTATTTTTGCTGTTTATGATGAGGCGAGGAGCGGGGATGAGGGTTGAAACATGCTATCGGAGGCTCGCGTACTGCACTCTAGTCAAGTCGCTAGGACCAGCCAACTTAAAGGTGGGATTCCTATGCAGCGTCTGACGCACTTGTCTGCCGTTATGCGTCTGCCACGCTGTACTGCTACTAATGGTATTACAATGAAGAGCCAAAGAAACTGGAACACCTGCCTAGTAGTAGGGCCCCCGCGAGCATGCAGAAGTGCCGCAGTACGACCTGGCATGGACTAGACTAACATCTGAAGTAGTGCTGGAGGTAACTGACACCATGAATCCTACAGGGCTGTCCATATATCCGTAAGAATAGGAAGGTGTGGAGATCTCTTTTGAACAGTGCGTTGCAAGGCATCCCAGATATGCTCATATTATTCACGCCTGGGAAGACTGGTGGCCAGCGGAAGTGTTGAAACTCAGAATAGTGTTTCTTGGAGCCACTCTGTAGCAATTCTGGACGTGTGAGGTGTAGCATTGTCCTGCTGGAATGCACAATGGAAATGAATGGATGCAGGTGATCAAATAGGATGCTTGCGTACGTCAGAATCTTTTCTAGACGTATCAGGGGTCCCATCTCACTCCAACTACACACGTCCCTCACTATAACAGAGCCTCCAACAGCTTAAACAGTCCCCTGCTGACATGCAGGGTATATGGATCCATGAGGCTGACTCCTCCATACCCACCCGCTCAATAGAAAGTGAAACGAGACTCGTCCGACCAGGCAACATGTTTCCAGTCATCGACAGTCCAATGTTGGTGTTGACGGGCCCAGGCGAGGGGTAAATCTTTGTGTCATGAAGTCATCAAGGGTACACGAGAGGGCCTTCCGTTCCGAAAGCCCATATCGATGATGGTTCGTTGAATGGTTCTGACGCTGAGACTTGCTGACGGCCCAGCATTGAAATCTGCAGCAATTTGTGGAAGTGTTGCATTTCTGTCACACTGAACGATTCTCTTCAGTCGTCTTTGGTCCCGTTCTTGCAGGATCTCTTTCCGGCAGCAGCGATGTCGGAGATTTGATGTTTTACCGGATTCCTGATATTCACGGCACATTCTTGAAATGGTCGTACGCGAATGTCCCCACTTCATAGCTACCTAGGTGATGCTGCGTCCCATCGCTCGTGCGCCGACTATAACACTACGTTCAAACTCACTTAAATCTTGATAACCTGCCATTGTAGCAGCAGTAATCGATCTAACAACTGCGCCAGAGGCTTGTGTTATGTAGACGCTGCCAATCGCAACGCCGTATTCTACGTGTTTATATGTATCTGTATTTGAATACGCATGGGGTACAAAGAAGGAGCCTCCTAGAAGATTGTGAGCCTGGAGACTGAAGACAGGCACAATCGGGCGTACCCTGGAAACGGTGAAAGATTTCACCGGCTAATCCTTCTAACACCAGATCAAGTTAAAGTCCAAAACCAAACGAACATCAAGATGCAACGGCCTTTATCAAGACCACCCCTTGTGACGATCTCTATAAATATTGAGGGATTCTCTAGTCATAAGAGTGTTTTATTAGCAGACATGTGCTATAAGCATAAATGCGACGTATTGTTGATGCAGGAAACACACCGGGGAGCCACCAGCCACAGACCTAAAATAGCAGGAGTGGATTTGGCCATTGAAAGACCTCACGACAAGTATGGGAGTGCGATTTTCATCAGACCCGGGCTCAACGTAACATCAGCCGCAATGACAGAAGTAAATAACATTGAAGTACTTACCATTCGCGCCCAGAAGTTCTCTGTGACGTCTGTGTACAAACCACCAGATGTGGACTTTGTTTTCCATGAACTAAACAATTTTACATATGACCATATTAATTTTGTCATGGGCGATTTCAATTGCCATGGTGAAGCATGGGGATATAATGAGATTGATGAGAATGGTGTACAGCTTGAATCCTGGGCTGACACTAATGACTTACAACTCATTCATGACCCAAAACAGCCAGCATCGTTCAACATTAGAAGATGGAGAAGGGGATATAATCCTGACAACATCTTTGTGAGTAGGAAGTTGGCAGCACAGTGCATGAAGCTTGTTGAAGAACCTATCCCAAATACACAACACAGACCCGTTGTTTGTGTTGTGAATGCCGTGGTTAAACCAGAGGAGATGCCTTTCCGAAGACGGTTTAATTTCAAAAAGGCAGACTGGCAGAAATTTAAAGAGCAATTGGACGAACAGATTGAGAAAATCACTCCTCGACCAGATGAGTATGGTAGATTTATCGATCTTGTGAAGGGGATCTCAAGGGAAAACATCCCAAGGGGTTGCCGTACCCAGTACATCGAGGGTCTGACCGGCAGCAGCAAGGTCTTACTTGACAGGTACCAAAAGCTGTTCACTCAGGACCCCTTCAGCGAAGATACGATGGAGGCTGGGGAGGAACTAATGCAGGCTATTGCTGAGGATAAGAGATCACGGTGGTGCAAACTAGTCGAGAATCTTGACATGAAACAAAACAGCAGACGTGCATGGAAATTACTGAAAAACTTAAGTGGGGACCCAACTGACAACCAGCAGAAGAACAACGGGGTAACAGCAAACTAGATTGCTAGCCAACTTCTGAAGAATGGGAGAACCAAAGGGAAAAGAGAAAGAGAAAGGGAAAGAGTTATACCCCAAGAACAAAAAGATTACGGACTCCTCAATGCTTCATTCACAGCAACCGAACTGGAAGACGCCATTCAGAGTATGAAACTGAATAAGGCCGCTGGAACTGATGACCTTAGAACGGAGCAGATAAAACAGTTTGGGCCCAAAGCTCGAAACTGGTTACTACAAATGATGAACACCTGTATTAAAGAGCTGAATATTCCAAAACTATGGCGGCAGGCGAGAGTGGTGGCTTTACTAAAACCTGGCAAGGAGATAAAGGACCCCAAAAGTTACAGACCAGTGTCACTTCTATGCCATCTCTATAAGATACTGGAGCGGATGACTCTCAACCGGGTGGCAGAAACTATAGATGGAAAGCTCATAAAGGAACAAGCCGGTTTCAGACCAGGAAGATCTTGTTGTGGGCAAATACTTAATCTGACGCAACATATAGAAGACGGGTTTGAAAAAAAATTAATAACTGGAGCAGCTTTCATAGAACTTACTGCTGCATACGACACGGTAAACCACAGAAAGCTATTGCGCAAATTATATCACCTCACAAGGGACTGTAGGTTGACGATGGTTATTGGTAGCCTTCTGCAGAATCGAAGATTTTATGTCTCCCTAAATGGCAAGAACAGTAGATGGCGACTGCAGAAGAATGGCTTACCACAAGGAAGTGTACTTTCTCCCATCCTTTATAATGTGTACACTAATGACCAACCTATACCTCAAGATGCAAGACTGTTCGTATATTCTGATGACACAGCTGTGGTAGTCCAGGGGTCCAATTTTGATGCAACATCTGGAAATCTCTCTAGAGCTCTTGAAGAACTGGCTCAATACTACGACGCCAATCACCTCAAGCCAAACCCTGACAAAACCCAAGTATGTGCTTTCCACCTGCGCAATAGAGATGCTGGAGTTGAGCTCGACGTTACATGGCAAGGTAAGAAGCTAAAGCACTGTCCAACACCTAAATACCTTGGGGTTGTACTTGACAGAACGCTTTCCTTCAAGCAGCATTGCCAAAACACCAATGCTAAAGTCTGCTCCAGGAATAACATCATCCGCAGGCGGACAAACTATGAATGGGGAGCTCAACCATCAGTACTGAGAACATCAGCACTTGCTCTGTGTGTTTCTGCAGCAGACTACGCAGCGCCAGTATGGGAAGCATCTGCACATGCTAAACAGGTTGATGTAAGTGTAAATGAGACAATGCGAATTGTTACAGGCTGTCTCAGACCCACACCAACGGGTAATTTGTACCTACTTGCTGGAATTGCCCCATCCAAGATCAGAAGGCAGGTGGCAGCAAATGCTGAGAGAACAAAGAAAGAAACAGATTCTCGACACCCACTGAATGGGCACGTCACTCAGGCTCGGAGGCTTAAGTCTAGAAATAGCTTTATTGCAAGAACCAAGATCCTCGACGGTTCACAGGAAGATAATAGAGTCCGTAAATGGGAGAATGAACAAACCGCACTGCAGATAATACCAAAAGAGCAAATGGCACCTGGAAACAAACTTCCTTATACAGTGTGGAGAACACTAAATAGGCTGAGGGCTGGTGTACCCAGATGCAAAACTAATCTGTGCAAGTGAGGACTGCTGACTAACGATGATTAAGTTTTTTGCGGATGCGGAGAGGTACAAGACGAGGCACATCTGCTCATGTGCCGACTACTGCCGGAGCCCTGCAGTTTCAGTGACCTGCTACAAGCCAACGACAAAGCCGTAGAGGTGGCTAACTATTGGAAAAAAAAATTTGATCTGGACACGGAAAAGTAAAAGTGAATACGCATGCCTACACCAGTTTCTTTGGCCCTTCAGTGTATATGGGACTGTGACCCATGGTGGGTCAGCTTCCTGCGGCTGATACTAGGGCAGCGTGCGGCTGCGGCCGATCCGATTGGAGAGCAGCACAGACGCAGCCGCAAAGGAGAGCGAGTTAGCATGTCCGAGAGAAAAGTACTATTTATGGTGGTGGAAGGTGAGAAACTGGTGGAATTTCCTTGCATCTGCAATGTATCCTTACCACTATTCAAGGACTGTAAAGCATAATGCTTGGAGAGAAACAGGAGAATTCGTAGAGGAAACAACTAAGAAAAGTACTATATCTTTTCGGTTTATTCGTATTGTTTATTAGCTTAGTTTCAGGCAAATAATACATATTACAATAAACAAAAATAAGTTTGCTTGATAGGTTCTCGGGACTTACGTCGCTCCCGGCCGCATTTCCCGCGCCGCGGCGCGCTTCCGCAGACCGCGACCCGTTTCTCCAGCAGAGGACTCTGGTATTCGACGCTGTCTACGATTGGTCTTCGATGACGTTATGCCCCGCTGGCGCCTGCGCTGTTCTAGTAAGCCAGCATATAAATTGGCGCGTTTCTCAGCGACGCGACAGTAGCACCTGAAGATGGCGGGCAGTTGTCTCGCTGAAATATTGTGCGGCTTCTACAATATTATCCGGCGTAAGTCCCGAGAACCTATCAAGCAGATGCAGCGCCGGGAAAGCCTCAAACAGCACAAAAATAAGTTTACTTTTACTATTATTCCACTTATTATTCAGTTATTATAAGAATAATTAATATAACACTGAATAATATCTCAAACTGATGTATATTACACAAGTTCAATTTATAAAAATATGCGACATATTTTCAAAACACATTCAGCAGCGTTACGAAGTCCGAAGCCTATTTTGAGTCCTGTTAACTTGATCACTTTACCAGGGTGTTAGCCCCTCATGTTCACGAGTGCTGAAGTGAATCTCGCACAGAAAATCCATCAACATGTGCATAACCGACACTCCTTGCTACATTCCTGTTTAATTCAAAATGAAACTCGTTATTTTTCCCTAAGCATGCATCTCTAAGTAAAATGTGTAAACAGAAAGGAACAATAGCGAAATTATCTGTCGTTTCTGGTTTTAGACTTCTCGATGAATAAAATATGCGAAATATTTGACTTAACAGAGTGAAGTCATTTTCAGAAACTCTAGGGGCTTTTCAAAGACGGTATTTAAATATATTTTTTTTTCTTTTTGTTTGTTTGTGCTAGCAGTTCGACGAGAGAAAGGTTTCACCATCTTTGGATGTAATCAAAATGCCTAGTCGCCTACGAAAACATGTGGGACTATATAATGCTCCAAACGCCTTCAGATCGATAAAGGGCATCACTTGTTAGTATCGTCTCAACTTCTTATCGACTTTAATGTTCTACGAGAATGAAGAGTTTGTTAAGTTGTATGTATAGTTTTCTTATATTTTTGAATTAAAAATGTTGTAGATATGTGACGCTTGATGGGTGAGAAAAGCTGTGTCCTGAAAAGGCAGCGAGTTTGCTACGCCCAGCCGACTGCTAAATCGCAGCGTGAGGTAAAGATAATAAATACGATGCAGCTGGCCACTACGAACGTTCTCCGGTGACTGCTAGAGGAATGATATGTTTGTTCGCAGAGAATGGTTCTTGGTTTGTCCCTTTAGAATTTGAGTAGGGATATCAGACTATTGTTCGATTAGCGAGCCTCGAGAAAGATTGTTTTACATGTACGATACGATAATTAGTCTGTAACGGTCGAAATCAAATGTGTTCAAAGCACTTCTAAGTCGTTCAGAAAGTTATTTTGAGAAGATTATCGTCTTGTGTAGAAAGTGATTATATCACCGATTATGGTGAAGTGTAGACTCGGCAGGTATAGGTAAAGCTCCGACTTGTTGAAGTTTGAGGTTAGTTTCTCCTAGCTGTGATTAATGGTGCGTTGTGCTGTTTAATAGCTAAGCGATGTTAGGCAAACCGTATTTCAATATTTTTGTGAGATTTTCCGTTAGATGGTGAATGTGAAGCGACGGGTTCGCGCGAAGTCGTTTAGATATTTTGTGGTCGAGAATTAAAGCACGCACTGTGGGATAGTAGCGTTTCATATCATTATTGTGGTTGTATAGGTGTACGCGACCACTGAGGAATAATGACTTAGAGTTATTTGGCTACAATTTATTGTGTAACTTCGACGTGAGCGTCATAATATGGTAAATTCCGGAAATCTTGTTGAATGCCTTGAATGTGTAGTCTACGGGGTGAGTCACTGACTATTTCCTCCAAGAATAACTCCGAAAGTATGATAGGAGCTGAAAAGCTTGTGGCACAAAAGTTGCACGGGACAACGGGGGCCGTAATATGACGTAGGTTTTTTGTTGCTAGGTTGAGTCGTTTCAGAGATATGAAGGTCAACTTTGTTTTTTTAAATAGGATGCTATAGTTTGGTACTTATTTTCTGATAACGGCTATTGAGACGAATCCAATGATGTGTAACAGTAAGGTCTTCGAAGGTCAACGAAGGTCAAAAAGGTGGCATGATAGTCCATTTACATAAGATGTTCAAAGTGATGACTATTGGTCATTTTTGCCACAAACTTTTCAGCTCCTATCATACTTTCGGAGTTATTCTAGGTGGTAATAGTTAGTGACTCATCCGTATATTAAAGAGAACGGTCGTCCTAGGTAGTAGTTATTTACTGAGAAACAATCGGAAGTTTATTGAGAATTTGATAATTTTCCCCACGTCTCTAAACGACAAATCAAGAATTATTTATTAGACAACAAGCTAATTCTCTCTAAATGAGATCAGCGAGTGCTGTGTTCTGAGTTTTAAATATTAGTGGGTCGCGGAAGTCAATGCCTGAAGCGGTTAACCTTTGTCTGATTATCTGAAGTTCATATAGCTGAAAAGTGGCAGTGACACTAGGGTTTTTTGTTTTAGTTTTTTTTTATTACATTTCCGCCTAGTGGAGGTTTGAGTAGAGAACCCGCACTCTTAAAGTAAAACGCTGACTTGTACCTGCAAACAAATTAACTGCAAGAAATAAAGAATCAGCTGATTTTAAACTGAAAAAGTCAGTACCCGCCTTGTCCTTTACCCCCAACTATTACAAAAATACTCAGGAGCTTATCTCAAAGTAGACTAATATCTCGAATATATCTTTTCATATCAGAGTAAATCCAAAGCCTATTTTGGTAAAAGGAAAATTCAAAGAAATTAAAACCCTAAAGAGAAGAAATAGTATTTTCCAGTGAATAACCTGCAACGAAAAGAGAGATAATTAATCTTAATTTAGAAACGAAAAACAAGTGTACTTTTTATTGAAGAGAGATTAATTATAAATGAAACGTTATACCATGTAATTCTGAAAGATTGAGACTGACGAAATAGTTCATAAAATTTCTACAGAGTCAAGGATATTGTAGCAAGGCGCTACTTATAGAGATTATCTTTGATGACAACGAAAGATAAACAATGTTAAATTATATTTTTGCCTTGTGAACGTATTCCACAATTTACCTAAAAATTTATAGCGTTCTCACTGATTGCTTGTATGGTCGATTATCGGATCTATATTAATTAATCATCATTTATACACGAAAACTGTCTACCTAAGTTGTTGAGGAAGTGCTTAGTTGTGTTGTCAGAATACACAGAGGAAGCTGCGCTATTGGCTGCTGTTATGGGTAAAGTAAATACATAATTTCTACTCCCCGTAGACTTTCTCATTTAGTGTTTTTCTGGTGACTGACACTGGCTTTGGTGATAGTTTATCTTTTGAACCTAGTGAAACTTGACAGTGAGATGCATTGTTGTAACTAACATCCAGATAGCTACCAATGGTCCCATTATTGTGTCCATTCTTTTGTACATAATGATGTCGTAGATAGCTGTAGTGTAATGTATAGCGTAAGAAACTGAATATCAGATCTTACGTGACGTCGTCGTGTTAGTACAGACGATTGTTTCAAGTCTCACAGACTACGTTGTCGAGTGTAAGCAAGGTCTTGTCAGTACAAATGGCTCTGAGCACTATGGGACTTAACATCTGTGGTCATCAGTCCGCTAGAACTTAGAACTACTTAAACCTAACTAACCTAAGGACATCACACACATCCATGCCCGAGGCAGGATTTGAACCTGCGACCGTAGCGGTCGCGCGATTCCAGACTGAAGCGCCTAGAACCGCTCGGTCACAGCGGCCGGCGTTGTGGTCTTACTGTACCTCTTGTAGTTTCCTTGAAAATGAATGGGAGGTATTCGTTTCGGAAAACGCTGCAAGCCACGTGGAATTCCAGGAGAAAGACCTGCGCGCAAAGACAATGGAACGCAGAGGGCGGACGCTGAAGAACGCCGCGAGTGCGGCAACGGCGCGTGGCAAAAGCGCCGGTGCGTCGCGTTGCGTTGCGTTGCGTTACGCAGCGCTGCTCGGCTGTGCGCGGCGCGGCGCTGGGTAGAGGGTGGCCCCACGCTCTAATCGATATCTCATCGGTGTAAGAGGCGGCGCGGAGCGGCGACCGCCAGACGCCAATATGTGTAATGGACGCTACAGCAGGCCCTAGCGCGGGGCGGCTGCTGCTGTCCCCGTGACCAACACGCAACACTCGCAGCCGGCGGTGGGCATTCCGCGCGTGTAACGCACGGCGTCGCTCCTCCTCTCATTATCGATTTTACATTCAACCTGTGTCTTTCAGTCCATGCAGGAACAATCTCAAATACTGATTACTGTCTCGTGGCTGCGGTTCACGAACATGTAAGGCATCATGGTCAACTTTGAGTGTAAAGTTTGTTTATTCATAAAATCCTCTATTCCAGTTTGGGCTGCGTAACATTTTTCAAGAGAAGAAATGCGGAAATTGATATCGAGAACGTTAAACTTCGGAAAAAAATTTGATTCTTGTGTACAGGATGTTTTAGAAGGAATAGTAAATACACTACCTGACAAAAATAGTGAAGCACCCGGAAACTAAGAGGAAAGTTAAATCAAACTTCGTGGTTGAGAAGATACGTGATGTTATTTCCGTGATTATAAAATCCAGACAATTTACAAACAACTTGGCAGTATGAGATCAGTTTAACGTTACATTCCGTCTGTCCCGGCTGCATGCACTGATTCGATTGGAAAGGGTATCGTAAAGCCGCTGTGACCCCTTTTGAGGCAACTGGTCGTTGATATACTGGATACTGACACTGCGACACAGCTGATGTCCGAGGTGGCTACACGTATGTTCTATCGCACACAGCCCTGTAGAACGTGCTGGCCATGGGCTTGCCCGACATCATGCAAGGGCCGGCCGGTGTGGCCGAGCGGTTCTAGGCGCTTCAGTCTGGAACCGCGCGACCACTACGGTCGCAGGTTCGAATCCTGCCTCGCGCATGGATGTATGTGATGTCCTTAGATTAGTTAGGTTTAAGTAGTTCTAAGTTCTAGGGGACTGATGATCTCAGATGTTAAGTCCCATAGTGCTCAGAGCCAAAGAAGAAAGAAACATCATGCAGGCAGTTCATAGAGATGTGTATCATGTGTCGACGAGCATTGTCCTGTTGAAAAATGGCACCACGATACTGTCGTATGAGAGATATAACACAAGATCATGCAGCATGTTTGGGACATACCGTCGTATTTGTCAGAATTCCCTTGATTGTTACCAGCCTTGACCTAATGTCTCCCTAATGAGTTCTCACATCGTGCTGATAGGGGCACAACACCGTGCTTCTCCAAAACATCCTAAGAATGATACCTACATCTACAACTACATCCAGTTACACACTGCGGAAACCACTGTACGGTGCGAGGCGAGAGTATGCTGTACCATTACTAGTCATTTCCTTTCCTCTTCCATTCGCAAATAAAGCGTGGCGAAAACCACTATCGCCGGCCGGAGTGGCCGAGCGGTTCTAGGCGCTACAGTCTGGAACCGCGCCACCGCTACGGTCGCAGGTTCGAATCCTGCCTCGGGCATGGATGTGTGTGTTGTCCTTAGGTTAGTTAGGTTTAAGTGGTTCCAAGTTCTAGGGGACTAATGATCTCAGCAGTTAAGTCCCATAGTGCTCAGAGCCATTTGAACCATTTTGAAACCACTATCCACAACTCTCCATACAAATCTTAACTTCCCTTATCTTACTTTTCATGGACCTTACAGGCAATGTACGTTGTCGGCAGTACAATTATTCTGCAGACAGCTTCAAATGCCGAATCTCTGAATTTTCTCAATAATGTTCCACGAAAAGAACGTCGCCTTCCTTCCAGGGATTCCCGTTTCAGTCCCCCAAGCTTCTCCGCAATACTGATGAGTTATTCGAACCTACCGGTAATAATGTAGCAGCTCACTTCTGAATTGCTTCGATGTCTTGCTTCGGTCCGAACTGATGGGAATCGCAAACACTCTATCAGTATTCAAGAATGGGTCACACTAGAGTCCTATACGCACTCTCCTTCATAGATGAACCATATTTTCATAAAATTCTTCCAATAAACCGAAGCCGACCATTCGTCTTCCCTACTTCCGTCCTTACGTGCACGTTCCATTTCTTATTTCTTTACACTGTTAGGCTTACATATATAGTGAGTAACGGGTATAATTGCAGGTAGCCTATTTCTTATATGTGGTACCATAAAATGTACACACATCACTATGTTGGTTGTTTTTTTGTGTATATCGAACAGTTTTTCCACAAACACGTCACAAACATAATGACCTGACGTTTTCTCTATGGCCTAATATACATTTATGCTCAAAAGTATCCGAACGACCTGAATTGCATTTCGCCTGATTCGCATAAAACCCACATAACGCAGCTGTCTGGCAGGTCCTCTGATCGCTCCTTGGTACAGTCGTTTGACTATTGAAATGGTTCCAACAAGCCACCATTAGAAACACTGCACTGTATCGCAATAACTAAAGATGTAAAGTTATACCACGATACTAGAAATATCAGGGAACACCTTATCACAGATAAGACTGTCCTTAAGGCTTGTATGCTCACACTTATTGCAATAAATTACATACTTGAAATGTTACCACTCTCATTATTACGTCAGATAGGTAGCGCACGTAGTAAGTTCGTCGTATTCATGATTTCCTCTTCAAAGTAACATATCGAACTTGTTATTAACCACAAAATTAGATCAAAAATTTAAGTTATTCACGAGCAGGTAGTTGAGAATAGGTATGAACTTCAAATGACACGACGAACAGTCTCGTTCTGCATATGGATTCAAACCCAGGTCATGCAGACTAAGCAAAGATTTCGTCACTGACGGAAACTAACACTCATTCCTGACTAGACATACAGAGAGTGATATACCTCGATTTGAGAGAGTATCAGTTAGCAAATATGAACTTTAAGTTACATAACGTAAACATGTTTAATGGAAGCGAATTCCTACCCAGCATCTATTGTCCCTGTTAACGAACTACGAGAGATGTTAAATATTCCTTATTCACAACTAACTTACTTGAAATGCCTTTAGGTACAGCATTGTGTTGGATAGGGATTCGAACCCAGAACCTAATCGGATTGTTATCGAAGCACAATCAACTGTGAGATATCCGATTTTCTCGGCAGTAGCTAGCTGTTTTAACTGAAATGACGAGACGAAACATTAATCTTTTTCTTCCCAGGACTACAACCTGACACCTATCGCTGTTATATTCTAGAGAAAACGAACGTTAAATATGGGTTTGTGAGCATGTTTGTACTAGAAATAATATGACGAAGAGTTCAGTGCATACTGGGAATCGAACCCACACATATTGTTATTGACTAAAAGAAAAGAGACGTCAGCTACCAAATTTTTCTCCGCAAGAAGCTCAGAATAACATCCTTGAACTTACAGTGATCTCTCAAATAGTTCTGTGTCCCACTGGGAGTCAAAAACGTCAGATATCGTTAGTGTTGACAGCGAATGAAAATGCATTAAAAATCAAAATTATTGTCCACTAGCAGATAAGTGTTCTCATGCTAGAGCTTGAAAATACTCGTACATAATGAAAACCCATAGGCAGAAGTTGGAATCGAACCCAGACCATCAGCAGAGCAAACTATCATCAGTCCAACAGACCACCAAATCCTCTTCTGTGCGACACATTTTTCTATCATAAAACCGCTGCGGCACACCCGATGAGAAATCCTGTCACACAGGCTACCTGTAGTGGTTTACAGCATGTTCAGTACATTCAGTTACTTGGTTGACCAAATAGCCATGAACTAGCTGCCTTGGATACGTAGTCCTTACATTCGACTCTATCACCTAACTGCCATATGCACAGAACTGCCAACAGTGTATGATGCAGAAATTTAAATAGGAAGTGTTCCTTTCCATTTGAGCTACTCTATTGCGCTATCTGTTTGTTGAAAACGTCGTGCAGTGCAAAAGAAAAGCTGTAACTGTCTGTCTCTCAGAAGTCTAGATCCGGTCATACGCATTATCTCACAGCACTGTGGAATGCCTAAGTTCCGGAGGAACTGTTGTTTACCTCCTGAGCTGCTGTACGTATGTGATAGGTACTAGTGTAATGGTAAGCGTCGCGCACCGTAGATAAGACGTCTCGAGTTCTATTAAACGGGCTGCTACATTTTTTAAAGCGCAATTCTGCTGTGCTGATGTTACCAATTTAATGGAACTTTGAACATAACTCCCTTCACTTCGCAACCCAAAATAGCCCCATGTGGAAAAAGGGCTAACTTCTGCGACATTTTGTTCTTTTCAGGTTTAATAGATGGCCAGGCGGAAGATGCATCTCGAAACTTTTATATTATCTATGGGGTGAGAGCATCGTGCCAAAATAGAAAAGTATTTTCTACATTAGCTGTCGTCTGGTAGTGGCATTTTATTCTTCTTCAAACCTTGTTTGACAGCTTTACCTCAGAACAAGTTTTCTACATGGATGTAATCAATAAACTGCATGTGCATTGTCAGACTGTTATAGATAACATCAGAGAATTCGTATATATCGTTGATGATTAATTTCTCTTACGAAAATTGTGCACTGTATTATAAGAAATGAAATAAAACTACCCACGAAAACCTTACGACGAAAGTCTGTTTTAATAAAATTGAGTATCTGTACACAAGCGTGCCTCTATCGGCACGAATTAGTAAAATTCTACTCGCTTGGATTTCGATTGGGTCTGTGTTTAATTGGTATGCTGTGTCATACTCAACAGGTATGCAAATGTGGAATTTCATAAATAAAGTTATGTAGTCCTAGAAACCAAAAATTTGCTTGTCAGCGGCGGAATGAGGCGTCACCTGTGGTGCAGCATTGTAAGATTTTCACCATTGCACTATGAGCCGCAAGTATTTTATTGCGATTTCCTTATAGATGTTTGATCTGACTGCTTGTAGCTCTTTCACAGAAGGGATAAAAACTTTAAAGCCTGCGAGACTTGAACCACGAACCATAATAGGCGCTTTTTCACAACTCAACACGTCACCACACAGCTAGCGAACGGGTACGTGTTGTGTCTTCCTCGTACGAGACCAATAGGGGCTAGAACTCGTAAACCGCTACTTAACGGACGAGATCAGTTGTGATTTCCACGTGCAACGGCTTTCCTGGGCTGAAAACCGTAAATTTACACTCTTTTGTTACACCTCAAGCGATAATAAGTCAGATTATTCAGTGGAAATGACAGGAAATATCAAGTGAACTTTGAGGCTTAATTCCGTGCACACCAGGAAGTAACTCGTCGATCACAGAGTTGCCAAACCTACCTTGCCTTGTTGCAAAATCTCAGTTACAGTACCAGCAGGAAGAAGACGAACCGAGGTGATCTACAGCGGTCTGGGAAGTGACCATAGCTGGCGTCTCAAAGACGCGGCTGCTAGAGCGTGAAATACGTAATGCGTCTGATTCGCATTTCTGTAGCTAGGTTTAGGGACTGGAGCGTAGTTACTAAAAATACTCAGAACTGTCTGCAGATTAAGCATCATAAATCAGTAACTCTCATAGTTGGTTTCATATTTCTTTCGTAACTGCACTCAAAACTAAGAAACTTATTTATGGATGTTTTCGTGCCTCGCCGATAGTCGAGCACACCAAACAAATAAAAATAAAAGAGAATGTGTGTGAGTGTGTGTGTGTGTGTGTGTGTGTGTGTGTGTGTGTGTGTCTGTGTCTGTGTCTGTGTCTGTGTGTGTGTGTGTGTGTGTGTGTGTGTGTGTGTGTGTGTGTGTGTGTGAGAGAGAGAGAGAGAGAGAGAGAGAGAGAGAGAGAGAGAAGTAAAAAAGAATGAGAGAGAGAAGGTTAAAAATTGTTGTAAGGAATTTGAATACCGCTATGAAAAGAAATCTTTCATTAAAATGGCATGGTCCACATAATTAAGAAATGTCGTATTCATGATCTATGGAACAAGTATTAATCTGTTGTTGTTGTTGTGGTCTTCAGTCCTGAGACTGGTTTGATGCAGCTCTCCATGCTACTCTATCCTGTGCAAGCTCCTTCATCTCCCAGTACCTACTGCAACCTACATCCTTCTGAATCTGCTTAGTTTATTCATCTCTTGGTCTCCCTCTACGATTTTTACCCTCCTCGGTGCCCTCCATGCTAAATTTGTGATCCCTTGATGCCTCAAAACATGTCCTACCTAATATAATCATATTATTTTGCTGTCTAGCTGTGAACAGTCATGAATTACCAAAATTTTCGCCAGTATCAGTAACCAAATCTAAACTTGAAAATAAAAGACGACAGTTTCTGTAATAAAGCGGGACTCCTATCGAGACCCTTTCATCCCTGTTAACTAAACACGAAAGATGTCTGATATGCCTACATTCAGAAGAAACAAAGTGTGTATCCATTTAAAGATGAATCACATTATGTGAAGTTCTGTGACGGAGATATGAACCCAACACGTAATCTGATTCTTATCTAAGTAAAATCAAATGTTACATATCGGTTTTTCTTACCAGCTGCTATGTGTTTGAATCTAAAATAAGGATGCAAATTTTTGTGGCTGAGCGACAATAGAACCGCACTCCTATCGTTCTTCTTTATCGTCCACAAATATAGCTTAAGTATCAATTGCTTACTCACCAACAGTAAGATATGTGCGTGTTTGACAAGAAATTGTTGGCAACACATGACCAGACATTAAAAATGCACGTTAATTTTCACTGGCAGGCCGGTGTGAACGTGATAGGACTTGAAATTATAAAAATTTTTGTACTGGATCAGGAATCGGACCCACATACTTACCTTTGGAGGAGACCTTGAGAAGATTGCAGTCTAGCAAAAAGGAACGAAATGATTCAACTATACTGTTCCGAGAGATTCAGAGCCTCGAAAGAGGAGATACGAATTCGAATCATAGTCCAGCACCAAATTTTTCAAAGTCTCTAGTTCAATCGAGTACAAGTAAAATAAGAGCCCTGTTTCTTTAAATGGCTATCGGTTCATCAAATAAAATAAAATTTTCCAATGTAAGTAAGTTTACTGGCGACAGTATTTCTGTTTACCATGACCTCCACCTATGTCATTTCCCAAAGTAAAGCGGCTCTGTCCAGTTGGGAATGAAGGAACGTGATGTTTAATGCGGATTCTGGATCGTAACGTCTATCTCTTGAGGTTATGAGAGGTAAAGTAAATCTGTTTGTGCCTCTTAAAAGTAAATGCCTGACACCACGAATTGCACTTGTGAATTTTCGTTCCACCAGACCATTGTGGCCACATTTTCCAGCCCCAGGAGTGTGCTGTAACGGATGATGTACTTAGCTTACAAAATTAGTCACGGTGAAAAATTTGCGAGTCTATGAAATGGTTAAGTAGAAGCAAGCCTCTGATGCGGAGATTATGCTATTCTCACGTCATCAGGATGTAAAGACTCTTCTAGGCATCATAGCCTCGATGTGAAGCCATTTTGAAATTTTCACTAATTAAGGGAACTTCTTAGTTTGAAAAAATCCACTATGAAGTGTGAAGTTACCGGATAATTCGATTATTACTGTCATTATTACTATCATTTTCTTCATACCGCTGCTGGAACACACGTGCTTGAAGATCATTTAAGTCCTTTTCGTCATTATAGAAGTAGTTGCCCAAGAACGGGTTCTTTCCCTGTCTACGGAATCCTTTTCGTGTTAATATCAAACGTCAGCAATTACTCGTAGATGACATTAAAACTAAAGTAATTGATGAAGACGTTACTTGATAACAAAAATGGGCTGCCTTTCTTCATTTACTTGGGCCTAGAAATGGCTGTGGAATATTGCCAAACCAAACGCCAAGAGATCCTACTGCCTTCCGAAATACGTCGCTGTTGGTTCTTCCATATGATTTGGTCGACGTGACCTGTTTCAAATTGTGTATGACAGAGAATGTTTTAGAAAATCATTTGTTTTTATTTACAATAAACAGAAAGATTTTCACTCTAAGCTATCCAAGTTGAAAATTTTCGCAATATTAATTCAAATTTAATATTCGCTTCTAGGAAAGTATTTCACAGTTCCAAAACACGCATCTGACTCATTATCCTTACACTTTGTCGCTGACCATAAATTCTAGCTCAGAGTGACACCAGTTTAAGTAACCTAATGTAGCGAAGACTGTTTCCCAGTGCTCTTCCTCACCGGAAAATATGCAATTCAATCATTGGGCTCCATAAGTACACTGTAACAGTAATTTCTGTGTGTATGGATACGGATTGTAGAATTTAGTGGTGCTCTCTCTTCCACATCTGTATGCAATATGCGTGATCTAAACGGGCTTTTTATCATTACAGGTCCTGGGCGGTGCAACATTATACTGACAACAGTAATGTGCTTATACTGACAACCTCGCTGTTCGTGCTACTTGCATTTGTAATCATTTATATTAACAACATGTCCTTCCAGTGGGAGACATTTCGTCCCCCTCTTCTTTCTGTGAAATTTGTCACTAAGCTTTATGCTTTCGAGACAGCGAAATGCGGCAGAGTACGGCCGGTAAACGATTCACAAACCACGATATAGTGCCGTTAAGATGATTTCTTTAAATACTGGCGTAGCTGAAGGAATTTAGTTTCTTCTTAAATCGTCTTATGCAGCAACGTTCACAGATATCTCAAATAGGAAAAGGTACGAAGGTTATAAAACAAACTTCCCACAGTGTGTGTCAGGTTGATCTTTCCGTCTGGTAGCACTGCGTAAGTATTTTGTCCAAGAGGTATCACAGGTAGTGTTCCTGTAGCTGTGGGAATCATTGGTTGAAAACGAGTTTAACATCAGTGGGTACAGGAGTGCTAAATATTCAAAATGATTATCAACCTAAGTCTGAGTTCATCCACAAATCGAGGTGTATTTATAATACTGTAGCTAGACTGTGTATCCTTGTCTTCCTTGAGTGGGCATCGGAAAGCGTTTACACACACGTATACCGGGGCAATCCCGAAAGTACGGTCTCCTAAGGGACGCGCAAGTGTCAACGCAGGCACAAACGAGAGATTCTTAATTTGAAAGCCCAGCCGAAACCACAGTAGTAGCTGCAATGTGGCAAAGTGATAAAGAGAAAGATTGCAAACACGAAGGTCTCAGGTTCAATCCCTCGTCAGGCCCACGGTTTTTATGTGCCATTTTACACGTATTTCCCCTCGGGCAGTGTTTGTTGATGTGAAAATTGCCGAGTTGTTCTGTGGTCCGAAAGCCACGTTAAACTGTTGGTACCCGTATTAACTGGCTACGTAAGTCAACTCACGAGGTCGGAGGAAAGCTACGGCGTACCACCTCCAACAAGACCGTTCCTGTTAAAGCACTGTGGTGTTCAAACCATTCTTCCGACTGAACTGATGACTGCTTTACTTTCTATGGTTTCCAAAGTTAATGATCTTCGGGTTATTAACATTTTTATGCTTTCATGCTGTAGCTTTGATACCAGTAAACGTAAGTTGTCAAGGCGGTAGACGACGATGCTGTCGACCCTAGTTACAATCTTGGTCATGGCTATGATCCAGTTGAATACCTCTAAGTGACTTTCTGCGTATTTCAAGATATACATTTATACACTTGGTACATATCCAAACTGATATCTGATAGAGCTGTATTTAGCAACATGAATCCGATATGTTTTCCGTGCAATATGTCGGACAATACATCAGTGCAGTGAGATCTCGTTTGTGTGTTGCGCATGGAGCAAGAAATATTTGCGTTTTGCAAGCTTCTGTGATAGGTTTCACCCCACTGAATGCAAGCAAGCTCACGAATAGACTGTCAATAACTGGAATTACGCAATAATACACTTAAAAGGTGTAAAAAATGGCTCTGAGCACTATGGGACTCAGCTGCTGAGGTCATTAGTCCCCTAGAACGTAAAACTAGTTAAACCTAACTAACCTAAGGACATCACAAACATCCATGCCCGAGGCAGGATTCGAACCTGCGACCGTAGTTAAAAGGTGTATTTTTGCATTATGTATCCCAATGAAAATAACTGTAAACAGGTTATATGCCTACTTGCTTACTATTCGCGCTTCTCGATGCTTTCCTCAAAAAATAAAAATAAAAATAAAAAGAGAGAGAGAGAGACAGTGAGAGAAAACAGAAATGTACTTCAAATATCAGTTCGGTGACGCCATGTTCGTCTGGTGATGTAAAGCAAGGATAGTTGATAGGTAATATCTCGTTGTACTAGCGATATGTATGGCTACAGGATTCTTTCTTTTCTCTCTGCAAACAACCAGAACAGAATTCAGTAGCAAAGTGGTAAGAACACCTATGCAGTGGGACGATTAAACACTCAGCCTTTCTTGGTTATTTTGTTAATCGTCTGTACTGTAGTAAACATCCTTGATTACTGATTTGTTATTACTACCATTTTCACTGTTATTCGTCTCACAATAGTTTTCCTGTCACTCATTACTGCCGATGCACGTAAAGAGTGGATCAGGATGAATGGAATGTGGGATGGTTCGTCACGGAGAAAATACACATTTATCTCGGCGTCTTGTGTTCAGAGTAATATGAAAATCGCAATAAGAGAAGACTACAACGGGATGCCAGTGATCCAGGTTATAACACCCAACTATTTCTGTCGACTTAACACTATGACGACAAACAAATTGGCGTCTTACTGTATTTTGATTATAATTCGTTAGCCTTCTTGCGACATCGTTTTAATACCTCGTGGGAGCAGGCATAATATTTTGCTTTTTGAACACGGAACAATAACACACAAAGATAGTAGATGGAAGGATACAAAGAAACAATCAGACTCATGGGGGTGGATCGTTCATCGCTAGAAGACTAAACAAAAGGGAAACATTACGAAGGCAATGAATACGCTGGTTAGTATACATTATTTTTATAGATCTGAAGGTGAAAAAGCGCAGGTCTGCAGAGTGCCCGCATTTGCACTTTTGGTTCTGCCTTTTTAGTTTCTTCTCTTCTGAATTTTCAAATTAATCGATTATATTGTGGTACAGAATAATTAGTTAACTACTGGGTGTTGTGTGATGTCCTTAGGTTAGTTAGGTTTAAGTAGTTCTAAGTTCTAGGGGACTGATGACCATAGCTGTTAAGTCCCATAGTGCTCAGAGCCATTTGAGCCATTTTGAATTAGTTAACTGTATTTCTTACAGCTTCCATTCGCCAAACATTTTTCTACATTCTCGTGCAATTCATGAAATTCTACTTGTATGATCACAAGACTGCACATAGATGCAATCGATTTCGAGGTGCAAAGCGTTTGTTATCTTAATTTTCGTAACAGGTGGGCGAAGTTGATTTCCAAAGACTTTCTATTGTACTGAAATAAACTTTTGTCACAAAGTAACAAGGTAAATGTTTTATTCGTATATATTTTGTGGGAAACTGTAACCGTGATGGAAGATTACACACCTGAATGTTTGACACTACTGGTAGGAGAAAACGCTGCATATTAACCAAACCTCGCGCCTCCTCTCCGTATCCTCCTATGACACGAGCACGGGATTCTCGTCCCATAACGCTACAGAGCTGTTCCTAACACAGCTGAGAATTGGCAACATCGTCACAAACATTCGGCAACACTGTGACAGTGCAATCACTTTCGAGTATGGTACTGAATTGACTCCCAAAATTTACTTGATATTCCCTTTCCATTTGAATGATTCGTGCTATATAATCCTCATGTAATCTAAGACACTGAGACAGAAAATTCAATTTTTTGGCTAAAGAAATGCTATTCTTCACATAAGTGACAACTTTTATTACCTTTCACGATGCATTATGAGGCTGAGCGACCAACACCATGATGAGAGTGGCGTGCTGGCAGCAGTGTGTCCATAGCCCCGTGGTACCGCCCATGTTTCGTGCCGCAACAGCTCAATGAGTCATCAGTTGTAATTGTGGTAGGGGCCAGCATGTGCAAGCTTTTTTCTGATTTATTTTATGGGGCTGCGAATTTCCAGAAAAAATTCTGTAACGAAATCATGAGAAAACCTTTACACATGAAATCGTCTTGGTAGCTCAACACAGTAAGTTGTGTTAATGGTCACAGATCTCGGCTTTCTGACTGCCAAGCTGCTTCACAATACAAGCGTCTCTGAAGAAATATTAATCGACCGTCAACGATACGAAATTCAATATTGTTCTTCACGTAAGACTCACATGCCAGGGTGATAAGTATGAAGGAAAGGAAACTCTTGGTTACTACAGGGCCTCTATGCTTAATTTCCACAGTAGCAATTAGGAACTCTCTGCAGACATTAGCTAACAGCGGCTCTAGCAACTTACTTTTTCTCTGGGTAGCTTCAAATATGGGCAATTTTGTCGCCTTAAATCCAATTGAATATTTTAAATATCTCCATTATTTAATGTATGGATCTCAAAACAAGCAATTTGCCTTAGTAGCAATAGAGCAGGTTCTGAAAGCTATTGACACAATGTTTCACATCCATTTACCATATCGAATCAAAGAAACAAACCAAACACATTACATTGCGTTTCCTCTCTGTGCCTTGACTAACACATATGAATCCATGACAAAAATAAATTATTTGAAGAATCTCCTGTGAAAGGAAAAAGAACTGGGTGTGACGCTTTAATTATATATAGCACACTGGGTCAGAAACAATGAAAATAATTCTGTGCCACTTTGATGTGCTGCATACTAGAGTAATAAAACACTCATCAAGTAAAAACGGTTTTGTGCCTCCATTGCTATCGAGTGTGAAACACAAATCGTAGACAGATTTTATGGGTCACCACTCAACAACATTAAATCATTCTACACCGTCGAGAGCAGACGTTGTCGGCAGAAGAAGGCGACGCAGCGCAGTGCCTCAGCCCCTGCCGTTAGCAAACGGGTCAAAGACCACTCAGACGCATACGGTGTTCAGAGGCAGAAGGTCGGCGAAGAAATCTCTCTCTAATGATGTTGAAACAAACTATTATTGGCAATGTGACAGAAAGCCAAATACTTCGTAGATTCGCTTGAATTATACTCATAACGTTAGCACCGAGAGCAAAGGAGCGGTAAAAACATTGTCGACGTGTGCTTTTGGTTACCAGACGTCGTATTAGCTACTGTCGCGGTTTACCTCAAGACTAGGGTCGTAGACAAGAGTGATGAACTCAGACTACAGTCAAGAGTTCCTCCGGGAAGTGTAGCAGTCTACAATCTTGCGAGATCGAGCATATTGCTGGAAATAAAATTCTGAGGGCAGCACGACTGTGTTGTCCAGCTTACGTGAAAGACTCGGTGGTGAGTTTTGTTCTCTAAGATTGTATCTGCCACACATATTGCACACTTAAGAACCAGAAAAATTAAAAAAACAAAATTAGTTTATGAGAGCAGGGTTAACAATAGCGTTCGAAGTACTCATTGTATTGCATACGTTTATGTCAACGCCTTCCAATGCCCACCCAAGGAAGACAAGGATACACAGTCTAGCTTTAATATCATAAATACACTCAGTTTGCGGATGAACTCAGACTTAGGTTGATAATCATTCTGAATATTTAGCACTTCTGTACCCACTGATGTTAAACTCGTTTTCAACCAATGATTCCCACAGCTACAGGAACACTACCTGTGATACCTCTTGGACAAAATACTTACGCAGTGCTACCAGACGAAAAGATCAACCTGACACAAACTGTGGGAAGTTTGTTTTATAATCTTCGTACCTTTTCCTATTTGAGATATCTGTGAACGTTGCGGCGTAAGACGATTTAAGAAGAAACTAAATTCCTTCAGCTACGCCAGTGTTTAAAGAAATCTTCTTAACGGCACTTTATCGTGGTTTGTGAGTCGTTTACCGGCCGTACTCTGCCGCATTTCGCTGTCTGGAAAGCATAAAGCTTAGTGACAAATTTCACAGAAAGAAGAGGGGGACGAAATGTCTCCCACTGGAAGGTCATGTTGTTAATTTAAATGATTACAAAATCAAGTAGCACGAACAGCGTGGTTGTCAGTATAAGCACATTACTGTTGTCAGTATAATGTTGCACCGCCCAGGACCTGTAATGATAAAAAGCCCGTTTAGATCACGCATATTGCATACAGAAGTGGAAGAGAGAGCACCACTAAATTCTACAATCCGTATCCATACACACAGAAATTACTGTTACAGTGTACTTATGGAGCCCAGTGATTGAATTGCATATTTTCCGGTGAGGAAGAGCACTGGGAAACAGTCTTCGCTACATTAGGTTACTTAAACTGGTGTCACTCTGAGCTAGAATTTATGGTCAGCGACAAAGTGTAAGGATAATGAGTCAGATGCGTGTTTTGCAACTGTGAAATACTTTCCTAGAAGCGAATATTAAATTTGAACTAATATTGCGAAAATTTTCAACTTGGATAGCTTAGAATGAAAATCTTTCTGTTTATTGTAAAGAACAACATATGATTTTCTGAAACATTCTCTGTCATACACAATTTGAAACAGGTCACGTCGACCAAATCATATGGAAGAACTAACAGCGACGTATTTCGGAAGGCAGTAGGATCCCTTGGCGTTTGGTTTGGCAATTTTCCACAGTCATTTCTTGGCGCAAGTAAATGAAGAAAGGCAGCGCATTTTTGTTATCAAGTAACGTCTTCATCAATTACTTTAGTTTTAATGTCATCTACGAGTAATTCTTTTTTACTTTTCTCTCTCTTTCTCTCTCTCTCACACACACACACACACACACACACACACACACATACACACACACACAGACACACACACACACACACACACCTACACACTCACACACATTCTCTTTTTTTTTTTATTTGTTTGGTGTGCTCGACTATCGGCGAGGCACGAAAACGTCCGTGAATGAGTTTCTTAGTTTTGAGTACAGTTACGAAAGAAATATGAAACCAACTATGAGAGTTACTGATTTATGATGCTTAGTTTGCAGACAGTTCTGAGTATTTTTAGTAACTACGCACCAGTCCCTAAACCTAGCTACAGAAATGCGAATCAGACGCATTACGTATTCCACGCTCTAGCAGCCGCGTCTTTGAGACGCCAGCTATGGTCACTTCCCAGACCGCTGTAGGATCACCTCGGTTCGTCTTCCTCCTGCTGGTACTGTAACTGAGATTTTGCAACAAGGCAAGGTATGTTTGGCAACTCTGTGATCGACGAGTTACTTTCTGGTGTGCACGGAATTAAGCCTCAAAGTTCACTTGATATTTCCTGTCATTTCCATTGAATAATCTGACTTATTATCGCTTGAGGTGTAACAAAAGATTGTAAATTTACGGTTCTCAGCGCAGGAAAGCCGTTGCACGTGGAAATCGCAACTAATCTCGTCCTTTAAATAGCGGTTTACGAGTTCTAGCCCCTATTGGTCTCGTACGAGGAAGACGCAACACGTACCCCTCTAGCTGTGTGGTCACGTGTCGAGTTGTGAAAAAGCGCCTGTTATGGTTCGTGGTTCAAGTCTCGCAGGCTTTAACGTTTTTATCCCTTCTGTGAAAGAGCTACAAGCAGTCAGATCAAACATCGATAGGGAAATCGCAATAAAATACTTGCGGCTCATAGTGCAATGGTGAAAATCTTACAATGCTGCACCACAGGTGACGCCTCATTCCGCCGCTGACAAGCAAATTTTTGGTTTCTAGGAATACATAACTTTATTTATGAAATTCCACATTTGATACCTGTTAAGTATGACACAGCATACCAATTAAACACAGACCCAATCGAAATCTAAATGAGTAGTATTTTACTAATTCGTGACGATAGAGGCACGCTTGTGTACAGATACTCAATTTTATTAACACAGACTTTCGTCGTAAGGTTATCGTGGGTAGTTTTACTTCATTTCTTGTAATACAGTGCACAATTTTCGTAAGAGAAATTAATCATCAACGATATATACGAATTCTCTGATGTTATCTATAACAGTCTGACAATGCAAATGCAGTTTATTGATTACATCCATGTAGAAAACTTGTTCTGAGGTAAAGCTGTCAAACAAGGTTTGAAGAAGAATAAAATGCCACTACCAGACGACAGCTAATGTAGAAAATACTTGGCACGATGCTCTCACCCCATAGATAATACAAAAGTTTCGTGATGCATCTGCTGCCTGGCCGTCTATTAAACCTGAAAAGAACAAAACGTCGCAGAAGTTAGCCCTTTTTCCACATAGGGCTATTTTGGGTTGCGAAGTGAAGGAAATTATGTTCAAAGTTCCCTTAAATTGGTAACATCAGCACAGCAGAATTTCGTTTTAAAAAATGTAGCAGCCAATTTAATAGAACTCGAGACGTCTTATCTACGGTGCGCGACGCTTACCATTACACTACTACCTATCACATACGTACAGCAGCTCAGGAGGTACACAACAGTTCCTCCAGAACTTAGGCATTCCACAGTGCTGTGAGATAATGCGTATGACCGGATCTAGACTTCTGAGAGACAGACAGTTACAGCTTTTCTTTTGCACTGCACGACGTTTTCAACAAACAGATAGCGCAATAAAGTAGCTCAAATGGAAAGGAACACTTCGTATTTAAATTTCTGCATCCTACACTGTTGGCAGCTCTGTGTAGGTGGCAGTTAGGTGATAGAGTCGATTGTAAGCACTGGGTAGCCAAGGCAGCTAGTTCATGGGATTCGGTCAACCAAGGAACTGAATGTACTGAACATGCTGTAAACCACTACAGGTAGCCTGTGTGACAGGATTTCTCATCGGGTGTGCCTCAGTGGTGTTATGATAGAAAATTGTTTTGCACAGAAGAGGATTTGGTGGTCTGTTGGATTGATGATAGGTTGCTATGCTGATGGTCTGGGTCGATTCCAACTTCTGCCTATGATTTTTAATAGGGAGAGACTGATTCTATTCTCTTCTGGCTACGACAAGTGAAGAAGGTATAATGGCATTGAGGTCTGAAATTCACGTTAAACATGATATTCCTCCTCAACCAAGTTGACTTTAGGTTGAACCACAATAAAGTCAGCATTGGCGAAATGTGGAAACTCTGTCACCAGTAATCTTTCTTATACTAGTTATTTATTTCTAGTGATGAAACAAACGCTATGTAGGGTCACACTTATTCCATCTTTTATTTGAGCTTCTGTATGTCGATGAAATTGTTTCTGAACTTGGAATGCAACTCAGACCGCCCTTAACGCGGAATTTGATCCCTTCGTGACAATACAGCTCGACTACTATTTTTTGTTTGTTCAATACTGCAGATTCCTCAACATCTCCACATACTGCGCGTGAATGCATTCGAAATCTTGCCCGGCACTAAAGTTTTCATTATGTATTTTCAAGCTCTAGCATGAGAACACTTATCTGCTGGTGGATAACAATTTTGATTTTTAATGCATTTTCATTCGCTGTCAACACTAACGAAATCTGACGTTTTTGACTCCCAGTGGGACACAGAACTATTTGAGAGATCACCGTAAGTTCAAGGATGTTATTCCGAGCTTCTGGCGGAGAAAAATTAGGTGGCTGACATGTCTGTGTGTTTGGTCAACAACGATATGTGTGGGGTTCGATTGCCAGTCAGCACACAACTCGTCTTCATTTTATTTCTAGTTGAAACATGCTCACATTTCGCTGTTCGTGTAACAAACCTATATTTAACGTTCGTTCTCTGTAGAATATAACAGCGATAGGTGCCGGGTGGGAGTTCTGCGAAGGAAAAAATTAATGTTTCGTCTCGTTATTTCAGTTAAAACATCTAGCTACTGCCGAGAAAATCGGATATGTCACAGTTGATTGTGCTTCAATAACAATTCGATTAGGTTCTGGGTTTGAATCCCTGTCCAACACAAAGCTGTACCTCACGGCTTTTGAAGTAAGTTACTTGTGAGTAAGCAATATTTGACATCTCTTGTAGTTCGTTAACAGGGACAATAGATGCTGGGTAGGAATTCGCGTCCATTAAAAATGTTGACATTATGTAATTTAAAGTTGATATTTGCTACCTGATACTGTCTAAAATCGAGGTATATCACACTCTGTATGCCTAATCAGGAATGACTGTTAGTTTCCGTCAGTCACGAAATCTTTGCCTAGTCTGCATGACCTGGGTTTGAATCCAAATGCAGAACGAGACGGTTCGTCGTGTCATTTGAAGCTCATACTAGCTGCTCGTGAATAACTTAAATTTTTAGTATCTTTTTGTGTTAAATAACAAGTACGGTGTGTTACTTCGAAGAGGAAATCATGAATACGACGAACTTACTACGTGCGTTACCTATCTGATGTAATAATGAGAGTGGTAACATTTCAGGTATGTCATTTATTGCAATAAATGTGAGCTTACTATGGCTTGTAAGCTGATAAGGTGTTCCCTGATATTTCTAGTATCGTGGTATAACTTTACATCTTGAGTTATTGCGATACAGAGCAGTGTTTTCTAGTGGAAACTTGTTGGAACCATTTTTAATAGTCAATGGACTATACCAAGGAGTGAATAGAGGACCTGCTAGACAGCTGCGCTATGCTGGTTGCATGCGAATGAGGCGAAATGCAATTCATGTCGTTCGTATACTTTTGAGCACGACTGTACCATTAAGTGGCTACTCCTGTCAGTATAAGCTAACCGTTTGTAAGTAGGCTGTTTAGGTTTTTATGTTGGTAACGCCACGTAGTGCTCTGTATGAAAATCGCTGACTGCGCTACTTACGTTTCCACACGCCATGCAGGCCGCTGTGCCGAGCGGTTCTATGCATTTCAGTCCGGAACCGCACTGCTGCTACGGTCGCAGGTTCGAATCCTTCCTCGGGCATGGATGTGTGTGATATCCTTAGGTTAGTTAGGTTTAAGCAGTTATAAGTCTAGGGGACTGATGATCTCAGATGTTAAGTCCCACAGTACTTAGAGCCATTTGAACCATTTTGAATCACACGCCATAACTGTCAAAATATTTCACAGGATAACACAGAAAAGCACAATTTGAAGAGTAAACTAAGAAAACACATTAGCATAGCACTGTAAATAATATCTAATTAATTGCAAGCATGGCTGCGAAATACTTGGTGCAAATCTACATGCATATCGCAACTGTTTTACTGAACAACAATAGCACCTGAAGAAGGCAACGAGTTATGTGGCCGAAATATTGTGCCAGAGCGACACAAACATCCGGCAGTTGACCCGATTATTCCACATGCAAGATCTCGCCGGGAAAGCCTGAAGAGTTACAACAATGAAGAACTACAACTACAAAGGAAATTCTCTCTACAATTACGCGCTAGGAATAAACGATAACTACACTAATTACTCAAACTACAAGAAAAAATCAGAAGATTCCAGTGAGGTATTCTCGGCTAAGGGTCGACACATGAAACTTCCCCCTCAAAAATTAAGAGTGACTGTGCTGGTAAACTTCTACGTTATTTTATTTTC
The DNA here is from genome assembly GCF_021461385.2 of Schistocerca piceifrons. Taxonomy (NCBI): domain Eukaryota; kingdom Metazoa; phylum Arthropoda; class Insecta; order Orthoptera; family Acrididae; genus Schistocerca; species Schistocerca piceifrons. The sequence goes on along the minus strand of NC_060142.1, from coordinate 423,444,924 downwards.
AAACAGCTGAACAAAACTGAACGTACTCAGACAGTTCTCTCTTTACTTATTCTAATCATCACTAAAATGACACACAATATTTTAGCGCAACGCAATCTGACTTTCAATAATCCCTACAAAAGAAAGGCTCTGACTAACAATAATCTATACCTTTCATGAATCACTTAGGTCACAAAAATCATTACCCGAACAACTGCAATACAGCGAGCGCCAATACTGCCAGCTAAATAAAAGATTCTAACTACTGAAGGAACTGACTACTGATAGACATAGTTAGCAAATGAAAGATTTTGATAGAGAACAAACAATGTATTTACCTTAATAGTGTTCAAAAGTCATAATGTATATAGCAGTTCATGACATCCAGTCTTACAAATTTCCTTTTTCTGACGGACACACGTCCAGATCGTCCCCTCTGAAGACTCTGGCATCTGTCCTCCTACATCCGCCACTGCTGGCGGCTCACCTCCAACTGCCCAACGCTACGCGCTGTTCACATCCAACTGCCCAACGCTACGCTAGCAAATATTTCAACAATGAGTCCAACCAGCCACAGACTGCACACAGCGCAGTCAGCGATTTTCATACGGAGCACTACGTGGCGTTACCAACATAAAAATCTAAACAGACTACTTACACGTTTTGCGTGCACATGTCCACACTTCATCACCTGACCTACTGCCACATGTACTTGGAGGTACTAACCAATCTATAAACATACTACTCCTAATACTTATAATTATTAGTCTCCAGACAGCGCAGTCAGCGATTTTCATACAGAGCACTACGTGGCGTTACCAACATAAAAACCTAAACAGACTACTTAAACGTTTTGCGTGCACACGTCCACACTTCATCACCTGACCTGCTGCCAGAGGAAAATAAGCATTAATGGTTTGCTACTGCCACATGTACTTGGAGGTACTAACCAATCTAGAAACATACAACTTCTAATACATATAATTATTAGTCTCCAGATGACGTAAATACTGATGTAATGTTGTTCAGTAGACCGTCCTCAGTTATCGATAGATATATCCGCACTTATTCCCATTACATCCTGCATAACTGACGTGACTGTTTCAAACAGCGCACTACTAATGCTATAATGGAAGATTAAGAGATTTTTTTCCCTACTCATCTGCATTAACTACATTTTTCTAATTGTAAAACTAGCTGCCATTCATGACGCCAACTGCAAACTTTGTCTAAGTCACTTTGTATCCTCTTGCTGTCACTCCCATGTCACCGCTATACTCACTGGCGAGGTCACCCAGAGTAGTGAAGAGCAGCGATTCATTGCTGAACACAGTGCAACGCCATTTACCATTTTACAGCACCACTCCAAATGCAGCCGATTACGTTGTAGTGTTAACGGCAACCTACGCCCATGATGGTAATTCCCCAGTCCGGCAACTCGATTAATGATTCGGGATGACACAGAATGTTGCACAGAAGTCCATTGCTTGTTCTCAGATGGCAGGCGCAGATTGAAGCAGCTATGGTGTGTTGCTACGCAATACGGCGACCGTCCCTTGTAGTGATCAGACATGGTCGACTGGGCCAGTGTCGCATTAGAATGCCCTGCCAGTCTGGATATTGCACGATTCGACCAACTGGCCAAATGGAGACCCGCAGGAAGGCTCGTTTCAAACTCTATCAGATCTTGATAAAGCTGTTGTAGTGATCACTCATTATCTGACGCTGTTCGCGCCCCTTATGTTCTATACCATTCCTTGTAAAGAAACTAAACGTGGACAACACTAATACACTCTGGTCGCCGTTCTATCTGTCACAGAGAACTGCTGTTCTAATCATTTACATACCCGCCGATGGTGTGAACGAGTACGAAGTTACACTGGCATCCGGCCCTGTCTTCTAACTGCTTCAGGCAACGTCTTCAAAGAGGTACTAGCACAGACTTATAAAAGTAAAATATTCTACACAAATTGAGTCCAACTTTTTCTGGCAACTGTGCCACATCTGTTAGGTTGCAACCCAGATAAATTCTCATAGAAGGTGTGAAGCTGAGACAAATGAGTAAGTTCAAAGCGATTTTCAGAAATTCCGCTTCCGACATCAATGTACTTTTAAATTATGTTAACAATGCCATGTGTAGCTCTTGTGAAGACGTTTTGGCCTTCTTTTATAAAGCAGCACTGATCACAAACTGAACTCTCGCGCTTTTTTTTTAAAAAACTTTCAACCATCACCACAGGCAAAAACCAAAAGGAATAATGTATGGGATCATGGTGGTCAAGAAATCTGATCATTTCTGCCGATGCATCTTCCAGAGAACATTAAGTACAGACGACATGTTACTTGACAACTAGAACGTGCAGGGGCGCCGTCAGTTTGAATGAGCACACCCATCCTCACAGCCTGAGGAACATCTACCAATACTGCTGGAACCTTGTTTTCATGAAGGTCTAGATAACGGTGTCCTGTAAGACGATCCGTTAACACAACGGGCGCAGTCAACTGATTATCTAGCCTACCGCAGTATATGTTTACAGAGCACCATTCTTGGAAACGTGTCTCCACAAAGACATGTGGATTTTGTAGGACCACACATTTTATTTACGAGAGAGAGTGGTTTCATAACTGATCAGTATTACCGGCATTATTCGGCGATTTGCTACAAACCAGCGACTAAATTCCAATCCTCCTCCTCCATCTCCACCTTGAAGGTGTTGATTCCGGCTGAAAAAAAAATGGCTCTGAGCACTATGGAACTTAACATCTATGGTCATCAGTCCCCTAGAACTTAGAACAACTTAAACCTAACTAACCTAAGGACATCACACACACCCATGCCCTAGGCAGGATTCGAACCTGCGACCGTAGCGGTCGCGCGGTTCCAGACTGTAGCGCCTAGAACCGCTCGGCCACCCCGGCCGGCATTCCGGCTGAAATGATTATTCAGAGTCCGTAAATACCTAATGTCCGCCATATTATTGTATGTAGAAAAGAATACAAGTAGAAATTGTGTGTGTGTAGTTGAACATGCTAGCAAATCAAAATCGCAACCACAGTTGAAACGTTCAGTTACGTAAACTCAAGCACAACCTGAAAAATTGAAAATAAAAATTACACTTGATAAATAAACCCATGGCATCTCTAGAACCAACACGCGAAATGAAAACAAAAATTGAACAAATCATATGTGGAACGCTTCATTGGAACTAACTTCTATTACCACCTAATAAAATACTTACTATTTGTCCTGTATATGTCATCACTGTGTCCATAGAAAGGCGAGAACGAAACTATTCTCTCATGTTCCCACTCAATGTAGGCGCAATCTTTCAGTTAAATACTCCGTCTATGGACAGGGTGGTCGTATGCAGGGTCAACTTTTTATGTTGAGATAACGAAACATCTCGAAAACATCAGATTAAAAAAATTATAATATACGTATTCAGTTTTTTTAAAAATGCCGTCCGATCAGGTAATGATGGAACTAGAAATGGGTAAAATACACCGAAGAAAGAAAAAATCGCAACACCAGGAAGAAGTTTTGCGAATAAATGAAAGCCAGTAGGCGTGTTTCTACATCTGAAAGATGATGTATATTCAAATTTCGCAGCAGTTGTATAAGAACAGCACTACTAGCGCTACTGTGAGGATGCAAACCAAGTTTACTTTAAATACACGCTGTAACGGTCGTGAGTGTTAGTTTTATTTTCGAGATTGGAGTGGTGAGTTGATGTTGGTCAAGAAGACACCATTATCAACATCTCTCTGCGTTTCAGCGAAGTCGTGTAATAGGGCTACGAGAAGCTGGACGTTCCTTCTGCGACACTGCAAAAGACTTGGCGGAATGTAGCCACTGTAAATGATTCCTGGCAGCGGTGATCACGGGAATGTACGCCTTCAAGAATATCGAGCTCCAGATGGTTACGTGGCACTATGGAGAGGGAAGACGATAATGTTGGCGTGTGGCTCTGGCGCATCGTACTGCATCCGCAACAGCAATTTGAGCAGCACTTTGGGCCAAGGTGACACAACGAACTGTTACAAATCGTTTACTTCAAGGACAGCTCTGAGCCAGTCGCACTGAAGCGTGCATTTCACTAACACCAAACCACGACCAAATCACCATTTGCGACTTCAGTGGTATCAAGCGAGAGGTCGTTGGATGGCAGGATATAGATCTGTTGAGTTTTCTGATGAAGGCTGCTTCAGCCTCGATGCCAGTGATGTGCGTGTGTTGGTTAGAAAAAGGCTATTTGAGAACCTGCAACCAACCTGTCTGTGCACTAGACACGTTGGAGCTACACCTGTAGGTATCGTCTGGAGTGCGGTTTCGTACGACAACAGGTGTACTCTCGTACTTATCCCACGCACCCTGACTGCAAATCTGTACGTCATTCTCGTGATTCGACCTGTTGTGCTGCCATTCATGAACAGCATTCAGGGGATGTTTTCCAACTGGATAACGATCGCTCACATACCACTGTTGTAACCCAGCACGCTCTACAGAGTTTCGAGATGTTGCCTTGGCCTGTACGATCAACAGATCTGTCTCCGATCGAGCAATTATGGGACATCATCGGACGAAAACTACAGCGTCATCCATAACCAGCATTAACCATAGCTGTATTGGCCGACCAAGTGCAACAGGAATGGAACTCCATGTAATAAGGTGACTCCCGGCACCAGTACGGCACAATTCATGTATGTTTGCAAGCTTGCATTCAACACTCTTGTTACATCAGTTATTAATGTATCAGCATTTCACATTTACAGCGGCTTATCTCGCGCTTCTTGTAACCTATGATCTGCCCGCCCGATTGGCCGTGCGGTCTAACGCACGGCTTTCCGGGTGGGACGGAGCGCCTGGGCCCCGGCACGAATCCGCCCGGGGGATCTGTGTCGAGGTCCGGTGAACCGGTCAGTCTGTGGATGGTTTTTAGGTGGTTTTCCATCTGCCCCGGTGAATGCGGGCTGGTTCCCCTTATTCCGCCTCAGTTACACTATGTCGGCGATTGCTGCGCAAACAAGTTCTCCACGTACGCGTACACCACACCACCATTACTCTACCACGCAAACATAGGGGTTACACTCGTCTCGTGTGAGACGTTCCCTTGGGGGTACACCGGCGGCCGAACCGCACAATAACCCTGGGTTCGGTGTGGGGCGGCGGAGGGGTGAAGTGGACTGCGGTAGCCGTCGTGGGGTTGCGGACCACCGTCGCTGGTGCGGGGACGGAGCCTCTCCGTCGTTTCTAGGTCCACGGTTAACATACAATACAACCTATTATCTTACGTCGTCAATCACTTACATGTGTTACCTAGAAAAACGTATTACCGAAATTTCCTTCCTCTACACCAATTATTTTTTGGTGGTGCTATTTTTTTCTGTCAGTGTATGAGTCCTATTACAACAATCTTAAGAGTAATTCGGGCATGCACTGATTACCAGGGAATGCTGATCCACATTAAGAACACAGGTCAAAATAACGACCACTAACGGAAGCTACAGGCGAAAATCCAAGACCAATTTCAATGACGAGAGTGCAGTACAGGAACAGGGGTTTTCACAAATCGCATCAAACACTTATTAACACATAAGGCAAGAAGCTCACTACTTATTCCTGCGCTGAACCTTGGTAAAATAATGAATGCTGTCAGGACCACATTCACCAACTAAGGCAGCAAAAAGGGAACTGTAACAACTTTCATTCAACCCGAGACCACGATGGCAGATGGTGATTTTTCAAAAGGCGTTGGCACAGTCATCACAATAAACCACTCCAACCTCAACACGGCGACCACGCCCCATACTTGGCGAGCAACCCTTATCAGCATCCGGAACAACCAACAAGGCAAGAACCCGCAGAGAGCTGCGCGTGCGTTTAAATCCTTTGAAAGAGCTGCAAGGCTGCCACCTCACGGGACACCAGGGAAGAAACGAAGACCAGAGAATTTCTCCGAGCAGCCGTAATCGATACGAGTGCAGGCTCGAAAATAATGCCAGTTACAATATTATGCTGTTTCACTGCTGGAACTGGAATCTTTCCAATTCGATTCAGCAGGGTCACTTACTCCCACTTATGTCGATTTTCGGGAGTAGCTAAAATGTAGACATCATAGTAGACACGATGTCTAACTGGAAGAGTGCAGAAAGTTGAAATAAACAGTTCACATAATATGCAAAAAACTGGTGATTTCTCAAACTGGGGAACAATCAAGAATGGGGTGCCGCAAGGTTCGGTCTTGGGTCCTCTGCTGCTCTTAATATATGTTAAGTACTTGCCATTCTATATTCACGAAGATGCAAAGCTGGTACTTTTTGCCGATGATACAAGTATAGCTATCACACCCGACGGACAAGAATTAACTGGTGAAATTGTAAACGATGTTTTTCAGAAAATCATTAAGTGGTTCTCTGCAAATGGGCTCTCATTAAACTTTGACAAAACACAGTATATACAGTTCCACACAGTAAATGGAATGACCCCATTAATAAATATAGACTTCGATCAAAAATCGGCAGCTAAGGTAGAATATTCAAAATTTCTAGGTGTATGCAGTGATGAGGGGTTGAACTGGAAAAAACACACTGAGGATCAGCTGAAACGTTTGAGTTCAGCTACTTCTGCAAATTTTGGCGATATACATCTGAGTAAATTAGCTTATCACGCCTATTTTCATTTTCTGCTTTCGTATGGCGTCATATTCTGGGGTAACTCATCAATGAGTAAAAGAGTGTTCATTGCACAAAAGCGTGTAATCAGAATAATTGCTGGAGCTCATCCAAGATCATCCTGCAGACACTTATTTAAAGAGCTAGAAATCTTTACTGTAGCCTCACAATATATATATTCACTTATGAAATTTGTTATTAACAATCCGAACGAATTCAAAAGTAATAGCAGTGTACATGGCTACAACACTAGGAGAAAGGATGATCTTCACTACTCACTTTGGCTCAGAAGGGGGTAAATTATGCTGCCACAAAAGTCTTTGGTCACTTACCTAATAGCATCAAAAGTCTGAGAGACAGCTATACAGCATTTAAAAGGAAATTAAAAGAATTTCTTAATGGCAACTTCTTCTACTCATTAGATGAATTTTTGGATATAGTAAGCGGGTAATTTCCCAACCTCCGCAAAAAAATAAAAAAATAAAAAATAAATAAAAAAATTATTGAGTGTCATGTAATATTTTGTCTAATGTAATATCTTGTATAGACACCTTTTATTAACCTGACACGTTCCATGTCATTACGAAGTGTCCTACTCATGATCTATGGAACAAGTACTAATCTAATTTAATCTAATGTAATCTGGAGAAAGTCTTATACTGTATGGTGTGCTTATTCTTAACAGACCGATGTCCATCTACATTACGAAAATATAGCCATTGTGAGTGCTTGTCATTGTTTTTTGTAGAATGCCAGCATTATCTATGGTTCCGCACTTCTACCATTTCATAAAATTTCACACAGTGATTTGTATTCTTGGCAGATAAACCTGGAGATGCACCTATGCTGACGTGAAACCGGTAGTTGCGAATAAAGCATCTTCATACAGCTCTGAGGTTTTAGGAAATACCACGTCATTCTTGACTTTTTTAATTGTTATAATTTTATGTTAATTTTAATGGATATGGCGTGTTGAGTGTTTTTATTATTTTTTATTGTTATTCACAATATCTCTGAGCTGTGGTTGCCGTCCCCAGAAAGTTGTTTGTAGGTTAATAAGTCGTATTCCCCAGTTATTGCCGTCTCTACCCAATTGTTCATTTCTAAATGTCAAAAATATTCATTTCACAGCATTTTTGGTAGAGTGTCAACTTTGTTAACTGTTTAACTTCATGGTCAATATTAGTGCAATCATTCCATGTCATTTCATTTCGAAATACTTGTTGCCTTAACTAAATGTAAATTTTTGGTGCACGTTACGTTTAATTCATATTTTGAATTTTAATGGTATGGTGGTAGTCTTCCTGTCCTTCGTTTTCGCCGACATCCCCAAGATAAAGCCGGCCGCTGTGGCCGAGCGGTTCTAGGAGCTTCAGCCCGGAGCCGCTGCTGCTACGCTCGCAGGTTCGAATCCTGCCTCGGTCATGGATGTGTGATGTCCTTAGGTTAGTTAGGTTTTAGTAGTTCTAAGTCTAGGGGTCTGATGACCTCAGATGTTAAGTCTCGTAGTGCTTGGAGCCGTTTGAACCCAAGATAAACCTATATTAATCAGTGCAACAACTTACTACTTGATCTAGGCTTGTGTAGGACCGAATACAATGCGCCGAATGCTACGTGGAAGGGAGTATCCTTCGTGTTACACTTTTTAGGGAAGCCGTAGGAAACAGATGTACCGTTAACCAGTATTCAGTTCCGTACCCAAGACAAAGTGCATTGTCGAAAGACAGAGAACATTAAGTGATCAGGAAGATTGCTGAATCCGAAAATGTAACGTATTACGTTTCCTAGATATTCTAAACTGATTTTGTTCATTTCAAACGGAATTTACCTACAACCTGTTTCAACTTAGCTATTGTATTAAACAGTGCACCTTCGTACGAATTAGGTACAAGCACAGTCTAAGAACTGAGGAAAACTTAATTCCCTTTCGTAATCCAGCTTGTCGGACGACAGACAGAGCCCCTCAAGCGGCTAACACATTATGTGGCCATCAGTGTCATGTTACAGAGTCAGCCCGATAGGGCAGCAATCATAATAATGGAAAACGGCGCCCGACATTATCGGATTGCATTTCCTCCGCTTCCTTCAGAGCGTTTATGGAGATAGCTTACTACATCCAGTGTCTAAAAACAAGGTAGGTTCGATAAATATCCGGAACTAGCCTGATATTTCGTATCTAGACGTAAGTACAGGCTACACAGAAATACAGTGCACTAGTGCCATTTATAACAAGAGTTCACAAATTCTTTAACTTCGTTGTCCAATTGATAGAAACATAAACTCTTATATCGACTGCTTCGACATCACAGACAGTAACTGACTACCAGGAGGCAGATCGTTTGTCATACATGAAACATTTGTGGGTATGCAACATTACATAACATGCAATGTCTCAGATCAGTTTTTACTGCAAGAAAAAAATTCCATGGGGCGTTAACTGCTCTCGGAATTCTATTTCTTGAGGCTTGTCAATATTATGGTGTGCATTACTAAAATTGTAAATGGCGCTAAGCAATAGCTCGAATCAATTCTGCGATTCACCATACAGCATATAATCGTGGCAAAGGTACCGTGATCGACACACATTGGTGAGCCAAAACATTGTGACCATTGGCCACCGTTGTGGTGTTGCGGGCACGTGACGCTGTAAGGAAAGAATGTAAGCAGAAGAGAGACTGATTGGCAGTCATTATAGCGAAGATAAGGGCCGCAAATGCGGAAATCCACTATTCTTAGTGGTTATCACAAAGCCCCCCCCTCCCCTCCATGAACCATGGACCACGCCGTTGGTGGGGAGACTTGATTGCCTCAGCGATACAGATAGCTGTACCGTAGGTGCAACCACAACGGAGGGGTATCTGTTGACAGACCAGCAAACGTGTGGTTCCTGAAGAGGGGCAGCAGCCTTTTCAGTAGCTGCAGGGGATGATTGACTAATCTGGCCTTGTAACACTAACCAAAGCGGCCTTGCTGTGCTGGTACTGCGAACGGTTGAAAGCAAGGGGAAACTACAGCCCTAATTTTCCCCGAGGGCATGCAGCTTTCCTGTAGACAAAAAGAGAATAGAAGCTTTCAAAATGTGGTGCTACAGAAGAATGCTGAAGATTAGATGGGTAGATCATATAATTAATGAGGAGGTATTGAATAGAATTGGGGAGAAGAGAAATTTGTGGCACAACTTGACTAGGAGAAGGGATCCGTTGCTAGGACATATTCTGAGGCACAAGGGATCCCCAATTCAGTATTGGAGGGCAAGCGCGGAGGGTAAAAATCGTAGAGGGGAGACCAATAGATGAATACACTAAACAGATTCAGAAGGATGTAGGTTGCAGTAGGTGCTGGGGAATGAAGAAGCTTGCTCAGGATAGAGTGGCATGGAGAGCTGCATCAAACCAGTCTCTGGACTGAAGACCACAACAACAATGACAAAGGCCACATTGTTGAGGCACTGCGGCTGGAAATGAGAATCTCTGAAACAGTGAAGCTGGTCACCTGTTGGCACACTATTGTCGTGAGTATGGTTGAATCATGGTGAAATAGTGAGTAGGCCGTATGGTATTGGACGACCATGTCTCACCACAAAACGGAGAAGTCGGAGGATCCCTCACTGTGTAATCCAGGATAGGCAGCGATTTGTGGCAGGTCTGACGACAGAGTACAATACTAAATGGTTCAAATGGCTCTGAGCACTATGGGACTTAACATCTGAGGTCATCAGTCCTCTAGAACTTAGAATTACTTAGAATTACTTAAACCTAACCAACCTAAGGACATCACACACATCCATGCCTGAGACAGGATTCGAACCTGCGACCGTAGCGGTCGGGCGGTTCCGGACTGGAGCGCCTAGAACCGCTCGGCCACAGCTGCCGGCGAGTACAATACTGGTGCAGTCGCAGTTGTTTCGTAGCACACCGTTCTAAGACCAATGTTGAGCATGGAACTCCACATTACACGACCCATATGTGTTCCTGTGTTGACCCAACGAAATCGTCGTTATGATTCCAGTGGGCACAGCATTACTGAGTCTTCACCGTGGATCAATAGAAAGATGTGGCATGTCGAACGAATCGCATTTCTTGTTACACCATGGTTGGGTCCTTATAGTCATCCAGGCGAATGGCTGTATGAAGCACGTCTCGTGCCTTAGAAGCAGGCCAGTAAGAGCAGAATTATGCTATAGGGTACATAGAGTTGGACTTCAAAAAAAGGGGATGTATGGTGGTCATCGAAGGTATCATGACAACAGTGAACTATGTGAATATTATTGCGGACCACCTGGTCTCATGGCGATGATATCTTCGAGCAGGATAACTCTCCGCTACACAAGGCCAGAATCGTGCTACAGTGGTTTGAGGGATATTTAGTGAACTCACATGATCCCTTGGTCAGTAAACGTGCCTGATCAGTACCCAGTGAAACACATATCGGGCACCACTTGCCTGCCTGTAAACCACAATCTCGTAATTTGTGGGAATTGCTTGACCTGTGCGTAGAAATCTGGTATCGTATACTTCTGGAATCTTGTTAAGGCCCAGCCGCAGTGGTCGAGCGGTTCTAGGCGCTTCAGTTCGGAACCACGCGGCTGCTACGGTCGCAGGTTCGAATCCTGCCTAGGGCATGAATGTGTGTGATGTTCTTAGGTTAGTTAGGTTTAAGTAGTTCAAAGTTCTAGACGACGGATGATCTCAGATGTTAAGTTGTTGTTGTTTTTTTGGGGAAGGAGACCAGACAGCGAGGTCATCGGTCTCATCGGATTAGGGAAGGACGGGGAAGGAAGTCGGCCGTGCCCTTTGAAAGGGACCATCCCGGCATTTGCCTGGAGTGATTTAGGGAAATCGCGGAAAACCTAAATCAGGATGGTCGGACGCTCAGATGTTAAGTCCCATAGTGCTTAGAGCCATTTGAACAATCTTCTTAAGGACTTGTAGTACCATCCAAGCAGAATCTCTGTTGTTCTATGTTTGAAAACATGAAAAACACGCTATTAAAACAGGTGGTCATAATGTTTTCGCTCATCGTGTAGTTTGACGTTCACTGGTTACAAGGGTTGAAGCAGTAGTGATGTTGAGGAAAGACAGCCTTGCACTCGTGTTCTAAATTTATTCGTACATACCCTTAATAAAATATAATTTATGTACAATTGCCACTACTCGTTCCGTCTAGAGGTTGGGTTTCAGCACTTGAAGCGTGTATTCAGAGAAAATGGTAACAGCAAGGGAGAAATTGCTGAAGTTTTCAAGTACCACCGACGAAAGACATCTCGTGAATCGGCGGAGGAGGCGAAGCTAATCGTATTTCATCCATAGAGTGGAGCAACTACTGGCAAGATGGGACCCATGCTCAAGCATTATGGACTGATACCATTGTTCCAGCCCGCTTCCAAGATAAGAGATATGTTACGCCCCGTTAAAGACAACATAGGTCTTAGAGTTCCTGGTGTTTGTGACGTCCCCTGTGAATGTGGTTGCATTTACATAGGTCAAACTATTCGCATTGTTGCTGAGCGTTGTGCGCCGGCCCCTGGAACCGTGTGACGTCACTCGGTCCCGCGCTAGGTCCACAGAGACAGGTTGTGGCACGTACAACACAGCACGCGACACTGCAGGTGTTAAAAGAGCGCAAGTAGCCGTCTTCGGCGGGGAGCTACTTCGGAGGAGTTTAATAATTCTTGACTGCGTGTTTAAATGCACGTGAGTTCTCAAAGCACACGACAAAATTAAGATCTTTAGTGGGTACCTTTTCAATTACATATTGATTTCACGTCCGCCCTGCACGGAGCCGAGCGTTCGCTAAGTGCGGTGAACAAGTCTACGAGAGTGACGTCACAAGTTCGTTGCATGACCGTATATCCCCTTCGCCCCGGTCTCACGGCGTGACGTAGCCGCTACGTGCTGCCCTAAATGCTTTCCGCGAGTGCGCCACTGTGAGTCTCACTGGAAGATTCCAGACGCTGCCCCGATAGTCAGTGATTTTAACTCTTGATGACGATGGCGGGGACAGCTATCGAAAGCTCGACTGTATTATTTGAAATGATATGGCTTGTAAACCGCAGGGCCGTGTTAGAACGCGACTCGAACTATTGGAAGAGTTTACGTCACAGTTCCGGAAGTCTCAAGTTCTGTTCGATGCTACAACAATGACCTATCTTAGCCTGGACTACGAATTTTAATAATAAAATCAACAATCTAGGGTGCAAGTCATGCGTCAAAATGGCAACTAATGAATAAATAAAAAATCTCAAGTTTTCAAACTAATTAAAATATGGTACCTTTTTTCTGTTATTCTACACTGAAGAGTCAAAGAAATGGTACATCTGTCTAAAATCTTGTAGGGTCCCCGCGAGCACGCAGAAATGCAGCAACACGACGTGGCATGGTCTCGTCTAATGTCTGAAGTAGCGCTGGGGGGAATGGACACCATGAATCCTGCTGGGCTTTCCGTTAATCCGTAAGAGTGCGAGGGGGTGCAAATTCCTCCTGAACAGCACGTTGCTAGGCATCCTAGATATGCTCAATAACGTTCATGTCTGGTGAGTCTGATGACCAGCGGAAGTGTTTAAATTCAGAAGAGTGTTCCTGGAGCCACTCTGTAGCAAATCTGGACGTGTGGGCTGCCGCATAGTTCTGATGGAATTGCCAAAGTCCGTGAAATGCACAATGGACATGAATGGATGCAGGTGATCAGACAGCAAGCTTTAGGACGTGTCACCTGTCAGAGTCGTATCTAGACGTATGAGGGGTCCCATGTCACTCCAACTGCACACGCTCCACACCATTACAGAGCCTCCACGAGCTTGAACAGTCCCCTGCTGCCATGCTAGGTCCATGGATTCATGAGGTTGTCTCTATACCCGAACGCTTCCATCCGCTCGATATAATTTGAAACGAGACTCGTCGGACCAGGCAAGATGTTTCTAGTCATCAACAGTCCAATGTCGGTACTAACAGGCCCAGGCGAGGTGTAAGTCTTTGTGTCGTGAAGTCAACGAGGGTACACCAGTGGGCCTTCGGCTCCGAAAGCCCATGTCGATGATGTTTCGTTGAATGATTCGCACGCTGGCACTTGTTGATGGCCCAGCACTGAAATCAGCAGAAATTTGCGGAAGGGTTGCACGTTGAACGATTCTCTTCAGTCATCGTTGGTCCCGTTCTTGCAGGACCATTTTCCTGCCGCAGCGATGTCGGAGATTTGATGTTTTACCGTATACCTGATATTCACGGTACAATCGTGAAGCGGTCGTACGGGAAAATCCCCACTTCACCGCTATCTCGGACATGCCGTGTCCCATTGCTCGTGCGCCGACTGTAACACCACGTTCAGACTCACTTAAATCTTGATAACCTGCCGTTCTACCAGCAGTAGCCGATCTAACAATTGCGCCAGACACTTGTTGTCTTATATAGTTGTTGCCGAGCGCAGCGCCGTATTCTGCACGTTTACATACCTCTGTATTTGAATACGCATGCCTACACCAGTTTCTTTGGCGCTTTAGTGTAATATGTGAACAGGGATGGAATTGCCCATTCAGAGCCTACTTGGTAAATCATTACGTCATTACCGCTTCTCATAAACAAATAAAATATAATACTGGGTTCAGTGAAGTTATATTTTTTGAAAGACAACATTTTCGTTTCTGTCTGTTACCTTTACTTAGAAATCAATATAAATGTTTATACTTACATGTCCATACATACCAGTACTGTATGGAAATTCGTGCTGTAGATTCGTTCAGACACAATAGGAGCTTGTGCTGTGATAGTATTTAATGCTATTTCCTCCAATGTTTCATGAATTTGCGAAATTGTAAGGATGTCCATAGCTTATTGTTGGGCTAGTTCGTAGTTTCATGTGTCTTCATTGCAATCGCGCAACGCCCACGCGATGTGTTCCTTCAGACCCATGCGAGAGGTATGCGTTTGTTCAAATTTTCAATACAGAACAGATGCAAAATTTTGAGGCCGATGAAACAGGCGTCGTCTCTCCTGTCTTATGACTGCAGGAGATGTCTGGCACCACTGAAAAATTCGTCTTGTTGATTGGTCCGTTCAGCCCCTCCAAGTTCTTCCGGTCTCTGGGCGCGGAGGCGATGCAGGTTAGATATCGTACAGAGTTAGTCAGTGGGAGAAGAGCTGCAGAGCTAGTGTGTGTTGAGTATGATGTGTCTCTTCTGGGCGGACTTAGACGATGATTCTGGACTGAATTAGTTCAGATTTCTCGATTTAACTGTCGGTAATTTCAGAGTCAACTATCAAAAGTATTACACGGTTCTTGCAAGCGATAATTTTGCCAGCATTTAACTAGATTCACATTGGGTCTAACTTGTTCCTCAACCGGTCACGATTCACGTTATCCATCGAGATCCCGACTGAGTTTCGTATTTGTTTTTGCTCTGAGACACTTGACAGATAATAGCGCCCATTATCTTTGGTTATTCTGTAACTGAGAGTCATTGCATTCAACACCGAGCGTCCATCTTGTGTCCCTGAGCCAACCCACTAATGTGCTGCGTTCATTGGATCGCCTTAGTGCCTCTTTTCGTACTGCCTTTGTGTCCAGAAATTCTACGTCCCACCATAGCCCTGGAAATCTTAGCACAACTGCAGGATTCCCTCTTCCTCAAGGAACTTCCAGATGTTAACTGGACGTAGTTATCGTGAGTGAAACAGAGTTCGACTCCATTTTTTTAATGGGAACCCTCATTTTCATCTCCATACACGAGTTAGACGAGAAAAAGATTAATTACTTTGTGCTCAAACATTTTTTTTCGACTGACACTCAGAGCTGAAGTTATAAAGCTGATCGCACGTACAGATGTTAAGTGATACATTGTTTAATTTCGTAAGGTAAAGCGAAGAGCTTTGAAATTCAAAGAAGTGCAAGGGGGTCGCAACCTGTTGATCAGGAACGATACGCCGCTACATCTCTTGCACATCGCGATCAAGTTCCAACATAAAAATGTTATGCGGCACGAGATATCGAGTCCATTCCTCTGGGGAGAGAACCGCCGCTGCCATTTATCGTCCTCGGATAGAGGAATACGTTGAGGCGTATTAATCGTTTTTGTTTTCCTGCCTGTTTCACTTTATTAACATCAGGGATTTAATGTACGAACATTTATCTCCAGTTCCTCTTATTTCGGAAATTGCGTTCTGCAGTGTTTTATTAGCCAATGGAACTCATCTACAGAGGATCATAATTAATCTGCTTTTAGTCTGTACTATGGGGACTGTACAATAAATTTCTATTCAAATAACGTTCATCAGCGTTACGTTCCGAAAAAAAACCATATTGGAAGCAGTGACGAAAAGGAAGTCATGTAGAGGAAAAGAGAAATAGTAGCTTTCTCCCATGTTCCAGTCGTAGTTAATTTCAATTTACTGCCTACCGCCACAGTCGATTCGGGTAACAAGCGAATTTACGACTGTAATTCCAAACCAGACACCAGGCTGCAAAAAATTCCTGTACTGTCCTCAAATGCTTTGCTTCAATACAAATACGCAGCAGAGAGAGAGAGAGAGAGAGAGAGAGAGAGAAACAATAAATTTTAAATACAGAATAATCACACAGTATTAATATTTAAGTCTCATTTCACTGACATTAAACAATGTCCGCTTTGAGATGAGTTTCTAAATCAAAGCGGTACACTAAATTGTACAATAAATATTAAGTAGGCTTCATCGAAAGTATCGAACAAAGCATTTGATAGACTTCAGTTCCCGTACTTCCTCACAACTTTGGAACGTTCAGGTCCAATTTTCATTCTAAATCTTTCTTCAGCAAAAGTCGTGTGCATGTTAAATAGCCCACATTCCACAGAATGTTGATAGATACGCCATTTTCAACACCTTTTTCTTGCAGTTACTTCAAGAAATATGATTAATGGCAAAACTCCTTGCTAGATTTAATTTGCTGCCATAAAAAAACCTATGCACACGTTAAAAAATCTGAACTGTCTCGAAACATTGATAATAGTTTGCTTATTCAGAGATGTGGAAATAATTGGAAGCACCTTTTGCGATTCGTTATTGAAACTGATGTTGAAATACTTACCACACCTTCGACTTGAGGATGTAAGAGACAGTATACGATCGCGTTAAGAACTCATACATTGGAATGCAAGAATTAAGATGTGCGTGCATATTACTACCCATTGTTTGGTTCGTTTGATTTAAAAGTCATAGGACTACCGGTACAAATACATACATACGTTACTACATCCAAGCTGTGATCATTTCGTCATCTACGAGGAAACCGTGTCGTGGCAGCTCAGTACAGACTAAACTATGGCGGAAGAATGTGTAAACACAACACCTACGTGACACTTGTCTACGAAACTGCTTATAGCACCTATGGTTGTTCACACACAGCCGGCATGGATTCAGAAAACATCGTTCTTGTGAAATATAAATATCTCTCTATTTACGCGAATTAATGAGTGCTGTCCGCAGGGGATCTCAAGCTGATTCCATATTTCTGGATTTCCAGAAGGCGTTCAACATCATTCCATGTTGTTGGAGGAAAAAACAGGCAACAATTAATGCAAACAAGACCAAATGTAATATAAACGTGAAAAGCTGCCTAAAGATGGATGCGTCGGTTCTGAACCGTTATCTGAGTAAATAACTACCATTCGTAATAGTAGCTGGTTTCTCTTTTCTTCTTTGCAAGATTGAAAGTGTAAAAACTTTATTGGCACTCAGAGAATAAATACTCTACTGCCCTAATTAGCCTCTTTTTGCGGTGACGCAGTGAGCAGCATAATTCTGTGGATATCAGAATACCTTCTCAATTTTTGGATACATCAGTTACGTACGCACAGAGGTAACTTGCTTTTTCTTTCGTCTGGAACATGTCAGGTTTGTCACTTAGAATGTTGCCAGTTCCACTCTTCCGTTGATTTTAATGAAAGTGAAACGTTGGTGGACGGGCCACATGAATGAATGGTAGATGAACCTACCAACTTTGCTGCTAGATTCCAAGAGACAAGTTAGGACCGAAATGGCAATCGAATAGGAGAAGGGTACATGACACTTCAAAACTTACAGTAGCAACATCGACGCATACAGCTCACTTCTATAATGGGTGTAAAAGTCTTTGGGTGGACCTTACCCAGTTGTGGATGGCAAACTGCTGATAAAGGCGAACGGTAGACCACGATGGGATTATTTAATGTAGCATCCATGAAGTATTGTGTTTGGTTTTAAATCTGTCCATTAAGGCACATCTGTCTTCTTCTCTTTTAGTACTTACATGTAACTTTCGTACTTTCCTGAAGACGTTAGTCAATTATGTAGTAAACAGATAGTGTGATTTAATATCAGCTGTTTTGGTAGTCAAAGAATAATGATAAATAAGATTAGGTAGTAGTTAATCTCAATTCGTGTGTAAACGTTAAGCTTACATGTACCTATTCTGGCCATGGAGACGAATGCATTGTGAATGCGTCTGAATAATTATTCTTCTGCTCACCTATGTCCCTCAAAACCCTGGTACTTTCTATCTATCTTCTTTGATGGTCTCACTGTAGCAGTCTCTACGTGCTTTCTTTTCTACCGCTGTCACACTTCTGTTGCAGACAATTCTAATGTAGCCTAATTTAAAGAACATATTTTACGTAAGTTCATTATATCCAAAATTAGTATTGCTTTCTGCTGATTTCTCCCCCTTTTTGATAAATTTTCTCCATTTATTCTCGTATATCATTTGTTGTTGACTTCTCCTTGTTCTATGGTTATTCTATTTCTGTTCTTCACACATACCATTAACTGATTAACTGTGTTAAGTCTTGGTTGTACTGTAGTTACCCACTTCTGCTACTAGTTAACTATTCTAATTTCAAGAGGGTTAAGTAATTTTTTCCCCTATATTGCTTACCCTCAAGTCAAATCAAATAAAACCATCGGTTTCGTGACTGCAGAAGGTAACAGTACCAACAACCTTAACGAGCGAAGTAAAAATACCGGACGAAAGCAGATATGCCCGATTCGTTGTACATGACGGATATGGTTTAATTGAGCGATGAGCTGTCACGTCGTCCCCTACGATGTATAATGACATTTGCATGACATGAACACTGGTGTGTGACAGCCTACAGTGATTGAATAGGTGAACTGTACGTTGCACTTACTGTTTTGCAGATCATAAACAAATGACAGGAATCTACCTTTGTGCAATTTTTCCCAAAGCTTAATTTTCGCTGCAGGTGAAGATGAAGCGTAATCTGGACCCTGTCTCGCAATTTATTCTTTGCAAAGGTGGGAAAATTTTGGCAGAGAGGGTACATATCACATGTAAAGAAGAAATACACTTGGCTTTCACAGATTTTGTGGATGCGTTTAATGAATTTAAGAAAAGCTTTAGAACATGCTCAAACACAGGTAATATCAATTAATGTGATAGATATTAATGGAATATTAAAAAGTCTACCAACAGTAAATAAAGGCATTGCGGTCCTTCTATCTCTGATTTTTCAATTATAATATTCACGATGCTATGTACAGATGTTACTTTATAATTTTCACAGGTTTCAACAACTTAATAACTCATTACTCTTTAACCGACATTATGCTGAAAACCTCTTCCTGTGTTTTAGAAGATAAAAGTACCGTATGTTTAGGGTTTAACATCCTGACAAGAATGTGTTCATTAAAGACGGGGAAACACTCAGCATCGACAAGGATGGGGATCAAAGTCAACAGTGTCCTTTTCAAAGAAACTATCACAGCATTTCCCTTGTGCGACGCACGGAAACTACGGACCATATATTCAGGTACTCGAACGGGGATCTGAACAGCGGTCCTCCAGATTGTCAGTCAAGTGTCTTATTTCAAGGCACTCAGGAAAAGGGCTCCATCTATCTATCTAATTATGACCCTAGTGACTTGGGCTCCATGTAGTATACATGCGGTAGCACAGGGAAATCGGTCACCTAACTGAGATGAAAGATCGCCAATTCACTGCCGTTGAGCTCAATGTTTACCATATGTAAAATGCGCTTGCAAAAAATGGTTCAAATGGCTCTGTGCACTATGGGACTTAACATCTGAGGTCATCAGTCCCCTGGCACTTAGAACTATTTAAACCTAACCAACCTGAGGACATCACACACATCCATGTTCGAGGCAGGATTCGAACCTGCGACCGTAGTGGTCGCGCGGTTCCAGACTGAAGCGCCTAGAACCGCTCGGCCACAGCGGCCGGCATAAAAATGCGGTTGCATTTCAAGCATACCTGTAGGTGCAGAGTGTGAGCATATCATACTCGCAACAGCATGTCTCACTGTTTTATTTATTTCTTGAACAATGTACACCTGTTAATGTTGCGCATATATAATGTTGCATAACGGCATTGCACCAGCAAAATCTATCACCGCTGACAACTGTACAAATTAACGTAACTGATGACCCGAAATATGCAATGGACAACCGTGAAGCGAGAATATTGACACTATAAGGCTTCAGCGAAGCTTTTGATACTGTCCCCTTTGACATACTGCTGAGAAAAATGCTACAGCTAAGTTTTTCACATAGTAAACTGGAGTGGTTTGAAAAACAGTCAGAGGAGTGTTTTCTGTAGGAATACATAGACCTCATTGGAGCATTTTCTCTCAGGAGTTCCAGAGGGGTCAGTCTTCGGCCCACTATTCTTTTCCTTGTATTTCAACGATATTTCGTCGGTTCGCTCCTCCTCTAAACATAATTTCCATGCCTACAATCCTTAGCTCTACGGAAACGTCACAACTGAAGATATCAGTACTGCGATCTACCGGATGAATTATGATCTGTCTTCAGTGATAACACGGGATCAAAACCTGAGATTTCAACTAAACGCAAAAATGTCACAGGTAAGGTTAGCAAACAATCAGAAACTATAGATTTCAGAAGTTCGCAAACAGCTGTTCCCATTCTGACTGACATCAGAAAACAGTGAAGAACTTGGTTGTAAATTTGGATGAACATCTAAACTGGGCAGACAATAAAATCGTCATGTAGCGGAAGAATCTCACTAACCACTACGGCCGCAGAAAGATTCAGAAGATATTTCAACTGGACGCGAAGCGTAAACTCGTGCAATCACTCGTTCTACAGAGCCTCCACTATTATGACGTGATTCGGCACGGCACGAAAGCACCTCACTACCTCGCATCAGAGTTTACATACGTTTCATCCGATTATAAATGAAATACGACGTCCAATTTATCTAGTGTCCCAGCTGATCCCATTCATAAAACAATAATGTTCGCAAACTCCTGCGCTGTTGCTGCTGTCCGCCTCTGACACAAGCTGCTCTATACTTTGTCAATTCAATACCTTCTTGCATTTAAGGAGGTCACTCTCTTTCTTCTGTCACCCTCATATCGTTTCCCCAAAAATTAACGTACATGTACAACTGTTCCTCCACTAAATAGTGACGCCGATGCCCTTACCTTCTTCCAATTAAGATTCTTTCTCCTTTTCTTTCTCTATGAGTCTCACCAATTTATCTTCTCTCATACTAATCAACTGTGTGTTATCAGGCACCTCTTTTTCTCCACTTTCCACACATTTCTCTCATGCCGATTGCTACAAGCGCTCTTAATTAAAATCTACCTTCCCGCAATTTTAATTAATGTTGTACTTATCATGTACCAATATAAACTGTGTTCTGTGCTTTTTTCACTTGCACCATTCCAATTTTTAGTTTCTAAATGTAGTATTATATGCTTATCTTAATATATTTAACGTAATGGAGATGCTTTGTTAGATGTAAGAAATGGCCTGATGGCCCAAATCACGACAGGGTAAATAAATCTATAAATAAAAAATATGAATTATCTTTACAGTTTTTGTGTGTTATTGTCAGTTGTCCCTCTTCTCCGCGGATTACTCGTTCTTTGGTAAGAACTGTGTCATTCAATGTTGACATTTACCAAATATTTACTAATAATACTCGAAGCTATTAGTTAGCAGCATTTTCCCTGGCTTTTAACAGCTGTTGTTAATATCTTATGGTGTCGAAATTCACTTAGTTGTAAAGTTTGCGGGCCATTCAGTGCTTGGATTTATTGAGATTATGTGTGGATGTTCTTGTGTGGTTGTGATGATGTGAAAGTGTCTGTCGTTGTTGAATTTACTGGAGCAACCTTGTTCTGTGGTGATCCTCTGCATCGTTTCCAGTTGCATTACAAGACATATAGTGTTGGTATGACCTATGGATGACCTGCTAATTAATTTATTTTCAAACTTTTATTCAACCGTACGCAGATTCATTAAATCATAATACAAATAATACAAATAGCAGGTTATTACAGCGCTAACACCAAAAATATGTTACTGTGACAGTCTTTCCACGACACAGATACATAATTTCTGTTAAATTATTCTGACGAGGAAGTTGATCCACCACTTCTCATACTTTCGTTTATTGTTTAATATTCTGTGTTGTTCAGTGACGCAATATTTACATTATTGGTGTATAGTAGGCACAGTTGCCGATGAGCCAAATGTAACTTGTTTCTCGCCTCTGGGAATAGTCTCCAACCCGGTTTTCTAATTTGTTGCACAGTTATGGCGTTCTCGCTGGTTCTGTCGATAACTACAGATGTTCGTTTTGTCCACGTACAAATCCTAGTCTGATCCCGGCAACTAAAGATAGGTGGTAGTGTTTCGATTAGTTGGCGTTTCATGCGCTGCAGTGAAGGTCGTAAGTTTTATTTCGTGTGGCCTTTCACCTGTAGATACGACCTCATTTACTGTGTCATACCACAGAGCTCTAACTCCGATATTTAGATTTACAGTATTTATGCTGTGCCAGACATACTTCCAGTTTATGTATGGGTAATTGCGATCAATTGGGTTCCGTGTGAATTCCAGTGTGAGCATAGTGTATAGTTCGGCCGTAGTGATAGGACATGGTCGGAGTTCATTGCTTGCACATAACTCAGTTATTAGTAGCATTCGCGTACATGGTGCAGTTCTGAAAAGATAGCAGCAAGATTTATTGGAACTGTCTCATGTAGCGGCTCAAGACAGGTAAACAGTTGGATCATCAATGCCCTTGGATTGCTGTGCATTGTTTTGGGAGTGGAAGGAATTATTACATATCGATTTGCGTTAAGCGTACACTACTGGCCATTAAAATTGCTGCATCAAGAAGAAATGCAGATGATAAACGGGTATTCATTGGACAAATATATTATATTAGACCTGACATGTCATTACATTTTCACGCAATTTGGGTACATAGATCCTGAGAAATCAGTACCCAGAACAACTACCTCTGGCCGTAATGACGGCCTTGATACGCCTGGGCATTGAGTCAAACAGAGCTTGGGTGGCGTGTACAGGTACAGTTGCCCATGCAGCTTCAACACGATACCACAGTTCATCAGGAGCAGTGACTGGCGTATTGTGAAGAGCCAGTTGCTCGGCCACTACTGACCAGACGTTTTCAGTTGGTGAGATATCTGGAGAATGTGCTGGCCAGGGCAGCAGTCGAACATTTTCTGTATCCAGAAAGGCCCGTACAGGACCTGCAACATGCGGTCGTGCATTATCCTGCTGAAATGTAGGGTTTCGCAGGGATCTAATGAAGTGTAGAGCCACGGGTCGTAACACATCTGAAATGTAACGTCCACTGAAATGTAACGTCTGAAATGTAACGTAACACCTAGACGTGTAACCAATGGCACCCTATACCATCACGCCGGGTGATACGCCAGTATGGCGATGACGAATACACGCTTCCAATGTGCGTTCACCGAGATGTCGCCAAACAGAACCTGGATTCATCCGAAAAAATGACGTTTTGTCATTCGTGCATCCAGGTTCCTCGTTGAGTACACCATCGCGGGCGCTCCTGTCTGTGATGCAGCGTCAAGGATAACCGCAGCCACGGTCTCCGAGCTGATAGTCCATGGCCGGCCGGTGTGGCCGTGCGGTTGTAAGCGCGTCAGTTTGGAACCGCGTGACCGCTACGGTCGCAGGTTCGAATCCTGCCTCGGGCATGGATGTGTGTGATGTCCTTAGGTTAGTTAGGTTTAAGTAGTTCTAAGTTCTAGGGGACTGATGACCTCAGTAGTTAAGTCCCATAGTGCTCATAGCCATTTGAACCATTTGATAGTCCATGCTGCTGCAAACGTCGTCGAACTGTTCTTGCAGATGGTTGCAAACGTCCCCATCTGTTGACGCGGCTGCACGATCCGTTACAGCCATGCCTCAGATGCCTGTTATCTCGACTGCTAGTGATACGAGGCCGATGGGATCCAGCACGGCGTTCCGTATTACCCTCCTGAACCCACCGATTCCACATTCTGCTAACAGTCATTGGATTTCGGCCAACGCGAGCAGCAATGTCGCGACACGATAAACTGCAATCGCGATAGGCTACAATCCGACCTTTATCAAAGTCGGAAACGCGATGGTACGCATTTCTCCTCCTTACATGAGGCATCACAACAACGTTTCACCAGGCAACGCCGGTCAACTGCTGTTGGTGTATGAGAAATCGGCTGGAAACTTTCCTCATGTCAGCACGTTGTAGGTGTCGCCACCGGCGCTAACCTTGTGTGAATGCTCTGTAAAGCTAATCATTTGTATATCACAGCATCTTCTTCCTGTCAGTTAAATTTCACGTCTGTAGCACGTCAATTTTAATGGCCAGTAGTGTACATAGGCTCGGGCGGGCCCACCGGTATCGACCGACCGCCGTTGTATTCTCTGACAATGGCGCCACCGGATGTAGTATGGAATGGCGTGGGTCAGCACACCACTCTCCAGGCAGTCGTCAGTTTTGGTGACCTGGAGCTGCCACTTCTCAATCACGTAGGTGCTCAACGGGCCTCACGAGACTGAGTGCACCCCATTCCAGTCCTCCCGCGAAGGAGTAAACCCTGGAGATACCGGGAATCGAACCCGGGTCCTCCGCATGGCATTCAGTCTTGCTGACCACTCAGCTACGGTGGCGGTAGACTTCAAGAAATATTAGACGACTGCATTCCTATGGTGAGAAAAATAATGACTATAGTTCAAATTTACACGGTTAGCGCGGTTAGACTAGCGATCTCATCTGGACTAGTCCGATGGCTGATATTAACTAAGCCTTTAACCGTGGCGGGATTAAATATTACGCGTCTCTGGATATTTGATAAAATTTTAAACCGACATGTAGTGAGACTACGGCGCTTCATAAGTGACACAATGAAGAGACACTTCGCACTGGCAGCCACACTGTATAGAGTGCTGAAAAGAGAAGCCTGTTTACAGGGGCAGATGAAGCCGGCGGATAAACTGCACGCAGGGGTACTTGTCTCGGCGACCCGGCCGCCGCCCTGTGCAACGCGCCGTCCCGCTGGATAATGGCGCAGCCATTAACGGCGCATTAGTCAGAGCGCCACCTGCGCCACACTAATCCAATCCCCACGGGCACTATGGCGCAGCCAGCGGCCGCCTGATGGATTGCCGCCTCACTACTAACACACTTAGGCCCGCTGAACTGCGCCTACTTAAATATTCACGCGCCGAGGCGGCCACCCCCGGCTGCGTCTTGACGCCCAGCGCCCCGAGCTCTTGCGTATGCGCATGCGCAGGTGCTGCCCGCTCGGGCCGCAGGTGCGCTGCCAACTAGTTAACGCACGACGCTGTGCCCTGTCACTGCAGCCGTCTAGTGTCTTGTGGCTGGTTCACTACAGGCCAGTGATTGAGAAAACTACGGTTTCGCCTTCGGTTCCCTGAGAAATCGGTGGTGGCAGAGCATGCTCCAGTAAATGCAGCGCAGCTACAAGGTGTCAATCACATAAAACTTGCACCGCAAAATATTGCAGAAACAGAAAGTGTTATTGATGTGCAGGTTTCACAGAATCGATTGGCAGTCAGGGCATCGTATCGTTAGCCAATCAACAGATGGCAATAGTAGTCAGAAAGTGTATTTTTCGTGCAAACATACACTATTTTAAAAGGAACAAGGCCTATTGACATTAATAAACTAAAAGTAGGGTAAATCAGAATGTCAGTCGTGTTTGATACAGGATTCTAGTACGAGTCGTTTACGAGTTATCCTATTTTGAAAGGTTCCCCCGCCGATAGTTGTACAATATCTGTGGTAGAACAGACTAAACAACAACACAAGTACATACACTAGCTACCTGGCTTTTGACCAGTAACGAGACAACTGAACGAACACAGGTTGCGTTCGAAATGATCATCGGCAGCGGCAATATGCTCTTCCAGTCTGGTATGGAACGACTGCTGCACAAGTGCCAGCATTTCAGCGGTGATGTCCGAGCACGCTGTAGTAATATATCGTTGCACATCATCGGGTGTAGTTGGTATGTCCTTGTAGGCGGCGTATACAGGTGATAAATCCGGGGAATGGGCCGGCCAAGGTACTGGTCCTCTGCGTCCAAACCAACGATTTGGAAACAAATTCGTGAAGACATGCTGCATTACTTCGTGCACTATGGGCTGAACGGCCATAATTTTCCCACATTCCTTCTAGTCTGCAGAGGAATGTCTTTAACAATCCGTGGAAAATAGTCCATTAGGAGGCTGCGATACTTGTGCGCGTTGAGCGTTCCGTCTATGAAAAATGGACGTACGAGTCGATGGCTTACTGCACCATAACACACGTTTACATTCCATTGACGCAGACCATCCACCTGACGAAGTCAACGGGGATCGCCAACAGATCAATAGTGCATGTTTCGGCGGTTTACCTGGTCATGATTGGTAAACGTGACTTCATCACTAAACAACATACATGATGCTTCCCTAGTGTTCTATCCTAATGCTCCCGCACCCAAGTTACAACGATTCTCAGAATCGTTCCATGCAGCTCTTCATGGAGAGAGATGTGATTTGGGTGGAACCTACGTCGATGGAAAATGTGTAGGACTCTTACCTGACACATGTCGCTTCCTCATGCGATTCTAGGGGAGCTAGCGTGCCGAACAACTGCAACAATAGCAAGAACATTAATTTCTCCCTCTTGTGTCGTCACTTGTTTCCTTCTGTTACGTTGTCTAGGAGTTACACTACTATTTTCACGTAACTGGTTAGAGAGGCTTATAAATAATTGCCCAGATGGTTGGGATTTATTGGGATATCTTGCCGCATACGCCGTACAAGAACGAACGACATTCTTCATACACTCTTCATACACCACTAGCATATCGGCTTCTTCTGCATTGGTAAATCCCACCGTCCACTCACGACCTACCGCTTGGTCTCTCGCACATTAACTGACTAGCAAGTCGCAATGCACTCAAAGGAACACACAAGCACACTCTAAGCAAACACAACATCGTACCTAGCAACTATGAAGGTTGAATGGCACAAACAAGTGTCGGTGTGGAAACATCACAACAAACGGTATCTCTTAAACGATTCGCACTAGAATCCTCCAAGAAACACCCTACTTCTAGTTTGTTGATGTCAATAGGATTGTTCTATTTAAGGACGTGTATGCTTGCACATAAAATACACTTTCTGGGTATTATTACAACCTGTTTGTTGGCTACCGATATGAGCCCCTAATTACCAGTCCATACTATTAAAATTATACATCAATAGTACTTTCCATTTCCGCAGTATTTTCGGTGCAAGTTTTGGGTGACTCACACTGTATAATGACGGCAGCAGCAACCAAAAGATAGTCACCACTTGACAGTAGCTGAGAAGTACTCGGCTGAATGCTCGTGAAAATAAACGACCTGACGCGGATGGAAGCTCGAGAGAATTTTATGAAGAGAAAAACGCTATGTTGTGCTAATAATATAATAGTTTTTGTACATCCAGAGTGCGACTAGTATTTAATCACTGTCGAACGTTTTATTTATTCCCTTTTAACTTACGAAAAATTTGGAACAGAAGTTCAAATGGTTCAAATGGCTCTGAGCACTATGGGACTTAACTTCTAAGGTCATCAGTCTCCTAGAACTTAGAACTACTTAAACCGAACTAACCTAAGGACATCACACACATCCATGCCCGAAGCAGGATTCGAACCTGCGACCGTAGCGGTCACGCGGTTCCAGACTGCAGCGCCTTTAACCGCTTGGCCACACCGGCCGGCTGGAACAGAAGTGAGAAGAAAAAAACTCCCATTATGAATGGTGGAAAAATCGAAATTTTTTATGACTATTAAATTCTATAGTCATTCCTGATAACATTGATATATACGTTATAGGGTTTCAAACGAAAAATTACCTATATATACCAAATTTTAAAGTTATGGTGATGTACGCCGCCACGGCCCCTTTATTTATGTTACAGAAACTAGTATTATTTAGAAAAGAACTGTGAACTTTATGTTTACACCGATTATACGTATGATATATTGTATATGATGGTAACAGCGCAGGTTTCTAGTGTCTATAAATGATTATCTTTGATAGTATTTACTTTTGTTTTATTGAAGCAGTTTGTTCACGTGTTACTGAATGTTTGTTGCCGAGGTACTACATATATTTGTGGAAGTACATAGCCTTTAGTGTTCAATAAATACGAATTATACCACACATCAAGACATTCAATAAAAGAAAATTCCGCGGTAACCAGTTCACAAACAAAGCAAGCCAAATTGTTGAAAGTAACCTATGTATCAGTTCTTAAGGGAAGAAAGTCCCACATGGCACACCTCCTGGTGATTCAATTTCTTTTTTTTTCCGAAATGGTTCAAATGGCTCTGAGCACTATGGGACTTAACATCTTAGATTATAAGTCCCCTAGACATAGAACTACTTAAACCTAACTAACCTACACATCCATGACCGAGACAGGATTCGAACCTGCGACCGTAGCAGCAGCACGGTTCCGAACTGAGGCACCTATAACCGCTTGGCCACAGCGGCCGGCTTTTTTGTAAACAAAGACCCTATTTGTAGTGGATTTGTTGTTCTTGATGTGGGCATCTTCTTTGATAAAGGAAGTGACGAAATGTAAACCATGTGATGTTGTAGGCTGTCTGGAAAAAAACTGAACAAGAAAGTAGCAGGAAGGGTTTAGCGTCAAAATTAGTTGTTCTGTGTAGATCCTGCAATAAATCTACCTCGAAAATGACTTCGAACATTGTGCATTATTCATATGATGTGAATTTAAAGTTAGTATATCCAACGCTTGCAATAGGAAAAGGAAAAAAGGCTGCTCAAACGTTTCGTGGTTTGATGGACTGTCCTCCTCCTCCTCCTCCTCCTCCTCCTCCTCCAGTAGGTTCAGCAAGTACATAAAAATACTTTCAGGTGCCTTGACAGTTGTGTCTAAAGCATCTATGAAACTGGCAGTAGAAGAAACTGTAAATATTAGTGGAACCAGGGACATTGCTGTTGCACTTGATGGGACATGGCAACGTCGAGGACATTGTTCCTTGAATGGTGTTTTAATTGCTACTTCTCTCGAGAATGGAAAAGTTGTTGATCTTGAGTGCTTATCTAAGTACTGCCACACCTGCCATGGTATCACTGAAGGGCATACTGAACACCAGTGTTCCTTGTTCGCTGACCGTCTTCGTCCCTTCACCGCATGTGTTCCTGTTCCTATGCGTTTGGGCGCTGATGACCATGCTGTTTAGCGCCCGAAAACCTCAAACCACACACACACAATTACGAGGATTACAGTATGGAGTGTGATGGAGCTCTACAAATATTGCAGAGGTCAGTGCCCGTTTATAACGTTAGATATACGAAGTACCTATGTGATGGGGACTCTAAAGCTTTCAATAAAATTAATGAGTTCAGTGTTTATGATGATACCTTGGCAGCATAACTGGAGTGTGTTGTGGAATGTGAAAAAGAGGACAGGTGCTAGATTGAGGGAGCTATGAAGAGAAATGAAAGGAAAGTTGCTATCTGATGGAAAATCTCTGTCGGGCCAAGGCAAATTGACAGATGCTGAAAGAGGTCTCCTTCAGAGTTATTATGGACTGGCCATTAGACGAACTGCACCTCTGAATGATGTTACAGCAATGAGAAAAGCTGTATGGGCCACCTACTTTTATATGTTGTCCACAGATGACCACCCTGTTCACGGACTTTGCCGTAAAAGAGCAGAATCTTCGTGTGATTACCAAAAAGCAAACGAAAGTGGTCAAACATACCATCATAAACATTCTCTTCCTGAGCCTGTTATGAATGAAATAAAACCAATTTTTAGAGACCTGAGTGACCCTGTTTTGCTTAGTAAATGTCTTCATGGGGGCACTCAGAATACTAATGAAAGTTTCAACCATTGCATATGGGAAAGATTGCCCAAGAATCTTTTTGTAGGACTAAATACATTAAAAGTTGGTGTACTAGATGCAGTGATATGTTTCAATGATGGAGTGATAGGAAGGTTGGAAGTCCTGAGAAATGTAGGTATAAAATGTGGCTCTAAGATGAAAGATCAATTGCTCGCATGTGACAAAAACGGGTGCATGAAGCTGAAAGATTCGCTCTTCAAGTTACCAAAGAAGCAAGAAGTGCTAAAATGACTGGCAATAGGAAGCTTGTAGATGAAGAAATGCTGCAGAATGAAAACTATGCTTCAGGAATGTTCTGAGGCACAGTTTAATTGGACTCATATCTTCATTCGCAATTTCCCACAAGTTGTATTTTTCAGAATTTAGGTACAAATATTTCCTAAAGATTATGAATTATTGCTCTAATTTTTTTCTGTAGCTTGCAATAGTCCATACTTATGCAGCAGACCTAAGTTTTATTACAGAATCAACTAAATTATAGAAAAATAATATTATTAGGAAAAAAATTATTAAAATTAAAATGCGACATGTGATATTTTTTATCCTTGTAATATACAGAATAGGTGGAATTAAATCGGTCTAGAACCTCAGCCATCATGTCATGCGTATCTAGTAAAAATTTGGTCTCCTTCCTCAGTGCCTGGCGTCCTGAAAATCGGTCGCCAAATTGTGATATTTCGCGGAATCGAGTTGAAGTTGCTTCAACGTTGAAGGCTTGGCTGACAGTAGCAACTGAAGGATGGTACAATAATCCTCATTTAAATCTGTTTACCGTAACTTAATTTCTTATCACATCATGCAGATACGGAAACATGTACTACCACGATGTTTCACTACAAAACACACTTTTACTACGCGTTTATGCTTCCAACCGGCCTAGTCTGAGGTGGCTCCAGCTCGCAACAATAGTCACAAGTTCATTGTTGAAACTTAATGAGAATCACTACTGAGAGTGTAACATTAACAACATAAATTAAAATTAAAAGCACAAAAGTCACGTGAAGTGGGGGTTACGCGAACTGCACGTCATTTCGTCGCAATGAAGCCTGTGAGACAGAAGATCAAATGGCGTATCCTGTGCCTGGAGAGCCACTAGAGCGGGAAGCTCTGAGGATCCAATCCAAGAGACGGCACTGCGTACACTATCCTCAGTTATTGCTCTTAGCGAAAGAATTTGTTAATATTGTTAGGATTGGTTTGTTTTTCTGTATCAACTATTGGAGGGAATGAGTTCAAAAAAATCATGTCAAATTTCACAAACGTCTTGCGAATATGTATGTGACAAGTTCATTGTGGCTGGAAAAGTAAAAAGTATTGCTTAACATCCCGTAGTTCTTCAGAGGTGGAGCAAAGCACAGACAGGAAAGAAAATTCAACTTTTGACCAAGTCGATAGTAATAAAAATTTGTGAACATAAGACTGCTAATTAATAAATGGTAATATCTAGATAATCTAATTCTTATGCACAGCGAACGACGCTAAAAATGACATAACCGTAGCAAAGCCCTTTTTTATTTCCTCAATCTAAGGACTGGTTTGCTGTTCATCTCCTTTTCTTTCCGCCCGAAGTTCCGTTTCATCATCTCATTAGTCTGATCAGAAACCGCATTCTTTATGATCTCTACACAATTTTCCCCATCTACGGATGCCAAGTAAGTAAACAAGAAATACTGCTGTCTTATCTTGTAGTAACGATTTCGGCAAGACTTCTTTCCCCAATTACTTTATCTTGCAACTGTTTATGTTTTAATATATTCCAACGAATGAGTTCCACTATCAGGTAGGATATCTTTGTGCATACAACCCAGTTCTTCTCTGCATTATTTCCGCATTTTTCTTAAAGAAGTAATGTATGCAATTTATTTCGGTTCTTATGGGACATTTTCTTAACCCTAGACAGTATTCGGAACAGCAGCACTACACAGATAAATTACAAACATAAATTTTCTCTGCGCCCTTTTAAAATAGTATAAAAAATAAACACTGTCGCAACATTCCACACTAGCACTACACAGATACATGACGGAACTACGTTTTCTTTGTCACTTTTACGTCAGTGTACCACTACTCCAACATTGCTTTAATTAGTAATGGAATGCAAGCGACTTCCATATCAGACTATGTCACGAACATTCACGATGCTGGAAACTGTCTCAGATTCAAAACCGAAAAATCCTACGACCTGTATACTGCAGTTTCTCCGAAACTACCAAATACATTTCGAAGAGCGATAAGGCATTAAATTACTCTACTTAAGAACGATCTAAATTATTGTACTTTTACTTGCAAATAAGCGACGCTAAAAATGAACATTATTATGACAAGAAACGATTTGTCGTTTAATGGAAACTATTTATGTACATGAAAACCAAATTATTATTCTTTTCACTGGCACTTAATGTTACTCACCTTTCGGTTGCTTCACAGCAAATATATTTAAGGTAGACGAAGCTGTCACTTGACCTACAAGTCAAACAACATTTTTTTTTAAAAAAAAGTCATCAGAATTATATAATTATATCTGGGTATCAGACGTTAGAAAAACTATTCTGTTTTATATGAGTGCTGTTACAATTTTATTAGTAGTATATATACGCTAAACAAGGTTACATTTCACTTTTGACAAATGCTAAAATATAATACTGAAAACATTCTTGTGCTTCTCAAGCTAACTAAATACTTGCTAACTGTGTCAATAATTAATTGATACTGTTATTTTCCACACATTAGGTAAGGACAATACGAGGATGAAATAAAAGGTTACATGTGATTAGAAACTTATTACTTGCTGGCAACACAATACTCATAACACAAATTCTTATTTTACTGAATTCTTGTATAACAATATACTGTCTATCTTCATAATTCTTTGCATCGTTTTCACATACCCTATGTTACGCCAAAATCTGTGGTAAGTAATGAAGACAATCTTATGTTTCGTAACAGTTTTCTGTTACACTAATTGACCTTTACCGATTTCAACTATGATGCTCACAGCAAATTTCTACAAGACAGACTGACAAGATTGCCACATGTGGGGGACCGGAAGGATTATAATACTTACAAAACATTTAGAAAATACAAATATGCTACATAAAGCTCTGAAGTTTCGATGTAAAAAGAGGTCATTAGTTGCATGTAAATTACGCTAAATCTGCTTTATTCGAGAAATACTTGAGGACCAACTGTGAATGCGAAGTCCCTCGTAGATTCATGATTAACATAGACTGATTATTTTATCTCAGTATGCAAAAATCTGTAATTAAGCGACCATTAAATTCTTTCCTGGATGGTAATAGTTATAGTGATGCAGGCAAAGTGCAATTACGTAAATTTAGTATATCGCTCACTTATATTACACCTGAAAGTCACATTACACTTTCATACCTACAGTCTTAGTTGTATTGCTTATTTCAACATACCGCTGCGAGTTATTTGATCCAGGCACTTCATGTATGCTTTTAAGTGTAGGTTACTGTTACAGGTACTACTTCGGAACCTAAAGAAAAATACTGCTCCATAGAATAGGAAGCACATATGTTGCCATTAACCACATACTTTGAGTGGTTAAACCACATAAAATTCTTATGTCTCAGGGAAATAAAAATGCTTAGTGTGGTAATATCATCACGCGAAAATATTAACGAGGGTGAATTATAAAGTAAATTAATATACATATATTTACACATACTACATAGTTTTTAGATATACTTTATATACCGAATAGTATTAATGACTTTCATTAAATTCTTATAATGTTCCTAACAACTAAGTACAGTTTTTGGCGTTACTGATCTAGAATCGTTCCATCAGAGCACTTCAAGGAATGAAAATTAGTCACAAAACCGAATAGGAAGAAGTACCGTACACAAATTCCAGAACAGGATATTCCTAAAAGGACGCAGCATCAGTGCGTCACAAACAGGTCTATTGCTTATAAACTGTTGTTGGTAAGGAAACAATTGTAACATCAGCGAAAAGTTCAGTCTTTGTATTTAACGTTCGACAGCGGAAAAAAAAAAGCCCTCAGTATGTAAGTAGATAATTAAAGCCCAATTAAAGCCCACACACAGATTATCTAGCTTTAACAATGGTTACTACGTTTCGGCGAAATGGAGGAGTAATGAGAAAATATGACCCGACTGAGGAAATGCATCCCCACTTAGTGTTGAGCTGCCTTAGCCAGTACAGAAGTAATCACTCCGTCGGTCGTCTGCAGGCTGCACCCAGGTTCAGGCGTCGCTGTTGGCATCCAGTAGTGCTACCAGGCGGCTCTTCTTGGCGGCCTCCGACTGCCGGAACTCCTCCAGCAGCTGCGAGCACCAGACAGACAACACGTGCAATTAGGGGTACCAAACACACATACATCATACACACAAATTACAAACAGGAGTGTCCCTGAACTGTTTCCAGTCGGCTAGAACCATGGAAAACTTCACGATATTTCGATAGCGCACCTTGGCGATACCAAAAGATAGCAAACTAAAACGTGGCGCTTCTCTGAGGACGAGAATGACATCAGTTGAGACGAGAGTTTACAGATCATTAAGGAGGCAAAATATTTTACACCGATATGCTCTGTTTACAGACGAATGGAAAAACTGGTAGAAGCCGACCTCGGGGAAGATCAGTTTGGATTCCGTAGAAATGTTGGAAAACGTGAGGTAGTACTGACCCTACGACTTATCTTAGAAGTAAGATTAAGGAAAGGCAAACCTACGTTTCTAGCATTTGTAGACTTAGAGAAAGCTTTTGACAATATTGACTGGAATACTCTCTTTTAAATTCTGAAGGTGGCAGGGGTAAAATACAGGGAGCGAAAGGCTATTTACAATTTGTACAGAAACCAGATGGCAGTTATAAGAGTCGAGGTACATGAAAGGGTAGCAGTGGTTGGGAAGGGGGTGAGACAGGGTTGTAGCCTCTCCCCGATGCTATTCAATCTGTATGTTGAGCAAGCAGTAAAGGAAACAAAAGAAAAGTTCGGAGTAGGTATTAAAATCCATGGAGAAGAAATAAAAACTTTGAGGTTCGCCGATGACATTGTAATTCTGTCAGAGACAGCAAAGGACTTGGAAGAGCAGTTGAACGGAATGGACAGTGTCTTGAAAGGAGGGTATAAGATGAACATCAACAAAATCAAAACGAGGATAATGGAATGTAGTCGAATTAAGTCTGGTGATGCTGAGGGAATTAGATTAGGAAATGAGACAGTTAAAGGAGTTTTGCTATTTGGGGAGCAAAATAACTGATGATGGTCGAAGTAGAGAGGATATAAAATGTAGACTGGCAATGGCAAGGAAAGCGTTTCTGAAGAAGAGAAATTTGTTAACATCGAGTATAGATTTAAGTGTCAGGAAGTCGTTTCTGAAAGTATTTCTATGGAGTGTAGCCATGTATGGAAGTGAAACATGGACGATAACTAGTTTAGACAAGAAGAGAATAGAAACTTTCGAAATGTGGTGCTACAGAAGAATGCTGAAGATTAGATGGGTAGATCACATAACTAATGAGGAGGGATTGAATAGGATTGGGGAGGAGTTTGTGGGACAACGTGACTAGAAGAAGGGATCGGTTGGTAGGACATGTTCTGAGGCATCAAGGGATGACCAATTTAGTACTGGAGGGCAGCCTGGACGGTAAAAATCGTACAGTGAGACCAAGAGATGAATACACTAAGCAGATTCAGGAGGATATAGGTTGCAGTAGGTACTGGGAGATGAAGAAGCTTGCACAGGATAGAGTAGCATGGAAAGCTGCATCAAACCAGTCTCAGGACTGGAGACCACAACAACAGCAGCAACAACAACAACAACAACAACAACAACAACATGCTCTGTTTGAAGTGGTTGTTAACATTCAGTTATTGGAGCTGTAAGTAATCGATATGGTGAAAATTACATAAATAGTTTATGTAAGTTCGTTATCAGTTTCCTTTGTTACTCATATTATCAAGGTAGACGTCGGTCTACATCAATACTGCGCAAGCCACGTAAAGGAGTTCCACTCGGAATGGCGCGTGGGAAGAATGATAGTCGATAAGTCTTTGTATTAGTTCTAATTTCTTTAATTTTCTCGCGGTGATCATTTCATGAGAAGTATGTGGGAAGATGTAGTATGTGGTGCAACTCTTGCTAGTAACTGCTCTCTCTATGTTGAAATAGTAAACTACTCCGTGATGCACATCTCTCTTGTGACGTCTGCCACTGCAGTTCAAGCATTTCTGTAACGCTCTCGCGCAAACTAAACAATTCTGTGGCGAAACGCGCCGCTCTTCGTGGGATCTTCTCTACCTCTTGTGTTAGTCCTACATGGTAAATACCCCAGATTGATGAACAATAGTGAAGAATCTGTCGAACAAGCGTCTTGTAAGCCACTTCCTTCGTGGATATGTTACATTTCCTAAATAGTCTTCCTACGAATCTCAGTCTCGCATCAGCTTTTCCTACTATTTGTTTTATGTGGTCATTCCACTTAAAGTCGCTCTAGATAGTTGCTCCTCGACATTTTACGCTGAATACTGGTTCCAGCAATTTGTAATCAATAGTGGAGTGAAATTTGCTGGTAGAGCACTTGCCCACGCAAGGCAAAAGTTCGGGGTTCGAGTCTCGGTCCGGCACACAGTTTTAATCTGCCAGGAAGTTTCATATCAGCACACATTCCGCTGCGGAGCGAAAATTTCATTCTGGAATAGTGTAGTTGTACAATAGTGGATTTCTTTTACTGCGTATGCGTAATATATTACATTTTTATTTACGTTTAGGATCAACCGCTAGTGTCTGCAGTATTCATCTATCTTCTGCAGGTCATTCTACAAATCGATACTGTCTGTTGGCGTTGCTACTTTCTTATGAACAAGCGCATCATCTGCGAACAGACTTAAATGACTTCAGAAGCTTTCTACAACGTCATTTGTAGACGAGTACATTTTTAACACTAAAGGTCCAATCTTACTTTCTTGGGATACTTCGGAAATTACCTTTACATCGGTCGATTTTGTTCCGTTACGAGTCACGTGTTAAGTTCTGTCTGCAACGAAATCTTGAATCCAGTCGCAAGTCGGGCCGTATACTCGGGAACTTCGTACTTTTTTCACCACGCGACAGTTAGGGATGCTGCCAAATGCATTCCTGAAGTCGAGGAACACCCTACCAACCTGAGGGCCATTGTCTACAGTTCTCTGGATCTCATGGAGGAACGGAGCAAGCTGAGTTTCGCAAGATTTCTGTTTGCGAGATCCATTTTGGTACGTTTCCACTACTAAGCGATTATAGTTGGTTTACTAATCCATCACTGGTTCTCTCAATATCTGCCATTTCGACGTTCGTAAGATGGTCGACAGGAGGGACCATGTTACGATCTTCCACGGTTCTAGATCTACATCTACATCTATGTGATTACCCTGCTACTCACAATTAAGTGCATGGCAGAGCGTTAAACTAACCACCTTCAAGCTGTCTCTTTACCGTTCCACTCTCGAACGGCGCGCGGGAAAAACGAGCACTTAAATTTTTCTGTGCGAGCCCTGATTTCTCTTATTTTATCGTGATGATCATTTCTCCCTATGTAGGTGGGTGTTTTCGCAATTGGAGGAGAAAACTGGTGATTGAATTTTCATGAGAAGATCCCGTCGAACCGAAAAACGCCTTTGTTTTAATGATTGTCACTCCAATTCACGTATCATGTCTGTGGCACTATCTCCCCTATTTCGCGATAAACAATTTCGAAAGACCGAATTCAGTATTTCGCCCATTTCTCTGCAATCTTCCGTTTCGGTGGCAGTTGTAGCTCGTGTAAAAAGGACACAGTACACTATAATCTCCGTGCAATG
The DNA here is from genome assembly GCF_021461385.2 of Schistocerca piceifrons. Taxonomy (NCBI): domain Eukaryota; kingdom Metazoa; phylum Arthropoda; class Insecta; order Orthoptera; family Acrididae; genus Schistocerca; species Schistocerca piceifrons. Next base: position 423,407,228 of record NC_060142.1, on the reverse strand, counting down.
CTACAGGCAATAAAATGGTGGAGGAAGGTCGGTAGTCTGGGTGGTTGTGGAACCGCCAAACTGTGACTGATTCAACACAATGGACAGAGATCATACAATTCTGTCCCACTGGTCATATGCACACACTCCATTCTCTTGTCAGCGCACTGCTGGTAAGTGTTTCACCACGAACACCTCGTCCGAACGCTATCAAACTGTTACTCCAGTCCTCATCCTTAAACGAGCTTATTTTCAGGAACATCAGTACAGAAAAAAGCCATTCCCACAGAGGAAGGATGGTGTGCCAATATTCGATGGCTAATGAGTGTGTCTCAAGTTACTGGAACATTCACGACATAGGACGCCCAGAGGACGTACACATACCAACATTCGGACTTTGAGAAACGTAGAATCATTGGCATGAGGGACATTGGAGCATCTTACCAACAGACAGCACAGACATATAATGTCTGCAGAACGAGTGAAGACGAGATGGAGTCAAGATAGTGCGGCAAGAAGAGTAGAAACAGGTGCTTACAGACAGACTACACAACGAGAAGCTTAATTGTCTCCGATGAACTGACGGATGACAACACCTGCAGTTCGGCTAGAAGCAGAGTGGTAACACGAACCCGCGAGCCGCCGGTAAGAGGGTGCTGGAATCTAGGTCGAGATCTCAATTTGTCATTCGTCCTTTACCACTGACACTATACCACAGCCCGTATCAACTGAAACAGTGTGCGGAATTTTGTGGGTGTCAGCGATAAGCCTTCCCTTTTTTTTCCTGTCAGACTGACGCCAGTGTCCTGTAGACGACATGCTGAAAGGTCACAGGAAGCAGCGGTTCTCGAGAACCGTGCCCCATACCTCTCCAGCTCCTGGAATCATGGTATGGGGAATTATTGGATATGACAAAAGAATGATTTGTAATTATTGAAGGAATGTTGTATTCTCGCAAGTTATGTGGCAAGAATGGTAAATCCTTAACGACCAGGGTACTAAATGGTGAGTCCAGTAGGAAGTTGCAAGATATCTCTGTACAATTCACATCCCAGACGCCTTGAGGAATTTACGGGTCCTTCATTGGCCTGCCTGGTCTCCTACTCTGTCACACGTAGAGCGTGTCTGGTATGTGATAGGAAGACATATATTTTCATAACAGCATCTTCACATACTTAGACAGCCTGTGTTTAGGGTACGGGAAGAAATTCATCAAGATGATATTCGCAGGCTCTTTGCTCCCATCTCACAACTGAGATAAAAGTGTAACCGTGTCCGTGAGTGTCATACCGCATACTGATACAGGTTTGTCATAGTGACATTTCTTCGTATGAAACGTCGTCAACACTGTTGACGATTTCACGCGTTGGCAATAATTTCGCCGTAGACCATGCAAAGCGGATCACTTTTCGAAAACTGGCGCTTGCAACTAACTGATTATGAGTCAAAATATGGTACAGTTATTTCTCCGAAAACAATTTCAAATAATTTCTCATTTTTTAAATTCATTCATCTGGCATACAATTAGTAGACGAATAAGGAAAACGTTGTATCAATATCCACTGGGAAACATTCGTTTGCAATCTTCTACAGACATGGGTACATAAATGAAAAACAAAATTACAAGTAATAATCGGTTTCATGAAGTGAGCATACAGACGACATAAAAAATTACAGGGCATTCAAATCATGACTTGGGATATAAATGCCATTGAATCCTTCATGACTTTCAGAAACTTTATAACATAAGTCACGTCTTTTTACGTTGGAAACGAATTCACTTCTAATGAAGCTGAAGCAACCCAAATTTAATCTTCGAGTGGCTGCAGTTCTTGAACTACGATTAGCAGTAGGTGAGATCACTAGTGATAAATTTTACGGAGACGATACACACATCTATGCGCTCGGTGTTGTCTACCGATTTAAAAAGAAAAACTCACTGGTTGTCAAAACCAAAATATTATCTTTTTTCCTTTTCTATTTTTTTATCCAAGCGGGCAAGGCGGCTCGTTGTGAAATTCTAGGTTCTTATCAGCCGTGAGCCAAAGATATTTGCTTCGAGTAAGATGGGTTCCCAATTGTGGATAGCACGGAAGGGATTTCGAATACTGGTATTTGCCTTTCAACTGAAAGTTACCTTACTTACAGAAAGTCTGTAACAGTTCACCTGTTGTAGCTTAATACTGAGCCGTAATTTTTGCAGTTAAAAATGCATGCCTAGTGTGTGTATTGTTGTTTACGAAAAGAGGAAGCTCGGTAACTTGCTCGAACTGTCCAGTAGTATACCAGTATGCAAGGTATAGTGTGATGCTAATGCAGAATACGATATATTTGTTCGCGCACAGGTAGGAAGCCTTAAAAAAGTTTCTTCCTGGAAAAATACAACACGAATATGAATTCCTCTTTTACATTAGCGATTTCATTAATGTGAATATACTAATGTGGAGATGCGTGTAATTTTTAATTTGTGTACTGTGGACCTGTCAGCACGTGTCATCCAGTAAATAGTAGATGCAATGACCGATACTTTCGCATAGTATTCATATCTCTCCCGGATGCAGTGTAACATTTTTTAACTTCATCTCGTATTAACTGGTAATAAACGATGCACATTTCAAACATGCAGCGCAAATTGCTCGCCGATAGGAACTGAATTAAAAAGTGCTCCTCATAAATGCGACAAATGTGGGCATCAGCCCGTAATGACTGTAATAATAAGTGAATAACACCACGTGATGGACGACACCCAGTGCAGTAAATGCACTGTGTAGTATGCTGTAGTAAATACGTAACTGAAAGCGAAAATCAAGTGTATCCCACTGCCTACGGAACCTGCAATTCCGCTGGCAAGTTTAACGCTAACAACGACGCTACATATGGGCACTGAAGTCTGTTATGTGATCGTTTCCTCGCACCTTTATCTCGTTCAGTCTCGGCCACTCACTAGCCTTCCTCGCCCTGGTGAGTATAATAGTTGTACGCCTGAGAAAAAGGCTCGGAATAAAAATGCGCATTCTCGGCACAACAGCTGCTACAAACCTGTAAATATACTCTGGTGTCATGACTGTTTATAAAAATAATGTTGGGCACTTTTTCGGGACAACTGGAAGAACTGTGTCGACCCGCAGTGCACAACCCTCTTTCAACGACCAAACTGGTCTCTAGGAGACCATTACGAACAACAGAACAACCCCCCAGTGAGCGCAAAGACAATGATCAAGAGAACATCTGCAGTAGTTCTCTTCACCTACAAGAATGGGATTTGCCTCATGCCCGATGGTCGTCCAAGAAGATTGTAGAGGCGTCAGTCCGGAACCGCACGACTGCTACGGTCGCGGGTTCGAATCCTGCCTCGGGCATGGATGTGTGTGATGTCCTTAGGTTAGTTAGGTTTAAGTGGTTCTAAGTTCTAGGGGACTGGTGACCACAGATGTTAAGTCCCATAGTGCTCAGAGCCATTTGAACCATTTTTGTAGAGGCGTCTAGACATGGTAATCCCACTGGTTCAGCAGGATTTTGGTCCGGCATCACGTGCGCCTGTCGGATGCCTCTAAGTGCTATCTAGAGTAATTTGAAGGACACGCAGTATCGGAAGAAGATCCTCCAACTCACTGCCCATCCCTACAGTCAGTCAGTCAGTACTTTGGCGTTATGCTCGTTTTGCAAGGCGGTAATGCACATCGCGCCCATCTCGTGCACATCTTCATCCAGGACGAAGGAGTCAATGGAACAGCCTGCGTTAACTGCTGACGTGACATGACAGAGAATGCTTGGCATCATTTGAAACGTGCAGTACGTCGTCGAACACTGGCTGACCTCTAAAAGGCCACCGTCATAGGGTGTAACAAGCGTGAACAGCAATATCTACACCACATCGTGGATATCAAGCATAAAACGATCCAAGGAGCATACAATGGACGAGGTACAACAGCGTGGCGTTTATTATTGCCCACCTCCAGATATTGTGTTCAGAGATCAACAAAGATGTGTCCTTTCCAAAAGACTGTCGTTTTGTTTGTAACTATTTCGCACGCGCCGTGAACTGAAGTCATAGCCGATGGTTCCCCACATCATGATGCCAGGAGTAACACCATGCCTCTCCAAAACAATGGAAGAATGCGACCTCTGCCCAGGCAGGCGCTGGACTCGCCAACGATGGTCATCTCAGGAAATGCTGAACCGTGATTCATCGCTGAACACTGACGCCACACATCAGTAGCCCAGGCTTCCCGATCACGGCACGAAAACAAACGTAAGCGCTTGTATTGCAGTGTTAACGGCAGCCTGTGCGTCGGATAGTAATACGACTGCGCTAGTCTTCAAGCACTGGTGCAGGATAGTACAGAATGTTGCAGGGGGTTAATTACTTGTTCTCAAATAGCAGGCGCAGATATGAAGGAGTCAGAATGTGCTTGGTGCATAATAAGACGATTATCCGTTGTGGTGGTCAGACGTAGTCCAATGGAAGCCTCACGAATATGCCTGACCGCACGTTCCGAAGCAGTCCAACATCGAGCCACTATCACATCCGAATGACCCGCAAAACTGGGTATTCCACGAATCGAACTGCCAGACAAATGAGGCCCACAACGAGGCCCCTTTCAAATTCTGTCAGGTGCTGTTAACGCTGTCTCACGCTGGTAAGCACTACCTCCATGAAGCTCGCAGCGATCAGTCAACATCCCCTTAAATACAGTACCAGGTCTGGTAACAACAACAAACAGGAGCAACGAAAATCCACTTTGGTAGCTTCTGTCACGAAGAAATGGACCGAGCGAGGTGGTGCAGTGGTTAGCACACTGGACTCTCTTTCGGGAGGACGACGGTTCAAACCCTCGTCCGACCATCCTGATTTAGGTCTTCCGCAATTTCCGTAAATCGATTGGCAAATTCCGGGATGGTTCCTTTGAAAGGCGCACGGCAGACTTCTTTCCCCATCCTTCGCTGATGCGATGGGACCGATGACCTCGCTGTTTGGTCCACAGCCCCGAATCAACCAAACCCCAAAAATTGGAGCCATAATCATTTACATACCCATTGATGGTGTATACACGTACGAAGCTGCACTGACATCTGTCCATGTCTGCTGTGTGTTTCTTGGCGCAATATATTTTAAGAGCTTAGCACGCTTTCATTCGGGTATTTTACAATTACGAGCGTGTTTCTCAAATTGCATCCATTACATACGACTGCTACTACCCAGTGTGGACTGTAATTATCGTACTGGAGCGAAACTTGGTAGATATTCTAATGTGTTAATGCAGAACCGATGTATGTTGGGGAAAAAAATTCAATTTTGTCCACTAGGCGCAAATTTGGCGCTGTAAATGCGAGAAAGACATCTAGAAATGTTTCCATACATTACGAACTAGGAAAGGTCGAACAAGTAAGAAAGGCACAATTCTGTTAGTACGAGGTTTGCCCACAATGTAATGCACCGCATTTTTTTCTCAGCCGAAAACAATGCTACGAATGCGAAATGTTACTTATGTATTATCTGAAGTCTCCTGCGTGAGCGCGCCAAGTTTCCGTCACTTCCGACAGATAGCGTAGCTGCAGGACAGTTTCAAAATGTCGCCTGTAGGTGATGTACGTTACAAGCAACGTGCTATCGTTGAATTTCTCACTGCAGATAAAGAAACTGGCGAATATTCAGAAACGCTTGTGCAAAGTCTATGCAGCATCTGCTGTCGACAGAAGTACAGTTAGTCGCTGGGTACGGAGGGTGACGTCATCAGACGGCGGTTCGGGGGAGCTCCACGATTTGCAGCGGTCAGGGGGACCATCCACGGGTGTCACACCTGACCTAGCCTCCTCGGACTTCCACTTGTATGGACCTTTAAAGGATGGATGGAGAATACGTGGAAAAGTAGGCTGTGCAGATAAAACACCACTCTTTCGTATGTGAAATTCTCATTATGTTCAAATAATGAATTGATGAAAAAAAAATAAATGAGGTGCATACTTTCTGGACAACCCTCGTATTAATTATTATTTACGCAATATGTTCAATATCAGCACCGGAGACATCGACGGAATGCTATACAGTACAAGATTTGAACCTGGTGGCCAAAATTGGAACTATTTTTTTTTCCAGCATAAATCGGTTCTGCAGTAACGAATTAGAGTATCAACCAAGCTTCACTACCAAACGATAATTACAGCCCACATTGGACCTCTGTCAGTACCTGTACTTTAATATAACCACCCGGTATGAGCTAACGGAGGAATTATTTTTAAGACGACGAAACCCAAATGGATTGCGTTATGTCGCAGCCGCAAGTGGTGTGATATTTCAGAGCGAAAATCATTTACTCGTAAGGCTTGTCCGATGTACAGTGAAACAGTGAATACGTCCAAGCAGTAGAGAAGGGAAAAAGTCCCGTAATGAACCACCTTGCTAGGCCCACGCTGCGAACTGTTAACCTCGGCAGACGACAGGTGGCGGAGCTAAGCCTCCCTCCTCCCCTCCTCGGTGGGCCGGTCATATTTCTCGCCCCTCGGCCGTCACGCCACGACGGCGCAGCTTCTGGCGGCGCGGCGCGACACCTCCTAACGAAATTACGACGCATGACGCGCGACGCTAAATAACGACCGTGACTCAGAGGCGCATCTGCGGGAGCTGCCAGGGGCGGCGCGCGGCCGGCGACATTTTTGCGTTAGGCGGGCCGGGCCGGCCGGGGCCTGACCACGGCGCTGCTGCCGCTGCTGCCGTCCTGATGCAATTACCCCGCGCCGAGCTATTACGGGCTTTTAGGGCGGCGGCGCGCAGAAAGGGGTTAGGCCGTAGAGTGACCCGCGTGCCGGCACGCCGGAGAGGCGAGCTTCTGCAGGCACCGAAAGCGTCACAACTAACGCCATGTGCGGCCGCCCAGCCTGCACGCCTCTACGCTCTTAATGGGCGTTTCGCCGTGAGGTTTCCGTGGGTCTAGTTTCTAGCCTACAGGGTAGCGCATGAAAAACCGGTCCCGAAAACAGACTGCTCGCCATTACGCACGAACTGTTGCCCGCCATGAGCAAATACAACAACAAGTAAATAAACATGTAGTAATTACATAATTGTCGCACAGATGACAAAATGGTAGATATCGATATAGACGACAGAGGGATAGAAAAACAATTGAAATCGCTGAAAACAGGAAAGGCCGCTGGACCTGATGGGATACCAGTTCGATTTTACACAGACTAGGTTAGGTTGGGTTAGTGTTTTTTAACGTCCCGTCGACAACGAGGTCATTAGACACGGAGCGCAAGCTCGGGTTAGGGAAGGATGGAGAAGGAAATCGGCCGTGCCAATTTCAAAGGAACCATCCTGGCATTTGCCTGAAACGATTTAGGGAAATCACGGAAAACCCAAATCAGGATGGCTGGAGACGGGATTGAATACACAGAGTACGAGAAGGAACTTGCCCCCCTTCTTGCAGCGGTGTACCGTAGTTCTCTAGAAGAGCGTAGCGTTCCAAAGGACTGGAAAAGGGCACAGGTCATCCCCGTTTTCAAGAAGGGACGTCGAACAGATGTGCAGAACTATAGACCTATATCTCTAACGTCGATCAGTTCTAGAATTTTGGAACACGTATTATGTTCGAGTATAATGACTTTTTTGGAGACTAGAAACCTATTCTGTAGGAATTAGCATGGGTTTCGAAAAAGACGGTCGTGTGAAACCCAGCTCGCGCTATTCGTCCACGAGACTCAGAGGGCCATAGACACGGGTTCACAGGTAGATGCCGTGATTCTTGACTTCCGCAAGGCGTTCGATACAGTTCCCCACAGTCGTTTAATGAACAAAGTAAGAGCATATGGACTATCAGACCAATTGTGTGATTGGATTGAGGAGTTCCTAGATAACAGAACGCAGCATGTCATTCTCAATGGAGAGAAGTCTTCCGAAGTAAGAGTGATTTCAGGTGTGCCACAGGGGAGTGTCGTAGCACCGTTGCTATTCGCAATATACATAAATGACCTTGTGGATAACATCGGAAGTTCACTGAGGCTTTTTGCGGATGATGCTGTAGTATATCGAGAGGTTGTAACAATGGAAAATTGTATTTAAATGCAGGAGGATCTGCAACGAATTGACGCATGGTGCAGGGAATGGCAATTGAATCTCAATGTAGACAAGTGTAATGTGCGGCGAATGCATAGAAAGAAAGATTCCTTACCATTTAGCTACAATACAGAAGGTCAGCAACTGGAAGCAGTTAATTCCATAAAACATCTGGGAGTAGGCAATAGGAGTGATTTAAAATGGAATGACCATATAAAATTAATCGTCGGTAAAGCAGATGCCAGACTGAGATTCATTGGAAGAATCCTAAGGAAATGCAATCCGAAAACAAAGGAAGTAGGTTACAGTACACTTGTTCGCCCATTGCTTGAATACTGCTCACCGGTGTGGGATCCGTACCAGATGGGGTTGATAGAAGAGATGGAGAAGATCCAACGGAGAGCAGCGCGCTTCGTTACAGGATCATTTAGTAATCGCGAAAGCGTTACGAAGATGATAGATAAACTCCAGTGGAAGACTCTGCAAGAGAGACGCTCAGTAGCTCGGTACGGGCTTTTGTTGAAGTTTCGAGAACATACCTTCACCGAGGAGTCAAGCAGTATATTGCTCCCTCCTACGTGTATCTCGTGAAGAGACCATGAGGATAAAATCAGAAAGATTAGAGCCCACACAGAGGCATACCGACAGTCTTTCTTTCCGCGAACAATACGAGACTGGAATAGAAGGGAGAACCAAAAGAGGTACTCAAAGTACCCTCCGCCACACACCGTCAGGTGGCTTGCGGAGTATGGATGTAGATGTAGATAAAGAAATAACAAATAAGCTAATGCAAACGTCTATATTTACTGAATTGATGTTGTGTCTTAGATTACATTACGTCTGGTGCTGAAAATTACGTTGTGCTTCAAAGCACTTTTTGCGTGCGCCCTAACACGATAATATCACTTTGCGCAACTCTGTCGCATAAGTAATCAAAATTTCATGACGAATATTGTTCTTCAATCTTCTAATGCTATTGGGTTATTTGCGTACACTTTTCCCTTTAGACTGCCCCACTGATAGAAGTCGCTAATGGTCAGGTCCGGTGAACGCGGCGGCCGCAATACTATGCTGACAGTCCTTTCTTCAGTGAGTCTTCCGTGAATTGGTCAGATTGATTTGCCTGAAGTGTGATTGATCACCACATTCTGTTGAAAGACAGCAAACGTACATTCATAAGGGTCGATTGTGCGCAAAATTCCTAAAAAATTCGCATATACACAGCAGTGTTCACTGTTGTTTATAAAAATATCGGACCCACAATCCGACTTCCTGACACGGCATATCACACTCCGATTTTTTCTTCGTGAGATTGAGGAAATTGGATACTCTTTTTATTTCGTCCGTCTCAGCTGCATTGATGTAAAATTCAGCTGTATTGGTTACGGGTTTCGGACTGACACGACCATTATCAATCCAGACATATTTCTCTTTACGGTAATTATTCATACAACATGGTGCCAAAATTGCACGAACAGCGAAGTGTGTGGTTTGAGAAATGGGTGTGTCGGCCCGAAACCGGTAACCGCTACAGTGAATCAGTACAACTGAGACGGAAGAAATAAAAATTTATCCAGTTTCCTCAGTACTGAACAGTTGCCGATCTACCATCCCGCGACAGCATGGCTCCAATAACCAAAATATAGAGATTGTTTGTAAACCAGTGTGTGGTGTTCTCGGAGTTCACATGTCCTGTGGTTGGTTGGTTGGTTTGGGGAAGGAGACCAGACAGCGTGGTCATCGGTCTCATCGGATTAGGGAAGGATGGGGAAGGAAGTCGGCCGTGCCCTTTCAGAGGAACCATCCCGGCATTTGCCTAGAGTGATTTAGGGAAATCACGGAAAACCTAAATCAGGATGGCCGGACGCGGGATTGAACCGTCGTCCTTCCGAATGCGAGTCCAGTGTCTAACCACTGCGCCACCTCGCTCGGTACATGTCCTGTGCAACCAGGCTTCATCACTCATGAAATACAGCACTGGATCCAACATACCAGTCTCAAATGTTTGACATAGACACGTACTGTAATTCACACGTTTCGCCGTATCTTCCTTCTTCAGTTCTTGAACACATTTCGCTTTGTAGGGCTTCCCTCTATGGTTGACAAGATCTACGCGAAAGGTTCACTCGTTGCGACAATTTACGTGTCGAATTCTTTGGACCCTTAATCATTCGTGCTCGAACATCCGCGATCACAGCAGGGGCTCAACTCTTTCTTGCGTTTGCGACTGACTGTGTAGTACGTCACTTTGTCACCAAATTTTCTATACTGCTCTCTGCTAGTATGGAAACGCCAAGAAACGTCTTTGCAAAAATGTGCCATGATTCCCTAAATGGACCGGCAGACTCTTACATTTCCAATATTGCGATTCTTTCTTCAAGAGGATCATCTCCCTGACACGTTTACTTCACGTGTCTTAACCACGTCGCAACGGCTTTCGTTCTGACAATACAAAAAGTACTCGCAACAGTTTTGAAGCAACAGATGACAACTGGCTTGAGACAATGAGCAGTCTAACATTCTGGGCCAGTTTCTGGATTGCCATACGGTAGTAGTACTCCGTCTTTAGTCAGAAAATTTATTTTCTTATTTAACAACAGGGACTTTACTGACTGGCCCTCTTCTATCTGAAGCTCACAGCTCGGACGTCAATTTCCTACGCAGTACAAAGCAATTCTCAAAAATAAAATTTTGAAAAGAGAATTAAAAATTTTTAAATCACGACTGAGGATCAGATGATGTATGAGCACGGTTCAATATTAAACATTCGCCACTTCTAACGAGGTCTGTCGGTAGCTGAGCGTGCAGCGTGAAAGTCTGGCAATTTTACAGCTGCTGGTTCAAAACTCGCTAAAAGGAACATTTTACTTCTACTTGAACTTTGCACATATTTAAAATATAAATGTTAATTAACGAATATCGAATCATAATTTTCAACATAAATAACATTTTTGTATTTAATTACTATTTAAGTGAAAATGCTATCATCCATAACAAATTAAAATTTGGTACAATAATACGAAAAGTAAAACAGAAAATATTATATATGACGCATATATGCAGACTGAAACGACAAATAATAATCTGTACCAAGGCCGGGATTCCCGCCTGGGTCTCGTGCTAACTAGGCAGATGCGCTGGCCACTAGGCCACCCTGGGACAGTGGCTTCACACAATTGTACCGACTACACTAGCATGCCTCCCTCCTCAATCCAAGTTCCCATTCACCCCGCAGCCAACTTGGTATTCAGCCTAACCTCTACAGCATTGCAGGGGCTCTCCAACTGCACTGGAATAAAACCTTAACATTGAACGAAATAGGAGATCCTGCCTGAAAACCATGCGTAGGTACTTCAATCAAATGACACTATATGGTTCCAGAGATTTTTGAAGTATCGGAAATATATGATGTAGATATGAAGACAAACGACCAAATAAAAATTGGTACAAAGACCGCGATTGAACCTGGGTCTCATACAGTCTCATTTTATTGAAGTACCTACGCATAGATAGTTCTTCTATTTTGTTCAATGCTAATGTGTTATTCCAACACAGTTGGAGAGTCCCTGCAATACTGTTAGAGTTTAGGGGGAATACCAAGTGGGCTGGGAAATGTGGAGGGGGGCGAGCTAGGATAGATACTCCGTGCAGTTGTGCAACGTCGCTGTGCAAGAGTGGCGTAGTGGTTGGCATACCTGCCTAGCGAGCAAGAGGCCCGGGTTCGCATCTCGGCCTTAGTACAAATTTTCAATGGTCACTTCAGTCCGCAAATACACATCACTGATGTTTGAGACTTAACATGATCTCTTGAACGATATAGTTTCATATGACATTTTTTATCTCTTGAGACTGAACACTACCACTGATGTGTATACAAAGGTTGGCCAAAGAGAAAGTGGCTCGGAAAATATTTACAAGGCTGACACAAAATTGGCCGTTGTTTATGGACAGCAGTACTGTCCATCACAGAATTTGCCGGGATTTGTGTTTTCGGTGGCGTATCTCTCTCAAGATCTGTCGCGAGTACTTTCCAGTGTCATTAGGTATGAGTGAGCGGAGTGGACGTGTTTAGTGACAAGTTGGATGCAACAGAAGTTGGTGATCATGATAAAAAAAAACACATGTTCACGGTCGAGTGTTATGCGAAGCACCAATTCGTGGAAAACTGTATGCGCAGAAGTTTAACACTGGAAGCGTTCTGGCAAAAAGTTCAGTAAAATCAGCAATACAAAACTTGGTGACAAAATGGCGCGAAAATGGCTCTGCTGCAAATAAAATACCTAACTGTCCGAAAAGAGTTCGAACACGAGGAAACACTGATCCACTGAAGGAAAGTCTGGAAATAAAGTCCGTCGAAATCGTAACGGTGTTTATCTTTGCTAGTAGGAATTAAGAAAGCGTCGTTTCGAAATATTATGAAACCGGACCTGAATTTCTACCTTTATAACTTTAGTGATGCGCAGTATTCAAAGTGTCCAGACGAATTTTGGCGTGTTGACTTCTGCCGGTGGTTTTTGAGTGATCGTCAGTTTTTTATTTCTTCAGATGAGGCCCGATTCAGACTGTCAGGGTATGATCAGGTAAAAGAGCATGCGCGACTATGCATCAGAAAATTGCGATCAGTACCTTGAACCGTTGCATAATCTCAAGATTGGTGTTTGGTGAGTATTATTTGGTGTCCGCATCGTAACACGATTACTTCACCAAACTGTTAATGCTAACGGGCACAAACTGTTTAATCCTAATGTGGACCAACTCACAGAAGATGAACGGCTATATGAATACTTTCAGGGAGACGGAGTTACAGCAAACTCCATCCCGACAACCTTGTCACAAGAACATGAAGTTTTCAGTTATGAGGAGTATCAGCACAGTCAGTGCACATCTCCCGACCTCTTCTACTGCCTGATCACTCTCCTTCAAACTGTAGAGTCAGGTGTACTCAAATAATCTTCGCATACTTGAAAGATCTACAGCAGAACACTGGAAATACTACTGCTGAAGCTGTCTCTCAGGCAGAGGTGCTACGCGTGTCTCAGTTTGATAAATCGAGCACAGCGCTGCATCGACGTCAACGATAGCCCTTTCCAGCATCTTCTGCAATTAACTTGCTCATACTGAGTAAGAAGGGTCGATGTGTAAATATTAGATAAGCCTGCATTCGTTAATAAAAAGGGAGTTTAAGTAAAAATAAAAATATTGCAATTAACAAGATTTGAATCAGCGACTGATGTTTACAAGATCTTTACGCTAGACACCCAGCTATTGCAGCGCGTCGCTTTAGGAAATTGATGTCGGGGCACTGACCTTCAAATTCCCTACGTATGAAGAAAATCATCGAGGTCCAGACCGCAAAGTCAATTTGTAAGTCCATCAGATTCCGAAGACACAACTCCATTTCCAACAGTTAAATTATCATCATCGTCATGATCATTTAACAGTTCCTGTTTCTCAGATGACGTGTGCAAACGTCTTCCATATTTTCCTATCAGTATCAATCCTGCTGTTCACTATATGGTCCAGCGTGGTATCGTCCATCCTGAATGTTCCTGGCCTTGCCGGCCGGTGTGGCCGTGCGGTTCTAAGCGCGTCAGTTTGGAACCGCGTGACCGCTACTGTCGCAGGTTCGAATCCTGCCTCGGGCATGGATGTGTGTGATGTGCTTAGGTTAGTTAGGTTTAAGTAGTTCTAAGTTCTAGGCGACTGATGACCTCAGTAGTTAAGTCCCATAGTGCTCAGAGCCATTTGAACCATTTTGTTCCTGGCCTGTCCACCTGCCGGCTTCCTTTCACTTTTCTCTCCTAGATTTAATCCAGCTGTCCTCGATTCCAAGGACTACAGGAACGTTGTTCGGGCGTTACATCTGCATCGAATCATCCCCAAGTAGTAAATGAACGAGACAGTCATTACACTTACAAGAAAAGCACCACAGACTAAATTGACAGATGACGTATTATTATTAGTAGTTACCTTTATTTGGCAAAAAAATGTCTGTTCTCTATATGCTTAACCGCCACTACTCTCGGTAATTTAATTTTATTTTTACTTTTATGTATGCAAAGGAAAACAGTAGTATAGTCTTCTTTTTTTCTTTTTTCAGATATACAAGTTGCATAGATAACTGCCGTCTTAAGCAACTGTAATAAAAGTCTTATTCCGACCAGACGCGCTTCGCTTTATTTTAAAATATTTTAAAACATCATTGTAACAATGTGATTTTTTTCTTACAACATATTCTTTTCGTAACGAACAGTTTAACATTTCGCATGTTTTATTTATTACCAGAAACAGTTTTTATTCTTTTCGTCACGAAAAGAATAAAAACTTTTTATAGTGATAAGTAAAGCATGCAAACTGTTAATGATCATAACAAACAAAATTATAAGAAAAAAACTATTGTTACAGTGACCACTGAAAAAGCTTTAAAATAAAGCGAAACGCGTCTGGTCTGAATAAGACTTATTACAGTTGCTAAAGACGACAATTAACCTATACAACTTGAAAACAATACTAATTTCACTACTTTAGCATCGTTGAACTACGACGTAGGTTCATTTGAGTCATGTAGTACAGACATGAATATGTTAAATCATTTAAGTGCGCGCGGATGTGAACGTTTATCATGAATGCACAAACAATTTTAGTCAAATGAAGGCAAACATTACTGATACTTTATTTGACCGTTTATATCGTCCAGGACGCTACACTCGTATAACTAGCAGGTGTGTTATTCATTCAACAAAAAATGGAAGCACATGTAACGCAAAAAGGTCAATGTCGTCCTTGTAACTGACGGTGATCCTCCGAAAGCGTTGGCCGTACTCGTACACAGAAAATTGAGACTTCACAGCTGAGGCCATCGGTCCCCTAGAACTTACAACTATTTAAACCTAACTAACCTAAGGACATCACACACATCCATGCCCGAGGCAGGATTCGAACCTTCGACCGTAGCGGTCGCGCGGTTCCAGACTGAAGCGCCTAGAACCGCTCGGCCACCGCGGACGGCTGAGATACTGTGAGAACGAAAACATATTGCTTGTAAAAGTATCTTCAAGCCACACACCTCTTTTTTTTCCAATTCTTCTAATCCGTTGATAACCGTATGAAAAGCATGGGCAATTACAAATAAAAGGGTAGAGGGGCAACAGTAGGCGGCAGTATATGCAATGACTCAAACCGCCGTCCTTCGACAAACTAAGAATCAAATAATGAGGATGACAAATGGAGCCACTAACAACTATTTTTGGTATACTAAAAAGATTGTCCCTTGTTTCGAGGTTCGTACAAAGTTCGTAGCATTGCTGTCATGTCAAGGCACGTCGACGAACACGATAGCTCAGTTTCAGTTAGGTCCTACCGCTTGTCTCCGAGAGATTGAATGGCTCTTCTGAAGAATTGTTTAAACCACAAACAAGTGTCAGTTGTACATTAACGCTGCAGCAGGAAGTCCATTGGCGATCCACACCCTGTCGTCCTGGTTCAAGAATAAGCAGAATACGCTTCGACAGACGAATACCCTTTACTGACTGCCTCGCGACCTGATTAGAAATTAGACCAATTGTGCACACAATGTACGAGCTAAAAGCATAAGGAACCATTTGCTCTAAGCTGTGTAACGAGTAACAGTGCCCCGCCACTCATACCTCACACCTCATCAACGAGAAGATTGCCTACAATGGCGTAGCGAACGACTGGAATGATGAATGGTGCCTTGGAATCAATGCCGGTCATTGGCAGACGCGCTGGCTACGACACGAGTGGCAACTACTAGAGGGCATCGGATAGTCATACAGAGTTACGGGCTGCCATGGTGCGGAAAGCCGTAAAATGTAACGGCTGCGCATTTGTGGTTTTTGTTGAGCCAGGGTAACTTACGGATCCATCCATCCCATTCGGTTGCCGTTAGAACCACGTATGAGGGCTATAACTGTTCAGTAAGTCAGTCTTCACGAAGCTCTTCTCGACCCATAAATAAACCACACTGATGAGCCAAAACATTATGACCTAATGTTTAGCAATATATTGGCCCACATTTCAACGAAATACAGCACCGGCTCGGCATAGCACCGACTCGACAAGTTCTGGTACTTTTTGGAGGCATCTAGGGTCATCAGATGTCTATGTAATGGTCACCCTATTTCAGTAAGTTACGGGCCGGCGGTTTGTTGACGTGCAGCTGGCGCCCCATAGCTCACAGATGTGCTCCAACGACTTCATATTATGGGAATTTGGTGGACATGACATCAACGTGAGTTCACTATCAAATTTCTTAAACCACTGTAGCACGATTCTGCCCTCGTGTCACGGACAGTTGTTCTGCGAGATGATGATGCCATCGACGTAGAAAATAGAAAAAAAAGGATGATTAGGGTTTAGCGTCCCGTCGACGTCTATATCATTGGAGGTGGAATCGCAGTTGGAGAAGATATCAAAGCAGGAAGGGATGCAGATGGTTGACGAGCTATCTTATTTCACTCCCGTACTACCACAGGTACCGTGGAAGCCCAGCTTAATTTCCTTTATAGCGTAACACTGCTTCCACCAACCTGGGTACGTAGCTCAGTGAATCTTTCGAGCAGCCGTCCGCCTGGATGGTGGCGTATCTGAACACGACTGCCGGCCTGATGTAAAACGTGATTCATCTGACCGGAACTGACAAAGGCGTTGGGTAAACATGGAAACACGTAAGAGTCGTCTGCTGCGGTGTCCAATGTGCAACGATTTGCGCTGTTCAACGATTTGCGCTGAATGGAAAGCTTTGAAACAATTGTGCCCGCCTCCACGATCTGTGGTGAGACGCCTACTCGTAGTTTCGCCGTCCTTGAACCATTTTCCACCGACGCTGATGATAGTAAGAACAGCTGACCATGTTCGCTTTTTCCGAGACGCCCATTCCCAGGAGCCGGACCATAACAATCGGCTATTTACCAAAGCCGTCTATGTTGGTGGACTTGCGCATTTGTGGTCCACAACGTCGGTAGAATGATTCGCCATTCACCTCTGCTCCGCTTATGTACTTATCGCATCGCGTGCCCACAACGCCACCTAATGGCTTTTCAGTATAGCGGTGGGCAGTGGACATAATGTTTTGGTTCTTTTATGTATTTACGAAAGTAGACAATATCTATATGGGGCAATCAAATGAAAACGAGACAGATGGAAAAAATAAGTAAGCTATATGTTATTTCAAAAGTAATCGCCCTAACTGTCAACACACTTACCCCACTTTGGCCCCGCTTATATGTTATTAAGGCCGCTTCGACTCCGCTGCGAAAGATTCCCTGGAAAGCCTTAACACATATTCCATACAGTCCCAATCTCTCCCCATGCAATTTCCACATATTGGAGATCTAAATAACGACATTCGTGGCCGTCGATTTGCTTCGGACGAAGACTTGCACGCCTGGGAACAATCAAGGTCACACCAGCAACCGCAAACATTTTTTCATGAAGGCATTGACAATTTTGTCTCAGATTGGGATTACAGAATTTACACTAATGGCGACTACTTTTGAAATAATAACCAGTTTGCTGGCCGTGGTAGTCGAGCGGTTCTAGGCGCTCAGTCCGGAACCGCACGACTGCTACGGTCACAGGTTCTAATCCTGCCTCGGGCATGGATGTGTGTGCTGTCATTAGGTTAGTTAGGTTTAAGTAGTTCTAAGTTCTAGGGGACTGATCACCTCAGATGTTAAGTCCCACAGTGCTCAGAGCCATTTGAACCAATAACCAGTTTACTTACTATTTTTCCACCTGTCCCGTTTTCATTTGACAGTTACTTGTGAATAATGTAAACCTAATCAACACACAGATCAGGCCTGAAGTGTTTTATAAGAAGAGCTACTGCTGGATAACATCGATCAGCTAGATACCAAGATTAAACAATTCTAAATTAGATACACAGAACCAACATCGACTTACATAGTCCTCGGTGCACTGCAGAGTGGCGCGGAGTACACTTTACCCCAATTTTAGCAATTATCAGTCGTTTCTGTTCGATTATGCAGTTACGGAAGAATAACAGCTCATATACACTAACAGGTTAAAAGCATCCGCCCACCTATTAGTGGACAATAGTATGGGGTGTGTACAACATATTTTGACCGCTTGAACTCTGCTGGCGACACTTCCAATGATGTGTCTGAATGCCTGTGCGGGAATGGCACCCATTCTATTTCAAAGGCCGAAACCGGAGAAGATAGTAATGATGGACGTTGGGACCTGGAGCGAAAGCGACGTTCCAGTTCACCCCAGAAGTGTTCCGTTGTGTTCAGGTCAGGACTCTGGTAGGTCAGTCCAATGCAAGAATGTTATTTTCCACAAACTAGCCCCACATATTCTGTTTCATTACAGGCTGAATTGCCCTGCTGATATAGTCATCGCCTCCGAAATGTTCCTCTACAGTACCCAGTGAACATTCCTGCAAAACGTGTTCATACTGTTTCGCATTTTGTGTTTTCTTACGCGCAGTAAGGGAACCACACGATAAGCACTGAAACACCCGATCACCATAACACAACCTCCTCCGTACTTCATTGCTGGCATTGCACATGATGACACGTAACGTTCTACAGGTATTAACCAAACCAAGATCCTTCCATCGGATTGATTCTTTACTCCAAATCACCACTGTCAATTGGCGTCGCTCTTTACGCCGCCCCAAGCGTCGCTAAGCAATGGCTGCAGAAACGTGTGGCTTATAAGGAGATGTTCGACCAATGTGTTAGACCAGGATAGTATTAGTTTAGCTGTGGTTGTTCCTGCGTGTTTCCATTTCACAATCACATCCCCAACAGTCGACATGGGCAGCTTTAGAAGGGCTGAAACGTCTTTCATGCATTTTTTACGCAGGTGACGTCGAATGACTTGCCCACGCTCAAGTCATTGAGCTCTCTGGGATCGATCCATTTTTCTCTTTACTGACAAGGCAATATCCCTGCCCCCTTCTTCTATGATAGCGGAACAAACACTGGTAGCAGTTACTTATGTAAAATATCGGGGAGTATGCGTACGGAACGGTTTGAAGTGGAATGATCATATAAAATTAATTGTTGGTAAGGCGGGTTCCAGGTTGAGATTCATTGGGAGAGTCCTTAGAAAACGTAGTCCACCAACAAAGGAGATGGTTTACAGGACACTCGTTCGACCTATACTTGAGTATTTCTCATCAGTGTGCGATCTGTACCAGGTCAGGTTGACAGAGGAGATAGAGAAGATCCAAAGAAGAGCGGCGCGGTTCGTCACAGGGTTATTTGGTAAGCGTGACAGCGTTACGGAGATGTTTAGCAAACTCAAGTGGCCGACTCTGAAGGCAGGCGCTCTTTATCGCGGTGTAGCTTGCTGTCCAGGTTTCGAGAGGGTGCGTTTCTGGATGAGGTATCGAATATATTGCTTCCCCCTACTTATACCTCCGGAGGAGATCACGAACGCAAAATTAGAGAGATTCGAGCGCGCACGGAGGCTTTCCGGCAGTCGTTCTTCCCGCGAATCATACGCGACTGGAACAGGAAAGGGAGGTAACGACAGTGGCACGTAAAGTGCGCTCCGCCACACACCGTTGGGTGGCTTGCAGAGTATAAATGTAGATGTAGATAATGGCACGTCCGTCTCTCGTGACTTCAGTGGTCAATTCCTCTTTTCATAGGGATGTCCGGATATTTTTGGTCAAATAGTGTATCTCCGTATGCTTAATCATGATCCCTACAGATGTTATACGTTGGATGCAGCAGAACTATCCCTCGTCTTCCTCGAGTGCTGGCTTCCTAAATTTAACAAACAAGGTTTCGCGATAAAACCATCGTATTCCTTCAAAAGGTTCTCATTTATGTCTCCTGAGCCCCCTTGTTACACTTTCTTATGGTTCACACTATCTTGTTAGGATCGTAGCAGTGCGTGCATGAATTCGTTCGACATCTGTTGTCTTCTGAATTCGAAAACAATTCCATGCGCACAGTGGCAGTACTCTAGATGTGGTCGCACTAGCGCCTTGCATGCGGTTAACTAAAGCACTTTAACGTAATGAGTTCCATCTGCAAGGAAGTCCCGAATCCAATCACGAATCTGGTTCGATAGTCGGTAGGCTAGAGTGCGGAACTAATCTAATGCTTCTTTGAAGTCTAGAAACACGACATGAACCATGGCGCCGTTGTCTAAGATGATATGGATCTCGTGAACGAACAGAGAGCGAGTTGAGTTTTGCGACACTCTATTTGCGGAATCCATTGTAGTTGGCTGTTAGCGACTGTCTATCGGTGTACTACAACGTATTGCATGAGGACGCCGAAGAACTCTGACTTAGAGCCAGCTATTAACTGTCTACTGGTGATGGGACGTCGAGAAGACAACAGAGCGGCCAGAGGCGGTGCTCACCTGGTAGCTGACCTCCTGCTCGAGGATGGCCCTGTTCTGCTGGTTGCCGGAGCAGCAGGCGAGCAGCGTGGGGAAGAGCAGCGCAGACAGCTCCGGCCTGCTGAAGTAGGCGAGCGGCAGCCCGCACAGCTGCTGCAGCACCGTCGGCGTGTTGCCCGACTGCAACATCATCTGCAGCACCACAAGCCGGGTCAGCGATTATTTAAAAAATAAAAACACATGTAAAGGCATAGGCTTCTATGGCCAGCGTCAATTTGAAGAAAATATTCTGAGTGTTCGGCAAGGTCATTATGAAACGCCAAAGCAAACGGCTCTTTAATCGCCCGGGAGAGGACCGAAGGAAAAATGGCGGAAACGTCAGCTTTGTAGTTACTTCAGTGTTTCATGACGAAGCAGCCAAACACTAAAAAAGATTTCACTCATTATAAAAACACTTACCGCACAGACACATGGCCACCTCAGCGGCTGTGGTGTGGACATATACACGTGTCCATAATTAAAGTTTCAGTTTCAAAAGGAAAGAGAACCACTGCTCAATGTTATTTCAGATTGAAACAGCATATTACTGACGCAGGGGGAAAAAGGCGTCAGAACATGCACACTAAAAGACGGTGATGATGATGATGACGACGATGTTTGGTCTGTGGGGCGCTCAACTGCGCGGTTATCAGCGCCCGTACAAATTTCCAACCTTTGCTCAGCCCAGTCTCGCCACTTTCATGAATGATGATGAAATGATGAAGACAACACAAACACCCAGTCATCTCGAGGCAGGTGAAAATCCCTGACCCCGGCGGGAATCGACCCCGCGACCCACTAAAAGACGAGAGACACACGTCTGTTCCTCAGTTTGCGCCCGAGACATCCAAATGACTGCCCATGACGGATCGCACTCTGTTGATAAAGCGCTTTTACAAGAACGTTGATTGTGCGGCAATAGCACTGCAAAAGTTCTGGAGACTCAAGATATGAAAACCGGCGTCGATTCGATGTCTGCTAAGTGTCACGAGAAAATGGTTACAAAATTAGAATACGGACTTTTTTAAAGTGAAATGTGCCATATGGAGGAAAGCACCTGGTCCGGTACCTGTTGAATATGTGGCCACAGCATTGCAGGACAGGTCCAGCGGTGGTATGCAAACATGCAGTGCATGGGGAAATGCCCGAACACTGGACATGCCTGACAGCATGGTGCATTAAATCTTACGAAACAACCTGCATTGCAATCCATATAAAATCACCTATTGTCACGAATTGCTTCCTGCTCACCTTCCAGCAAGACAAATGTTCGCTCTAGAATTTCCTTCTCGCAAGGAAGTGGACAATGAATGACCATGGAACATTCTGTGGACAAACGAAGCCCATTTCCATCTCCAAGAACGCGTCAATACGCTGAATTGTAGAATATGGGCATAGAAAAAGTGACTGTGTGCTGCAGGTTGACGATTTCATTTATCGTAAGGCCGCATTAGTTCGACGAGGTTAGTCCTGCGGGACGAGTTACCTGCACCATCACTGGTAAACGCAATGAGAGTCTTTGGCGCAACAACGTCATTCCAACCCTTCAACAGCGTGGATGTGTGGGTAGAATAATTTTTATGCATGATGGCGCTACTCCGTACATGGAACAGCCGGTGAAGTGGCTGCTGCAGAGGCATTTCGGAAATTTCCCTACAGCCTGGGGATTGGGTTGATTATGGGGAGGAGACCAAACTGCGAAGTCATCGGTCTGATCGGATTAGGGAAGGATGGGGAAGGAAGTCGGCCGTGCCCTTTCAAAGGAACCATCCCGGCATTAGCCTGCAGCGATTTAGGGAAATCATGGAAAACCTAAATTAAGATGGCCGGACGCGGGATTGAACCGTCGTCCTCCCGAATGCGAGTCCAGTGCGCCACCTCGCTCGTTCCTACAGCCTGGCCGTCCAGATCACCTGATCTTAATCTGTGTGACTTCTGGCTGTGGGGTTGGCTGAAAGAAGCTGTATTCAGTGCCCCAATTATAACGGTAGCTGAACTCAAAGCACGCATTGTGCAACGCATTCTAAAAGTGACCCCTGAGATACTTCGATCCGTTGTGGAACATGCTGTTTCTCCATTTCAACTTGCAGAAATCGGTAGACTGCTCGTTGAAGGTATCTTGCGCCCGTCCCCCGACAGAAACGATGTCATTTTCCTTTTTATACTGTTTTTCGTCCCAGTGCACTCAAAAACCGGCGTCATTTTGCTTTTCATGTGATTTTTGACCTCAGGACAATTAAATCTGATTTTACCCATCTGATGTGGTACGACTTCACCGTGGTGGATGGGCTCAACTAACAGTGCCACAACTGTTCACTGTCGATCATGTGTAGTAATGCACTTTGAAGTGTACGGATGATGGAACAAGAAAATCAAACCACAGCAGCCGTACTGTGATTCATCTGCCATTTGTAGTCGACCCAATTTGCGTTAAGACGTTTACAGCGCCATGTATCTGTAATTATTATATGACACTTCCCCTGCGTTAATATATGCTGTTCAAATTTTACATTACTCAGAGCAGTGGTTCTCTTTCAACAGCGTTTTGAAACTGGAACTTCAGTTATGGACACACTGTATTTCAAAAACTCGCTACACCGGTTTATAACGCTCACAAGCAGTAACGTGCTGACAACAGCTCAGTGACAAAAAAAACAAAAACCAGAAATAAATGTTAACATTAAATTTATCGACTATTTCGTCGATACTTGGAGAAATATATACATACCAAACTGAAATACACGGTGTAATAAATGTTCCACATAAATATTTACACTGACCCAAAAAAATACCAGACTATTAAGAAGGAGTTGTGCGACATAAAAGAAAGTTGGTAGGCGTCTTTCTACATCCGAGAGATGATATCTACTCAAATTTCGCACAAGTCGCGTAAGAATCTCGCTAGTAGCGCCTCTATGAGAACGCAAATCGGGTTTGCTTTAAATACACGCTGTAAGGGTTAGTTGCCTTTGAAACTGCACGTGCTGAGTTGATGTCAGTCAAGAATACCTTTAAGGCGACAAAGACGCCATTATCAACACCTCACTGGGTCTGAACGAAGCAGTGTAATAGAGCTATGAGAAGCTGGATTTTCCTTCTGCAATACTACAGAAAGACTTGGCAGGAATCTAGCCACTGTACATGATTGCTGGCAGCCGTGATCGCAACAATGTACAGTCGAAAGACTTTTCTCTTGATTACATTAACCTGTGATCTTCCTACGTTCATCACTTGAATATGTTACCTAGACAAATGCATTCCCTAAATTTCATTATTCTTCATTTATTATTTTTTGGTGTTGTGATTTTTTCCGTCAAATTATGCATCAACAAGAAATTGTAATGCTTCAATTTGACGTAGGTACTAAACAAGAAATATTATCCGTTGAGTTTCAGGATTGCATCCATATGACGTCGATATCTTATCCCAGTATTTCGGCTGGCAACTACTATAAAATCTTTAGGTTTGTTTTCTGAAATTCGTATATATAAACAATGAAGACATACATCTAACTCAAGGTTTTCGTGTTTAGGACTGTTGAAGACAGGAAAAGGAATTAACAGAAGGGTAAATATGGCCTGGTGCACTTTTTGTAAACTGAAGAAACTGCATATTACAAGTTTTAACATAAAGGCGGCATCACAAGGACTTCTAGTGCGAAAAGAATTAAAAAACTAGGGATTCCACCGGAAAAAATTGGATAATGCTTGTTTGGCGTTACTAGGAGAGCCATAAAAACAAACGGATCATAAAACTGGAGTGGAAGACATGATTATGATTGCAACGCCAATGAAACTGAATTGGATGAGACATACAGCCAACGGAATGTATGTTAGATGGACAAAATTAGTGCTTTGCCTGATTCCAACAGATAAGATGCAGCGGCTCTATGGAACGTGAATAGCTAACAGAAGATATGCAGGAATAACATGGATGGTTACAGCTAATAACTGTAATGCAGGAAGTGCTTTGAAGGCGGCTTTCATTTACCAAATGATGCCCTAAGAGATAACGATTATACTTTTGATAATGACAAGCTATCAGAGTTTTGAAACGTTACACAGTTTATAAATCTGCTGCTACATGTGGATAAAGGTGCAGACGTGTGTTTCCACGAGCGCTACTAACATTGACGCAACACTATTTTCGCGATCAGTTTATCATGTCATGATAAAGAAGCCTTTTTTTATATCTGACCCAGACAAGCATGTATAAATATCATAAATGTAAATTCAGAAATGCTGATATACTGTAACCCTTAAAAGACAACCAGGAATAAATTAAACACACACATCAGCAAAAGTTTTCCATCACCTCGGTTCCGAGAGACCCGGAACCTTTACAGAAAATTGGGAGAGAGATCAACAAAAACATCATTTCAGCCCTTTTTATTGCACATGAAAACCACAAATTGCATGTTGTACCACCATACAGCGAGACCTTCAGTGGTGGTGGTACAGACTGCTGTACACACCGGTACCTCTAATACCCAGCAGCACGTCCTCTTGCATTGATGCATGCCTGTATTCGTCGTGGGCAAGTTCATCAACGCACTGCACTGTTGATCCAGATTGTCCCACTCCTCAACAGCGATTCGGCGCAGATCCCTCAGAGTAGCTGGTGGGTCACGTCATCCATAAACAGCCCTTTTCAGTCTATCCCAGGCATGTTCGATCGGGGTCATAGGGTTCATATCTGAAGAACATGCTGGCCACTCTAGTCGAGCGATGTCGTTATCCTGAAGAAAGTCATTCACAAGATGTGCACGATGGGACCGCGAATTGTCGTCCATGAAGACGAATGCCTCGCCAATATGCTGCCGATCTGGTTGCACTCTCGGTCGGAGAGGGGCATTCACGTATCGTACAACCGTTATGGCGCCTTCCATGACCACAAGCGGCGTACGTCGGCCCCACATAATGCCACCCCAAAACAGGAGGGAACTCCACCCTGCTGCACTCGTTGGACAGTGTGTTCAAGGCGTTCAGCCTGACCGGGTTGCCTCCAAACAGGTCTCCGACGATTGTCTGGTTGAATGCATGTATGACACTCATCGGTGAAGAGAACGTGGTGCTAATCATGAGCGATCCATTCGTCATGTTGTTGGGACCATCTGTATCGCGCTGCATGGAGTCGTGATTGCAGAGATGGACCTCGCCATGGACGTCGGGAGTGAAGGTGCTCATCATGCAGCTTATTGCGCACAGTTTGAGTCGTAACACGACGCCCTGTGGCTGAACGAAAAGCATTATTCAACTTGGTGGCGTTGCTGTCAGGGTTCCTCCGAGACATAATCCGGAGGTAGCAGTCATCCACTGCAGTAGCCTGAGCGAGGCATGTCATCGACAGTTCCTGTCTCCTGTATCTCCTCCATGTCCGAACAACATAGCTTTGATTCACTCCGAGATGCCTGGACACTTCCCTAGTTGAGAGTCCTTCCTGGCACAAAGTAACGATGCCGACGAGATCGGACCGCGGTACTGACCGTCTAGGCACGGTTGAACTACAGACAACACGTGTACCTCCTCCTTGGTGGGATAACTGGAACTGATAGGCTGTCGGACCCCTCCGTCTAATAGGCGCTATTCATGTATGGTTGTTTAAATGGTTGGGCGTGTTTAGTGACATCTCTCAACAGTCAAAAGGACTGTGTCTGTGATACAATATCCACAGTCAACATCTATCTTCAGGAGTTCTGGGAACCAGAGTGATTCAGAACTTTTTTTGATGTGTGTATTAATGACAAAATCACTAAGAATAAAACCACATTAAATATTGAAGATTTCAAGCCTACTTCTGTCTTTCGGTGGGACTGTACGATATGTATAGCACAATTTGACAACCAGTTTAGTCTGAAACGAGGTGTTAATTGAGGCAGTCCTTCGATAAAACTACCGTTCATTGTAGCTTTTCTTTTGAGTGTTATCTAAAATTTTGTGACAATAGGTTCATCCACTTTAAGAACTCCGGCTTTTGTTAGCGATAATGCAGACAATATTTCACGGAGCTGCTATAGCGATGTAACATTGATAGTTAGATGTTGAAAACTACAAACCGTGTGATTACATATTTAATTCTTGAAACTGGAGAATACATTCCTCAACATGAACATGCACTACTATTTTGAAAATTACGACATCCAGAAGTAATGGTCTGAATCTGTCCAAAATCGGAAGATGTACAGAACAGTAGAACCATTGTAAGTGATAAAGAATGCAGAGAGATGGCGTGCACGTACGTCCAGCAGTGCCTTTTTTGTGTGTCTGGAGAGGTAAACGTCATGCAGCGCCCAGTTGGTGCACAGCTCTCAAAGTGATAACGTGCAAGCGAGTGCCAATACGCCTTATCGATGTCAAAGGGTTTAATCTCGGCGTATTAGTAAGTTCGAAAGGGGCCTAAATGATTGGTCTGAGGAACGAATTTATCGTACTGAGACTCGTTTAGGGCCTGCTACGACGACAACGGTGAGTGTGTGTGTGTGTGTGTGTGTGTGTGTGTGTGTGTGTGTGTGTGTGTGTGTGTTTGTATGTGAGTGAGAGAATGGGTGAGACCAGTTGATAGAAGACGTTCGTACACAGTGATGAGGGGCTACTGAACTGCACAATTTGACTACAACGCGAGATGACCGCCATCTTGTCTAAACGGCTCTAACCGACGGAACAGGTTTGTCAGCAGTGCTTGCCCAATGGTGGAGTACTGCAACGTGTGTAGACATGTCTGCGTCGACGGTTCGATGTCGTCTGCTGGGGGTTGGGCTGGTGGCATGCAAGCCACTGGCAATACTGAGAGGCAGAATGTAGAGTTTTTGGAAGAGTCCCCCTTCAACTTGTACTACAATGATGGCCGCGCACGTCTGGCATGCTACCGTGGTGAACACAGTGGGGGGAAACTGCAATGTTAAGCGGCATAGCGGCCAATCGCATCGTGTGACGATTTTGGGGCGCCATTAACTATATGACATACAGTACTGAGGACAATCTGAACAGCAACCACTAGAGAAGTTTCACAGGCTAGGGTATTGCCCACTTGCAGGAATCTCCACATATCATATTCCAACAGGATAAAGCCTGGCCACATATGGCGAGAATATGCAAGACATCTTCGAAGAATGCCGTGTACGACCGTTTCCCTGGACTGAACGACCACCTGCCAATTTGTCCATCAGAGATGTGAGGGATATAATCGTTCAGCAACTTTTTCATTCCGGTTCTCCCGTAATCATTGTCGATGTTTAGTAGACACGCCTACAAAACACGTGGCAGTCCATTCCACAGCAGCGTATCCAGGACCTCTTTGATTTCATGCCACGACAACCAGAGGCTCTGACTGCAGCACGTGACAGCTTCACACCACACTGAAAGCTGACTGTCAAACTGCATATCTGGTTCTGTAATTTCAATTATTTGTGTATTGTCATGTCCCTAATCTGTGGAATAAATGTAACTGTAGTAACACCTCCCCTTCTTGGTGTAGCACTTTACGCAAACAGTAGTGTTGATTTTCAAAGGAGCGTGAAAATAGGTCACATGTTCATTGCTGTCGCTGATTTCTCAACAACATTAAGATGTGTGGTTTATAAATACTGACTACTAAAACGGAACACATTAGTAATATGAAAACACTACCGAGTAACAGCCACTGCACTTTATGGAGAAAAAATGGGAATCTGTGTGTGGTGTGTTCTCGCTGGTTATCGTATCGTAGACTCCCTTGACGCGAATGTGGACGCGGAAGTGTTGCCCATACGATTTGAAAATTTCTGCAAACCAATAGCTGATTGCAGGCTTCTCGGCGTATTTCAGCTATGAAATCCTCCCGGGTTATCAGACAACATTTCATTGAGTTACATTAGCAATATGAAATTTGTTAGAGCTTCGCCTGAAGATGATGGATACGGAATCCACTGAAACGTTGCGGCAAGACGACGACGCCACTCGGCTGATAACCCGAGAAGATTTCATAAATCAATAACTGTTCGGGAAGACGTACAACCATAACCACCAGTACTAGTACTACCACAACTTGGCAACAGATGGCGCGACATGGACCTTAGTTTAGTACCCGTAAATGGAAAAACTTACGTAGGAGAGTGGTATATAAACAGATTTGCGCATCTATTTCTCTTACTGCAAGTGGGACAAATTTGATAAAAAAATCAGCTCTGCTTGCGCTCTGTCTCGTTTCGTCTCTAACAATCTACGGTTCAACAAGATTTTGAACTACAATCTTCTTTATAGCGAGTCTAGGAATGCAATAGCGCAGAAGACATTCCTTGTAAGAATGAGCGTGCGTTGAGAGAGGTAGAATATTGATTATTCAATTTGTCTTTGTTTCATTAATGTTATGTTTTGCAGTTTCACTACAATATGTAGTGAAAATCGACAGTTTTACAGTGTTCGCACGGTATCAGTCGGATGGATGATATAGCTCAGTTGTAATGTTTCCGCGTATTGGATTTAGATGTACAGTTAGCAATAATGACGGGCGTAATATCGAAAGCCAATAGTCTGACGTACACTATGTGACCAAAAGTATCCGGACACTCCAAGAAACCTACGTTTTTCATATCAAGTCCATTGTGCTATCACCTACTGCAAGGTACTCCATACCAGTGACCTCAGCAGTCATTAGACATCGTGAGAGAGCAGAATGGGACGTTCCGCGACACTCACGGACTTCAAACGTGGTCAGCTGAATGGTGTCACTTGTGTCATACGTCTGTACGCGAGATTTCCGCACTCCTAAACATCCCTAGGTCCCCTGTTTCCGACGTGATAGTAAAGTGGAAAGGTGAAGGGGCACGTACAGGACAAAAGCGTGCAGGCCGACCTCGTCTATTGACTGGCAGAGACCGTCGACTGTTGAAGAGGGTCGTAAAGTGTAATAGGCAGACATCTACCCAGACCATCACACAGGAATTCCAAACTGCATCAGGATCCACTGCAAGTACTATGACAGTTAGGCGGGAGGTGAAAAAAAATTGGATTTCATGGTCGAGCGGCTGCTCATAAGCCACACATCACTCCGGTAAATGCCAAACGTCTCCTCGCTTGGTTTAAGGAGCGTAAACATTGGACGATTGAACAGTGGAAAAACGTTGTGTGGAGTGACTAATGGTCCCGGCGCAGGTTCGAGTCCTCCCTCGGGCATGGATGTGTGTGTGTTTGTCTTTAGGATAATTTAGGTTACGTAGTGTGTAAGCTTAGGGACTGATGACCTTAGCAGTTAAGTCCCATAAGATTTCACACACATTTGAACATTTTTTGAGTGACTAATCACGTTACAGATAGTGGCGATCCGATGCCAGGGTGTGGGGGAGGCGAATGCCCGATGGACGTCATCTGCCAGCGTGTGTAGTGCCAATAGTAAAATTCGGAGGCGGTGATGTTATGGTGTGGTCGTGTTTTCCATGGAAAGGGCTTGCACACGTTGTTTTGCGTGGCACTATCACAGTACAGCCTTACACTGATGTTTTAAGCACCTTCTTGCTTCCAGATCTTAAAGAGCAATTCGGGGATGGCGACTGCATCTTTCAACATGATCGAGCACCTATTCATAACGCACGGCCGGTGGCGAAGTGGTTACACGACAATAACATCTCTATAAGTGACTGTCCTGTGACAGAGTCCTGACCTGAATCCTACACAACACCTTTGGGGTGTTTTGGAACGCCGGCTTCGTGCCAGGCCTCACCGACCGACATCGATACCTTTCCTCAGTGCAGCACTCCGTAAAGTATCGGCTGCTATTCCCCAAGAAACCTTCCAGCTCCAGACTGAACGTACGCATGCGAGAGTGGAGAGTGGACGCTGTCATCAAGGCTAAGGGAAGCTGTCATCAAGGCTAAGGGTGGGCCAACACCACATTGAATTTCAGCATTACCGATAGAGGGCACCACTAACTTGTAATTTTCAGCCAGGTGTCCGGATACTTTTGATCACATAGTGTACGTATGCTTTCGGCGTCAAAAAATACAATCTAGTTTCAAATTACTAAAGAAACTAAAACTGTCAATTTATTCGTAGCGCTAAGTGTATATGACGACTTTTAAGTTCCAGTAGTGAAAGAAATATATAAAGAGTAATTTCATGGCTTTCATTCTAATCAGAGATTCCTGTTTCCTCTACACTTTCTCGTAAAAGGCTATTTTGTACAGAAATGCTCACACAGGAAACACTGGGCTAATGCTTGAAGTGGCGGTAGTAGCATTATTGTTTCAAATAATATTACGATTCCTTTTTTGAAACACTGGGAGTTAATCATCCAAATTTGCATTATGGTGAGTGCTGTAGTGAATTTCAGCCTTCCCAAAAAATCACATTACTCAGCATTAAAAATGCGTGACCAGAAGGCTGCACCTCTCATTTTACTGAAATGAGATTAACGGCTAATTATGGGAGTTAATAACGGCGCGCGTGGAGATTCGGGTCCATTTTAAACTCATATAATACATTTTGTACCGTTCATGATGTTACAGGAAAAGCATGATATAATTGTATGCGCATAATAATTCGCCAAAAATTGGCATTATTATCCAGATTTATTATTTCTGGTAGCGACGAAAATATCGCACGTGCGTGTTACACGTACAGGAGGGACAGCTATCTAAGAAGGGCCTCTTCACGCAACGTGACTCTATTTTGAGTAAGATCATGTTACATGTTCACAACAAAAACAACAAAAAGATTAGTATCGCGTGCAGAGAAATTTAAGTTTCCTTAGTTCGTGGGCACAGCCGGCATACCTCTGCATAATTGTAACTAAAGGTACGAAGAAAGACGCTGATGTGGGAAAGGAGCAACCTGTTTTAGCTAAATCTCAACACCAATTCTGCTGCTGAACGACTTGGTTTCAGTAAGGTCTTGCAGTAGCTATTACGTTCTCTCTGAGAAACCACGTACGTGAAAGTTCGTCATCAACGAATAACTATCGCTCGTCACGAGACCGTAGCGAACGACTGTCGGCTATATTTGGAAGGCAGAGCAGAGCCTTAAAATCAGCAGTAGACAACAATGTGTACGAAAGAGGCCATCTCTTCAAGGGAATAAAAGACGATTTAGAAATCTTAGAAGTGGAAAGGACGGGAAGAAAGCTAGACTTGCTGCAAAATTTCGAAAGACCCGTTTACGAGCAGAAATACTACAGTGCTCTTAACGTGCAAATGAAAGACAACAGAATAAGATTCCTTTATCGGCTTTTCGTATTTAATTTAATGCAGGTGTTTAGTTTTAAGTATTTAGTACTTTGTTGGTGCAATAACTAGAGACTGACGACCGTATAAGTTAGCACGGAAGTATTAACTTTGGAGAAGTGTGACGAGTAGAAGAGCAATGAAATGGCATTGTGATGTACTCTGTAGCTACGCACACATCGTAGTATCTCGGGCTCAGCAGCTCACAGATACGTCAGAACATCAGGAAAAGCGGCAACTCGACGCTCTTAATGCACGTCACATTCAACAAACTGATAATATCATACTAAGTTCATAACAACTGGTTTCACTGTCGACGAAACGTCGGTCCACCATTGCACTTCGACGAAGGGGAAATTGTCTTTACCTTCTACAGCTCCCGCTAGTACCATAGAAGTTATCCTCTGATTTCGTAACCCATGTCCTTTAATCATGTCCAGTCCTCTAGTCAGTGTTTTCCACATATTCCTCTTTTCGCCGGTTCTACGAAGAACCTCCTCTTCTTACCTTATCAGTCCCCGCAATTTTCGACCTCTTTCTACAGCACCACATCTCGAACGTTTTGATTCTCTTCTTTTCATATTTTCCCACAGTCCATGATTCACTACCACACTAGTCGTGGCTGATGGTCTAGCATTATAGCATCAGAAACCGAGAGGTCGCTGGATCGAATTCCGATTAGACCAGGCCTTTTTCACTATGCGTTTTAATCAAGCTTTCACCTCTCAACGATGTGAGGAGTCGCCAGTAACGACACGTTGTTCAAAAAAGCTAATCCAAAGGCA
Source organism: Schistocerca piceifrons (assembly GCF_021461385.2). Classification (NCBI taxonomy): domain Eukaryota; kingdom Metazoa; phylum Arthropoda; class Insecta; order Orthoptera; family Acrididae; genus Schistocerca; species Schistocerca piceifrons. The sequence goes on along the minus strand of NC_060142.1, from coordinate 423,374,833 downwards.
ATAGAGAATTCTTAAAACTTGTTAAGGAACAAGAGGGGCAGGATGTTTATGGTGCCGATAACACATATGACAAATAAAATGCTTCCCTTAGCACGTTTATCATGCTCTTTCAATGCTGCTTTTCGTTATAACGTTCTAAACGGGGATCGCACTTCCTTGACCCCGTGCAGAAAGGTGTGCAGTATACTGCTGTACCCATTTTCAATAAGCTACCACAAGAATTCAAAAATCTTAGCAGTAATCCACGTGCTTTCAAATTTAAAAGAGTTTCCTCATGGGGCACTCCTTCTATTCTGTCAAGGAGTTCCTTGAAAAATTAAGCTGACTCCTGTGTTATATTGTTGACTGCGTTTACATTAACTTATGGCGGGTGGTTTTTATTTGATTAATAAACATTTTATTTTATCTTTTATTACTTTTCTGTTTTGATTTCATATAATGACACGTTCCCTGATCTTGGGTATTTGTTTCTCAATTTGGTCCTACGGAACTAGACGGGTAAAACAAATATAAATAAAAGATTCCACGTTGAACTGTTGGTCCCGCAGTGACGCCCGCAAGAAACACTTGCATCAGGCCACTGAGTCACACAACGTAATTGTTAATGGTTCAAATGGCTCTACGCACTATGGGACTTAACAGCTGAGGTCATCAGTCGCCTAGAACTTAGAACTACTTAAACCTAACTAACCTAAGGACATCACACACATCCATGCCCAAGGCAGGATTTGAAACTGCGACCGTAGCAGCAGCGCAGTTCCGGGCTGAAGCGCCTAGAGCCGCTCGGCCACTACGGCCAGCAGTAATTGTTATTCCTACTATACAATCCTGTGCTTCAGACGTACATTCTCACAAATGTCTTCCTAGATTACGACGTATGTTTGATACAAGCAGACGTATCTTGGCCAGAAATGCCCTCTCTGCCTGTGCTAATCTGCTTCTTATGTCCTCCTTGCTTTGTACGACATGTGTTATTTTGCTTCTAAAGTAGCAAAGTTCCGTCATTTCGTCTACTTCGTAGCCCCCAACTTTTATGTTCAGGTTATCGCTAATCTCATTTCTGCTGCTACTTATTAATTTTATCTTTCTAGGGTTTACTTTCTAGCCATATTCTGTACTCATTAGAATGTTCGTTCCCTTCAACAAGCTTTCAGTGACGGTTGTCATTGGTAACTCGTACTGAGTACATAAAGAAGAATGCTCTACTGGTTCACTGCAAGACATCACAAGAGTAAGTAACTAAACTGCAAGATACCAAAGGGGAAAAAGCATCCATCTGACCAATAATGCACAGACGCTTAGACACGAAGCGGTATCGTTGGCTTATTTCCATGACTAAGTTCTTAGTAATTTTTCCAGTGTCATTTCCACTCCTGTGCCGGCAAATGTATGTGAGTTCAACAACAAACAGTAATTTTGAAACATTTTCAATGGACGTTGAAGACAGATTTATTATCTTCCTTTTATTTGCGGCAGAAAATATTATTATTGTATGTGACATATTCTCGAAGAACGCTGGCCTGAGCGTAATGAGTAAAATACCGCTACTGACAATTTACTACATTTACTGATTTTCCTCTTTTTGATGGTAGGATTTTTTACAATACTGGTGCTTAGCTGCAGTTATTTGCGCTCAGTCTAAAAAGAAAATAAGTTTGATACGCAGGTGACATGTCCTTTCTACGTTTAGTGTATAAATATTTGTTGAACACGTATTCATTTCTTGTTGCTCTCGCTAACATGAAGAGAGACAAACATAAATAAATTCAATTTCTCTCCAAAAAACCAACAAAAATTAAGTCAGAAGGATTAAATAAACATAAACACGGCTGGCTTATTAAAAATGAATGAGACAGCTACTCTTACCAACATCATTTTTTTAAAGAAGGAAACCATACCAGCTAAAGGAACGATAACACGGGACTGTTACTGGATAGTCACCAGCATCAATACATACGGTAAAAGGTAACAGTAGTTCAAATGCAACAAACTTAATAATGCTTTGCTGCGCCGTAATTACCGAAAAAAGTAATATTCATTACTTATATCGTGGCTGTGGATTAAATTACTTGAAGAAACACAGTAACTAGAGACTTTTTACAAAACTTTATTTATATTAAGAAGCTTTTACTGTTTTACCCATCCTCAACTGTCGTACACGTTTTCATCTTATCATTATGAAATTTATATCGACAATTTTCAACACAGCATCCGGCGTGGTCGAAATTGCAATTTTTTAAGCTACCACGTTTTCAGAGTCGTACATCCGCGTCTAATTTACTGTTGGGTGCATTTGTTTGTTTTCTTTTTTTATACTAGAGAATATCCTAAAGCCAAATTAATTTTCATTTATTTGCGGAAACTACTTGTGAAATCAGTTGTATTTGTAGGTTATACTGTCGACCCTGAAACATGTTATAAAGCACTGAAAAAAATGAAGCTACACAGTATACGTCCACTGCTCCACCTACCATGTGTACTGTAGCGAGTAGCATTAGGATATCCTACAGACAGACAGTCACCTGTTCAGATTAGTGGAACACAAGTAAATGCCGACATACTGATATAAAAATGACAGCATTATCATTTAATATATTTTAAGGCAGACTTTAGATTATCTCTACCTGGTGAAGCAGTAGCTGTTTGTTTAGTAATGACACAATGATAACTGTGCTGGCATGAATAAGAAAGTAACTTTTCATATTTCAAATATAAGACTGCACTAAATCAAAGGCTCAGATTTTTAGACGAGATATAAAAGATGGTGACATGGTGATGAAAATGTAATTACGTCAATTGAGAAGGATAAAATCTGAAATAAGACTTGGCATAAATAAAGGTATCTAAAAGGTAGCTGGTAGCTGTAGTTCTTCAAGTAAGTACGTTGTTTAGCCTACACAGACAGTGGAATCAGAAACCTTTATGACTGCACTAAGATGGGGCAAAATACCAGTGGAGATCGTAAATACTCGTATTTCAAAGAAGTGTTTTAGACAGTGATTTTCAGTTAGAACTCGGAAGCAAACTGAAAATTATTTTCTGTGGAATTCTTTTTATTTCACAGAAGCAGTTATTTTGACGCACTTCTCGTTTTGAGCGCTAACAAAAGTGTACTTCAAATTTTTCGTGTGACCTTGGCAGAAAATGGCACTTACAATGCTATATTTCGAAATCAGTGACCACAAGGAAAACTGAACAATCTTAAGCAGTGTGCCACATGAGAGAAAGCTATCTGGCTTACAAATAATGAATCAGATGAAGATCTGAAACCCACTGAAGATGCTTTGTAACTAAGGCGAAATTCGTTTGGGTGAACAATTAAATTAAAAAAAAACTTAATGTGCAGCGTGCAAAAGATGATTTTACTTTGCAATACTGCAGTTTAAAAGCATGCCTACGTCTGCCACAGAAGGCGGAGGGGGGGGGATCGATGGTCAAGTGTTAATGCAATGTATACGCAATTGAAAGCAGCAGGGTTCAAACTCTCGTCCGGCCGTACAGATGTAAGTTTTCTGTGATTTCCCAATATCACTTAAGCTGACTACCTGGATGTTTCCCCCGATTAGAACACAGTTGATTCCCTAACCATCCTTGTCAATTTCGAGCATAAGTTCTCTTCTATCTCGCGTCAACGGGATGTTAAAACCTAAATTTTATTCCCCTGCGTCTCTTATTTGACAAAATGTTTTTTATTATTACATAAACTCTTCTTTAGATGGCAAACTTGAACAAAGCCTTGAACAGATACTAGACAGACACGTTCCACGGGATTAAATTAAACCAATAATAGCCTATCTACTCCAGTAATCCAATTGTATCACATAAGTATTACTCTCTCTGGACCATGAAGGCTATTTTCGATCTATCTCTACCACTACGGCAGTTTTCAGGTGTGTCCAATTGGAGTATAAGTAAGTAATACAAACTGGAAGAATTAGTTAATTCCTTCAACCGTCCGACAGTTCCTTTATTAGTTACCACACTAATCAATTCATATATACAACATTATAAATGGATAGATATATATATATGTGTGTGTGTGTGTGTGTGTGTGTGTGTGTGTGTGTGTGTGTGAGGCGATCATCGCTGTGGGGGTAAGAACCACCTACCTATCAAACGGGTGGGGGTGAAAAGGTAGCGTACCCCGCGACGCGTGAATTCCGAAATTATATTCATCCATATTTGAAAATGAAAGGATTTAGTGACTTGCAACAAACTTAAGACGTAATTACAAACCTTCACGAAATTTTTTTCTCTCTGGCAACCCCTACAAAATGATGAAAGGAAAAATTTTTCTCGCGTACTACTTTTCCGCTATTCATGCAGTAAAAGTACCGCATGAGGCATGACGCTATAATTTACCACTTCTTTACTACCACCTGTATTCGGGATACATTTTAGACACAGTGTGAACATATACCACTGAATGTAAGTGCAAAATTATATCATTGTACAACACGCAGTTCAGGAGATATGACGTCATAAGCAGTGAGATGCGTGAAAAACTGTGACTTGATGCATGGCCCTGAAATTTATTACTTCTTTGCTACTAATTCCATTCGCAATAAATTTCGCAGGCAGTATCCGCATACGCCTCTGAATATATTTACAAAATTATTTCATTGTACAATACACATTTCAGGAGATATGACGTCACAAACATTACGCACAAGGTCAGACTCTGCGTGGTTCGGGTGTGCACGCACAACTATAAATAAATACCTGGGCAACGCCGGGTCTCTCCGCTAGTATAATTCTAAATACAGTAAAGTCTATTACAAGCCGGAGGAAGCACTTGTTCCCCCTACTTCTCAGAAAGACCATGTTAACTTATGCAAAAGTAATGAAGTTACGTAAATGTTATAACTAAGACTTGATATCTCAGCATTTTTTTTTACAATAATAGGTGCTTATTAAAAATTATAAAATAAAAAAGATGAATGCAAGTACAAATCGCAGTGTGTCATATGTTACAGAAATTTCTTCAAGTCACTTTGAATGCGTCGTGTGATCTTTGCCCGAGTAGTTCTTTCAGAAAGCGTTTTTAACCCACAAATGAAGCTTGGAGTTGCACTGAGGTGGTGATGCAGACAGAAAAGGCGAAAGTCAGGAGAAAGGTTCGTTCCATTTGAAGACTGGACGCCTATGACGCCAGCATGCTGCAGCCGTATGCGGCGTGTGGCGCAAGTGTAGAGACGACGTATGAACAGTCTGTTAAGAGCTATGGCCACGCTCAAATATTGTCACCGATTTGTTCGTACACTGTTTGCACATTCGAACTGTTGCGTGTGAATGTATCTCCGACTGACCAATTTGTCTGTGTTACTCTCTGTCTTCGATCTGAGCGAAGTCTGGCGCGGCTTGAATTGACGCAAACCAGATGAAGTACCTTAATACTTCATATATAGCACGACGATGTTTCGGGAATTGTGTGTTCAACGATGAAGGGGATGAAACATCAGAAAATTTCAGATCAGCATAGTTTCTGCCAGTTGTCACGTACTCAATGTTCCTGTAAGTCTTTCATAAGCTCTTACCGATTTGGTGTTTACAGCTTCATTTCTTCCTGTATACGATGTAATACACTGCAGCTACATGAAGAATGTCACTTCGTCCTACGTAGTTCAATGAGTCCCACTTTTCCATATTTACCTTCTTCAAAATATTAACATGCGAAAGCTTTACACATTTCTTCTCCGTAATGATCTTTTTCTTTTTATAACCTTCGAAATTATAGTACCAGAGAAAATTGTTATCTTATAAGCAGATTAAATAAATTTTCCTACAACCAGAAAATATTCTGCACTCTGGAACTACTGATTCAGGACTGTGCAAAAGCTACACTGTGGTTGGAAGGTGTAAATGCTAACTGAATAGTACACACCAGTTGTATGCAGACGGTAGTTGCAAATACGGTCCTCTCGCGCAAACCTTTAGCGTACAAACCGCCTTTTACAGATAGATAGGTGTGTAGTTAACATGGCTGCACGTCAAGAGTTTGAACTTGCGGTGATAATCGGTGGACGACGCATGGACCACAACAATAGCAGATTATGTAAGAATTCGGGCTTCCAGGGTCAGCTGTGTCTAGTGCGAAACATCATTATCGCAGAGGCTATGTTTCCACATAAGCGAATCGCCGCACGGGATGACCTCGGACATGACGTAGCCTACGGAGAGGTCGACGGAGCACTCTAAGACAAATGCACTGGATAGGCTTCAGCAGCCGACAACCTACGTCACATCCTGTGCCTTCCCATGACTTCTTGCAAATCAACGTATTACAAAGAGGTTAGAAACTTGCAACTGACATGATCATGTAAGTAATTTGCAAAGTAAGGGACTCTTTCACACACTTTAAACTCGCTGTATAAGTTGAAATTGAAGTTTGTTCAAAAAAGGTTCAAATGGCTCTGAGCACTATGGGACTTAACTTCTAACGTCATCAGTCCCCTAGAACTTAGAACTACTTAAACCTAACTAACCTAAGGACATCACACACATCCATGCCCGAGGCAGGATTCGAACCTGCGACCGTAGCGGTCGCGCGGTTCCAGACTGTAGCGCCTAGAACCACTCGGTCACCCCGGCCGGCTTGGAGTTTGTGGAGTATTTTACGCACAGTGGTAGTTTGTGCAGTGCAATGTTTGCCACTGAAAAACTGCACTGCAACTGCGGAAAGGAAATCCGCTTGGAGTAAAACAATAATTTGCGACTAGCTTCTACTTTTCCACGCGCTTGATTTATGCCAGCCGACCGTAGCGGTCATGCAATCGGTGCCGGAGACGGAAGGGCAAAGCCTCTTGCAGTGGGACCCGGTAAATGAAGGTTGGCGAGCCGACACACGTGTAGCGATGGGGGCTTCCGGAGTACTGCCCGCAGGTGCTTGAGGCGCGTCTCTCTGTCTTGCAACGGTCGCCAACACCTGCTACTGGCCGCCCGCTCCGTGACACCGAGGCGACCTTCATCAAGTGCAACCGGGCCCCAGCACCGAGTTACGGTTGCTCCACATTACACCTACCACAGGCAATGTAATTAACTATTGTATCCTTTGGGTATTTCTGATAATTTTAAGAAGGTGTGTCGGACCAGGATTTTACATTTACATCAATACTCCGCAAGTAATCTTTTGATGTTTGGCCGACTTTGTCACGAGCAAGTCGTCGAAGTCACATCAAATAAAACGGCACCGACTAGGCGGCCAAACAGTCCCCAGAGCCGTCTCTCGGTCAAAACTGCCATACGATAATTTTCTGATCCAGTTGAGAACGGTGCGCGGGAAAAACGATTTCTGGTAACCTTCCACGCGAGCTCGAATCTCTCTAACTTTACCTTCATAGTGTTTTCACGAGATATACGTAGGACTGAACAATACACAGGTTGAGTTTAGGGCTGTTCATTTTAATGATACAGCGAAAATATCGGTATACAACGGCGGTGTATTGTTCCTCGCTATATTGCCATGTTAATATCGAAATGGCCACATCGCGGGTCGATATTTTAATTTTAAATTATATTTTTTCGCAATTTTCGGTAAATATTTGAAATTGTTCTTTTGAAATTGTAGCAGAAGAATGAGATTTTCACTCTGCAGCGGAGTGTGCGCTGCTATGAAACTTCCTGACAGATTAAAACTGTGTGCCGGACCGAAACTCGAACCCGGGACCTTTGCCTACCGCGGGCAAGTGCTCTATCAACTGAGCTACCCAAGTACGACTCACGCCCCGCCCTCACAAAATAGGAGACGAGGTACTGGCAGAAGTAAGGCTGTGAGGACGGGGCGTGAGTCGTGCTTGGGTAGCTCAGTTGGTAGAGCACTTGCCCGCGAAAGGCAAAGGTCCCGAGTTCGAGTCTCGGTCCGGCACACAGTTTTAATCTGCCAGGAAGTTTCAAGTCCAGTCTTTCTTTTTGACTGTGTGAATCAAGTATAGGTGGCACAGAGTAGTAGTCTGATTGCACAGGGGCGTGGTGCTGTGAATGGAATAACATTTTCCGATATGAAGAAACAGTACTCCACAATATTTAACGCAACTAGTGTGCTACTTCTTCACTTCAACATTCTTAAAAAAACAATGGCTGAAAATGGTGAACGAAAACCTCAATGACAAGATCAGTCTTTGCGGTGGGCAGAGACATGTCAGGGGAAATGCTGACGTAATCGGCATTCGGCGCTACCAAGAAACTGTAACGTTTAACCAAACCTCGCAGTTTCAACACTAGAACTGCTAGATCGCTGGCATTGTGGGAAACGAAAAAAACAGGGAAATCGACATGAAGTGTTTCCGACAAATCCGATATGTGATGAAACCAAACGACAGACCCATCGGACACATGCCAGTGTGCCACTTACATGTAATTACCATGGTTAGCAAACTGGTTATCGCCAAGCGTGAACGTGCGTCATTTTCCTTTCAATTCTTGCTCTAAGGCAGGCTGTTAGCTTGTTGATGTACAGAATATCTAATAATAAATCAATTCTTAAATATACAACTCTAAAACTGGCAGTATATTTACTATGTGCGGCCGATATACTTATAGAGCGGTACGTCGACATTTTCTCCGTCGGTATATAGATATATCGATACATTTTTTCGATATATCGTCGGCCGGTACTTTTTTTTTTAAATATCGCTATATCGGATTCTCGATATTTTTAAAAATATCAAGAGTCCTAGGTGATTCTTCTACGAAAGTACGCTCTCGGAGATTTAACAGTAAACTAAAGCGCACAACGCCTCTCTTGTGGCGTCAGCAACTACTGTGCGCTGAGTATCTCCTTGTTGCTTGTGACTAAGTATCGGTCGAAGGAGCTCTTTGTAAGGTATTTCTTACGGGGGTGGACTACATTTCCTGGGGAGTCTTCCAATGAATCTCAGGTTCGCGCCAGCTTTTCTTGCTATTAGGTTTTGTGGTCTTTCCACTTTAAATCATGCTGTACGCGTAACCCACACGTGCGAGTATGTGACTGTTCAGCAATCGTGTAGACATATAATAACGGGTCTTTCTGCGTACTTATGCCCAACATGTTACGGTTTATGTTGAGTGTCAACTGCCAGTCCCTGCACGATACATCGATCATCTGTAGCCGGCCGCGGTGGCCGTGCGGTTCTAGGCACTTCAGTCCGGAACCGCGTGACTGCTACGGTCGCAGGTTCGAATCCTGCCTCTGGCATGGATGTGTGTGATGTAGTTTAAGTAGTTCTAAGTTCTAGGGGACTGATGACCTCAGATGTTGAGTCCCATAGTGCTCAGAGCCATTTGAACAATTTTGATCCTCTGTGGGTCTTCCAGCATTTCCGGACAACTTTCTAGCGTTTCTCCTTCTCTGTATACAACAATATTACCTGCGAACAGCCTCTTGGAGCCTCCTACGTTATCCACTAGTCTATCTATACATGTAGTGAATAGTGATGGTTCAATACGCACTACGGTGTACGCCCGATGATACTTTTACTTCTAAAGGTTTCTCTCCGTTAAGAATAAACAGCTGACTCGTGACTCAAAGCGTCAACATGTAATTAGCTCGTGTCCATTTTAAATCCCATTTCAATCTGACAAACTGACAAACACATATACTCTCCACTAAAGAGTAAGCAAATAAGCGTTGTGTGGCTCCAGCCTGGGCAGCCTTTCTATTTGACCCTGGTCTGGTGGTTTTCGGATTAGTTTTGTTGCTTATTTTATCAAGCCGCTTCTCAAAAAATATTTTACGAGGTGACTTCAAAAGTAAATTACACATTATTATGACAGGCCAAGTAATTGTTATTGAATGCTGCACTGCACTTCAAAGTGATATATATACGACTTTTCAACATGTCGCCAAGTCTCTGTAAACAACGATCACATTGTTCAAGCAATCGTTTAATTCCTCGACGATAGAAATCCACTCCTTGGTCACGAAGCCATACGAGAAGCACTGTGTGAACGTCCTAATCGAAAATGTGTGACCGCTGCCAATCAGTTCTTCGATTGTCTGGACATAGTTGTCTGTTGTCGATATCGATTGTCTTCCTTCGCGATCAGCATCACACGCGTCTCTGCGATCTTGGTCGAATTGTTGGTACCATTTCACTAAATAGCATTTGGCCCACATATTGTCAGAATTTCCGTGTGAATCTGTATGCAATTTAGACGTTTTGCCCACAAGAATTATATTTTGCCACAAGAATTATACTAGCCCCCGTACTTCAACTTTGGAATAAGTTTTCGTTTGCCGCAACATTCCAATCACGCATTGCAATGAAGCTGTTGTCCTTACCGCAGCGAATCTGTCTCTGGAGGAATCCCGGTACATGTACTCACTTCTGTCAATGTGCCCTTCTTGCTGCGCAATTGCCTTACCGTGAGATGACATGTGTAACTTACTTTCTGATATCCCTACCTAAGTTACATAATTACTACCGATATCCATACTTTTAAGTCAAGGTGCGTGCGTTATTTCCCCCCCCCCCCCCCCAAAAAAAAAAAGCTGCTGCCCCTGCGCTTTTAACTGCTTTACACTGCTCTCGAACATCACTCTCTTTTTGCAGTAGTTTTCTTGCACAGGATACATCAGATATAAATGACAGTCGTCCGATGCGAGACCTAACCTGTACCAAAGATGCAGAAAATGTACGTGGATAATTCCAGCTAAACACTGTCAGCCACGCATGCGCGTCTGGTAGTGTAACCCGCCGTCTGTTTAGGATGGCACGGTGCGGATTTTGTTAGATATTTAAGTACATGCATTACTTCCTCATGGCAGAAGTTGGACGATAAGCGGTATCACTTAGTTTCAAAGAATGCCTCCCTGATCCTTCTGAGCGAAGTTTGTGTTTATTTGATAGTGTAATTTCTTATGGGGACATGTAATTAATAGTGATTTATTCTTGTTTGTGTGTGTGTGGGGGGGGGGGGGGGGGTGTGTGTTTGAATGGGCGTGGCGGGGTTGAGACGGTCATCTAAAATTTATGTTCGAAAGGCGTAGTAAAAAAATGGCTCTGAGCACTATGCGACTTAACTTCTGAGGTCATCAGTCGCCTAGAACTAATTAAACCTAACTAACCTAAGGACATCACACACATCCATGCCCGAGGTAGGATCCGAACCTGCGACCGTACCGGTCGCTCGGTTTCAGACTATAGCGCCTAGAACCGCACGGCCACTCCGGCCGGCGGCGTAGTAAAACGCTGTCCCATTGTTTTATTGCGTTTGCGACTTTCAATCACCTTTTCGGCGAAAAATATAACACGTTTTCTTGTCCCTATCTGTGCGAAACAGCTTATGAGAAACAGTTCTTTACATTCCTGAGTACTGTTAACGTAGTTCTCCGGTGGTCAGACGCTTATCGGCTGAGTATGGCTTTCCACTATTTACATCATACGCATCATATTTTCCTCTCTCATCACCATTGTGTTGCTTTTTGCCTTATCCTAATCCTAAAACAGTAACCAGAAATGAGCCAGAGATCAATTATATTACCTGTTATTGTCTTGGTAGGAAATAAAGTCCATGGACGTCGCTTCTAACAGAATGGTAAATGGTAACTGACATCCTCATTTATAAGTAACTTCATGAGAACAAAACGGCACATCGTATAGGCAACAATTAAGAGGGCAGTGTCGTTTATTAGAAAAATGTAGCTATTCTTCGGTCTTTGCGTTATTCAGTTTCATTTCGATTAAGGAAATCAGCCTGGTGCAAAAACTTGCTACTTACTCTTAATGCAGAGAAAGGAAAGTTTCTGCACGAAACGTGAAATCGTGGTACCCTTTGGCTAGTAATACACATTTTGGGTGTTGCTCCTTTTACTCTGCGTGCTTGCTAAGAACGATTGGAGAGACATTCCACCTTATGCAAGATAGTGTGATTAGTTTTGTTTTATACAGTGTTTTAAATCGTCTTAACGAGGGAGGCAAGGTCACAGCAAAATAATAAGGAAATCATGACAAACTGTAGCGCGCATGGTAGATATAGAACTACCAATATACACTATAGCGTTATGCGACAAAGAAAACCCTGTTGAAGGTAACACAGAAGTTGCTGAAACATGTTCAGGTAAACTAATTAAATGAAGTTTCAAGTAAGATGGAATTTGTCTTTTTTTTTACGTAGTAAGAACGAAAATTAAGATGAGCTACAACATCTGAAAAAATTATTGTTTCAGTGCCACGCTAGAATAAAATAAATAAAAATCCAGTGAACATAGCACACAAAGTGCTGAAACATATTTGCATAAAACAAAACTAACCAAACGGTGACTTGCATTACGCGGACTTTCTCCTATTTTACTGCTGAATCCATGAATCACAACCGGAGACAGTCTTAGTAAATAAATGTTTAGGAGTAACAATTGTAGTAATATGAAGTGTAATGAGCACTTACGCTCAGCTGGAAGTAAAGCAAACGTCAAGCTTCAGCGCGTCAGGATGCTGGGAAACTGAAGTCTGGCTACAAGAGAGACTGCATACAGAACACTTTCACGCCTAACACGCGAATACTGCTACAACTCGTGGGACCCATTTCAGGTTCGGTTAACATGGGACAACGACACCAAAAACAAATAAAATAAAATAAGAGCGTTGTGAATGGTCATATTTTTGTTTGTCTGGCGAGAGATAGTAAGAGAAATGTTGAAATACAGTAATTGCAGCCTTTCGAAGAAAGTCTCCGTTGTCCATTGCAAGTGGAAACACCCTTAGAAAAAAAATCCAAGAACCCGGTTGCAGGCAAGGAACTACGAATATTCTTCAGGCCCACGCGTATCGACCCTACAGAGACGTGAAGATGAAATACAGCTCACATAGAGGAGTACACGTTCCATTGGTGGTCTGGGAAGAAACCATAATGTATGGCACAATAAAACGTATCCTCAGCCATGCGCTTCACTGTGAATCCAAGACTACAGATGCAGATATACCTTCCCGATGCCACTCATATTATCACTGTGGTAACTGCGAATCTTACGAAACATCTATTAGCACTTAACAGACTGCTACTTATTTACCTCCTTAATTTAGTCTCATATTAGTTAATAACGAAATGAGAGTGAAATTAGTACTGAATAGGCAGGGGCGTGTCCTACAATCACTGACAAGATGAAGTGACGTAAGGAGCCTCCAGTTTATAGTGGTGTATTTCTGAGTTATTCGTTATGTTTGTCACGTTACTGCCATCACTGTTTTTACCTTGAAACAACTAGAAACCTCACTCTGTGGCACTACTTCTAAAGCGGACGCATCTTCCATGAAGTTTCGCTGTCTAAAGCTACGTTTGCAAAGACAACGGAAACTTGCATCTGCTTCCCCCATCACCGCACTGGTTAATCAGCTAGCCTATGAAAACGTCTTGTTGACTCATTATCATGCCATATGGCCTTGGCATGAAAGTAAGAAAATTTAAAAGCAGCCTAACTTACTGGCCACATGAACCTCGTATCCTACCCCCCCCCCTCTCCACCCCCACCCACACTCCCACCCCCACCCCCACCACCACCACCACCACTATCGTTAAAGATTCAAGATATCCAGCAATTGCCGCTAAGTAGATCTGCTCTCATTCTCCTTTCTTTGATTCGACATGACGAGTCCTGAATCGCTTATTTGTGTACGTGAATAGTTAGTGTCACAGATAAGAACGAGCTTCGCCTTCAACCAAGTAAACAAATATTTTTATAAAATTGGAAAATGTACTTAAATCTCTTGATAGGAATCTAATTCTAGAGTTGAGGAACTTCTTACGAGTATTTATTTATATCGAAGTAACGTAGTATGATTTGAATGAAGGTAAAGTATTCCGAAAGTATTTTAACTGAGTCATATTACTGGAGAACAGTTTGTAGTGTAAATGTTTATAATTTCTTTGCGTACAAATGGAAAACTCAGTAGACAGAAGTTTCGGTAAGTGCCACTATTTCTGAAAAAGAATCGTTTCCACTGAATTTTCGCTGCCTCAAGCTACGTTCCACCGGCAACGGTAACTTGTATGTCCACCGGCAACGCTAACTTTTATGTCCAACTCCCCCCCCCCCCCTCCCTCCCCAAACGCCGCACCGGCTACTTAACTGGTCTATGGAAACACCCTACTGACTAATTTTTGCTTTAATCAGTGAGTGTAAATATCAGAATAAAGTGGAATAAAAAAATTTATTTCTGCCTTCCTTGTGTTTTTATTGGCTCAATCACTGAATGATGGCTGTTCTGCACAGTAATACAAAGTCTGGTTTCAAAATTAATTAAAGAAATATTATATAAAGTGTTTATAATTTAGTTAAAAAAAAGTAGTCTTTAACTGTGGAAAAGATAAATAACTTACAGAAATATTCGGTATAACATTGAATACAGTATATCTGCAAATTTTATTTACAAATGTTAAATGTGGCTGCCTTTTGTAACACGATAAATGTCCCGTATGAAATCAGTTTTCTGCCAAATCCTATGAAGCAAGTCTTCATTGTGCGGTGATTGTAGTGGCAAGGATATTTTTCTATCAAGTTCAATCCAAGGCGGCACATTCCTAAGGAGGTACTCGACTTCATGATGGCGGGCCATCTTGCTGGAAAATAAATTGTGTGTCCATATCCTGTTGTAACTGAGGCATTACACAATGTTCAAGCATGTCCAGTTGCGAGAGGCCAATTGCAGTTGACTCGGTAAAAGAGAAGGGACCATAAACGTCGTTACATCTGACTCATTGTCCTACGAGGTACACAGCCAGTTTCGGTTTAACGATTGTGCCAATTAGTAACTGTTTTTCTCTGATGTGGTAGCTTGCGATATTTAGTCCTGAATTGTCTCTGGACTGTGGTAGCGAATTTGGATTCATGAAACCGTGAACAACACTGAGCACGCTTTGCACCTTAATACGCCTACATGAAAAATGTTTGAATAACTCAGCCGGCAGCGGTGGCCAAGCGGTTCTAGGCGCTTTAGTCCGGAACCGCGCGACTGCTACGGTCGCAGGTTCGAATCCTGCCTCGGGCATGGATGTGTGTGATGTTCTTAGGTTAGTTGGGTTTAAGTAGTTCTAAGTTCTAGGGGACTGATGACTTCAGATGTTTAGTCCCATAGTGCTCAGAGCCATTTGAACCATTTGTTGAATAACTCATTCGTGTCTGCCGTCTAGCGGGAACGTCGGGGACTAGAGTGTTAAGCGAGAGTATAACTCGAAGATATACTGCATTCAGTGCTGTACCAAACATTTCTTTAAGTTACTCACCCTTTTCAAAATTAAATGTTACCTATGTGTAACTTATTTATAAACACCCTGTATTCGCAGCATCTGTGACCCACTAGAATACTGATTTACTGTATAAATAAAAAGGAATCAGAACTGCTGAGATAAATGCCTTATTTTCGGAAGTAACTTCACTGTATCGTAAATAGCTGCAATGATTTGACATAAAAATTTAGAAATTATGAGTTTAGCAATGCAGTAAGCATACCACAGCGATACTGAAGAGGTCTTCAGTTGCCAGTTATCTCGGACTTACAAGTAATTTAAATCGAGCTGCCATACTTTATATACGTGTACTCTGACTTCTGCAGAGAACAAGAAATGCAGCTCAAAAGGAATTCAGAAGTAGTTTTACTCATACATTTATTTTTCGAGTGACATTTAGACCGCCTTCAACAACACTTTTATTAATGCATCTGAGGCCCCCTAAACGATTACTGCGAGTCAGAAATTTTAGAGTGCATATTATATGATATCGGGAACCCTTTAGTTAACGTTTCTGTGAGCTCTTGAGCTACAATTTGCACAATTACATTTACGCCAGCGCGACTTATTTCAGTTGGCTCCCAGAGCACACAGTGCCAGTTTAGAGTCATGTTGCGCGCGTCGGGACACACTGGGCGCGCGTGCGAGCTTTCGTTGCCCCCAGTCTCTTGGCATCCCCGCCGCGCTGCCGCCGCCTCCGCCTCCCAGCCGGGCCGTTGCCGCTTCCGCCGCGGCGGCGCCAGCGCTATCGGCCGGCATTCCCGGCAAACCACCTGCCGTCAGGCGTATCGGCTTTTATACGAGCCAGCCCTCGCGACTTTCCCCGATATGATTAGCCCTACTCGGACTATCTCGGACACAATACGTCAAGTCCCTTATCTTTACCCCCACCCTTACTGCCCTCCTCCCTTCGCCTAACCCTCTTTTATCTGGTCACCCTGCCAGTTGGTGTCCCAGTCGGAATGTCTGGTATTCGTACGATGTCTACTACGGCTCCTGCGACCCCGAGACGGCGTAATGCCAATTACAGATTCTTGTACTATCAGCATAGTTGGATAGGCCAGTAACCCAGGTTGTCACATCCTTTAACAGAGTTACATCGGGCTGGGTTGTGTAGAGGTAAAGCACATGCCCAAAAACTGGAGGTCACGGGATCGAATTCCGGTCGGACAACGAAATGTTTAGTCCGCCTTTAACTTCACCTTTACCTCCCGACTATGTGACGACTCGCCAGAAAAAACACGTAATTCGGTTTCCACGTTAAATGTTCAAATGTGTGTGAAATCTTATGGGACTTACCTGCTAAGGCCATCAGTCCCTAAGCTTACACACTACTTAACCTAAATTATCCTAAGGACAAACACACACACCCATGCCCGAGGGAGGAATCGAACCTCCGCCGGGACCAGCCGCACAGACCACGACTGCAGCGCCTTAGACCGCTCGGCTAATCCTGCGCGACTCCACGTTAAATAATAGGTCCCCTTCGCAGCAGGATTGCTGGAGGATGTTTACGGACATGCAAGACGACGAAGTATCGTTCAATTGAAAGGCTTGAAGCAGTCCGTTATTACTATAGCAGAATTACGATTTGCGGTATATTTTCACGTGTTTGGCTGGACGTTCGTCAAGCGGACTGGAGACAAGAAAACATTTCGTCCATCAACGAGGTTTGTAAAATCTCGTAAATCACAGTAGTGGAATATCTCCTTATAATCAATTATTGCAACATTCTCGCACATTACTATTTGCTAAAACTGCAACATCATGGCGAAAGTACACAAATAACACTAAACTTTATACTGTACTACATTACAGCGCAGCAACTAAGGATCCACTGCATACGAAGGAAATCAGTTTATATCCGATGCCTAGCGACAAGTGTCACTTCAAGGATTCCGTAGTGCTTATTTGCACGTTCCTTAAAGCGTGCGACAAGCACGTGCTGCAGCGCACGAGGAAAAGTCGTGTGTGTTCAAGCGCAGCAACAAGCGAACTTCAGTACCGCACACACAGATATCAAGCTACCATGGTGTCCACTGCTACAAGGAAACCAGCAGTGCTTGCCTTTTCAGCGGACGCTGCATTATACGCTGTCGAAGTGGGCAACTCGAAAAGAAGAATACGGTCTTATTGGTGAGAAACTTGGTTAGCAGATAGAAGGAGAGGGGGAGCTTGACATTTCTTCGAAAATAACTTGTTTTAGAGGACAATTTTTTTTCTACGTTCATTCAGGATAACTGTGACTGGACTTTATGTAGCAAAAAGTAAGGAAGCACAGCACTGTTGTGACAAAAACAATTAATTATTTCTAGATTTATATAAACATTCTCACTGCGAACACCATTTCTGTTTTGGCACACTGTGAACGAAGACTTTTCTTTTCCATTTCTACTGTTGCCTCCGGCCTATACTCTTATTATGCGGCACATTTCGTTTAATGCTGTATCACGTTTGTTCCTGTTGCGATAACCTTTATTCCGATGTCCAAAAGACACTGTTTCAGTTCATACTGTTCAATTAAAACAGTTTCGTGTTCTTTGGATCAACTTGACAGATTAAATTTTCTTTCTTCTCGAAGTCAGTTTCTAAAAGCGCAGCAGGAACTGAAGTGCACAGCCTTAGGGATCTTCACCGCGTCAAAGCGCACTCTTGAGTTAACATCTTGGCATAAATCAGCAGCATTCCTTGTAACAAACAGATACATAGACTTACAGCAGTAAGTTGGAAGTAGCGATGGTAGGCAGTCTGCGCAGCTTTGCGGACTCTTATTATGCGCTAAAAGGAACGTGTCAACAGACACTTACAGGTAGAACCCCAATGTTTGATAGAAGCGACTTTTTTTTCTTTTATGGTCCTATGGACTACTACCACGATGCTGTCACATCTTTGATAAATGACAATACACTGTCACCAACACGATTTACTTGCACAAATTGGCTATTTTCTAACGGTAAAGCTGTCATCAAACCGCAGATTGCTTTAAAAACCACAGTGATTTACTACGCCAAGGCCTTCCTCCGACCTATGAAATGACTCAGGCAGATATAAAGGAGCATACAATTTAACGCGGACTCGAGCCACGGTGCAACTCGGCTTTTTTCCCCGCCAACAAACATTGCCATATGTGAAAGAAGTGGTAAGTGTGAGATAAAAGTCCGCAGCTCGTGGTCGTGCGATAGCGTTCTCGGTTCCCGCGCCCGGGTTCCCGGGTTCGATTCCCGGCGGGGTCAGGGATTTTCTCTGCCTCGTGATGACTGGGTGTTGTGTGATGTCCTTAGGTTAGTTAGGTTTAAGTAGTTCTAAGTTCTAGGGGACTGATGACCTTAGATGTTAAGTCCCATAGTGCTCAGAGCCATTTGAACCATTTTTGAGAGAGAAAAATTCTACGACTGACTGGATATTGAGTCCAAGACCTTTTAGTGATTAGATTTTGTATGTAAACTTTCCGAACTTCGCCAGGAAGCTTATTGGCACACGAGCATGACATTTCGCATCACCCAGTATCCATGATTATTTCTGTAATCTCCATTCATCACGGTAACAACCGGCGCCCTTTAACAGAAAGTGTTCCCGCGTATCCCACTGAGCACCATAGTTGCAATAAGACCTTTGCCTTTTCGCAATCCCATTTAAATAAAGCGGACAGGAGTCATGACGCATTTGAAAACGGTTTAAAAGTCGAAAATGGAATCGTGTAAACTGTAAAAAATAATGCACTCCATGGCGAAAATGTTGTCAAAAAAAATTCAACGAGACTGCGAACTGAAGACAAGCGCAATTATGTGAAGTCATCTCTTTGGTGGTTATGCAGGTGCCATGCGCACACTTGGGTCTTCAACAGAGACGAAGTAAAACGAAGCAGACAGCAGAGAACGTTCTCTTACCTGGTTGTCCGGATTGCGAACTGCGAAAAAGCCGACGACTCTTACAACCTCGTGCAGCAGGTCGTTCTCGCTCGCGTGCGAGCAGTACCACAGCAGGTAGGACGCTATGTGCCGGAACTGCAGCGAGATTCCCTCAGCGCCGAGCACGCTCTGTGAAAGAACGGGGAAATAGTTACAGCATCGCTTCAGAACAATGAAATCAAGTCATCAGCAATTAAGATGGTTTGTGAAACTCTCTCAAAGTAAGTACCGATACTGCACGAAAGACGATCCCAACGAGAACCTTTGAGTAAACAGCACAGCATATTTCCGGGCGCAAAAGGCAGTAACTGTCAACTGCGTAACTCATGATCCTGGTACAGTACGAACGAATGTCAATAACAATGAAAAAAATTATCCCACATCCTTTTATAATATTTTTAACATGCGTTGTTATTAATTGTACGTGCTACTGGATTTAGATTTATCATTAACTAATGACAGATCATTCATCAAAGAATTTGTATTACAATTATTTTTTATTTACGAGTATGTGCACAGCCCATGGAAATAATGACTTCACTATGTAAGTGCGTGTATCTATCGTATTCAATTTAGCGTTTCTCCTTCATCAGTCCCCTAGCCAATGGAACCAGTAGTCCAACATACATATCATCATGCAACAGACAATCCTCTACGCTCTAAAATTCCACAGCAATGGAGTAAATACACACTAATAACAAAAAATTTTAATTAAACGGAAAGTGTAATTTAGTACTGAAACTTAACATTGTCATCATTGCTTGATTAATAAATACACTATGGCGAAATCGGCGCAGATTAAATACATCAAGAAAGCAGTTACACGCTTACAAGTATTTACAACCCTTAGAACGTATTTCACTTCAGTGACGTGCCCAACACGTTCGTTGCTGTGGCCATTTAACGCAGGAAGTGTATAAATACTATCTTATAAGTTTAAACGTCTTTCTCTTGCTGGAGTCTAATATTTATTAATGTTCAAGACGTTTTTCGCTCTTTATATCAAATGAATTTTCAGTTAATTTAATCTGGAGTAATACAGTTTTGTTTTTACGCGTACTACTTATAAATTTTGTCGTGAACTGTTTCGAAATTTATAAGTACCCCACGTAAAAACGAAACTGCTTCACTCCAGATTAAATCCACTGAAGATCCCTTTAATACAAAAACAGAAAGGCAATACTGATGTGGCTGTATGGAAGATTATACTTCCAGGCGACACATATAGTATATTAGGAAATAACACAATATCAATGGAGAAAGACACTATTGGCACAGATAATAAATCATTTTTAGACGTAGTATAAAGTGGGCAACACGTTTTTAAAATGCTTTTAAGTAACAAAGCTCTTCTTTCACCCCGTAATACGCAGACGAATTTTCAATCAACTGCTGATCAGAACACGATATATTCGTAGTGAGCTTCGTAGTGAACCCTCGATCAATAGCAAAATATAACATTATGTTGCTACTTTAACCATAAGTTACATATGATCTGAGAACCAGAAAATCCCGAATCAATTGCCGTCAATGGCTGCTCTCGCTTTGGCGGGAAAGGGGTGCAGTAATAATTCGCTGACAGCTTAACAACTGCAATATTTAATCGCATGCTTTTAATACACGGAAGAACTGAAAGACTGCTCACAGTTTTGTTGCTTTTGGCTCATTAGGCACTATGAATTTTTTAAATGACAACCACTGGCTGAATTTGTAATCTTTGTGTTATTCCAGCTACGGCTGTTACTTCACTTTCATACACCTGGACTTGCACACAAGAATCACGAGTAGTTCAAAAGGTACGAGGTTAAAATAAAAAAATAAGAAATTACAAACTTAAGACGAACTAATGTTAAATGATAATTGTCACAGTATGGGCAAACTTGTTAGCTTACCATATAGTTTTGAGAACCCATGGCTAGTCAGAAGAAATATCAAATACACAAAAACTTCTCAACATACAGTCGTTTACCGACATAGGTTTATGAAATGACCCATAATACTACGTAAGGGAAATTAACTGATTTGCATTGGCACATGTTAGTCAATTATTGAACGTATGGATAACCCTAGAGTGGTCACCGTGGTGATAATTTAAGCAACGATTTGACGATATAATATACCATAACATCTCAGAAGATAAATATGGTTAAACTGAACTGTGAAACTAAGTCATCTGGGAAGCTGCAGTTTATATTACATCATACATTTGGTAATAAAATTACCATGCACTAATACAATCACAAATTCAAATTCCACAGTGAAACAAAAAAGGACGAGACAGAAGAGTTTATACTAAGTTAGCTGAAAACCACGACGTTGTCCGGGTCAGAGCGTACGGCATGGGAGAAGGCACGAGTACCGTTCCAGATACGAGATGCATACAGGCGTATATCTCATTAAGGTTATTACGAATGCAGTTATCCTGTTACTGAGATAGTTTTGTCGCGGTGCGTGGCAATGGGTGAGTGTCGTGAGCGAAAATCCGCGACATATGGAGCAATAAATACTCTTAGGTAAATATACACTACCGTTTGTGGAAATTGCAAAAGCGAGAAGGAAACGCATGAATTCAATTTATTTAATACCACAGACTACGTACATAACAAGTAACAAATGATTACCTTTTCAAATCTATAC
Organism: Schistocerca piceifrons; assembly: GCF_021461385.2. Classification (NCBI taxonomy): domain Eukaryota; kingdom Metazoa; phylum Arthropoda; class Insecta; order Orthoptera; family Acrididae; genus Schistocerca; species Schistocerca piceifrons. The sequence goes on along the minus strand of NC_060142.1, from coordinate 423,353,090 downwards.
ATGTCTTTTGAGCCCTACTATTGAGTATGCCGTGTGGCCACCATGCGCTGCAGTTAGAGCTGCTATACGCTGTGGCACTGAATCAATAAGGTTCTGAATACGTTCCTGAGAAATTTCCCTCCACGCAGTTTGTATCCGAAACCACAAATCCGAGACACCAGTTACCGTAGGACCATGACGCACCAGGTGCCGACCAACCACATCCCAGACATGATCGATGGGCGACATGTCTGGCGAACGTGCAGGCCAGAGAAGCGATGCTATCCGTCGCTCTTCGAAGAAGGACTGTACATTTCTCGCAATATGTGGATGGGCATTGTGCTATTGAAATGTGGCCTGTGGAGATGCCTGAAGCACGGGGAGTACCTCTGGCTCCACAACCTCCGTTAGGTACCGGTTGCTGTTCAAATGGCCCGCAATACGTACGAGGCGAGATCGGTTGTTGTAACCAATGACGCCACAAACCATTACACCTGGTGTTTGTCCGCTATGCCGCTCCACAATGCAGCCCTCAAGGTTGCGCTCACCATGGTAACGCCGGATACGTACGCGGCCATCACTGTAGGACACGTTGAAGCGGGACTCATCCGAAAAGTTTTCATGTTGCCATTCAGCACCCCACTGACGGTGTTCACGCGCCCAATTCAGTCGGAGGAGCTTGTGGTTTCTGCACAATGGAAGCCGACGTAATGGCATGCGTGCAACTAGTCCAACCTGTAGCAGACGCCGACGAACCGTTGATGCAGACAAGTTCACAACTGTTGCAGTGCTCCAGCGACGAGTCAACACTGTGGATGACGCTGTACGGTCCGTACTGGCCATGCAGACAAGGCGACGGTCATCCCGTACTGTGGTCATGTTCCGTGGTCCAGTTCCTGGTCGTCGCTGCGTACGACCTTCCTCTATCCACTGCTTCCACACACGCATCACTGTCGAAGCATCATGCCCTGTGCGAGCCGAAATGTCATGGTATGACAACCCCGTTTCCCGGAGACCAATCATTCTGCCACGTTCGAACACTCTCACACGCCGATATGTCCCCCTTTGACGTCGACGAGGCATACTGGCACTCACTGTATCGTTTCCACCTTGTGTGTCAGCTCTGCACGATTACACAGGCGCAACACCGATCCTGTCGGACCTACACGAGAGGGCTCTGCTCGGCCTACGTGTACCCCATCTCGTTGCAAAACGTATCACGTATTGTTTGCACATCCATCGCCACTTCCACCGAGTTTGGCGCTATTCGGGTAATTCCTTCTCGGTGTTGCACTTTTCAAGCCGGCCGTTGTCGCCGAGCGGTTCTAAGCGCTTCAGTCCGGAAACGCGCGACCGCTACAGTCGCAGGTTCGAATCCTGCCTCGGGAATGGATGTGTGTGATGTCCTTAGGTTAGTTAGGTTTAAGTAGTTCTAAGTTCTAGGCGACTGATGACCTCAGACGTCAAGTCCCTTAGTCTTGGAGCCATTTGAACCATTTTGCACTTTTCAGAAACGGCAGTGTGTGACCTACAAACTTTACTGTACATGAAAACATGTTTTTATTGTTTCAGTCCCGATACACGATAGAGTCCTCGACGTGTTTCATCCATACTGTGGTCGGTGGAAGTGGTTGATCGTGATTGGCAGATATCTCAATAAAATGAGCGATGTGGATCACTTAGTTCTCTTAGAAAAAGCTATACTCTCTACGACTTTTGATTATTTCCGTATTAGAGAAGATACTCGCCTACACAATCCTTACTCTGTTCCATCCAAACTGACGTTAACATTACATCACGAAGACACATTTAAGCGCGGGTAACACCACGGGGCGTGTGCTATGTTAGTGACAAAATATTGACATAATAGAATTTAAATGAGGATGGAAAGAAATGGAAATTACTTTATTTAATTAGGCATTTACTTTTCTTTGCATGTACATAAGCATAATATCTTGTTTGCACAATAGTTGCTTAAGACTGTATTTGCAGTTTCCTTTTAGGACTGTAAAGGAACTGTGATAGGATATCCGGCTCGTGAGCACGCTACATAGGCTACAAATGTCCGTGAGAGAAATATGATTCAACTACATTAGCGCCGCAGTATATGAATGTTTGCCCCCGGAGCTTCGTTGATCGCCATGCTGTATGCTAATGTAACTGGAAATTGCAGCCGTCTTAAAGTGAAAGACAACCCAGATCATAAGAAGGTGGTTGTTGTTGTTGTTGTTTTCTTCAGTCCAGAGACTGGTTTGATGCAGCTCTCCATGCTACTCTATCCTATGCAAGCTTCTTCATCTACTGCAACCGACAACCTTCTGAATCTGCTTAGTGTATTCATCTCTTGATCTCCCTCTACGATTTTTATCCGCCACGCTGCCCTCCAATGCTAAATTGGTGATCCCTTGATGCCTCAGAACATGTCTTACAAACCAGACCCTTCTTCTAGTCAAGTTGGGCCACAAATTTCTCTTCTCCCCAATTCTATTCAATACCACCTCATTAATTATGTGATCTAACCATCTAATCTTCAGCATTCTTCTGTAGCACCATATTTCGAAAGCTTCTATTCTCTTCTTGACCAAACTACATATCGTCCATGTTTCACTTCCATACATGGCTCCACTCCATACAACTACTTTCAGAAACAACTTCCTGACACTTAAATCCATACTCGATGTTAACAAATTTCTCTTCTTCAGAAACGTTTTCCATCCCATTGCCACTCTGCCTTTTATATCCTCTCTACTTCGACCATCATCAGTTATTTTGCTCCCCAAATAGTAAAACTCCTTTACTACTTTAAGTGTCTCATTTCCTAATCTAATTCCCGGAGCATCACCCGACTTAATTCGACTACATTCCTTATCCTCGTTTTGCTTTTGTTGATATTCATCTTTTACCTTTTTTTCAAGACACTGTCCATTCCGTTCAACTGCTCTTCCAGGTCCTTTGCTGTTTCTGACAGAATTACAATGTCATAAGCGAACCTCAAAGTTTTTATTTCTTCTCCATGGATTTTAATTCCTACTCAGAATTTTTCTTGTGCTTCCTTTACTGCTTACTCAATATACAGATTGAACAACACCGAGGATAGGCTACAACCACTGCTCCTCTTTCATGCCCTTCGACTCTTATAACTGCCAATTAGTCTCTGTACAAATTGTACACTACTGGCCATTAAAATTGCTACACCAAGAAGAAATGCAGATGATAAACGGGTATTCATTGGACAAATATATTATATTAGAACTAACATTACATTTTCACGCAATTTGGGTGCATAGATCCTGAGAAATCAGTACCCAGAATAACCACTTCTGGCCGTATTAACGGCCTTGATACGCCTGGGCATTGAGTCAAACAGAGCTTGGATGGCGTGTACAGGTACAGCTGCCCATGCAGCTTCAACACGATAGCACAGTTCATCAAGAGTAGTGACTGGCGTATTATGACGAGCCAGTTGTTCGGCCACCATTGACCAGACGTTTTCAATTGGTGAGAGATCTGGAGAATGTGCTGGCCAGGGCAGCAGTCGAACATTTTCTATATACAGAAAGGCCCGTACAGGACTTGCAACATGCGGTCGTGCATTATCGTGCTGATATGTAGGGTTTCGCAGGGACCGAATGAAGGGTAGAGCCACGGGCCGTAACACATCTGAAATGTAACGTCCACTGTTCAAAGTGCCGTCAATGCGAACAAGAGGTGACCGAGCCGTGTAACCAATGGCACCCCATACCTTCACGCCGGGTGATACGCCAGGACGGCGATGACGAATACACACTTCCAATGTGCGTTCCCCGCGATGTCGCCAAACACGGATGCGACGATCATGATGCTGTAAACAGAACCTGGATTCATCCGAAAAAAATGACGTTTTGCCATTCGTGCACCAAGGTTCGTCGTAGAGTACACCATCGCAGGCGATCCTGTCTGAGATGCGGCGTCAAGGGTAACAGCATCCATGGTCTCCGAGCTGATAGTCCATGCTACTGCAAACGTCGTCGAACTGTTCGTGCAGATGGTTGTCGTCTTGCAAACGTCCCCATCTGCTGACTCAGGGATCGAAACGTGGCTGCACGATCTGTTATAGCCATGCGGATAAGATGCCTGTCATCTCGACTGCTAGTGATACGAGGCCGTTGGGATCCAGCACGACGTTCTGTATTATCCTCCAGAACCCACCGATTCCATATACTGCTAACAGTCATTGGATCTCGACCAACACGAGCAGCAATGTCCCCATACGATAAACCGCAATCGCGATAGGCTACAATCCGACCTTTATCAAAGTCGGAAACGTAATGGTACGCATTTCTCCTCCTTACACGAGGCATCACAACAGCGTTTCACCAGGCAACGCCGGTCAACTGCTGTTTGTGTATGAGAAATGGGTTGGAAACTTTCGTCATGTCAGCACGTTGTAGGTGTCGCCACCGGTACCAACCTTGTGTGAATGCTCTGAAAAGCTAATCATTTGCATATCACAGCATCTTCTTCCTGTCGGTTAAATTTTGCGTCCGTAGCACGTCATCTTCGTGGTGTATCAATTTTAATGGCCAGTAGCGTAAATAGCCTTTCCCTCCGTGTATTTTACCCCTGCCACCTTCAGAATTTGAAAGAGAGTATTCCAGTGAACATTGTCAAAAGCTTTCTCTAAGTCTACAAATGCTAAGTTTCTACTAGCCCTCGTCTTTTTACCGACTTCATCCTCTGCCGCCCTCACTATTTCATCCCTCAAAGCTACTGTATTTCTTTTCCCCATTCCTGTCAATCGTTCCCTAATGCTCTCCCTGAAACATTCTACAACCTCTGGTTCTGTCGGTTTATCCAGGTCCCATCTCCTTAAATTCCCATCTTTTTGTAGTTTCTTCAATTTTAATCTACAGTTCATAACCAATAGATTGTGGTCGGAGACCACATCTGCACCTGGAAATGTCTTACAATTTAAAACCTGGTTCCTAAATCTGTGCCTTACCATTATATAACCTATCTGAAACCTTCCAGTAGCTCCAGGCCTCTTCCATGTATACAACCTTCTTTCATGATTCAAACCAAGTGACTAAGTTCTGCTCTGTGCAAAATTCTACCAGGTGGTAGGTGGTTGTTCCTCTTTCATTTCTTTTCTCATTCCATATTCACCTCCTCTTCGTTTTCCTAATACCGAACTCCCGTCACCCATGACTATTACATTTTCGTCTCCCTTCACTACCTGAATAATTTCATTTATCTCCTCATACGTTTCATCAATCTCTTCGTCATCTCCGGGGCTAGTTCGCGTATAAACTAGTACTACTGGGCTTCCTATCTTTCTTAGCCACAATAATGCGTTCACTATGCTGTTTGTAGCAGCTTACCCGCACTCCTATTTTTTTATTCATTATTAAACCTATTCCTGCATTACGACTATCTGATTTTGTATTTATAACCCTGTATTCACCAGACCAGAAGTCTTGTTCCTCCTGCCACAGAACATCACTAATTCTCCCTATATCTAACTTTAACCTATCCAATCCCCTGTTTAAATTTTCTAACCTACCTGCCCGATTAACCGATCTGACATTCCACGCTTTCGCCAGTTTTCTTTCTCCTGATAACGACGTTCTCCTGAGTAGTCCCCGCCCGGAGATCCGAATGGGGGACTATTTTACCTCTGGAATAAAACCTGCATGCCCTCGGGAAAAATTACGGGCTGTAGTTTCCCCTTGCTTTCAGGCGTTCGCAGTACCAGCACAGCAAGGCCGTTTTGGTTAGTGTTACAAGGCCAGATCAGTCAATCATCCAGACTGTTGCCCCTGCAACTACTGAAGACGCTGCTGCCCCTCTTCAGTAACCACACGTTTGTCTGGCTTCTAAACAGATACCCTTCGTTGTGGTTGTACCTATGGCATACGGCACGGCTATCTGTATCGCTGAGGCACGCAAGCCCCACCAACGGCAAGGTCCATAGTTCATGGGGGGGGGGGGGATAATAAGGGTATACGTGATATAATAACCGTTTGCCTCTTTTGTTTGCCAGTCATTATACTCGCTCCAATTACGGTGCGTAATGCAGAGTCTTGTCCCATTCCACAGTTTTGGCGAATTTAGACTGAAGAATGGAAAAAGAAGAGGAAGTGATGAATATGCAGAAGAAGAATAAGCGGAGTGATCGACGAAAACGCGCAAAGTTATTAAAAGGATTATACTCAAGAAGAATAAGCAAAATGTTTATCAGAAATCAATGTAGTGTACCGTTTGATTATTCATTTGTTACTTACGAGTACCTTTATCTTTCTGTCTATCTAGATTTCTCTCTCTCTCTCTCTCTCTCTCTCTCTCTCTCTCTCTCTCTCTCTCTGTGTGTGTGTGTGTGTGTGTGTGTGTGTGTGTGTGTGTGTGTGTGTGTGTGTCGATCGCCGGTAAAGTATGATTGACGAAAACGCGCTGAGAGATCAATAACCGAGCGATTTAATATTACCCAGCGTTATTTAAATCGGAATGGCGAAACCGAGCGATCTTCGTATTATGTCGTGCGAATGAAACAACATACGCTTTTTGAGACGTAAAGTAAAGATCGTCACAGAGTATATAAATTTTCCTAAGAGTATTTATTGGTCCACAGTTGGCGGATTTTTGCTCGCCACACTCACCCATAATCACGCAACGCGATCAAATTCCCTTACTAACATCATGAGACCAAGGGCTATCTACTACCACAACCACGAGTGGATGGCAGTGGGTGGTCATGGAGAAAAATCCGTCAGTAAGTACGCACGCACGCAAGCACGCATGACGCATACGCATACACACACACACACACACACACACACACACACACACACACACAGAGAGAGAGAGAGAGAGAGAGAGAGAGAGAGAGGCCTTTTATATATCCATGGATATGGAAGACTGTTGGAATTACACACAAATCTGGTGGCGTTCTGCCTAAGTATGATGCCATAAATCCAGAAGTATAAGAAATAAGTGAAAGTAATATAAATAATGGGATCCTAAACAGTATAGGAATCAATATTACCGCCGCCCATTATTAATAGCCAGTGACACCAGCACCCCCGATTCTTTCAGGAATTGAAACACCATGTACGAACAGCTTCAGACGTCTTATTACTTTACAAATAAACTAATGTGTTAACAATTTGACGTAAAAGGATGTAAACCATTTATGGTTGAAGACACAAACAACTAATTATATTGGTTTTATTAGTTTCTGACAATTCACTCATAGATAACGTCAATTTTTTGTTGTCCCTGGAAGCCGTTAGTTAGGCAACATGCAATAGAATGTGATACCGTTCTACCCGATTAGTAATACAGATGATGATAGCTCACTGGAGCGAATCATATATTTATTTATACAAGGGTTGAAACTTAAATAGTGGCAACTATTTATTCACAACCGATACGAAAGAGTTACATTTTTGCACCTGTTACTGTCCTTCAAAGTAGTCACCAGCGTTGTGTAGAACCGGTTGCCAGCGATGTGGAAGGCGTAGTATACCGTTATCAGAGCCTGTTCTGTTGATGGTGCGAATGGAGCGGTCTACTGCCTGTCGAATCTCTGGAACAGATCTGAAGGTAATACCACGGTGTGGTTCCTTCATCTTCGGAATCAAATCAAAGTCACTAGAACTTAAATCCGCGGAGTACGGTGGATGGTACAGTATATCCCAGTCCCATCGACCGAACAGAGAAGCCACAACTTGCGCTGTACGCGCCCGCGCTTTGTCGTGCAAAATGATGTGTGGGTTGCGCAGAAAGTGTCGCTGCTTCTTTCGCAAAGTTAGTCGCAGGTGATGCTTCAAAAACGAACAGTAATACTGTGCAATGACGGTCTGCCGTGGCGGAACGTAATGCGTTAGGATAACACCATCACAATCGTACACGAGATTCACCGTAACTTTAGACCGCTCCAATCGCACCATCAACAGAACAGGCTCTGATAACGGTATACTACGCCTTCCACGTCGCTGGCAACGGGTTCTACACAACGCTGGTGACAACTTTGAAGAACAGTAACAGATGCAAACATTAAGACATTATGTAAACAGTCACAGATATAAAGAAACACAGATCATCCGCAGTAAGCAACAGTACATAAACGTTGTGTAAAGTCGCTAAAATGACTGTTTCCAGGATGAAATTTTCTCTCTGCGGCAGAGTGTGCGTTGACATGAAATTTCCTGAGAGATTAAAACTGTGTGCCGGACCGAGACTCGAACTCGGGATCTTTGCCTTTCGCGGACAAGTGCAACTGAGCTACCCAAGCACGACTCACGACCCGTCCCCACAGCCTTAGTTCTGCCAGTACCTCGTCTCCTACCTTCCAAATTTCACAGAACACTTATATTTTGAAGTGTACATATGAACCTAATTGTTAATAATAAGTGATTATCTCAACTGTAGTCAATCTTTACAATCCGAATGGATTCGGACCCTTACACGGTCTTCCTAACACTGGGGAATATTATGGTGTAACGGAATCCTGAATAAAATCAACTTCTTTTCAGAAAAAAGTGTTGCCGCTCTTCTATCCGTTAAGTCAACAATACAGAACATACGTAGCAACGGCGCTATTACACATTACTGGGGCACATCAGTTGTTACATAAATGCCTGTAGATGGGTCCTCTCAGTCAATCTGGTCAGGTATCATATAAGATCGTATTTTTATTAGCAGATTATCTATGACGTACTACATCAATAATAGTTATTAGACCCTCAGCGACAGTGCTATTTTTCAAACGGTTTCTAGTTTCCAGAATGAGATTTTCACTCTGCAGCGGGGTGTGCACTGATATGAAACTTCCTGGCAGATTAAAACTGTGTGCCGGACCGAGACACGAACTCGGGACCATTGCCTTTCGCGGGCAAGTCCGCTACCAATTGAGCTACCCAAGCACAGCTTCACAGAGGTTAGGGGACGAGGTACGGGCGGAATCGAAGCTGTGACGGCGGGTCGTGAGTCGTGCTTGGGTAGCTCAGTGGTAGAGGACTTCCCCACGAAAGGCAAAGGTCCCGAGTTCGCGTCTTGGTCCGGCACACAGTTTAAATCTGCCAGGAAGTTTCATATTACCGGACATTCCGCTGCAGACTGAAAATTTCATTCTGGAAACATCCGCCAGACTGTGACAAAGCCATGTCTCTGCAATATCCTTTCTTCCAGGAGCGCTAGTTCTGCAAGTTTCGCAGGAGAGCCTCTGCGAAGCTTGGAAGGTAGGAGACGAGGAGTTCATTCTGAAGTGCTACTGGAAGACTGGGAACGCAAGTGAAGTGCAAAGGCAATTTACTGTGAAGTTTCAACGAGATGCACCAGCGCGACTCACTATTCTGTGGGGCAAAAAGCTCGTGAGACAAGAATTCTAAAAACGAGCGTCCATCGTATTTTGAAATGTGTCCTTGGAGAAGGGTTATTTCTAGATTGCTCCACGCTCTGAATGAGGATTATCATGACCGGAGAATTGAATTTTGTGAGCCCGCATCTCGTGGTCGTGCGGTAGCGTTCTCGCTTCCCACGCCCGGGTTCCCGGGTTCGATTCCCGGCGGGTCAGGGATTTTCTCTGCCTCGTGATGGCTGGGTGTTGTGTGATGTCCTTAGGTTAGTTAGGTTTAAGTAGTTCTAAGTACTAGGGGACTGATGACCATAGATGTTAAGTCCCATAGTGCTCAGAGGGGGAGAGCCATGAATTTTGTGAGTGGTATGAAAAAAAAAAAGAAAGAAAGAAAGCGAACAGCACATACAGCTCCCATACACGATTGTTTGGAGTGATACATGAAACCACTTTTAAGTTAAATGGTTCAAATTAATCTTCACAACTGTACCAACTGGGCAACTGAGAATCTTCATATGACAGTTGAACACCATGTGAACCTATGAACCTACCATGAGTTACAGTGTGGGGTGGTTTATCAGCATTTGGTTGTCTTCCTTTTTTTGAGCATAGAGTGATTGGTGAAAATTACCTAAACTTCTTACAGGAATACGCCATGCCATGCATCGAAAAGATATTTCGGGATGGAGAATGGTACTTCCTGCAGGATGAAGCACCTCCCCAATAGCCGGCCGGGGTGGCCGAGCGGTTCTAGACGCTACAGTCTGGAACCGCGCGACCGCTACGGTCGCAGGTTCGAATCCTGCCTCGGGCATGGATGTGTGTGACGTCCTTAGGTTAGTTATGTATAAGTAGTTCTAAGTTCTAGGGGACTGATGACCCCAGAAGGTAAATCCCATAGTGCTCAGAGCCATTTGAACAATTTTGAACCTCCCCAATACCGTCACGATGTAAGGACCTACCTTGACGAACACCTACTGGACAGATGGATAAGACGAAGAGCACAGGACATACAGCCTCCCTACACGATTGTTTGGAGTGATGCATAAGACCACTTTTAATTAAATGGTTCAATTAACAGATGGATAAGATGAAGAGGCAGTGCCGATTACCCTCCACGCTCACCAGATATGAACCCCATGGACTTTTTTTCTAGGGAGGCATGTGAAACACAATCTTTATAGCACAAGATTAGCTACATGCAATGAGTTGAAACCAGCCACCACGACGAGGAACATGTTGGATTCTATCGGTCAGCTTTTCCAGGTCTGTCTGGGTCTCAACGTCCAGCAATTTGGACACTTTCGATAACTGCCTGGTTTCAACATTTGTGCACATTATTTCGGAATTCTGAAATTTTTCCATATGTTACAGTGATAAAAAGTGTGTACACATTTTTGTGATTACCATGTACATATGAAACCATACCGTTGATCACACTCATAAGCTTTTCCTTGTCTGTTGGCAAATACTTTTTCAGTTCACGCTTTTTTAGGTTTGGTAGCTACTCTCCCCCCCTTCCCACCCCAAATCCGATTCCATTTTATGTAAATATGATCTGTGTGAAATCTGGGCTGAGTAGGTTAATGGGGAAGGGTGCCCTAGGAGCACAAAAATAGGAAAAGCCAGAGGAAACAGAGAACCATCAACTGCATTAAAGTCTCAGGATAAATTTATTGATTACCTAATGTAGTCTTTTTGTTCCCCCTCAGCCTCCTTAAACGAACGCGCTTTCATGTCACAGATGATACAAGACAGGTAGAGAACAGAGTGACCTCATCCCTGCAGACTTTCACTTTCAAGGGAAGGTAGCAGTCGTGGCGTCTACCACGTTTTCTTCTATGGTTCATTTACAGAAGAGAATTGAATGAAATAAGTGAAAGTCAGCTGCTGTTCTGCACAAAATCGTTAATGGTTTCCTTTTGCAAAGTGCAGGTATGAAAATTAACTTTACATCAAATTTCCCTACAAGATGTGCGAGAAATGATAATTTACTGGGGAAAAGCATGCATTGGGACACAGGAGCTGAGAAACTGCATACAAAAACTGATGATTCGTATCGACAATGAAGGCAATTAAAAGAAAAAGAAGTTACTGTAATGGTATCATACAGTGTTTGGATATCATTTATCGCACCTGTCTCTTATTCTGTCACCGTTGCCACCTTTCGTCCCAATTCGCCTTCTGAATGCAAAATGAAAATGCTCAATGTGAAACACAACCTTGCGACGAAAATGTTAAAAAGAGTCAAGCGAGATTCGATGAATCCCAGAAACGATAAATAATGGTTACACGTTCCGTTCGTCCGTCATATAAGCTCCGCTCGAACCACAAGCGCGTTCGCGGACAGAATCTACGCAGTCTTGGCGACTTGCGGCGCGCGAAACAAATCACGCGACATACTGCCCCGTGGATTTACTTGGAAACATTTATCGGTAGCCCCAGATAAATTATCAGCTCTGCTACACTACCACTCAGTTTAAATAAGGAACGCCGGAGTCGCTTTGATTGCGAGACACAGTTAAGCTTTTCACATCTTCAAAGTCAATAATTCTTAATGTTCCTGTAACTACCTGAGTGCTTTCAGGTAAGATTCCGACCATTGTAGTGGAAAATGTCCACTGTTGACACTTCAACACATCGCATCCAACTAGTTAATTCCAACTCACGCCGATAACCACAACAATAAAAAACAATATACAACTAAAAGTCAATAGGGAAAGAAGCACATGAAACCTATGCGTAGAAATCTTTTGCCACATACGGCTACATGGGCTTTCCGAACGTCGTGTTTCCGACCCTTCTGTAAGAGACGCAGTTACGTTGAGTTTTCCGACCAGTCCTTTTCACTGAGGGTTTTCCGACCAGAACCTCCCCCACTCCTCATTTACGCGTCATTCACCAGTCAGGCAGTGTCCTCGCCGACAGCTTTTCTGTATAGTTTCGTAGGCTGAAGCTACTTGAACTCAGTACACTGTGAGTAATGGCAATAATTACAACGAAATGGAAGCAGTGTCTTCTCAAGGAATGTTATTGGTACCGGGCGCACACAAAATGTATGCCTGATTTCCACCTGAAGTAAGTGCCGAGGCCGTTCAAAAACTGCAAATGGATAAATCATTTCTGAACAGGAACATCCTTGCTCAGCTGACGAAGCTAAGCGGATCAAGAAACGAATGCATAGCTGCAAGACGAGAGTCCACAAAGAAAAGGCAGTGCCTGTTTTCCAAACTTTTAAAGTGAAATATCAAGATGTGAAAGATGAAGGTTTACATTTCGTCGCAAATATTGTGTAACGCAAGTTGGAAGCTATTGGGGCGACCCAGAACACTGGCGCTAGTTCGGAGATTCAGCTGAGCGAAGACATTTTGACATTAACAGAAGGCAATGGTTTTTTTGAAAACTGACGATGGGTCTATTCGTGATAAGAGAAACCTGGTGTTCAGTTGTGAAGAAGCGGAGAAAATCCTGAGAGAAAATGGACAGTTATTCGAAACCATGAATAACTACGCACATACACGTTTACATCGGAAGTACGGCAAACAGACAAAGGTATTTCCTGTTTTATTTGTTTTGCTACGAGATAAAAGTCAAAATACATACGAAAGGATTTTTTCTGGAGTGAAAAATATGATGCCTCTTTGGTCACCGAAATCTGCAATGCTAGACTTCCAAATAGCTACAATTAAAGATGTGAAAACAGTGTTGCACTAGACATTCCTTTCCGGCTGCAATTTTCACTTCAACCAATGATTGTGGAAGAAAAAACAAGGACTGGGATTAACGGAGGAATACAAGGATAGAGAAGAGGTCCGAGTGTTTTGCCGCATGTGTGGCGCAGTGGAAGATCTTCAAGCGTGGATGCCTAGTGTAGAAAAGGTCACGAAATTCCCAGAGTATAATGTCAATCAATAGATGGAAAATCCAGGTATATCAACTGAAATATGGAATGTTTTAAACATGGACACCGGACCACAAACGCTATCGAATGCTGGCATAGGGAACTACATTTACATGGACACTCGGCAAATCACATTTAAGTGCCTGGCAGAGGGTTCCTCGAACCACCTTCACATTTCTCTATTATTCCTATCTCGTATAGCGTGCGGAAAGAATGAACACCTGTATCTTTCGGTACGAGCTCTGATTTCCTTATTTTATCTTGGTGGTCGTTCCTCCCTGTGTATGTCGGTGTCAACAAAATATTTTCGCATTCGGAGGAGAAAGTTGGTGATTGGAATTTCGTGAGAAGATTCCGTCGCAACTAAAGACGCCTTTCTTTTAAAGATGTCCAGCCGAAATCCTGTATCATTTCTGTGACACTCTCTCCCATATTTCGCGATAGCTCCTTAATAAAAGAGGACGGACAAGCGTAGTGTAGGCAGTCTCCTTAGTAGGTCTGTTACATTTTCTAAGTGTCCTGCTAACAAAACGCAGTCTTTGGATAGCCTTCCCCACAACATTTTCTCCTTCCAATTTAAGTTTTTCGTAATTGTAATACCTTGGTATTTAGTTGAATTAACGGCTTTTAGATTAGACTGATTTATCGTGTAACCGAAGTTTAACGAGTTCCTTTTAGCACTCATGTGGATGACCTCACAATTTTCGTTATTCAGGGTCAACTGCCACTTTTCGCACCATTCAGATATCTTTTCTAAATCGATTTGCAGTTTGGTTTGGTCTTCTGATGACTTTATTAGTCGATAAACGACAGCGTCATCTGCAAACAACCAAAGACGGCTGCTCAGATCGTCTCCATAATCGTTTATATAGATAAGGAACAGCAAAGGGCCTATAACACTACCTTAGGGAACGCCAGAAATCACTTCCGTTTTACTCGATGACTTTCCGTCAGTTACTACGAACTGTGACCTCTCTGACAGGAAATCACAAATCCAGTCACATAACTGAGACGATATTCCATAAGCACGCAATTTCACAACGAGCTGCTTATGTGGTACAATGTCCTAAGCCTTCCGGAAATCCAGAAATACGGAATCGATCTGAAATCCCTTGTCAATAGCACTCAACACTTCATGTGTTTCACAGGAACAATATTTTCTAAACCCATGTTGACTGTATGTTAATTGACCGTTTTCTCCGAGGTAATTCATAATGTTCGAACACAATACATGTTCTAAAATCCTGCTGCATATCGACGTTAACGATATTGGCCTGTAATTTAATGAATAACTCCTCCTTCCTTTCTTGAATATTGGTGTGACCTGTGCAGCTTTCCAGTCTATGAGTACGGATCTTTCGTCGAGCGAACGGTTGTATATGATTGTTAAGTATGGAGCTAACGCATCAGCATACTCCAAAAGGAACCTAATTGGTATACAGTCTGGACCAGAAGACTTGCTTTTATTAAGTGATTTGAGTTGCTTCACTACTCCCAGGATATTTACTTCTATGTTACTCATGTTGGCAGCTGTTCTCGATTCGAATTCTGGAATATTTATTTCGTTTTATTTTGTGAAGGCATTTCCGAAGACTGTGTTTAGTTAATCTCCTTTGGCAGCACTGTCTTCGACAGTGCTATTGTGCAGAGAAGGCATTGATTGTCTCTTCCCGCTAACGTACTTCACATACGAACAGAATCTCTTTGGATTTTCTGCCAGGTTTGGAGACAAACTTTCGTTGTGGAAACTGTTATAAGCATCTCGCATTGAAGTCCGCGCTAAATTTCGAGCTTCTGTAAAAGGTCGCCAATCCTGGGGATTTTGCGTTTGTTTAAATTTGGCATGTTTGTTTCGTTGTTTCTGCAACAGTGTTCTAACCCGTTTTGTGTGCCAAGGAGGATCAGCTCCGTCGTTTGTTAATTTATTTGGTATAAATCTCTCCTTTGCTGCCGATAATATTTCTTTGAATTTAAGCCACATCTGGTCTACACTTTTATTATTCATTTGGAATGAGTGGAGATTGTCCCTCAGGAAGGCGTCAAGTGAATTTTCATCTGCTATTTTGAATAGCTATATTTTTCGCTTATTTTTCGAGGATTTTGGGATTACCGTATTCAATCTCGCTACGACAGCCCTGTGTTCACTAATCCCTGAATCAGTTTTGATGCTTGTTAGAACTCAGGATTGTTTGTTGCTAAGAGGTCAAGTGTGTTTTCACAACCGTTTACTATTCGCGTGGGCTCATCAACTAACTACTCGAAATAATTTTCAGAGAATGCGTTTAGCACAATTTCGGGTGATTTTTATGCGTACCTCCGGAATTAAACATGTATTTTCGTCAACATATCGAGGGTAAATTAAAGTCATCACCAACTATTATCGTATGAGTCGGGTACGTGTTTGAAAACAAACTCAAGTTTTCTTTGAACCTTTCAGCAACTGTATCATCTGAATTGGGAGGTTGGTAAAAGGATCCAATTATTATTTTATTCCGGTTTCCAACAATGACCTCTGCTCATACTAACTCACAGAAAGTATCTACTTCAATTTCGCTACATGTTGAACTACTGTTAACAGCAACTAACACGCCACCGCCAACCGTGTTTAGCCTATCCTTTTGGAACACCGTTAGGTTCTTCGCAAAAATTTCGGCTGAGCTTGTATCCGGCTTTAGACAGCTTTCAGTGCCTATAACGATTTGAGGATCAGTGATTTTTACTAGCGCTTGGAGCTCTGGTACTTTCCCAACACAGACAGCTACGACAATTTACAACTGTTATACCGCTGGTTCCTGTATCTACGTTCTTCCTGTGTTCAGCCTGCACCCTTTGTGACTGAAGCCCTTCTTGTGTTCTCCCGACACCCTCTAACCTGAAAAAAACCGCCCAGTTCACGCCACACTGCCCCTGCTACCCGTGTAGCCGCCTCCTGCGTGTAGTGGACACCTAACCTATTCAGCGGAACCCGAAACCCAACCACCTTAGCTCCTTAGTAAACCAGAATCATCCGAACGTATACTTTCTGGTAAAATACCTGAAGGAGGAAGCAGTAAATATTATATTTGAAATAAAGATGTCACTGGCCTGCCTCATCAAAGAAGAAGAGCAGAGTTCATTGATCCTCACAAAGCGTTTAAAGACGTAATAAGAATGCATAACAAATCGGAGGATTTACGATGTTTAAAACCTCACCTTTTCTTACGAAAAATTGAGTGAGAAAATACGGAGTTCAATAATTTGCTGCAGTAATGTTATAGAGACAAAGGATGGTACAAATAAATGGAAATAAAAAGTTTAAAAATATCTATGTACTATATGCATAGCCAGTCTTAAGCCTGAATAAAATGTGACGGTCGGCAATGCCTGCCACACTGTTGCGGCCTCATCTGACGGTCGCAAAACCCACGGTTAAATATCTGTGGTCGAAAACACTACTTTGAAGTCACGTGCCGCAGAGCTCATGGTCGGAAGCCCATGATACCTGGTGAAGATGGCTAGTACACATTGGCGACCTGGAAATGGTATGTTACACGTAACTGATCAGTTTGTTTCTAATACAATGTAACCATTTTTATCACTTGTCATTTTAATGACAGCATCCTTAAAAATAGATTCACCAAAGTGTGAAGCTTTCGTCAGAGCTAGTAATTAAATTGAAAGTAGTATGTGATGCATCTGAGACGGCAGTCAATCTCATAGAAGACTACAACAAATAATTTACAAAGAACTAAGACAGGAATCAGTATGCTGGGATACTAGCCAAGTATTGAGCTGATGCGTAAGTTCGTAGAGTTTAATAAACACAACAGCTACACATAACAGAGTCTTTAGTCATTAATAATATATTATTCTTCACTATTTACAACGGTCTGCAACGCTGGAGTAACTTTTCGATTCCGCGATTGTAGAGATCACGTAGTTTTGAGGCAAAGAACTCGTCGAGCCATGTTCTGAGCGCATTTTCATCCGGAAAAGATGTTCGATAGAGAGGCGAAAATCTGAGGCTGCAGGATCAGGTAAATAAGGTGTGTACGGAATGACTTCCCAACCCAACTCCTTTACAGTGTTCCTTGTCAGAATGCAGGTGGGTATTATGTTGGAGTAGCATCCCTTCACGCAGTCTTCCTGATCGTTGTTCTTGGACTGGGTCTGCAAGACGTCTCAGTTGTTAACAATAAACGTCGGCAGTGATGGATACACCTCGGGGAAGCAATTCGCAGTACAGCACACTGTCGCTGTTCTGTCAGATGCATAACGTTACCTATTGTGGGTGCACGCAGGTCTTTGCCTTACGTTACGTTACGTTAACACAAAGATAGAATGCTCTGAATCTTCCCCATTGCACACAAATGTCACACTACGGTGGAGAGATCACAGTTCATCACATCTGGCAGTTCTCGAGCATACTGACGTGGATCATTGTAGATTAATGCGTTTCAACGATTCTCATCAATCACCGAAGGTCTTCCTGAACGTGGAGGGTCACTAATGTCAAAACGATCCTTCTTAAAACGAGAAAATAATTTTCTTGCCATGTACTGGACAGTGGCATTATCCCCATGCATGACACAAATGTTTCTGACTGCCTCCGCTGCTGTCACCCCTCTGCTAAACTCGAACAGAAAAAATTTTTCTAAAACGTTTTGATTTCTCCAATTGGCATTCCATTTTCTAGCGTTCACAGCTCCACTCACTATCTGCAAATGACGAAAAGAGAAAATGTAAACTCAAATAGCAACAATGAACCACAAATGAAAAATGACGATCGACAAATCACCCCATAGCAATCGGAATACCAACATTCAAAACAAAAACGCTACGAACCTACGCACCAACCTTACATTTCCACAGCACAAAAAGAGATGTTATTAAAGGCTAAGTTGTTTTTTTTTTAAGAAAATGTGATTTTCTCGTCATAATTGCCTTAGATACGTTGTACATAATAGCTTTACACAAGGTGAAAAGTATTTAAACCGACAAACTCTGGGAGGTTGTAGGGGACATCAAAACAAATATTTTTCCCAAATGTCATTTTTTCCTATGAGGATTATTTAAACCGGTGGCGGCCGTATTACGCTCTTCACTTGTTAGAGGCCGTATTACGTTCTTTAGTTGTTAGAGGGCGTATTACGCTCTTCCAGTTGTAGGCAACAGCTGTCCACCAGTGTAGTAGTGCATTGTCTCTGTTTACTAATGGAGCGATACACCTGGAGTCAGTACACTGATATGGCTGGTGCGTACTACGTAGCGCACCACAACGGACGAGCTGCACACCGGGTTCATCAACAACAATATCCTAGTCGCCGTATCCGGCATCATACTACCATTGCAGCTGTGTACCAACGTCTGCGTGAGACCGGGTCATTTAGCAGATTACCTGGACAGGGGAGCCGTCGCACGGTAAGAACGCTGCAATTTAGGGAAGCTGTCTTGCACCATGTGGAGCGGGATCCTTCAATCAGCACTCGTGCAATTGCACGCAACATGGGGAAGAATCAGACGAATGTAAGAACAGTCCTTCGAGAGCAACTGTTGCGTCCATTTCACTTACAGCGTGTCCACAACCTGGAACCAGTTGATTATCCACCCACAGCACAGTTTTCGCAGTGGTACCTGGAACAGTGTGAAATGCATCCTACATTTCCATCCTCTGTGTTGTTTACCGATGGAGCAACGTTCCGGCGTAAAGGAGTCTTCAACATGCACAATTCGCATGTTTGGAGTAGGGATAACCCACATGCCACAGTTACTAGCGCTCATCAAGTGTGGTTCTTCGTTAATGTGTTGGTCGGTGTTGCTGGGGACTGTTTAATTGGGCCGTATCTGCTACCTAGGCCATTAAATGGCAGGCACTACTACAATTTTCTCGCCAGAGCATTCCCAGAATTGCTGGAAGACGTCCAGCTCCTTACAAGACAACGCATGTGATTCCAACATGACGGGGCGCCGGCACATATCAGTTGTCGTGTGCGTCGATTCCTGAACCGACGGTTCGCAGAAACGTGGATTGGCAGAGGTGGCCTGCTCGATTCCCAGATATGTCCCCTCTGGACTTTTTTGTGTGGGGAAAGATGCGCAACCTTGTTTACGCAACTCCTGTTGCATCAGAAGAGGATCTGGTTGCCCGGATAGTAGCAGCAGCAGGAACAATTCAGGATACTCCTGCGGTTTTTGCCCGCTTCAGATAGAACATGATCCGACGGTATAACTTTTGTTCAAGTGTCAATGGAGACATTTCTGAAGATCTACTGTAATTGAAATTGGGTTGTGTTAATGTGTTGTCACTTGGTCATAAAAAATGGATAAGTGTTTGTTGGTTTAATTAATTTGCCGCCAGAGAAATCTTGCTCTAAGGTTTAAATATTCCTCATAGGAAAAAATGGCATTAGGGGAAAAATATTTGTTTTGATGTCCCATACAACCTCCAAGAGTTTGTCGGTTTAAATACTTTTCACCCTGTAGATTGTATTGTTAAAGTTAATATAGCAATATTAATAATAAAATTTTAAACTAATGAAGTTATTATTTAACTGCCTAATTCTAAACAATTTTTTAAATAAAATGTAAATATGATTAATTACGCAGTTTTTTGTTTTTGTTTCTGATGTAATGGACGAGAGGCAGCCTTGCCCTTTCTATATGGACGACAAGTTACACACAAATGGTTTCAAAGTTTGGGGGGCGGGGAGGAGCACAGACTTGAAAAACAAGAGCCAACCGAATGGAGACTACTTCATGCCAGTTTGAGGAGTGTTGCGTGCCGCCTTCGTGACGTCGCAGTTTTAACGTCTAGCAGTGTATCTGGCTTGCGAGACTCGCGCTAAGCTGCAGCAATGAGCAACCGCGGCGGCGAGGCGTCATCAGTGATAACGAGGGGGGCGGGGCCGGACAAGGAGGCCGGAGAGCGGCTTGCGGTCTCCTCTGGGCAAACAGCATCAGCGGCGAATCAGTGCCCGCCGATATGGACACAGGGGCTAATTCAGGCGGCTGTGGGGTCGTTCAATTACGGCCGTCCAAACAGGCGGCAAGGGGCAGGAGGCAGCGGCGCAGCAGCCAGCGCAAACACGCCGGCCAGAGCAGCCCAGCCCGGCCCTGTCCCTGTTTGCAGAGGTCCTGCCTGCCTGCTCCTCCGCGGGGGCGAACCGCCGCCGCTGCCAACGCGACACGCCGTCCGCCCTGAAACGCCGATGCAGATGTTTCGCAGCAGCGCGTGAACATCGACATCGCTCGGCGTACCGACAACACGTAGATCGATAGAACGGTAACAACTTTTCGTAGCCACTTGTTTACGGTGGAACCGTCCCACGGCGAATTCGGTACAGTATGTTTCATATCTTACATTAGGATCATGTTGTGTCTTGAGTAACAGAACCCAGTAAGTACTCCTGGCGGCGACTGTTCTTCCGCAAGTGCTCTTGTTCTCCGAACAGATAAATGATTCGCCTAAAACGATGAATAGCAATCTGCTACTGTTGAAGCTGTAGTGTACGGGAAAAAGTCGTCGTTGAGTGATTTTTGGAGAATAGAGGACAACTCAGACAAAATTTCTAGTTGGTGTGATGAATGGTAGCTTGCTCTATACGTAGTGCCACTTGACACAGTCACGTCGATTAAATTTCTAGGCGTAACGTTACAGAGCCAAGTTAAATAGAACGAACACTTAAGATCGGTTCTAAAGAAGGGGAATCATCGACTTCGTTTTATTAGAAGACTTTTAGGAAAGTGTAGAAGTATAGAACACTAGGTGATCCATTCTTGAGTACTGCTCGAGTGCCTGTGATTTCCGTCAGGTCGGATTAACATCGAAATAATTTAGAGACGTCCTGCTACAAACGGAGATGCTCTGCGAACTCAAACAGCAATCCCTGGAGGGAAGACGAGGTTCGTTTCGTGAAATACTATTGATGAAATTTAGAGAACCGGCAACTGAAGTTGATTACAGAACGATTATACTGCCAACAACGTCCATTTCCAGTAGGAACGACGAATTCTCACACCCAATCGTCTGCCCCTCATTTCATTTGCGATAGGAACACGAAATGGAATAAGTACTACGCCTACAAGGTACCCTCCGCCATGCACCATACGGTAACTTGCGCAGTACGACTATAGCAACTCGAATGACATTAGATATCCTCACAAATATAGCCTTAACCGCGAGACTCAGTGTGGAGTAACCGCGAGCGACCA
Source organism: Schistocerca piceifrons (assembly GCF_021461385.2). Classification (NCBI taxonomy): domain Eukaryota; kingdom Metazoa; phylum Arthropoda; class Insecta; order Orthoptera; family Acrididae; genus Schistocerca; species Schistocerca piceifrons. The sequence goes on along the minus strand of NC_060142.1, from coordinate 423,331,686 downwards.
GAACGCGAGCAGAACCGTATCGCTCAGGCGTATAGAGAGAATATAATTTTCCATGCGACAGGTGTAGAAAGAAGTTTAAAAACATGATATCTGCGCGCAACTCGATGTTCCCAAGTGCCAAGAGCCACCGCGCGCGAGCCCATTGTATGCTGAGTTTCGTCAGATCTGAAGTCTTGCGTTCCGCGTGCGCGGCGATTTCGTTATCTGCAGACATTTTCAGCGGGAGAAGAATCTAAAAGCTGTTATTATTGCTACTACAGGACTACCTATGACAGCTATCAACGTCACCATAAATTAAGGAAAACGTGGTATTATGTTTAAGGAGTACACGTACCATCACAACCATACTACTTTGATTACACAGATGTGAAACTATTAAACATACGAAGCAATTTTGTCAGTATTTGACAGTGTTAGGGATTCGTAGTTGTGCTGTAAGATACCTTGTTAAAACAGCTACCATGTAACTATCGAAACTACACCCTATACAGAAAAATCGACAAACCATGAAGGAATTATCAGAATGGGATGGAAATTGGCCTTCGCTGGTTATCAGTGCTCAATTCGAAGCAAGGCATTCATCATTCAAGGCATTTCTATTCCAGTCAATGAGATTCCAGGCTGAAGACGTACCTGCAGACGTCCGGACGGCGAAGGGATACCAACTTTACCTGTCGCCCGCCATACGGCTCGACAACCAGGAGGCCATTTCATTGCATAGCATGAGCTCTTTGACTGTCATCCGCGGCACCCTTGTAGCACAGCGGTATATCAACGACATTCAACGCCCCGTTTTGTTGTCTTTCATGGTAACCCAACATAGGCGTACATTTCAGCAAGATAATGCCCGCCCGCACACGGCGAGAGTTTCTACTTCTTGTCTTCATGCTTCCCAAACACTACCTTCGTCAGCGAAGTCGCGGCATCTCTCCCCAATTAAGAATGTTTGGAGTAATACGGCCAGGGCCCTCGTACGAGCTCGGGATTTCAACGATCTAACGCGCCAATTGAACAGAAATTGGCAAGATATACCTCAGTAAGACATACAACAACTTTGTCAATCAGTGGCAAGCCGAATAACAGTTTGCGTAAGAGCAGGAGGTAGTCCAACACGTTACTGGCTTGCTCAATTTGAGTAGCTCTTTCTCATGAATAAACCATCCAATTTTTTTCTGAAAATACACACGACAAAAAAGTTTTGCATCGGAACTCTCGGAATCTGTACAGAAAATTGGAATGGAAATCAACATAATCATCATTTCAGCCCGTTGTATTGTTCATTAAAGCCGCGCACTGCATGTGGTACCACCATACAGCGAGACCTCCAGAGGTGATGGTACAGATTGCTGTGCACACCGGTACCACTAACACCCAGTAGCACGTCCTCTTGCATTGATACATGCCTATATGCGTCGAGGCGTACTAACCACAAGTCCATCAGGCACTCTTAGTACAGATTGTCCTACTCCTCATGGCGATTCGGCACTGTTGGTCCTAAACGGCTATTCGGCGTGGATCCCTCAGAGTGGTTGGTGGGTCACGTCATCCTTAAACAGACCTTTTCAATCTATTCCAGGCATTTTCGATAGAGTTCATGTCTGGAGAACATGCTGGCCACTCTAGTCGAACGATGTCGTTATCCTGAAGTCATTCACAAGAAATGCACGATGGGGGCGCGAATTTTCGTCCATGAAGACGAATGCCTCGCCAATATGCTGCCGATATGGTTGCACTATCGGTCGGAGTATGGCATTCACGTATCGTGCAGCCGTTACGGCGCCTTCCGTGGCCACCAGCGGCGTACGTTGGCCCCACATAATGCCACCCCAAAACAGCAGGGATCTCCACCTTGCTGCACTCGCTGGACAGTGTGTCTAAGGCGTTCAGCCTGACCGGGTTGCCTCCAAAAACGTCTCCGATGATTGTCTGGTTGAATGCACATGCGACATTCATCGGTGAAGAGAGCGTGTTGCCAATCCTGAGCGGTCCATTCGGTATGTTGTTGGGTCCATCCTTACCGCGCAGCATGGTGTCGTGGTTGCTTAAATGGATATCGCCATGGACGTCGGGAGTGAAGTTGTCCATTATGCAGCCTGTTGCGCGCAGTTTGAGTCGTAACAAGACATCCTGTGGCTGCACGAAAAGCATTATTCAACGTGGTGGCTTTGCTGTCAGGGTTCCTCCGAGCCATAATCCGTAGGTAGCGTTCATCCACTGCAGTAGTAGCCCTTGGCCGCCTGAGCGAGGCATGTCATCGACAGTTTAAGTCTATCTCTGTATCTCCTCCAAGTTCGAACAACATCGCTTTGGTTCACTCCGAGACGCCTGACTACTTCCCTTGCTGAGAGCCCTTCCTGGCACAAACAACGCGGACGCGATCGAACCGCGGTATTGACCGTCTAGGCAATGTTGAACTACAGACAACACGAGACGTGTACCTCCACCCTGGTAGAATGACTGGCTGTCGGACCCCCTCCGTCTAATAGGCGCTGCTCATGCATGGTTTTTTACATCTTTGGGCGGGTTTAGTGACATCTCTGAACAGTCAAACGGACTGTGTCTCTGATACAATATCCACAGGCAACGTCTATCTTCAGGAGTTCTGGGAAGCGGTGACGCAGAAACTTTTTTTGATGTGTGTATCATCTTTTTTGTCTGTACCTTGTACATCACATCTACCGATTACCGTTCCATTCGGATAATTCCTATGTGGTTCGTCGTTTTCTTTCTTCCTTTTTTTTCTGGTATAGTGTACTTAAGAATGGACATTTGAAATATTAATGGACACCATCAAGGACAAATTGAGATGGAAGGATTGAGTGACGAGGAAGACCATTTCTGAAAAGACACGTCTTACAGCTACAATCACATTTTTAGCAACAGATCGCTCCCACGAAGATTTAAAATTTGCCTCAGGAATTTCCGCATCGTCGCTGTCAAATATAATCCCATCCTTAGTGGCGAACAGACATATGCGAAGCAACTTACGCTGCGCAATGGGCAGAGGTCACGAAGGTAAGCAACTAGCAACTAAAAGTATTAGTTATTGTTCAATAAATCCGGCCGGGTAGGTGCGCGTGGGGACGCCACTTATGTCATTTGGGGAGGCGCGCCGGCACCACATGGAATAGGTTCGGCAGATTAACGACGAGGGCCGGTGTATCGGCGAACCTGGGTAGGGAGCTTCACACATTCGACTAGGCGAATACCGGGGCTACTACCCACGTTCCGACTTAGCTACACGATTCGCGAAGATTTGGAAAACGTTTGCACGCATTCATAACAGAAAACGCTAGACTCAGTAGGTTGGGGGTACACAAATTCAAAAGGGTGTGGGGAGGAGCAGAGAGAGGCAGAGGCAGAGAGAGAGAGAGAAAATACAAAAAGAGTCTCCTGGTAACATCTTCCACTAACATTGCCAAATCCAAGAATTAACATACCGAACCAGTCTGTGCACAAGCGGAATAAATGACAGGAAAGAGAAAAGAGGAATTATTTATCAATAATTATTATTATTAATGTTGCTGCCAGTGACATGGATAATACTCTCAGACGTCCAAATAACCGTGATGTCGCATAGTGTAGGCAACTGGGAAGAAACAGCAGGAGAACACACAACAATTCACCTACGCGACACCACCGAACGCCACGGCATACGTTGCCGTACTTGTGTCGCGAACACTATGCATCTAAATGCTATTGCATGTAGGTACAGGTCGAGTCTCACCGTTGGTTTAACTGCATACCTGCCTGCTTTATGAGACTGCCATCACATGGATATCACGGATATTCTTGCGCGTATCCAACGTGCCGAAAGGTCCCAGACCGTTGACTAATACTCAATTAAAGTTAGTTGAACGAGTATTCAGTAAGCGACCTCCCCAAATGTAAATCAATTCTCCTTAACTTATCTTGCAATAAATCTGAGACCGGCGTCTGCTTCTCCCCACAGAGAGATTTATGTCATAGTTCCATCTTTCATTGCTCTGACCCGATACTGCCACGGACTTTATTTTGTTGCTAAGCACCGGTCGAAGTGGCCGAGTGGTTCTAGGCGTTACAGTCTGGAACCGCGCGACCACTACGGTCGCAGGTTCAAATCTTGCCTCGGGCATGGATGTGTGTGACGTCCTTAGGTTAGTTAGGTTTAAGTAGTTCTAAGTTCTGGGGGACTGATGACCACTGCAGTTGTCCCATAGTGCTCTGAGCCATTTGTTGCTAAGCCCTATGTTTAATCGCACATCGTGTTGTCTAACCCTACCGATTTTTTCGCATTTAAAAAAATATTTTAGCTTACGGTCAGTTAATCTCTGCACCGGGTACCTAGTATCTACATTTACACTCCGCAAGCCACCTTTCGGAGTGTGGCGAAAGATACTTTGTGCATCACTGTCACTCCGCTCTTTCTCTGTTCCAGTCGCTTATGCTTCGCGGGAAGAACAGCTGCTGGTAATCTTCCGTGGGGGTCGAATCTCTCTAATTTTTATCTGGATAGTCTTTTCGCGGGGTAAAAGTAGGAGGCAACAGAATATGTGTTCACTCTTCCAGGAACTTTAACAGTAAACAACACCGTACGCAGAGCGGCTCTCTTGCAGCGTCTGCGACTGGAACTGGTTGAGAATCAGCTTACTAAACCTGTAGCGAAACGTCTTGCTCTTCTTAGGATCTTCCCTACTTCATTTGTAAAACCTATCTGGTGCCGATCACAGTCTGACGAGCAATATTCAAGTGTTGGTCGAACGAGTGTTTTGTAGGCTATCTCTTTTGTTGAAGGACTACGTTTCCTGACGATTCTTCCAATACATCTCAGACTACGTCTTTCTGTCCGTGTATACGCAGTATGTTACGTTTGTTTCTGTTGTGTTACAATTACCACTCCCTCCACCAAGCTTCGATCCTCTGCAGGTCTTCAAGTATTTCATTAAACTGCGACTTCTCTGTATCTAACAGCATCATCCGCAAAAAGCCAGATGGACATTCCGGCGTTGTCTACTAGGTCATTTATACACATTGTGAACAGTGATGAAGGCCTGAAATCACTTTTACGTCTGAACACTCCTCTCCATAGAGAACGACATGCTCTGTTCTGCTTGCTAGAAACTCTTCAGTCAAATCATACAGTTGGTGCGATATTTCGTACGCTCGTATTTTGTTCATTAGGCGACAGTGCTGAATTATATCGAATGCCTTCCGGAAGTCAAAGAACACAGCATATACACTCCTGGAAATGGAAAAAAGAACACATTGACACCGGTGTGTCAGACCCACCATACTTGCTCCGGACACTGCGAGAGGGCTGTACAAGCAATGATCACACGCACGGCACAGCGGACACACCAGGAACCGCGGTGTTGGCCGTCGAATGGCGCTAGCTGCGCAGCATTTGTGCACCGCCGCCGTCAGTGTCAGCCAGTTTGCCGTGGCATACGGAGCTCAATCGCAGTCTTTAACACTGGTAGCATGCCGCGACAGCGCGGACGTGAACCGTATGTGCAGTTGACGGACTTTGAGCGAGGGCGTATAGTGGGCATGCGGGAGGCCGGGTGGACGTACCGCCGAATTGCTCAACAGGTGGGGCGTGAGGTCTCCACAGTACATCGATGTTGTCGCCAGTGGTTGGCGGAAGGTGCACGTGCCCGTCGACCTGGGACCGGACCGCAGCGACGCACGGATGCACGCCAAGACCGTAGGATCCTACGCAGTGCCGTAGGGGACCGCACCGCCACTTCCCAGCAAATTAGGGACACTGTTGCTCCTGGGGTATCGGCGAGGACCATTCGCAACCGTCTCCATGAAGCTGGGCTACGGTCCCGCACACCGTTAGGCCGTCTTCCGCTCACGCCCCAACATCGTGCAGCCCGCCTCCAGTGGTGTCGCGACAGGCGTGAATGGAGGGACGAATGGAGACGTGTCGTCTTCAGCGATGAGAGTCGCTTCTGCCTTGGTGCCAATGATGGTCGTATGCGTGTTTGGCGCCGTGCAGGTGAGCGCCACAATCAGGACTGCATACTACCGAGGCACACAGGGCCAACACCCGGCATCATGGTGTGGGGAGCGATCTCCTACACTGGCCGTACACCACTGGTGATCGTCGAGGGGACACTGAATAGTGCACGGTACATCCAAACCGTCATCGAACCCATCGTTCTACCATTCCTAGACCGGCAAGGGAACTTGCTGTTCCAACAGGACAATGCACGTCCGCATGTATCCCGTGCCACCCAACGTGCTCTAGAAGGTGTAAGTCAACTACCCTGGCCAGCAAGATCTCCGGATCTGTCCCCCATTGAGCATGTTTGGGACTGGATGAAGCGTCGTCTCACGCGGTCTGCACGTCCAGCACGAACGCTGGTCCAACTGAGGCGCCAGGTGGAAATGGCATGGCAAGCCGTTCCACAGGACTACATCCAGCATCTCTACGATCGTCTCCATGGGAGAATAGCAGCCTGCATTGCTGCGAAAGGTGGATATACACTGTACTAGTGCCGACATTGTGCATGCTCTGTTGCCTGTGTCTATGTGCCTGTGGTTCTGTCAGTGTGATCATGTGATGTATCTGACCCCAGGAATGTGTCAATAAAGTTTCCCCTTCCTGGGACAATGAATTCACGGTGTTCTTATTTCAATTTCCAGGAGTGTAGTTGGGCCCCTGCGTCTACCACTTTCTGGGTCTCGTGAATGAACAGAGCGAGCTGGAATTCGAACTTTCTACAGAGAAGATTTATGGACGCTAGAAATGTCACAATGCGCGAGCATAAAACATATTCCAAAATTCTACAACAGAGCAACGTCAGAGATATAGGCCAACCGTTTGATGCGTGTGTTTGGTGACCCTTCTTGAAAACAGGAATGAGTTGCGCCTTTTTTCCAATCATGAGGAACGCCCCAGCCCTTCAGAGACCTGCGGTACACTTCTGCTAGAAGAGGGGCAAGTTCTTTCGTATACACTCTGATTTCTGTTGATTTTCTATCTTGTGGTCATTTATTTCGGCACCGGACATTTTGTCGTTCGATCTAAAGGAGGCACCACAGTGCGATTTTCCTCTGCGAAACAGTGATAGTTTGCCGTCAAGATGGTAGATAGAGTTTTACCTTCGTATTCGTTGAACGCTTCGCGCATAGCCTTCTTTACGCTAATTTTGGCTTCGCTTAGTTTTTGTGTGTCTGTGAAGCTTTGAAGACGCTAAATTTGCAGTGAAGGTCTCTTTGCTTTCGTAGCAGTTTTCTAACACGGTTGTTGAACCACGGTGGGTCTTTTCCATCCATCACAGTTTTACTCGGCAAATAGTTGAACTATGTCCTTATGCTCTACATTATCAGTCCCGGAGAAGAAATTGACCTATCAGAAAAATTGAAATCTGTCTCTTGTCGCTCTTGCTAAACAGAAAGATCTTCCTATCCTTCTTTGGATTCCTATTAACTCCTGAATTCAGTGATGCAGTAACGGCATTGGTCCCCTGTTCTGTGCTGATTTCTGTTTGTCACCAGCAGGTCTAAGGTGTTATCTTCACGAGTCAGTTCTCTGATTTACTGCTAAAGGTAATTTTCGGATAAGGCATTTAGACTAACTTCACACGATTCTCTGTCCCTGCTACCTGTCCTAATCATTGAGTCCACCAGTATAAGCTGTTACGTTGAAGTCTCCATCTAATACTAAAATATTACCAGGAAATTTACGTGATATATTCCCCAAGTTTCCCCTGAAATTTTCCGCCATTACTGCTCCTGAGGCAGGGATCTATAAAAGCATCCGACGGCCATGTGTGACCCACCTTTAACACTTGTCTTCATTCAAATTATTTCGCATTCTGAGTCTGTACCACCCCACTAGATATTATCGTATATTTTATTGCTATGAAAACGCCTCACCACGAGCGTTCAACCTAGCCTTCAGTGACCTAATGCTGTATTAACATTTTCTTTCACCGATCTGCTACGACGTCTATAGTGTCTGGACTCTTTTCGGTCCTGTGGAGGAACTTCTCTACCCTCAAAAAACCAACATGTGCACGTCACCCGTACTGCGCTACCCTGGCAGCCGCTTCCTGCACATTGTGCACACCTGATCTATTAACGGCAGTCCTACATTTCTCCACTCGATAGCGGATGTCAAGAAATCAGCAACCGATACCGTCGCACAATCTTCTGAGCCTCTGGTTTAGATCTTACACTCTACTCCAAACCAGAGGACCAGGATCGGCTCTGGGAACGATGCTGCAAAACGACAGGTTTGATTCCACCCTGCGGGCGAGGCTAGCTCTCTTCATCAAATCTGCCATCCGTCTGTAGGAACCGAGGATGGCCTCTCAACCCAGACGGTAGACGTCACTCGTGCCGACATGGGCCACGATTTGCAACCGTGTACATCAGCTGTGCTCAGTCACCGCCGACAGAGCTTCCTCCGCATCTCAGACGGGACCTCTGGCACGCAAACAAAGTGGAAACTGGCCTTCTTTCCTACCTGACCGCTATGTTCGTGAGGTTTCCATCGCCCGCCTAACGCTGGAGCTCCCAATGACAAGCAATCCCATCCTCTGCACTTTTTCTGATCACTCAGAAAGATAAGCCACGCCCCCAACAGAAAAGGCATCCCGGCTCAGAAGTACTTTTAGCAGTGAGCGATATCTCAAACCTGCTTTTGAGGCATAACGGGATGGCCGTGTGGATCATACCAACACTCGCCACCCACCCAGAGATTCACGACGCCACTACCGTTCGCCATTCACAGGTCGGGCAAGTGTTGGCCGTCAGGGACGTGCGAATCCGAAGAGGCATCGGCATCAGGGATTCCAGGTGGCACGAGCTCGGACAGGACAAGAATGGAGAACGGAAGCAGCTGTGCCCTTTCTAAGCAATCATCCCGGCATTTGCCTTAATCGATTTATGAAAACATCGCGGAAAACGTAAATCAGGATGGCCAGACGCGGGTTCGAACCGTCGTCCTCCCGAATGCGAGCCCAGTGTGCTAACCACTACGCTACCCCGCTCGGTCCGAAGCATTCTTCTCAGGAGCCCCAACGCCATCGCAGCCCAGGTCAGCAGTATGAAGTCTGCCGACTGTGGCCAACACAGCAATTCGCCCAGCATCAGCTCTGATTCGCTGAGATGTGCGAACTAGGACATAGCGATGGGTATAGTTCGAGGCACAATCTCTAAATAGCACATGAAACTGATAATGTAATCACAGTAGAAGCCCGCTCTGAGCAAAAACTTACCTGGTGCAAATGCACCTGAATTTTGCGCAGTTTGTGGCGAGAGACTGAGGCAAAAGATTACTCATTTCATTCGCCTATCTTAGAATATAGTCTCATGACTATGGACTTGTTCATAAGCAATTAGAAGTTTTGTAGAAAATAGGCAGTGCAGAGCCCGACAAGCAAAGTGTGTGATAAGTATAAAAATATCCCAATTTGTGAAATATTTGTGGATTTTTCTCTTTGTTGTTCCTTTGAATCTTTGAATAAGACGGAATAATGCAGGGAGCGTAAAACCTTCTACTTAGAGCTTACTTACATTTCGAAAAAAATATACGAATATCTTCACTTGCTCCCTCCTAAACATAGTGAAAATATTGTGTAATCACGTCGGAGAGATCTTCGACACAGGTTTTGAGACCGTCAATTACTGATCACTGATTTTAATGAAATTTCGCACAAACGTGGTTCACTGAAAGAAGAAAATCCAGATGTCAGCTTTGAGCTTGACACTTTGTAGCGTTTGAGAAAATCGACACAGGTGTGTTCTTTGTCGCTGAAGTTCTAGTTCGCGAACTGGTGTAAGGTGTAGGGCCTACTCCAGATCTGTAGCGTTGGTCCACTTCCGCAACCACAGAAACAACTTTTTATAAAGTAAGCAACATTTCAGGTATATAAACTGCTTTAATCGTCTAATGCGGAAGGAGTACTAGATATTAATAAAAATTTTATTTGAGTAGCAGTTACTATTTGTTTTCACGGCGTGGCCCACTGTCGCAAAGTTTCAAGAATGTAAGGGAACTCACCGCTGGGAAAAAAAAGAGTTCCTTCGAATTCTGGTGTAGGGCCGCTTTGTAAAGTACCCTTTCCTTACTGGCAGAATAAAATCTTGGAAAAATATGTTGACCAGGACCCGATAAAGACGTATGAAATGCATTTAAGAATTGTTTGCCTCGGGAAAAGTGCGCTACAGGTGCGATGACACGAGCAGCTATCAATGTGAGGTACATCATATAAAAACTGAATTATTGAACTTAACCTATCTGGATTACTTTTACCATACTGCTGCCATCGCGTGATGCATCAGACTATGGCGACTATTATACTATTTCATTGTTTGAAAGCATTCCTTGAGCGTGCGGATACTGTAGTAACTTCTACGTAAAAAAAAAGATGATGTGCAGGTTCGACATTGCATATTTTAACGGCTTGACGCGATATAGCATTCAATCGTACTGCTCTCGAGCAATGTGCGATCCTAATACGTATTCCTCTGAAACGTAAATAAATAGACATAATAAATTAATGAGAGCAAGTAAAGTGTTCTAGAAATGATTTGAAAACGCCTTTTAAGTGTGAAGTTAACAGTTATTATTTAGTAATAATCACAAATTACATAGAGCCTTTACACGTACCTCTATTCGCTACAGAAACGCAAGATTAAATGAAGATAGATAGAGGAAGACCACGCTTCCATACTTTTCCTTCAAAAAATGAAAAACATTTAGATAGAGATTTTGCTGGTTTTCGGTATACACACTCTGTGAATTAAATCTACTCTCCTCTGAATAACATTAAACTGATCTTTGAAATTAAAAAAAAAAAAGATTAAAAATTACATTCTCCTTACAAGTTAGTCATGAGCCTGTCCAGAGTTTGGTGCCTTCACAACTCATCCAGCGAAGCAAGTCGACAATTGTCTACAGTTATAACGGCCTGAGCGGCGCAGGAAACTTCTACGTCGATATTCTGAACAGGTAAGGTGTGTCGCGCAGAATAATAAAATTCGGCGAAAACCTAATCTCAAAAGCGTTAGCACTGTTATTCGAGGCACACACAAAGCATTACAGATAAAAATTGCTGTACCTTTGTCACTTCCAGGGATGTAATCGATTTTGTAATGAGAGTGTGTCTGAAGCATGAATAACTCACTTTTTTTAAAAATATATATATATAGACTGCAGCATATGAAATGCATGTTTCAGGTAGGATGAATTACATTGAACTTGGGTCCAACACTGCTACAAACGGTGAAAACGATTGAATTCCGCCTGCAACAGTCACTTTTACTTTACTTTTCTTCTATTGTACAATTTCGGCCTTGGGATATTTTCAAGGATCTCGAGATATGTAGCCAACACAGTTATACAAAATTCAAGAAATCCTCGATACGGGCTGACGACGGGTTCAGGCACAAAACTAGCTGGGTGAAATAAAGTATTTATCAAAAAGTGCGGGGCGTGGGTCGCTGCAGTTTTTTCTCTCCGGTGTTATTTCACGAAAACATCTGCAGAGTTCTCAAACCATTATAGAGAAAATAACATTAGGAAGAGCTAAAGCCTTCATCCGGTCAGGGTCTCCGGTGAAATGCGATTATCCGTATCTAGCGTTCAAAAGGAGTTGCCGATTAATGTATTTGGTAGTTTTACAACTAAAAAGCTACTAGGGGGAGGGAGGGGGAGGGGGGAGGAAAGAGGGGGGGGGGAAGAGAGAGAGAGAGAGAGAGAGAGAGAGAGAGAGAGAGAGAGAGATTGAGAGAGAGAGAAAGGGAGGGAGGGAGGGAGGGAGAGAGAGGGGGTGGGGGAACACGTTATCTTTAACAGTTATTAAGGATTGGTGGTGTTGTAATCTTAAAAGAAGACACATGAGACACAAAGTAGGTTTAACCACACTTAAGGTGGACCTCATTTATTCATCAACAAGAGCTTACAGACACTTGTTCATGATAATAAAATAAATGCAAATACATGTCTCTGGTGTAAAAATTACTACTTATCATCTTGAAATCTATAATAAATGTGAAAACGCTTCTTCAGCTGTATCTTGACGTAAATCGAGCGCCATAAAAATGAGCATCTGAAAGAATATAAAATGATAGCGAAAATATTGAAGAGAAGGAACTAAGACAGCAACAGAAGTCAATCACTCGCCTAAGGCGTCAATAAAGTTGTTTGAGGAGGTTTCTGAATGATTTCCTGATGCCTTCAGCTGCCTTTCTCTGTATTTCATGTAAGATTGTAAAATTTCGGCCTTAGGCCATTTTCAAGTATATTATAGATGATGCTTTAGTAGTATATTACGCCATGTACGTCCTTCCTCTTATGACTGCATGTAATGACCATAAAGTAAATTGGAAAGGTTTTTCGCTATTTTAGGAGAATGTTACTTCCGAGTAGTTACTGCAAAACTCTTGTTGAAGAACTTTGCAACAACTGCTCGGAAGTAACGTGCTTCTAAAATAGCGAAAAATCTTTCTAATGACCATTACATGCATTCACGGAGCAATGACGTACATGGCATAATACACTACTAAAGAATCATCCATAAAATACTTGAAAATGGCCAACGGCCGAAAGTGAACAATCGTACATGAAATAAAGAGAAAGGCAGCTGAAAGTATAATGAAATCATTCAAAAGGTTCATTGCAACTGCAGACCCTTTAATTTGAGAAGTATAGTGAGAAAAATATGAAAATAAAAGAAAACCTTAGCCGTAACAATACAATTGTCAGAGACGCGAAAGAAATTGAAACTTGGAGAAGAGACGATGCAAAAAAAGTAGTTTACAAAAACATGATAAAAACGAAATCAAAATCATCACGGAAAGTGAATATTGTGTAACTACGGATACACACGACAAAACATAGTTACCTACAAACGCAAAACACAGCACATAGTGCCCCAGTAGTGGAAATAGAAAGTAAATATTAAGCAGCTGATTATTTTTGTGACAAATAACTCAAAGAAGGCCAAGCAGAGGGAAGGGACAAAAATGGAAGGATAAAACAACTCTTGTAAGTAGGCTGTTTATGTTTTCTCTGTGTAAGTAGGCTGTTTATGTTTTCTCTGTGTAAGTAGGCTGTTTATGTTTTCTCTATGTAAGTAGGCTGTTTAGGTTTTTTTATTGGTAACGCCACCTCTGTATGAAAATCACTGGCTGTGCTGTGTGCAGTCTGTGGCTGCTTTGCATTGTTGTAATACTCGCCATTGTAGTGTTAGGCAGCTGGCTGTGAACAGCGCGTAGCGTTGCGCAGTTGGAGGTGAGCCGCCAGCAGTGGTGGATGTGGGGAGAGAGATGGCGGAGTTTTGAAATTTGTCATGAACTGCTATATTTATATATGATGATATCAAGGTAAATACATTGTTTGTTCTCTATTAATATCTTTCATTTGCTAACTATCCCTATCAGTAGTTAGTGCCTTCAGTAGTTTGAATCTTTTATTTAGCTGGCAGTAGTGGCGCTCGCTGTATTGCAGTAGCTTGAGCAGCGAAGATTTTTGTGAGGTAAGTGATTTGTGAAACGTATAGGTTAATGTTAGTCAGGGCCATTCTTTCGTAGGGATTTTTTTGAAAGTCAGATTGCGTTGCGCTAAAAAATATTGTGTGTCAGGTAAAGGACAGTCGTGTATAATTGTTCAAAGGGGAAGTTTCATATGTCGACCCTTAGCCGAGGATACCTCACTGGAATCTTCTGATTTTTTGTTGTAGTTTGTGTAATTAGTGTAGATTTTGTTATTGCTAGCTCGTAATTGTAGAGAAAATCTCCTTTGTAGTTGCAGTCTTTCATTGTTGTACAGTAAAACAGTTGTGGCATGCATGTAGATTTGCACCAAGTATTTCGCAGCTGCAATTAACTAGATATTATTTTCAGTGTTATGTTAATGTGTTCTCTTATTTTTGCTCTTCAAATTGTGCTTTTCTGTGTTGTCGTGTGAAATATTGTGACAATAATGGCGTGTGAAAAACGTAATACTAGGCTCCAAAGTAAACTGAGAAATGACAGTGAAAATGAAAGCAGTGTGTTAGCGCCACCGAGTAATGAATTAACTGATGTTCAAAGTAGTAATTTGGTAATTGTGCATAGGGAAATGGAGCGGGCTGCAAACAATGGTGTAGACATTGAAACAGGTAGTGAACAGGGAAGCATTATCGATCGATCGGTCGGCAACAGCTCGCCTCAGGAATCCGAAATGACAGGACACAATTTCGCAAATACTGTAGATTCAGGTTTTGGGTTATCACCGTTTTCTCAAATAAGTCAAGACGCATTTTCTGCTTGTCAAAATGTGAATGTTGCCGGTGCAAATGCACTGCCAAAAAGCGTAGAGAAACAGATTCCAGACACTAATACATTATTATTGCAATTAATGCAACAAATGGAACAAAATCTTAAAAAGTTAGACACAGTGGAACAAAATCTCAAAAAGTTAGACACAATGGAACAAAATCTTCAAAAGTTAGACACTACACTTGAACGAACACGTGAAGATTTAACCACTGAGTTACATAACATCGAATCGAAATGTCAAAAGGTCTGTAATGACGTAAAAACACAAATTTGTGAGCATTTCCAACCTATTTTTTCGCGTCATGAAAATGTATTACAGAATCACGAAGCAGCCATAAAAGAACTGCAAACTATTGTTCATGAAAATCATGAGACCTTGCAAGCTAAAATTGACTCAGTTGCATCTACCGATTCGGTTACACAACTTGCAAGAACTCAGGAAAACTTAAAGGACACAGTAGATATCCTGAAAATTGGTTCAGAAAGACACATGGAGGAAATAAGTACACTATCGGAGAAAGTAGCCGAACTTTCGGATCAGGTCACTAACTTATCTACAAAGGTAGATGATGATCTGAATGACACAAGACCCGTAGCCTTCACTGACACAGATGAGTATGAACAAATAAGAAAATTCAAACAAAATCAAAATCAAATCAATACACAGTACAAAAGAGAAATCCGGGAAGTACAAGATCAGTTGACGCAGGTAATACAAGAATTACGTATTTCAGAGGACACTCGCGCTCCAATACGGGAAGAGGGACATAGAAATACGGAACAACCACAAAATAATAACACCGGACACTTCGGAAATTATGAAAGAAATTGGCAAGGCGCATCGAATTTTGAAATGGAACCGCCGAAACGACGTAACAATGACCGATATGCGACTCGCCGACATGATGACTTTGACTATAAGCTGTTCATTACTACACGTAAATTCAAAACATTTAAGAATTCTGGCAACGACATTTATCCACAAGCATGGCTCCATCAATTCTCTCATTGTTTTCCTCCCAACTGGTCGTTAGAACACAGATTAGAATTTATGTGTGGCTACTTAGAGAATGAACCAGCTGTAAGAATGCGATCGGTAATTCACGATTGCCACAGTGAAGGAGAGTTTTACCATGCCTTCCTCTCAGCATATTGGTCTCAAGCTACACAAGACCGTGTAAAACATAGCATCATGATGATGAAACACTTTGAGCAATCTGAATTTTCCAGTCTTGTCAAATATTTTGAAGACATGTTGCATAAGAATCAATATCTTTCAAACCCATACAGCCCCTCAGAACTTATCCGCATTTGCTTAATCAAATTACCTGAACATTTACGACATATTATTTTAGCAGGACGTTGCAAAGACGACATTGAAGCTTTTCAGGGACTGTTACAAGAA
The DNA here is from genome assembly GCF_021461385.2 of Schistocerca piceifrons. Classification (NCBI taxonomy): domain Eukaryota; kingdom Metazoa; phylum Arthropoda; class Insecta; order Orthoptera; family Acrididae; genus Schistocerca; species Schistocerca piceifrons. The sequence continues at coordinate 423,316,019 of NC_060142.1, read as the reverse complement.
CTGGAAATTGACACTGACAATCGCGGAACGCGAAAACAGAAACACAACAATTACAGGTTACATCCGTCGCAATTCCGCGATGAAAGAAATAATAACTGGACACGACAAGGCTATTCTCACAACGCAAATCGTGACCAAAACAGACACCATCCGTATGACAACCGTTGGCAAAATAATAGTTACAGAGAAAGATCGCATTTCCGTAGTAATGAATATGACAGAGACAATCATAGAAACAGACAATATGGTAACCAGAACTATTATGATCAAGGGAGACAGAATAACTTCAGACGCAACGGACCAGCGCGCAGTTACGATTCAGGGAGAAATTCTCCACCATGTGACCGACGAGAAAGAAACTATGGAATCTACCGACATGACGACAGACGATGTGATCGTAACGACAGACCTGAATTGCATCAGAACTGGCGGGATTTAAACAGGGCAGGGCCCTCTCGTCAAGGTGAATTTGTAGAAGTTAGGTCTCCTAATCCCAATAACGGCGCACGCCAACAAAGGAACAGACAATGACTCGCACCGCAGGCATCCGCGTGCGCCGGCTGGCTCAGAGAAAAATAGCATAGACGCTAACCTTGAGAAAAAATCCAGTATTCTTTACCGACGTATATCACATGATAATTGCGTTGAAGTTGAAACTCTGCGTACTAGGAAGAGTAAAGGTTTACACCACATTTCACATGTAAAACCGTTTATTGAGAGATAATCTGCTTTTTAACTTTGTCTTTGCCATAAAACTTTTCACTTTACATTACTAGTATGCTGTGTCAGACTTAAGAAACTGTTAACATACAACTATGTTTGAAGTTAAATATCCAGTCATGAACCAAGAGAACTTACTGAAACAGAAATTACGAATGCATTGTTATTGTGAACAGACGACACAGTGTTATTGTGTGTGCACATTCTTGCTTGTTAGTTGCACGTTTACGTAACGACTATAAGGCTCACATACTTAGAACATTTACCAGTACTGCTAATGAGATTTTAATGCAACATTTTGGTTTATTTGAAAATACATTCTGAATTTAAAGTGCTTTCTGAGAGATACCAGATGACACAGAGGTTAGTTTATGTGACAGCTACACGATTTTTATCACGACGCTACTAATGAGTGAAAATTTACAATGTTGCTTTTGCAGTGTTTCTGTTTTATATCTGCACAGTTTTGTTTTATTCTGGAAAGTAAAACAGGTTTTAGTAGTAACTTTTGTAGTATAGCTACAATGAGACTGCCTTTTCCGTAGCACAACAATACGTTACTGTACAGTACTTTCTTCATCACGGCAATAAGCGTAATAACTAAGACATTTATACGCAAAGCATTTCACTTTTGTGTATTATGAGGTAAGTACATTGACTTCTGCAGAACTTAGCTTTCGGAGGACGATAACTACGACACCTCCACAGAGATTATGTTGCAACAAGACGCACATTTAGCGCTACAGGACACGTATTTGAGTGATTAATTTTGTACTTAAAACATTTATTTTTAAAGATTTTTTGAATTACAAAGAAAGTTTTCCATGATACATTTCATTCCATTGCTGTAATCTGTAACACCTGAGGGTATAATTACATTAATCCTCAGGGGGGTACACGCTTACTTTGTGTACCATGTGTGTGGCAACCACAAGGAACCCTAGCTAATATGGTATTTGCTTATACAACTTTACACATCAGTACCATATTTCTCTAACACACAAATTACACAGCTATCTGATCATTTAACTGAGGGATAAACTTTTTTTATTACATCAGTGACAGATGTTTACGCAATACACAGTTGGGTAACTTCACACTTATGAAACTGTATTTTGTCTGTACTTTGTAAACTGTTCATATTTTTTCGGAATCATTGTGATACTATGAGAGCTTTGAATGATGTATTTGGTAAGGGAGCATGATTTTAAAGTACGTTTGAGGTAGATGACACTATTGAAATGAGCAGAGAATTTTTTTTAGGTTTTGAAATTATTGGAGGAAGCTACGACGATTTTGAGATTTGACTGAGGTGTTATGATGTTATTATTACGACGACGATGTGTACTATGCTGTTCAGATATGTTTATGATCAATAAGATGTTGCTACCGTATATGAGGAATAAGAAGTATGTTGGAAACCAAGAATCGTACTTTAAGAGTTATGAAATGTGCGTAAATGCGTGACTGTATCACAATGCTGACAAATATTTTATTTGGACACTTATATTTATAGGATTTTCTTTCTACAGTTTTGCAACGCTAATTCTTGACCTGTGAAATATTTTTATGTGAGACTGTCACTGTAGCGGAAACTGCTGTCGTAAATATTTCCGTAAGAAAGTTAAGTGACCACCTGCACGTAATGCGTCGTGGGCACCCAGCTGTGTCGGACGCCTAGAGAGAGGGCCATTGGCGCGTGCCTTTCAGAGCACAGGAAAAAAAAAAAAGGGGAGGCCATTATCCTGGCCATTGTCATTCCTTTAGAGAAAGCATCGCAAATCCGACACGCTAATTACTTGGAAACATATCGTACTTTCTGATATTTACTGAAATGCCTAATGAAATGACAAGAAATAGTTTGTCTACACACCTGACTATGACTACTGTCTTTCTAGATGAGAGATTTTTTTACTACTTATGAAATGCCACATGACTATTGAACGATGTTCTTACGCTTTGCTTTGTACATAGTTGCTTATTTCATTTGATATCTAGTTTCTAGCTGCACTGCAGCATTGGTTAAAATAAAATTTTATAGATGTACTAATATAAATATTTTCTGTCTACAGATCGAGTATATAATAATTTTTTTCAAAAAAATGAGGGAGCACAAAGCGACATTTACCTTCACAGGAACTGCATTCATAATTTTCTTTTCAAGTACTTGGTAATTTCTTTTGTAGAATAAATTGTGATGCATCACTCTAGTGTTAAGATGTGACATAGGTATTAGACATGGCCATTTTTAGTGTAATATTTTTTTCTGCTTGAGCTATGTCATGTTTTGATATAAGTTATTACATTTGCTGCTGCTAGCTTTGCCAATCTGTATTTTTTGTCATTGCTGCTTGTGTTAATTGTTTTGTGCTGCTGCATTGCCTCGTCCCTTAGTTTAGCATCTGAGCTCAGTAGATTTAAGTTAGCTTAAGATGGGGTAGGCTATATGAGAGAACGAGATGTGATGAATTGGAAGAAATGCATTGAGAAGCTATAAGAAAATGGTTTGGCCAAAAAAAAGTATTTTGAAAGAGGATATGAGCAAAAAAGTAGGGTTTAGGGACAACAGGTTTACGTAGGATTTTCTTGGAAATAAATAATGAGGTAAGAAATATGTGAACATATAAATACAGAAAGCATGCTTTGATAGGATTTTTTTGGTGGAAACAAATTTTGAAATAAGACGAAAGATCTATGGAATGAAGTTTTAGGTAGGACTGCAGTACCAAATGTTACACTGAAAACAAACCCTGCCCTTTCCCTTTTGTGTTATCCCACTATATGTTTGTGTACCCTTGTGTATTTGTTTTCTTCCTGTCTCCGTGTACTGTTTCATAGAACTTTTTTCTCTTCTAATACTAAGTTACATTCACTATGATGAGGAATACTGTTATCCTCAAATACAATTGGCATTAATAATGTGTTATTTACTTTGTAAAGATGTTTAGACATTATTTATTCTGTTTTGTGTTAATGCTCATGTGTGAAGTTGATGTTTCGAAAGTTATTCGATCTTTTATGTATGTACTCATGTCATAATTCCTGTAACACTGATGTATATGTCTATTTCTATTCTTTTGTAAAGCCTGTACTACAAATGTTATCTGTATTATTATGTTCTTTAATGATGTATTTTGTACCTTTGTAATTGTATTTTCATGTTGTAAATTTATAAAATTGTAATTGACACCAGTTCATCTTATTATTAACTTGTAAGTTACATTTCACTGCACACGTTTCTGTTGGTCATAGTATATGGACAATATGTGAGAAGTAGGGACTGTTAGTGTTTGCACGTGTGTTAATAATTCAGCAAGGGACTGGATAACAGCATTGCTGGTTCTAAGGACAATTCCAAAAACTTTGTGAGTGCACAAGTGGTGGTTTATGGACTTGCTATGTACTCCGCAAGACTCTTCGATGGTGAATGTGCACCTGCACAATCGCAACAGATGGCTGCTGGCCATCTCTACAAGGACTACAGTGGGTCTGCACCTCTGGTGGCCCACCGATACCATTATCTCTACAAGGACTACAGTGGGTCTGCACCTCTGGTGGCCCACCAATACCATTATCTCTACAAGGACTACAGTGGGTCTGCACCTCTGGTGGCCCACCAATACCATTATTTCTACAAGGACTGCAGTGGGTCTGCACCTCTGGTGGCCCACCAATATCGTAATCTCTACCAGGACTACGGTGGGTCTGCTCTGTGATGACCTACCTACCAATATTCATCAAAACTTCGACTGACTCTGCAGTGGGTTTGCTCTGTTGTGACCCAATACATGTCTGCATGTTGAGAGTCAGCACTGTCTTTCCGTTGGAAGGACAACACTACTTCTTCAAGACTGCATGGAAATCCACTACTTCCGTGTGCATTTTCTTCTACTGCTCAGACTTTGAGAAAAACACTATATTTTACCGTAATGAATGATCAGGACTGTCTTTATGGACTGTGACAAAATTTTAGCTTTTGACCAACGTTGTATCAATAAGTGTGTGCATTTGATATCTTTGTTATTGTAAAGATGAAAAATTTTTTCAAATCTGTATTGGGCACTGCCGAAACCAATTTGTAAAATTTTTTGTGGGGAGCATGGGGGCTATGTAAGTAGGCTGTTTATGTTTTCTCTGTGTAAGTAGGCTGTTTATGTTTTCTCTATGTAAGTAGGCTGTTTAGGTTTTTTTATTGGTAACGCCACCTCTGTATGAAAATCACTGGCTGTGCTGTGTGCAGTCTGTGGCTGCTTTGCATTGTTGTAATACTCGCCATTGTAGTGTTAGGCAGCTGGCTGTGAACAGCGCGTATCGTTGCTCAGTTGGAGGTGAGCCGCCAGCAGTGGTGGATGTGGGGAGAGAGATGGCGGAGTTTTGAAATTTGTCATGAACTGCTATATTTATATATGATGATATCAAGGTAAATACATTGTTTGTCCTCTATTAATATCTTTCATTTGCTAACTATCCCTATCAGTAGTTAGTGCCTTCAGTAGTTTGAATCTTTTATTTAGCTGGCAGTAGTGGCGCTCGCTGTATTGCAGTAGCTTGAGCAGCGAAGATTTTTGTGAGGTAAGTGATTTGTGAAACGTATAGGTTAATGTTAGTCAGGGCCATTCTTTCGTAGGGATTTTTTTGAAAGTCAGATTGCGTTGCGCTAAAAAATATTGTGTGTCAGGTAAAGGACAGTCGTGTATAATTGTTCAAAGGGGAAGTTTCATATGTCGACCCTTAGCCGAGGATACCTCACTGGAATCTTCTGATTTTTTGTTGTAGTTTGTGTAATTAGTGTAGATTTTGTTATTGCTAGCTCGTAATTGTAGAGAAAATCTCCTTTGTAGTTGCAGTCTTTCATTGTTGTACAGTAAAACAGTTGTGGCATGCATGTAGATTTGCACCAAGTATTTCGCAGCTGCAATTAACTAGATATTATTTTCAGTGTTATGTTAATGTGTTCTCTTATTTTTGCTCTTCAAATTGTGCTTTTCTGTGTTGTCGTGTGAAATATTGTGACAATAATGGCGTGTGAAAAACGTAATACTAGGCTCCAAAGTAAACTGAGAAATGACAGTGAAAATGAAAGCAGTGTGTTAGCGCCACCGAGTAATGAATTAACTGATGTTCAAAGTAGTAATTTGGTAATTGTGCATAGGGAAATGGAGCGGGCTGCAAACAATGGTGTAGACATTGAAACAGGTAGTGAACAGGGAAGCATTATCGATCGATCGGTCGGCAACAGCTCGCCTCAGGAATCCGAAATGACAGGACACAATTTCGCAAATACTGTAGATTCAGGTTTTGGGTTATCACCGTTTTCTCAAATAAGTCAAGACGCATTTTCTGCTTGTCAAAATGTGAATGTTGCCGGTGCAAATGCACTGCCAAAAAGCGTAGAGAAACAGATTCCAGACACTAATACATTATTATTGCAATTAATGCAACAAATGGAACAAAATCTTAAAAAGTTAGACACAGTGGAACAAAATCTCAAAAAGTTAGACACAATGGAACAAAATCTTCAAAAGTTAGACACTACACTTGAACGAACACGTGAAGATTTAACCACTGAGTTACATAACATCGAATCGAAATGTCAAAAGGTCTGTAATGACGTAAAAACACAAATTTGTGAGCATTTCCAACCTATTTTTTCGCGTCATGAAAATGTATTACAGAATCACGAAGCAGCCATAAAAGAACTGCAAACTATTGTTCATGAAAATCATGAGACCTTGCAAGCTAAAATTGACTCAGTTGCATCTACCGATTCGGTTACACAACTTGCAAGAACTCAGGAAAACTTAAAGGACACAGTAGATATCCTGAAAATTGGTTCAGAAAGACACATGGAGGAAATAAGTACACTATCGGAGAAAGTAGCCGAACTTTCGGATCAGGTCACTAACTTATCTACAAAGGTAGATGATGATCTGAATGACACAAGACCCGTAGCCTTCACTGACACAGATGAGTATGAACAAATAAGAAAATTCAAACAAAATCAAAATCAAATCAATACACAGTACAAAAGAGAAATCCGGGAAGTACAAGATCAGTTGACGCAGGTAATACAAGAATTACGTATTTCAGAGGACACTCGCGCTCCAATACGGGAAGAGGGACATAGAAATACGGAACAACCACAAAATAATAACACCGGACACTTCGGAAATTATGAAAGAAATTGGCAAGGCGCATCGAATTTTGAAATGGAACCGCCGAAACGACGTAACAATGACCGATATGCGACTCGCCGACATGATGACTTTGACTATAAGCTGTTCATTACTACACGTAAATTCAAAACATTTAAGAATTCTGGCAACGACATTTATCCACAAGCATGGCTCCATCAATTCTCTCATTGTTTTCCTCCCAACTGGTCGTTAGAACACAGATTAGAATTTATGTGTGGCTACTTAGAGAATGAACCAGCTGTAAGAATGCGATCGGTAATTCACGATTGCCACAGTGAAGGAGAGTTTTACCATGCCTTCCTCTCAGCATATTGGTCTCAAGCTACACAAGACCGTGTAAAACATAGCATCATGATGATGAAACACTTTGAGCAATCTGAATTTTCCAGTCTTGTCAAATATTTTGAAGACATGTTGCATAAGAATCAATATCTTTCAAACCCATACAGCCCCTCAGAACTTATCCGCATTTGCTTAATCAAATTACCTGAACATTTACGACATATTATTTTAGCAGGACGTTGCAAAGACGACATTGAAGCTTTTCAGGGACTGTTACAAGAACTGGAAATTGACACTGACAATCGCGGAACGCGAAAACAGAAACACAACAATTACAGGTTACATCCGTCGCAATTCCGCGATGAAAGAAATAATAACTGGACACGACAAGGCTATTCTCACAACGCAAATCGTGACCAAAACAGACACCATCCGTATGACAACCGTTGGCAAAATAATAGTTACAGAGAAAGATCGCATTTCCGTAGTAATGAATATGACAGAGACAATCATAGAAACAGACAATATGGTAACCAGAACTATTATGATCAAGGGAGACAGAATAACTTCAGACGCAACGGACCAGCGCGCAGTTACGATTCAGGGAGAAATTCTCCACCATGTGACCGACGAGAAAGAAACTATGGAATCTACCGACATGACGACAGACGATGTGATCGTAACGACAGACCTGAATTGCATCAGAACTGGCGGGATTTAAACAGGGCAGGGCCCTCTCGTCAAGGTGAATTTGTAGAAGTTAGGTCTCCTAATCCCAATAACGGCGCACGCCAACAAAGGAACAGACAATGACTCGCACCGCAGGCATCCGCGTGCGCCGGCTGGCTCAGAGAAAAATAGCATAGACGCTAACCTTGAGAAAAAATCCAGTATTCTTTACCGACGTATATCACATGATAATTGCGTTGAAGTTGAAACTCTGCGTACTAGGAAGAGTAAAGGTTTACACCACATTTCACATGTAAAACCGTTTATTGAGAGATAATCTGCTTTTTAACTTTGTCTTTGCCATAAAACTTTTCACTTTACATTACTAGTATGCTGTGTCAGACTTAAGAAACTGTTAACATACAACTATGTTTGAAGTTAAATATCCAGTCATGAACCAAGAGAACTTACTGAAACAGAAATTACGAATGCATTGTTATTGTGAACAGACGACACAGTGTTATTGTGTGTGCACATTCTTGCTTGTTAGTTGCACGTTTACGTAACGACTATAAGGCTCACATACTTAGAACATTTACCAGTACTGCTAATGAGATTTTAATGCAACATTTTGGTTTATTTGAAAATACATTCTGAATTTAAAGTGCTTTCTGAGAGATACCAGATGACACAGAGGTTAGTTTATGTGACAGCTACACGATTTTTATCACGACGCTACTAATGAGTGAAAATTTACAATGTTGCTTTTGCAGTGTTTCTGTTTTATATCTGCACAGTTTTGTTTTATTCTGGAAAGTAAAACAGGTTTTAGTAGTAACTTTTGTAGTATAGCTACAATGAGACTGCCTTTTCCGTAGCACAACAATACGTTACTGTACAGTACTTTCTTCATCACGGCAATAAGCGTAATAACTAAGACATTTATACGCAAAGCATTTCACTTTTGTGTATTATGAGGTAAGTACATTGACTTCTGCAGAACTTAGCTTTCGGAGGACGATAACTACGACACCTCCACAGAGATTATGTTGCAACAAGACGCACATTTAGCGCTACAGGACACGTATTTGAGTGATTAATTTTGTACTTAAAACATTTATTTTTAAAGATTTTTTGAATTACAAAGAAAGTTTTCCATGATACATTTCATTCCATTGCTGTAATCTGTAACACCTGAGGGTATAATTACATTAATCCTCAGGGGGGTACACGCTTACTTTGTGTACCATGTGTGTGGCAACCACAAGGAACCCTAGCTAATATGGTATTTGCTTATACAACTTTACACATCAGTACCATATTTCTCTAACACACAAATTACACAGCTATCTGATCATTTAACTGAGGGATAAACTTTTTTTATTACATCAGTGACAGATGTTTACGCAATACACAGTTGGGTAACTTCACACTTATGAAACTGTATTTTGTCTGTACTTTGTAAACTGTTCATATTTTTTCGGAATCATTGTGATACTATGAGAGCTTTGAATGATGTATTTGGTAAGGGAGCATGATTTTAAAGTACGTTTGAGGTAGATGACACTATTGAAATGAGCAGAGAATTTTTTTTAGGTTTTGAAATTATTGGAGGAAGCTACGACGATTTTGAGATTTGACTGAGGTGTTATGATGTTATTATTACGACGACGATGTGTACTATGCTGTTCAGATATGTTTATGATCAATAAGATGTTGCTACCGTATATGAGGAATAAGAAGTATGTTGGAAACCAAGAATCGTACTTTAAGAGTTATGAAATGTGCGTAAATGCGTGACTGTATCACAATGCTGACAAATATTTTATTTGGACACTTATATTTATAGGATTTTCTTTCTACAGTTTTGCAACGCTAATTCTTGACCTGTGAAATATTTTTATGTGAGACTGTCACTGTAGCGGAAACTGCTGTCGTAAATATTTCCGTAAGAAAGTTAAGTGACCACCTGCACGTAATGCGTCGTGGGCACCCAGCTGTGTCGGACGCCTAGAGAGAGGGCCATTGGCGCGTGCCTTTCAGAGCACAGGAAAAAAAAAAAAGGGGAGGCCATTATCCTGGCCATTGTCATTCCTTTAGAGAAAGCATCGCAAATCCGACACGCTAATTACTTGGAAACATATCGTACTTTCTGATATTTACTGAAATGCCTAATGAAATGACAAGAAATAGTTTGTCTACACACCTGACTATGACTACTGTCTTTCTAGATGAGAGATTTTTTTACTACTTATGAAATGCCACATGACTATTGAACGATGTTCTTACGCTTTGCTTTGTACATAGTTGCTTATTTCATTTGATATCTAGTTTCTAGCTGCACTGCAGCATTGGTTAAAATAAAATTTTATAGATGTACTAATATAAATATTTTCTGTCTACAGATCGAGTATATAATAATTTTTTTCAAAAAAATGAGGGAGCACAAAGCGACATTTACCTTCACAGGAACTGCATTCATAATTTTCTTTTCAAGTACTTGGTAATTTCTTTTGTAGAATAAATTGTGATGCATCACTCTAGTGTTAAGATGTGACATAGGTATTAGACATGGCCATTTTTAGTGTAATATTTTTTTCTGCTTGAGCTATGTCATGTTTTGATATAAGTTATTACATTTGCTGCTGCTAGCTTTGCCAATCTGTATTTTTTGTCATTGCTGCTTGTGTTAATTGTTTTGTGCTGCTGCATTGCCTCGTCCCTTAGTTTAGCATCTGAGCTCAGTAGATTTAAGTTAGCTTAAGATGGGGTAGGCTATATGAGAGAACGAGATGTGATGAATTGGAAGAAATGCATTGAGAAGCTATAAGAAAATGGTTTGGCCAAAAAAAAGTATTTTGAAAGAGGATATGAGCAAAAAAGTAGGGTTTAGGGACAACAGGTTTACGTAGGATTTTCTTGGAAATAAATAATGAGGTAAGAAATATGTGAACATATAAATACAGAAAGCATGCTTTGATAGGATTTTTTTGGTGGAAACAAATTTTGAAATAAGACGAAAGATCTATGGAATGAAGTTTTAGGTAGGACTGCAGTACCAAATGTTACACTGAAAACAAACCCTGCCCTTTCCCTTTTGTGTTATCCCACTATATGTTTGTGTACCCTTGTGTATTTGTTTTCTTCCTGTCTCCGTGTACTGTTTCATAGAACTTTTTTCTCTTCTAATACTAAGTTACATTCACTATGATGAGGAATACTGTTATCCTCAAATACAATTGGCATTAATAATGTGTTATTTACTTTGTAAAGATGTTTAGACATTATTTATTCTGTTTTGTGTTAATGCTCATGTGTGAAGTTGATGTTTCGAAAGTTATTCGATCTTTTATGTATGTACTCATGTCATAATTCCTGTAACACTGATGTATATGTCTATTTCTATTCTTTTGTAAAGCCTGTACTACAAATGTTATCTGTATTATTATGTTCTTTAATGATGTATTTTGTACCTTTGTAATTGTATTTTCATGTTGTAAATTTATAAAATTGTAATTGACACCAGTTCATCTTATTATTAACTTGTAAGTTACATTTCACTGCACACGTTTCTGTTGGTCATAGTATATGGACAATATGTGAGAAGTAGGGACTGTTAGTGTTTGCACGTGTGTTAATAATTCAGCAAGGGACTGGATAACAGCATTGCTGGTTCTAAGGACAATTCCAAAAACTTTGTGAGTGCACAAGTGGTGGTTTATGGACTTGCTATGTACTCCGCAAGACTCTTCGATGGTGAATGTGCACCTGCACAATCGCAACAGATGGCTGCTGGCCATCTCTACAAGGACTACAGTGGGTCTGCACCTCTGGTGGCCCACCGATACCATTATCTCTACAAGGACTACAGTGGGTCTGCACCTCTGGTGGCCCACCAATACCATTATCTCTACAAGGACTACAGTGGGTCTGCACCTCTGGTGGCCCACCAATACCATTATTTCTACAAGGACTGCAGTGGGTCTGCACCTCTGGTGGCCCACCAATATCGTAATCTCTACCAGGACTACGGTGGGTCTGCTCTGTGATGACCTACCTACCAATATTCATCAAAACTTCGACTGACTCTGCAGTGGGTTTGCTCTGTTGTGACCCAATACATGTCTGCATGTTGAGAGTCAGCACTGTCTTTCCGTTGGAAGGACAACACTACTTCTTCAAGACTGCATGGAAATCCACTACTTCCGTGTGCATTTTCTTCTACTGCTCAGACTTTGAGAAAAACACTATATTTTACCGTAATGAATGATCAGGACTGTCTTTATGGACTGTGACAAAATTTTAGCTTTTGACCAACGTTGTATCAATAAGTGTGTGCATTTGATATCTTTGTTATTGTAAAGATGAAAAATTTTTTCAAATCTGTATTGGGCACTGCCGAAACCAATTTGTAAAATTTTTTGTGGGGAGCATGGGGGCTATGTAAGTAGGCTGTTTATGTTTTCTCTGTGTAAGTAGGCTGTTTATGTTTTCTCTATGTAAGTAGGCTGTTTAGGTTTTTTTATTGGTAACGCCACCTCTGTATGAAAATCACTGGCTGTGCTGTGTGCAGTCTGTGGCTGCTTTGCATTGTTGTAATACTCGCCATTGTAGTGTTAGGCAGCTGGCTGTGAACAGCGCGTATCGTTGCTCAGTTGGAGGTGAGCCGCCAGCAGTGGTGGATGTGGGGAGAGAGATGGCGGAGTTTTGAAATTTGTCATGAACTGCTATATTTATATATGATGATATCAAGGTAAATACATTGTTTGTCCTCTATTAATATCTTTCATTTGCTAACTATCCCTATCAGTAGTTAGTGCCTTCAGTAGTTTGAATCTTTTATTTAGCTGGCAGTAGTGGCGCTCGCTGTATTGCAGTAGCTTGAGCAGCGAAGATTTTTGTGAGGTAAGTGATTTGTGAAACGTATAGGTTAATGTTAGTCAGGGCCATTCTTTCGTAGGGATTTTTTTGAAAGTCAGATTGCGTTGCGCTAAAAAATATTGTGTGTCAGGTAAAGGACAGTCGTGTATAATTGTTCAAAGGGAAGTTTCACTCTAGCTAAATATGTAGAAATGTCAAAATGCAGATACAAAGAAATGAAATTAGGACCTGAATCTTAAAATGACCAACAGAAAAAAGAAGAAGAAATAACTATTTTCAATTGATTAAATGACATATGTCGCACCACGTAACTCTTGTAATCATGACATGCAGATAAACCGCCACTAATCACGTATTATTGGATTTATAACCAGTTTCCCTCGCTTCTCGTGAGTCAAACTAGTTATAAATCAAACAATGAACTACTTGTGGCAGTTTGTCTATATACTGATTGTACGATGTTCTACAGCGATCTGCGAGTACCAACGCAAAACTAGTGCTATAAATTGCTGTAATTCACAAATGAACATCAGTTGCTGTAGTAATTCCTTCCTTCATTTTTCAGAACCTCTTCACCGTCTCTCTGTTTTATTTGATCCGATGCATAGTCATTCCATACACGAATGTCAGTCGACTAAAATTTCGATTTAATGTTGTCCTGAATAGCCCGAAAGGTCTCTTTCAATGTTCAGTAGCCAGGTATCCTTAACTTTCAAAGAGAAAGAAACGTTAAGATTTCTTCTGGCTGATTTTTAATCGTCCTTTTCATAATATGGACATGCAAATTGAGTTGGCGGTGTTGGATATTTTGTCTGAATTTTCGAATAATTCGTGGTATTTTCTTGTCACCCAGATAAGGGACCCTTTTTTTTGTACCCATAATTACAAACTCTGAGATAATGATTTTTTTTGTCGTAAGTATTTCAGATGAGTACATGTCTTTGTTAAATTCAGATGTTCGCTCTTTCTTTGTTTCACAATTTAATCGACAGGATAGGTGATTTATATAAGTATCTTCATTTTGGTACTAAAACTATTTCGCTGGTTTGAATTACAACATGCTGGGGCCAAGGATATATCGTGAAGATCTTTCAAAGTATTGTTTTTTTTCCACTGCAGTTTGGGAAGTTTTTCAATTGGATCGCTGATTGTCTGTTATTATGAGAGATTGATAAATCTTCTGTGAAGCCAAAACACGAACAGGAGTTTCGTTGCACACAACTTGCTAATGGTTATTCTTCTTACTTCTTATTCGTCGCTTGGGAATTTTACTGTTGAAGTGGAGAATAGTTGGTTGAGGAATTTCTCTTATTTTTCTGGATAATCCGATTTACAGGTTAATTCTTAAAATAAAGTAAAAACAGCAACAAGCCACTATTAATAACGCTATTTACTTATAATTATCCTTGTGTCCGTAATATTTAAGTTTTTGTTTGGTGCTCTATACTACCTCTTGTCTTCGAGGATAGAGTAAGCGAAACATGCACTTCTTCAAAAAAAATCAATGGTTCAATAAAACAATGCAGGATTTTCGATGGCACCACCACTCCAAAGAACTTTAACCCTAATCAAAATAAGCAAACTGCAAGTGTAAGCATATGTTACAAGGCATTTTAAAAGTGAATAGCAGTCTGATGACAAACATGTCGGTTCGAAATCGGTAACGGCGGCATTTGTTCTGAATGAGTAGTACTGTTAGTAAGGGCTGGTTTCTGTTTTTACTTTCTTAAAACAATGTAACCTTTATTTTCTCAAAGCCTCGGTCTCACCACGCCAATTTTCTATAAAACGTTAAACGGCACCACCACTCACGGATTAGGCCTAAAGACTCTTAAGTCTGGTTGAGGCTGCCTGCTAGATAGTAGCCTACAAGGAGTGGACTATGATTATGGGGCCTGTGATCAGCATATCGCCAATACTTCCAGCCGTCATTACCGGTCGATGATCCAGATGGTGCCGCTACTCCTTTATTTGTTATTTTTTAGTGTTCCGTGCCTCATTCGGTAAAAACGGAACCTTTATACTATCACTTTGTTATCCGTCCGTCTGTCCCCAGAAACGGGTAGAGGTATAAAGTTGAAATTTACGAGGATGAGCCAAATGAAAACCTTAAATTTTTTTAAATATTATTTATTGTGCATAAGTGGTACAAAACTGTACCACTTTTTCAAGATAATCTCCCCACGCTCAATGCAAGTTCTCCAGCGCTTACAAAGTGCATAAATTCCTTTAGAAAAAAATTTTTTTGGTAGTCCGCGCAACCACTCATGCATCGCGTGGCGTACCTCTTCATCAGAACGGAACTTCTTTCCTCCCATTGCGTCTTTGAGTGGTTCAAATATATGGAAATCACTTGGGGCACGGTCTGGTGAGTATGGTGGATGAGGAAGACACTCAAAATGGAGGTCTGTGATTGTTGCAACTGTTGTACGGGCAGTGTGGGGCCTTGCATTGTCATGCTGCAAAAGGACACCTGCTGAAAACAATCCACGTCGCTTTGATTTGCTTGCAGGCCGCAGATGATTTTCTAGGAGATCTGTGTATGATGCACTGGTGACAGTGGTCCCTCTAGGCATGTAGTGCTCCAAAATGATGCCTTTTTCGTCCCAAAAGAGAGCAAAACCTTCCCTGTTGATGGTTCTGTTCGAAACTTCTTTGGTTTTGGTGATGAGGAATGGCGCCATTCCTTGCTCGCTCTCTTCGTTTCCGGTTGGTGGAAGTGAACCCAGGTTTCGTCCCCAGTAACGATTCTTGCAAGAAAGCCATCACCTTCTCGTTCAAAGCGCCGAAGAAGTTCTTCACAAGCATCAACACGTCGTTCTCTCATTTCAGGAGTCAGCTGCCGTGGCACCCATCTTGCAGACACTTTGTGAAACTGGAGCACATCATGCACAATGTGGTGTGCTGATCCATGACTAATCTGTAAACATGCTACAATGTCATTCAGTGTCACTCGGTGGTTTTCCTTCACTATGGCTTCAACTGCTGCAATGTTCTGTAGAGTCACAACTCGTTGTGCCTGACCTGGACGAGGAGCATTTTCCACTGAAGTCACACCATTTGCGAACTTCCTACTCCACTCGTAGACTTGCTGATGTGACAAACATGCATCACCGTACTGAACCTTCATTCGTCGATGAATTTCAATAGGTTTCACACCTTCATTACGCAAAAACAGAACAACAGAACGCTGTTCTTCCCTGGTGCAAGTTGCAAGTGGGGCGGCCATCTTTATACTGATACTGCGACGGTATGTGTGCATCTGCACTATGCCTCCATCTACAGCCCATTCTGCACGCTGTTTGTAGCACGCTTACCAACTTAGAGGATAACGGCGCGAAATTTCGATCTGTTATTGCAAATTTAAGGTTTTCATTTGACACAACCTCGTATGTCGCATACCGAGGTCTATGGTGCGTTGGCTGTGTAAAACGCTGAAGCTTCTAAGTCAGTGCAATCAGAAGATATGGTCATTTATGTCACGTATTTTGATACTCGCAAACTCAATCATCACAACGTACAGGATACTTCCCACTGACCGAGAAGCATCAAATTTGGAAAACAGCAAGGTTTCAAAGTACAACCAAAGGAGAAGATACGGAAAGTGTACATTTGTATTTATATCACACACAAAAAATTGTCATTCCTTATCTGACACTTGTCTGTTCGTCCGTCTTTGACGACCCCTTGGCGGTGTAATAAACGTTAGTTTCTAAAATGCAGTCAAAAGGTACAGCCATTTATGTCACATATTTTTATACTCGCAAAGTCACTCATCAAAACTTATAGGGTACTTCCGGTTGACCTAGAATCATGAAATGTGGCAAGAAGGAGAGTTTCACAGTAGACGGAAAGAAGAAAAGCGAAAATAGTTAATTTGTAATTACAACACGTGAAAATAATTTCTTTTGTCCTTCGTTATGCGAGCTCAAACTTGAAATTAAAACAATCTGGAGTTCTGCATTGGGATGACTGGGTCGCAATGGTAAACGTAAAATATCAGGCAAGGAATGTCTTTCAGAATTTATGTATAATCGGATATCCGGGAGCGACTTCTGCACGTAGATTTGTAGTTTCAAGGTGTATGTCACACAAAAATTCGCAGACTCGATTGCAGCCTATCTCCTGCATGACTTTGTATCACATTTGTATTATTGACATAAAAACATTCTCGAAAATCTT
This sequence comes from Schistocerca piceifrons, assembly GCF_021461385.2. NCBI lineage: Eukaryota > Metazoa > Arthropoda > Insecta > Orthoptera > Acrididae > Schistocerca > Schistocerca piceifrons. The sequence goes on along the minus strand of NC_060142.1, from coordinate 423,299,088 downwards.
GCACTTCCTGGGACCGATATCTTGCCAGTACTAATAACAGGCAAAAATAGCCGAGATTCTCGATTCCTATAATGGGTGAACTATCTATGCACATAATTAAGTTTGTACCGAACACTCAGTGCGAGAATCCTACTCGGACCTGGCCAAGTTTCTTTTTTTTTTTAATTTTTAGAATTTTTACCAGCGAACTTTTATTTTGGCTTTCTATTATTGAACCTGCTCGCCATTTGGTCTAACAAGGCTGAGTTCATCCCGTTCCATACCTCCCCAACTCAGAAAAAACGTAAGGAGGTACCGGAAATCGAACCCGGATCCTTCCGCACCGAATGCGCGATGCAAACAATTTTGTTAAAGAGATGGTTTTGAGAAAATAGTATTCTGATTTATTCTAACGCATCACCAAAACCGAAACACTTCCTTTCATACTTATAAACTGCGCAGACGTAACCGATGTGTAAACAGCGTGTTTTACATGGCTAATTTTTATTCTAATCGCTTTTCAATCATCGTATCACATGTTTCGACATTTACCTGAAGATCTGTCCATCACAGAAATGGTAATATTTTGATTTGACGACTTTAATGGCGGAGATCAGAGAAGAGGATACGCTTGCATCTTGCAAGACACGTTGTTCACTAGGGACGGCCTGTCGGAGGTACCGTGGCAAAAAGCGACAAGAGGGCTGATACAAATCAGCTCGTCAGGTAGCACTCCGGCGAGTGCCGGAAGCGGCGAGCGCGATTTGAGTCGTGATCACCCGTCGTGAAGACGCGCAGCAGAGAAAGATAGGCGGAGTCACGACCGCTGCCCGAAAAAGAAACGAGCGTGCGGGGACACGGAGGCCGTCCAGCGTTTTAAGGAGCAAACAGCACTCACAAGAGAAACGGTGTTTTAAAAGGCCGATTCATCACGGGCGCGGATGATAAATCGCGGCGCGGCGGGAAAAGAATCGCCGCTGCCGGGTGTCGAACGCGGCGTGACAAATGCGGCGTCGGCGGAGGCGGCGCGCCGCATGGCTCATCCTTTGAGAGGAGAGCGGCTGAGCACACTGCCTGCACGTGGTCGCTCCCACAGGCTCTCCAGCGAGCGGTCGCGGGGGCGGGGGAGGGGGAGGGAAGCGCCGCGCCGGCCGAGGGTGCGAGCGGCCGCCTCCGCCCCACACTGTCTTGCCAGCGACTCACAAAATTTCACCAACCTGAAAATCTTCTGAAGTCCGTCCACTCGCTCTATGATACCCTCCGCTGGTTCGTCTCTCGTGTTAATGCCTTCACTTTAAATCTGAACGTTTCAGGTTAGGATTACTGTAACTTATTATGTCGATTCAAATTGCAAATTCACTGTAACCAGCTATAATTTATTTTATTTCCTCGTCGTCATGTAGATGTACGCGAATCAATATGACATAAATGTGTTGTAAGACTTCCGGGTTACCTGTAGCCAAGTCTAGAAGTAGTAATGGAACACTATTTTTGTACATGTCTCCATATGTTATAGAGATCTGTGACTGAAAAGGTGGACAAAAATATAAATATTAACATATCTCCAGTGGTTACAAGCTCCTTTATAGGGTTCCGTGCCTCAAACGGTAATAACGTAACTCTGTTGTCTATCTATCTTTCTGTCTGCCAACACCCCTTTTCTCAGGAATGGGTTGAAATTTCTGTCGAATATGAAGGTCTACGGTCTCTTGGAAGAGTACAAAATTTCAACCCCTAAGTCAATGCAGTCACACGATACAGCAATTTCTGTCACATATTCTGATACTCGCATACTCTCTCATCAGAGTCTATGGAGCAGTGGTACTCAACTTGGTACCTACCACCCACTAGTGGGCGTTCAAGCTTACATCGTGGGCGCCAGGGGATAGGAGTTTCAAAAACCCTCTCTTTAGATTTTCATACAATTCTGAATTTGGCAAGTTATCATTAGTATTGGCTTTAACTTCTTTTAACTCTCCTTTCTTTTACATACATCATAAACGCGAAAGTGTGTGTGTGTGTGTGTGTGTGTGTGTGTGTGTGTGTGTGTGTGCGCGTGTGTGTTATTCCTCAAAGCTGAAGATGAAATTTGGAATGGAGGTAACTTATATGCTGCATTAACACATAGGTTACCTTACATATACCTACCTGCGAAAGGGGTGGGGGAGAAAAAGAAATGTAGCCCACGACCTGCTTGTAACTATATTTGGTTTATTCAGTGTTTGAGAATGACAGTACTTACTGTCTTCCAACAAACTTTACATGTTACCCTATATGCCTCTGAATGTACCACCAAAATTGTGTCTACGTCCGACACATAGTTCAGGAGATTTTAATCATAAACAATGACATGCGTGATGAACTGCCGCATTATGCATCACATTTTAATTTATTACTTTTTTGCTACTCACTCTATTCACGACACATTTCACAGACAGTAAGCATACATACCACTGGACGTATCTGCAGAATTATATCGTTATACGAACACAGTTCAGGAGACACGGCGTCAATAACATTGAGCTGCGTGAAAATGAAACTGTAAAGCCAGATTACCTGGAGATACAGGTGAAATGTGTGTACGAAGACGTGGGAAATATGTTACATATATGTGGCATGTGCGAAAGTGGGCAAAGCCAATCGCAAATGGCTTATTCTAAACCCCACGAACGATTTCCACAAATCTGGGTCCACACACAAGTTTTTTCTTTTTTTTTTCGGGGGGGGGGGGGGGGGGGGAAGACGACGAGGAGAAGGAAGAGACGGAGGTCGACAGAGCGTGGGGGGGGGGGGGGGGGGGAATGGTTCAAATGGCTCTGAGCACTATGCGACTAAACTTCTGAGGTCATTAGTCGCCTAGAACTTAGAACTAATTAAACCCAACTAACCTAAGGACATCACAACATCCATGCCCGAGGCAGGATTCCAACCTGCGACCGTAGCGGTCGCTCGGCTCCAGACTGTAGCGCCCAGAACCGCACGGCCACTCTGGCCGGCTGGGGGGTGGAGGAAGTTGATAGAGAGAGGGGGGAGGATGGAGAAGATAGAGAGGGTGGAAGGTGGAAATGGAGATGGACTAATAGAAGACTGGAATAAATACAGACCTGGGAATTTTGTTTTAGAAACAACTGTTTACCTCGGGTAACATAGCGCGTCGCAGCTAGCAAAATTTAAAGTTACCTCCCTACTTTATTAATCACCATTACTATGGATCCGTTGGGTCGTTAGACAGATTTTACTTCTAACAGAGATACAAAAGTGGGCGGTAAGTGAAAAAGGTTGACTTCCCCTGCTATAGACGAATATCTACAGACGTAATTACGTTTGTACGGAAGCCTCAGAGCGCGAGACCTACACACACTTGTCCGATGTTTTTTTTTTTTTTTTTCTTTTCTTTACCCCTGTCGTGTTTACATCACACATACTTTGCAAACACTGAAGTAACCAGAAATCGCAACTACAATTTAATAAGTATTTGCGTATTATGACGCTTCTCGAGACCGAGAACCTCCTCTGTATGAGTCAAAACGGGTTCGGAAAACAACCATCGTGTGAAACGCATCTCGCTCTGTTCACCCGCGAGACACACAAGGCGGTAGATACAGGTGTCCAGGTAAATACAGCCTTCATTGATTTCTGGAACCCATCTGATACAGTTCCGCACAGCCACTCAATCAACCATTCGACATAGTTCCGCACTGCCACCTAATGAACAAAGTGCGACCGTACGGTATATCAGACCAGCTGCGTGATTGGATTGAAAAGTTTCTAGCAAAGAGGACGCAGGATGGTATTCTCAACGCCGAGAAATCTTCAGACATAAAAGCAGCTGCGGCTATATTCCAAAGGAGTGTCATCGGAACATGACTTTTCACAGTATATGTAAATGATACCGTCGGGAGTTCCACGAGACTTTTCGTAGAAGATGCTATTGTATACGGAAAGTCGCAACGCCGGAATATTGTAGTGAAATGCACGAAGACCTGCAGAGGATCGACACTTCGTGCAGCGATTGGCATCAGACCCTCACCGTAAACAAACATGATGTATTACGCATAAATAGGCAGAAATATCTATTACGTATGAGAATGTGATTGCAGAACAAACACTGAAAGCAGTAATCCTCAGAATACGTAAGAGTAGGTGTACTAAGCGCGTTAAGAGTGGGAAGACCACATAAAACTAAACAAAGATAATGTAGATGCGAGACTCCCCACGAAATATAGTCCACTCCCAAAGGAGGTAGCTTACAATACCCTCGTTCGATCAATATTTGAATACTGCTCGTCAGTCTGGATCTGTTCCCGATAGGACTGATAGAGCCTTGCAGGATCATTTAGTAAGAGCGACAGCGTCACGGACATGCTCAGCTAACTCCAGTGCCACACACTGCAAAAGATGTGTTCTGTATCCCGGTGAGGTTTACTGCCGAAGTTTCCGAGACAGCAACTTCCTAGAAGGGTCAACCAATACAGTGGGTCCCAGCAGGAATGGACAGCATTCAGGGATAGGCCTGCCACAATAATTCGAAGTAAAAAACATCCAATAAATATGGGCTCTAAGATGTGAACCCTAAGAGGTCTGAGCACTACTTCATCTTTGGTAATATGAAACTAACATCTTCTACTGCCAAGTGTGACCACTTACTCATCTTCAATACTGTGAAGCAAATCTCTTCTACTACAAGTTCTTTGCATTCCATATTCTGAAAGATGGCAGTATGTCACACGATACCACTAGCTGGCGTGATGGTATGTCGTGTCATTGGGTATACATCAAGATGACCTCTTGCTCGCATATGCAGTAACTGAAAAACAAGCATTCCACTTCCAATGTCATAATGTCGGTGGCTGAGCCCTGTCTTGGTGGTCTCTGTGACGTTACTTTTCAATAAGACAACGCAAGACAGCACGCTGCATTTGCTGCCCTGACCTATCTCGACAGAAAATATGTTCGACTGTTTCCATAGCCAGCATGTTTTTCAGAACCCTCTCCCACTTCAGTTTTGGGGTACACGGAAGGAGCATCCCCGAAAATAGTGATGACTTGTGATCAGGACGGTAAAAGCAAACGGTTGTACAATTCAGCGAATGACGGCTAATCCTTTCACACCAAGAAGATTCACATCTAAACCCTTCTCAGCGTCAAAGTTAAATTTTACTCTATAAGTATAGGCGGTGTAACACCAGCCAAAGAAAAACAGCTGCAAAAACTATGCAGTCAATACCAGTGCCATATACTGTGCGCACTACATAACATACAAGTTGTGATATGCGCAGACCAAAACTAAATGGAATGCGTCTCCCCATTGAATGACGACATGATAAATGTGGAAGTTCTTTGTTCACACAGATATCCAGATTGTATCCACAGTAGTGCCGGAGGGAAACAACATTGAAATCTTCATTCAACAAACAGCTAATGGCATCATTTCCTCTCTTTATACAACACCTGGTCCTGAATTCACTGTTAACAAACCATCAAATTTTCAAAATAAACACTTACAGATTGTGATAGACAATTTCAACAGACGTATTACTGTCTGCGGCTATGACCATGAAGATGAGACTAGGGTCGGTTGGTGGGTTGGTTTGGGGGAGGGGACCAAATAGCGAGGTCATCGGTCCCATCGGATTAGGAAAGGATGGGGAAGAAAGTCGGCCATGCCCCTTCAAAGGAACCATCCCGGAATTTGCTGAAGCGATTTAGGGAACTCACGGAAAACCTAGATCAGGCTGGACGGACGCAGGTTTGAACCCTCGTCCTCCCGAATGCGAGTGCAGTGTGTTAACCACTGCGTCACCTCGCTCGGTATGAGACTACAGCAGCAGTACAAAAATGAGCAGGTGACTCACCTGATCTTCATCCACGACGCGAAGCTACCTCGAGCTTTTAACAGCGGCAGAGGGAGACGAGCCTACGATCTTGATCTCATACAAAGTGACAATTATAGAACTATATGAAATAAAATCGTCATACCTTCCGAACGGTTTGCCTTAGGGCGTTCAAACTGCACGGTTGGCAGCGGGGCATGATGGGAAATAGTATGCGCATCCATCATTTGCTTTAGCGACGAAGCCCGCTTTCATTTGGACGGGTTCGTCAATAAGCAAAATTGGCGCATTTGGGGGACTGAGAATCCACATTACGCTATCGAGAAGTCTCTTCACCGTCAACTGGTGACTGTATGGTGTGCAGTGTACAGTCACGGAAAAATCAGTCCGATATTCCTTGATGGCACCGTGACAACCGAACGGTACGTTTAGGTTTTGGGAGGTGATTTCATCCCCACTATCCAAAGTGACCCTGATTTCGACAAGATGTGGTCCATGCAAGACGGAACACGACGGATTGGAGCAGGACAGTGTTTTATCTCCCGGAGGAGCACTTTGGGGACCGCATTCTTCCTCTGGGATATCCACAGGTCACTGGCATGGACCTCGATTGGCTACCATATTCTCCGGATCTGAACACGTGCGACTCCTTTTTGTGGGGCTATATTAAAGACAAGGTGTACAGCAATAACCCTAAAACCATTGCTGAGCTGAAAACCACTATTCTGGAGGCCATCGACAGCATCGATGTTCCGATGCTTCAGCGGGTCATGCAGAATTTCGCTATCCCTCTGCGCCACGTCATCGCTAATGATGTCAAGCATATCGAACATCTCATAACCTAGACCGGAATATCTGTAGTTACGTTTACATGTTGAATAAAGTGTGTGCACGCTGTAGTTTGTAACTAATTCACTTTTTTTCATATAGTTCAATAATTGTCACCCTGTATCAATATCAGACAACAATGTGCAAAACCTTCATGTTCCCCAATACCCAACTCACAGCACAGACGAATAATGTGCCAATTATCTGCTTCCATAAGACCTCAAAAAGTATCTTTTCGGAGGAGGTTTAATTTTAAGAAGCCGTACTGGCCAAGATTTCCAGAACTGCTAGACGCCAAATATCTTCTGTAGAACCAATCCCCGGATGCTTTGACACCAGTCGAACATCTTATATTCCTGGGCTTTCATTAGACCAAGCGACCCTACTCGCTGTGTATAGTAATTTATTTGAAGAAAATCCTTTCAGTGGAGCAACTGTGGAAGACAGAAACACTCTCCTTTTCTTATGAGGGTGATATCAAGGTATAAAAACTATAGAAAACTTGGATTCGAAGGCAGATAGTCCTAAAGCTTGGAGACTCGTGAGACGCCTAAACAATGATCCGACTAAGACCACTGTACATCAGAGTACCATTGCCAATAAAACAGCACATCAGTTACTGCTGAACGAAAAAGCAATCCACAAATCACAAATGCAAAAACTGCAAAGGGAAAAACAAGAGGAGAGCAGTGGCCTAACAACATCATGCAGGATGGAAGAATCAGAGAAGGCTATCAAACAGAGCAAAAATGGAAAATCGGATGGTTCGGATAGTATACGAACCGAGCAAATTAAACACTTTAGCGTAACAACAAGGAAATGGAGTCTCCAATTTTTCAACAACTATGTGAGCAGAGGCCATATCCCATATGGTGCAAGAGCCGAGTGATTGCTTTGCTGAAACACGAAAACAAGGAAATAAATCAGTCTTTTAGATCAGATGCACTACTATGTCACCTTTACAAATTGCTGGAAAGATTCATTTTAAATCGCCTGTCACCTGTCGTTAACCCCTTATATCTTAGCAATCTAGACCTCGACCTGGCAAAAACTGTACCGGGCGGCTGTTAAATCTTACACTGTTTATAGAAGATGAGTCTGAAGCTTGTAAGGTGACAGAAGTGGTATTTGTCAACTTAGCATCGTATGAACCGTCAATCACCAGCTACTACTAGCCAAGGTCTCCAACATGACAATGGATTGAAGCCTTAACAAGGGTCATCGCCGCTCTTCCGCAGAATCTCAGGTTTTTCGTCGACTTCAAAGAACGGCGTAAGCGATCCAGGCTACAGAAAAGCAGGGAAATGTGCTGGCTCCAATTCTGTTCAATAAACACACGAATGACGAACCCATAGCACTCAACAGAAGGACCTTCTTGTATGCCGATTACCTTGTTCTAGCCAACACGAGCACTGATTTTGAACAAAACACCCTCATGAATGCCCTTAAATTCTCCAGATACTACACCACAAACCAACTTAAACCAAATCCCATAAAGACACAAGTGTGTGTTTTTCATTTCAGAAACAGGGAAGCTAGTCGTAAATTAAACATAGTATAGTCAGGTGTCGAACTGGAACACTATGAGACCCTAAGTACCTAGGAGTGACACTTGACAGAAATCTTACTATCAAGAAACACTGCATGATCTGCAAGTCAAAAGTTTCCGCCGCGGAAAACGACGCATCACAGTGGGGCAGTCAATCACTAACTACACAAACCTCTGCAATCACGCTACGCTATTCTGCGGCAGGACGACACATGTCTCCACGGCACCTGCAGAATCATCAACGGGCTACTTGAAATACAGCAAGTCGAATGGCTTTGCAACTTCGCAGGAATAGCACCACCTCCTGTTCGAAGAGAAATAGCTTTGAATAAGGAAAGAGAGTGGAGCAGGAGAGAACGCATCCTCAGTATGGGCACGAAACGCACCCACAGCGACTGACATCAAGGAGGAGTTCCCTTAGAACATCGACGGCACTTCTAAAAAATCTAGATTGCAACTATGGAGGACTACGACCTACCTTCCCCCTGGCCGAAAAAGAGTTTCAGAAACTCAGACTGTGATGAGAAATGGACGATTTGGAAGTCCCAGAATAGACTGAGATCTGGAGTTGGCGGATCTAATGTTAATTTGACAACTAGGGCTACACTGATCAAAATTATATTCAATGTGGCTGTGAGAAAACCAGTCAGTTCATCATATGCTTCAATGCCGACCGTAGACAACCACCTACTCGGAAGATCAGCTTCATCAAGGAACAGAAAATGCATTGGAAGTGGCCACGTTATGGGCAAAATTAATATAGTTGTAACTGTGTACAATGTGTGTGTTTCAGATACGAGAATAAGCAAATAGAATTGCAGTTTTAATGGCCATCAAGTGTATGTTATGTGCGAAGTGCGTGAAATGTATATATACTTTTTTTCTCCCCCAAAACGTAATTCGGAGCGAAAGATCCATCACCAGGATTTACACGATTTACTTGAGGCTTTGCGTCATTCCCTCGTCAAGCAGCCACATTTTGTTGATATATAAACGGAAAAGCACATGAGATCTAGTAAAAAAGACAGCATTACGCTATAAAACAGCTGCAAATTGCGAGCCCTGCATCTTTGTTGGCCAACAGTGAAAAACGTCAAAAACACTGAAAATATAACCATACATATTATAACAACATGTGTGTGTGTGTGTGTGTGTGTGTGTGTGTGTGTGTGTGTGTGTGTGTGCGCCCACATCTCCTTCTAATCCACTGGACCGATTTCAAACGAATTTGGGACAAATATATCTTACTGTCAGGCTACTATCGCTGTGGGGAGTAAGAACCACCTACTTATCAAAGGTGTGGGGCTGAAAATGAAGAGTACCCCGCGACACATGAATTCCCAGACCTCATTCATCCGGTATTTGAGAATGAGAGCACTTAGCGACTTGCAAGGAACTTTATACGTCATTTCAAACCTTTACGAATTTTTTTCTCGCTGACAACCCGCACAAAACCATGGAACGAAAAACGTTTATCGGTTACTACTATTCCACTGTTCATGTAGTAGAAGTACCGCATAAGGCATCACATTACAATTCATCGGTTTTTTACTAATAACTGTATTTGCGAAGCATTTTAGAAACACATGCCAGACATATGCCACTGAGTGTAAGTGCACAATTATATCATTGCACGACAAATAGTTTAGGGGATATGACGTCATAAACATTAAGCAAAAGACCAGACGCTGCAGAGTGCAGGGCCGGCCTCTGTGAGCGAGCGGTTCTAGGCGCTTCAGTCCGGAATCGCGCTGCTGCTACGGTTGCAAGTTCGAATCCTGCATCGGGCATGGATGTGTGTGATGTCCTTAGGTTAGTTAGGTTTAAGTAGTTCTAAGTCTGGGGGCCTGATGACCTCAGATGTTGAGTCCCATAGTGCTCAGAGCCATTTGAACCATAGTACAGGCGTCGACGCACAGATATAAAGGAATATGTGGATAACGCCGGATTTCTCCGCAAGTATGACGCCTTTTCCTTGACATGTACGTGTTATTTGATTCACAACAATTACAGTACAAATTACAGTTCAGGCCTTTTTGAAATTAAGCAGGAAATGTGTTTCTTTAAATCAAAGTAACTTATATTTTAGCTAGATAGGAAATTTTCAACTTTTACTCCGCATAAATGGGTATGCATTACTAACCTAAGAGAACCAGCGTTGGGATAACCAACTAGTCATGCAGTGGAATTGTCCGTAGTATTTTGGCAGCCGACCATAATGTTCTGTTGTATATATTCTCGTTTTCCTGATTTTTGGCAAACTGAGCAGTTCTGTCGTTTCAGACTCATGGTGGATTGCTCTCAATAATATCAAAATTAGCATGTATTGTTTTATTTGTTGATAGAAGAGAAGACACACAATTTTGGCGGTAGATTTTCGTTTCAGTAAAATTTATTATATGAGCCCGCGATCATTGCGAATGATTTTGTGAATGAAGCCGTTTAGATTGCTTGATCTATTTCTGTATTACGCCGTGATAATATAAAAAAACTTATAAGTAGCCAAACAAAGTTCAGCGCCAGTATTAAAAAGTTACACCTGTTCGAGGCGTGAAGCCCAATTGAGTTGGTGCCCAGAGTTGGTGTAGGTTTTTAGTACAGACACTGAACCGAGGTAGACGGCCCAAGCAGGTGTTGGTTTCTATCACTGACATCGAACCTTGTTTCGTACGTGCTAAGGTTTGTTATCTGATGATGAGAGTAGTGGAGACAGCGAAATGAAAAAAAAATTATAAGCGATCTAGACTGTTTCATTCACTAAAAATGAAATTTACCCATATCGTTTCGGCTGTGTTTAGGACCAGTTACCTTATTTCCAAACAGTTACGCTTAAGATCGTACGGTCATTGCAGTTAGGCGTGGGGGTGTTGCAAACTGTCTCCAGCGACAGAAACTTTTGCCGTATCACGTGCTCCATTTCTGGTCAACAATGTCCGACCCAGTCGGTCCCAAATCATGTCAGATATAATTATTTTGATAGGCGATTGCCAACATCTGTAATATATTTTAGGAAGTCCTTGACACACAGCTTTCTATATGTATTTTATTATTACAATCGCTTTTGGTTATTAACCATCTGTACGTTATGAAGTATATATTTGTCGTGTACGAACTGTCAGTCGGACAGCTATCTTCCCCCCCTCCTTTCTTTCTTTTATTTTTTTTAATCGGGTTAATGATATTGGTATGTCGAGGGTTGACATAAGGCATAGTTAATATATTTTTTTATATCTTGAATGTGGTTAATAAGCGAAAGTGGAGGTAATAAAAAAATAAATATAGAAGGATGTGTGTCACAGACTTACTAAAAAATGTTCAGATTTGTTTGTGGAATATTATACTGTGGGGCGGCGGGTGGAAATATTGTTATATAAAAAATGTGGAATGTAATGTATAAAAGATGCATTTCCCGGCCGATTAGCAACATATGTGGGGAGGCAGGTGGAATAATTGTTATTATAAACGTTCCTATTATTTATTTAATGCTGTTGTTTGCCGTTCTCAACACTGGATCTCTAACTACAATATTGGCAACCAGAAAGTGATTAGCAAAACGTGAAGCCTGTAATTAGAATTCCTAGTGCCCACTTCATCTGAGAAATACACTTACAGCTACAGCTTATAGCTCTGAGGAATTAGGAGATTGTCTGGGATTCATAATCAAAAACGATTCTCTCTAAAATGTTCACTATATTCTGAAAGTCACAGACCAAAAAAGAATTCACACAATCCAACTACCAGAGCAGTTCAGAGTCTAATGCGCTGATGCAACTATAACTGTTCAAATTAAATGTTTAAGTGAATGCTCGCCATAATTTGATGATAATGTTCATCAAACGCCACGCTAAATAATGGTAGAATGTCTGTCACGCGGCGGCACGTGAAAATACGACATACGCAAACTGAAGATAAATCATTAAAGTCATCCCAGAATTAACACTTCACTCGAAAACGATTTCATGGTTACGCGTATCCCGAGTATCTTATTACGGCATCCGGGGCTGTTTATAGCAATGATACCGATGCGAGGCGACTCCCGGCACAGATGGAGCGCTAAGAACTGGGGCCTTCTTTCCTCGGGCAGCGTTCTTATATATAAAGCCGCGGTGCGGACGGCTAAGGGAACGCCTGATCAAATCGGCTCTCCCGACTAGCCGCTGGGCTAGTAATGCACTACTTTAAGTTATCAAATAAATCATTGCTTCCTTTGCTGATGGCCGATGAAGCTTTCAATTTAAATGTGCAATCAGCACACAGGTAAGTAAATCATAATAAAAGTCTGACGTGGCTAAGTCAAATATTTTAGGCGAGAGAATTAATTTAATTACACTACACACAGTAGATGAGCTCTGAACTTGCCCTTTGGAGATACGCTATCACTATAGTTTTATAGTTATTCAGTTGAAACTTCTCACATCTTTATGATTATAGCGGATCTCCCTTCTACTTAAATTTAAACATCCTAGCCTTATTTATTCGCCTACTTAATCTATCTTGCTTCCTTAATTTTTAAGACAAAAACCAGAAAATCATGAATTTCAACTATTTAATTTGCGAGATCCAGAATACTGTTTCTACTAAATTATTATGAAAAAGGAATCTAAATATACATTTTTAAGTTTCTAGCTCTTTTCTGTTGCGCCAATGATTTTTACAGAAAAACATCAAAATTTCGAAAATGGTTAAAGTTATTGAACTGATATTCAACACATATTGATTTAGTATTACTCCTGACATGCTAGAAACGTTTCAGGTTATTTACTTGATTTTTAAAGTATTGCGCAATATTTATGACGTCAGAGCTAGTTACAGCGGACTGGCTGGCACACAATGGAAAGACTGATGTGAATTCTATACGGCGAGAGTAGGCTGCTTCCCTACAATATGTATACGAAGATGGCTGTGTGGTATCCAGGTCAACTGATCTCTGTCTAGGTGTCTTTTCTTCATCTGCTCTTGAGCATAGACAGCTGGAGCCTTTTTGTTCTAATTCGTCTCATCATGTGAACCATTCTGGATTACAAAGTTTCTCGAGTTTTGGTATGCGGTGCAGGATATCTGTATTAAGTCCTGTGGTACAAAGTTGTACATAGTGAATTATTGCGCCCGGGAGTTCCATTTTCCACAAACTTACACCTCCGTGTCTGTTGCTTTTTAAATGCATGTAAATGAGTAGGATATGGGCCGTGCCCCGATAACAAGTGATGTGTCAGTTAGTTAGTTAGCTACGTGTTCCATTGATCAATAGCACGGAAAAACCGTTATGTTGTGGAACGTGTCAAATGCACAAGAAATGCACACAGGAAACAAGTTCTTTTTTTGTTGATATTATAGTGTTATACCTAAATATTTCTATTATCTATCCCATTCCCTTAAATGGCACAAAATGCATATATTATATCTCCAGATTTATTTATGCATATTCAAGAATTCATCTATGGTATAGAAGGAGTTGTCAAAAAGGTATGATATCAATTTGTTTTTGAAACTATTACTGCTGTCTGCCAGACATTTTATTTCATTTGGTAATTTATCAAAAAGTTTTATAGCAGCATATTTTACCCCTTTCTGTGCCAAAAATAGGTTAAGTAAAGGATAGTGCAGGTCTTTCTTTTTTCTGGTATTGTAATCATGAATGTCGCTGTTGATTTTAAACTAGTCCATGTTGTTCAGGAAAAATTTCATTACTGGGTAAATGTACTGTGAAGCAGTTGTAAGAATTCCTAACCTTTTAAACAGATGCCTACAAGATGTGCGACTATGAACTCCACACATTATTCTAACTTCTTTCTTTTGAGCAGTGAATACCTTTTGCCTAAGTGTTGAGTTGCCCCAGAATATTATTCCGTACGACTTCAGAGAGTGGAAGTACGCAAAGTACGTTAGCTTACTAATTTCTACATCCTCAAAATTGGCAATTATTCTGATTGCAAAAGTTGCTGAACCTAGCCGCTTTAGGAGACCCAAAATATCAATTTTCCAATTAAGATTCTCATCTATATGTACATCCAAAAACTTAGTATGCTCTACTCTGGCTACTGACTTGTTTGATGTGTTATGTTTATAGAAGGAATTATACTTTTTGCAGCAGAAAATTGGACGTATTGTGTTTTTTCAAAGTTCAGAGGAAGCCCATTCGCAGAAAACCAAGTAATGACATTTCCAAAGACCTTATTTGTAGCATTTTCTATCGGACTTTCTTTTACTGGAATAATAATTATGCTTGTTTCATCAGCAAACAGTGTCAATTCAGCATCTTGTTTCACATAAGAAGGGAGGTCATTCACAAATATCAAGAACAGGAGGGGATCCATGATCGAACCTTGTGGAACACCTAATGTAATTTCACCCCAGTTAGATGAAGTGGCAAACTCCTCTGAATCACTTGAAGCATATAAAGAGACTTTTTGCTTCCTGCTCTGTAGATATGACTTAAACCACTCATATGCTGTTCCATTTATACCATAGAGTTGTAATTTCTCTAATATCACACAATCAAATGCTTTGGATAAGTCACAGAATATTCCTACTGGTGACATTTTACTATTTAAAGACTCTATTAAGTGGACAGTGAAATTGTATATTGCTTTCTTAGTGAAACAGCATTTCTGACATCGAAAATGTGATTTACTAAGTGTCCAATTACTGTTGGGATTGCTAACCACTCTTGAGTACTTTCTCAAAGATATTTGAAAATGCTGTAAGCAAGGATACTGCCCGGTAATTATTGACATCTGTAGTTTCCCCCTTTTTGTAGAGAGGCCTGACAATGGCATATTTTAACCTGTCTGGAAAAATACCCTGAGTCAGTGATGCATTACATATGTGACTCAAAACATCAGCTGTAATTGCTCCACATTGTTTTAGTAACTTGTTAGAGATGTCAACTACTCCAACAGAAAATTTATTTTTCAAAGATTTAATAATTTTCCTTATTTCACAGGACACGTGTTTAACGCTTACAGGCCGCTGCGCTTACAGTACAGCAGAGTACAGTAGCGTGCCAGTGGGCCACACGTACCTGGAACATGGGCAGGTGCAGCTCGGCGACGTGGCCGAGCAGGCGGAAGGTGGCGAGCGCGACGCTGACGGTGTGGGGCGGCAGCGGCGGGGGCGGCTTGGCGGCGGGCGCGCCCTGGCGCAGCAGCGCGCCATACAGCATCGACACGGCGCCCACCAGCTCCGTCACCTGCAGCGCGCCCGACAGCTGCGTGCCGCCGTCCGCCGCGCCGCTGCACCTGCCGCACACACACACAGCACGCGCTGCAGTCCTCGCACCTCGCGACGTCGCTACTCTCGACCGCGCTTTCAGGGGAGGTAACGGCCACATTTCAACCGGGTTGAAAAAAACAAAAAGTCGCAGGGGGCTGAAAATTTGTCTCATAACTTCTCTAGCATGCTGAATTCAGTGGGCATATACAATTTATTAAACAAAATACTTTTCAACGCTTCCGAATTTTTGAGTTTTGAAAAATCTTTTTTTTTTTTCAAATCATTTTTTCAAACCCGTACGTGGAGTTGTTGGTTATCACGGAATTTATTCATAAAAAAAGTCGAGCCAAAAATGTTTAAAACTGACAGAGTAGCAGCATTTTTTACTGTGTTCATATTGTTTTTTTTCCAAAATGTAGATGTATAGTTAGTTTTCCGGCACAAGATAGATATGTACAGTGCAGAAATTTAATTGAAATATTAATTGTCTCTGTATATTTGCATAAACTGAAGGTACATCTGTAATCGTGTATCTATGTGGGTCTAATCCATATGTTCATCCGAAATTAACGTAAATAAATAAGCGTAACTATAGTTTACATTCCTTTGTTTTTGCTAATTTCCTGACATGCGGATTTACATTCGCGGCGGACTCAGTTGTGAACTGGAAAGTAAATATTTATGAAGGTTTCTGGTCCACGACGGGTGGCGGCGGTCGAGCGGGTAATCAACATTCGAACACAGTCCAGTTACTTTACTAATTTCATTCATACTACGATATATACATGCACTCTAGCGGTAACGCCCCTGCAGTCTACGAATTCTAACATAACGCGGAAGCCGGGTGACTGATGTGGACGACGCCTGGCGACCGCTTACTTTCATTCCGCGTGGCCAGCTACACCCGCAGCCGGCGTCTCACCCGTGGCGACGCAGCGGAGGCGGGAATGAGTGATGTAAAATGTAAAACTAAAAGTAAAGAATACAGGTTTCATAGTATCAAGTCATCTTTCATTTATTTTTCCTTCATACTGGGCCAAACATTGTATAATGTCATAGTAACTCCAATTTACGCTAAATTCTTGTCTCACCTTGTACAAAGAAAGTTTTTGTAAGCGATTTACACTTTTCGTATGTATCTACTATTAAGAAGGTAACTATACTTCAATTTCTTTGAAAAAATCAAAATGGTCGAAACGAAAATTTACTACTTCTTGTCAATTTTAAAACTTTTTGGCCCAAACAGTTTTGTGAATATATTCCGTGAGAATCAACAACTCCACGTATGGGTTTGAAAAAATAATAATTTTTCAAAACTCAAAAATGACGAACAAGATGAAAAAATTATGTTTAGCAAATTATATTTATCGACTGAACTCAGCACGTCAATATATGTCATGAAACAAATTTTCAGCCCCCTGTTACTTTCTTGAAACCGGGGTGAAATTTCACCGGTACCTCCCCTTAAAGCTCGCGTCCGCGTTCTATATAAACTGCCTGTTATACAGGGATCGCTGCGAGCATCAAAAACAGCAGGTTTATATAAATCTGTCATTGGCCAAACAGACTTCTTACTAAATACACTACCCGATATGAAGCACCAGAAAACAAGGGCGGGTGCCAATGTAGCTCGTACACCTACAGACAATCGGCAGATATTTAAATGATTAAACTTCTAATTACATGAGACAGGCGGAAAGGGCACAAGACTGCGTTAGAGTTACACGTGTTTATTGTTATACCACATATAATAGGGTACATAAGCGGGGCACAAAATGTTGGATATTGAGTGATCGCTGAAAGGACACGAAGCTGCCGCATGTTCTTATGAGACATCGTTATCAGCAACTCACAGAGTTTTGTAACGGTCCTCACTGCGAGTCTGCAGTACACTAGCAGGCTGAATCGTGCAACATCCAGATATGTAAGGCACTCGGATATGGCAGTTTCTCCGTATTAGACTGCATGGGAACGTGAGGGCAGGCGCAGACTCACTGCCAAGTTGGCATCCACCCTGACCACTACAAGGTGGCATTGCCGTATTGTGCACCAACCACACTGTAAGCCCTGCACATTTGCGCCTGCCATCAGAGAGCAAGTTATGGGACTCCTTGCAATATTCTGTGTCATCCTGTACCATTGCTCGGAGACTAGCAGCAGCCAGACCACGGAATTATCGTCCCATACGTTCGCTGCCGCTAACGTAACACAAGCGGCTGCGTTTGGAGTGGTGCTGTGACCGACCGAGAAGTGTGGACCACACTGCAGAACGGTGTCACACTGCGTTCAGCGATGATCATCGACGCAGAGTATGACGAGAGGTCCCATTCTTCCACTGACTTCAGGTCACGGCTCGTAGTGACGGAGACAATTTTGCTGCCACAACGGTACGTCACGAACATCCTGCATCTTCGTGTGTTAACTGTCCTAATACAGTACCGTCGTGTTATTCCTCAACATGACATGCTCGTCCACACATGGAACATGTTCCTATCAACGTGTCCAGAATGTTGAGGTACTACCTGTGCTCAGGTAGATTCCCAGCTCTGTCCTAGACAGTAGACGTGTTGGTCCAGCTCTGATATCATCCCAGTTTTATTTATTTATCGCATGGCAAAACACACGCAAAGATTACAAAACTACTACATGTCAACAAAATTACACAAATGACAAAAAATGAATACAGGTATCAAGATCTTTTATGAATTTTACTACACCACTCGTTGCTGTCAGGAAATCTTCGAAAGAGTCCTTGTAGACAAGTGCGTAACGAGTTCATAAAACATTAGCAACGGACTCTCGTTCCGCACCACATTTACAAGATGGTGATGATTTGCCCCACTTGTGGAGTGTGTCTGCACATCTTCCATGGCCCGTTCGGATGCGGTTCGGGGTAGACCAAATTACCCGCGGCTTGTCAAATCCAGAGAGTTTCTTCTGGATTCAGGGCAGTTTCAAGCATTGTGGAGGACGGTTTTGTTGCCAGCAGCGTTTCCATTCATCGATGGAACTGAATTCAATTTCTTTGAGAGTCCTGGTTGTGATAAGAGCGTGATGTCTTGATCTTGGTCTTTTACGCTCCGCAGGGAATACATCGTTTAATACTGGAAGACCGATGTTATTAGCAATTTTCTGGTACTCATGTAGTAGCAGAGGGCAATGATTGTTCGCGTCCGTGACATTCATTAAGTCACGCGTGTCCTCTGGGTGATGGTAAAGAACGGTCACTTCAAGGCAAATATCCAAAGCTAAGATGAACAGACAGCTAGAAAATCTCCAAAACCATCCAGAAGTTCAAGGATGGGGCACAACAGCTGCGGACCACCTTTCCTCAGAAGAAGACACAACAGTTTTATGACACCATTCGCAATCGAATTAGTGCATGCATCCAGTATAGAGGGGGTGCAACGTCATACTCATAAGTAGGCTCATACAGCCAAGTTGTTTATAAATGTGAGTCGATTTTATAATCACTACAATAGCATCACTTATCCTCTTCATCCGTGAAGTTTCGTTTCTCCTCCTCCTCCCTTTATCCTTGAAAGAATCCTGCTCCGTCTCTAATGAACATGTTCTCGACAAGAGTTAAAACCTAATCTACCTTCCTATTTGCTTTTATTTTTGTCAGGGAGTGTCTACTCAGTTTCATTAATCACTCACACTCTCGTTCAACACTGAAGCGCCAAAGAAACTCGTATATGCATGCCTATTCAAATTCAGAGAGATGCAAACATGCATAACAGCGCGCTGCTGTCGACAACGCCTTTATAAGACAACAAGTGTCTCGCGCAGTTGTCAGATTGGTTACTGCTACTACAATGGCAGGTTATCAAGATTTAAATGAGTTTGAACGTGGTGTTACAGTCGGCGCACGAGCGATGGGACACAGCATCTCCTAGGTAGCGATGAAATGGGGATTTTCCCGTACGACCATTTAACGAGTGTGCAGTGAATATCAGGAAGCCGGTAAAACATCAAAACTCCGACATCGCTCCGGCCAGGAAAAGGTACTGCAAGAACGGGACAAAAGACGACTGAAGAGAATCGTCCAACGTGGTAGAAGTGCAATCCTTCCGCAAATTGCCGCAGATTTCAATGCTGGGCCATCAACAAGTGTCAGCTTGCGAACCATTCAACGAAACATCATCGATATCGGCCTTCGGAGCCGAAGGCCCGCTCGTGTACGCTTGATGACTGCACGATACAAAGCTTTACTCCTCGCCTCGGCCTGTAAACAATGACACTGGACTGTTGATGGCTGGAAACATCTTGCCTGGTCAGACGAATCTTGTTTCAAATTGTATCGAGCGAATGGACGTGTACAGCTATGAAGACAACCTCATTAATCCATGGACCCTGCATATCGGCAGGGTACTGTTCAAGCTGGTGGAGGCTCTGTAATTGTGTGGGGCGTGTGCAGTTGGGATGATATGGGACCCCTGGTACGTCTAAATACGACTCTGACAGATGACACGTACGTAAGCATCCTGTCTGATCACCTGGAACCATTCGTGTCCGTTGTGCATTCCGACGGATTTGGGCAATTGCAGCAGGACAATGCGGTGCCCCAAACGTTCAGAATTGCTCCAGAGTGGCTCTTCTAAGTTTAAACACTGCCACTGGCCACCAAACTCCCCAGACATGATCATTTTTGAGACTAACTGGGATGCCTTGCAACGTGCTGTTCAGAAAAGATCTCCACCCCCTCTTAATGTTATCGATTTATGGACAGCTCTGCAGGATTCATGGTGTCAGTTCCCTCCAGAACTACTTCAGACATTAGTCGAGTCCATATCACGTCGTGTTGTGGCAGTTCTGCGTTTTCGCGGGGGCCCTATAAGAAATAGTTCCTTTGGCTCTACGGCGTATATTAACACTGCCACTTACGGTTTAGACATTTACTCACCAACAGATGTTCTACAACAAGAATAATAATAAGTAGATTTGAAACGTTCCTTTCGTCTGCCCACGCCCCGAGTCGCACTCACGGCCTCCCCCCGCCCCCCCCCCCCCCCCCCCCCACCCAGTAGCCACGCACTCTTCGGGCGCACAAGACAAATTACGCGACTTACTGCTCCCCAGAATTATTAGGAAGTGTATACTGGCTGACCGGAATCAATTCTGTGAACTATTACACCCACTAAACCAGTTTATATAAGAGCAGTCAGCATCACTTTGACCCGCCAGAAAGGGTTAAACTTTTCACAACTATGATATCGATAATTAAAAGTACTGTAGCTCCCTAATTACTATCAGCAAGACTCCGTCCGACTGGAGTGTAGACACTGCGAAATAGTTCATCCACCGTCGCCAACTACTTACTGTTGTTGTTGTGGTCTTCAGTCCTGAGACTGGTTTGATGCAGCTCTCCACGCTACTCTACCCTGTGCAAGCTTCTTCATCTCCCAGTACCTACTGCAACCTACATCCTTCTGAATCTGCTTAGTGTATTCATCTCTTGCTCTCCCTCTACTATTTTTACCCTCCACGCTGCCCTCCAATACTAAACTGATGATCCCTCGATGCCTCAAAACATGTCCTACCAACCGATCCCTTCTTCTAGTCAAGTTTTGCCACAAACTTCTCTTCTCCCCAATCCTATTCAATACCTCCTCATTAGTTATGTGATCTACCCATCTAATCTTCAGCATTCTTCTGTGGCACCACATTTCGAAAGCTTCTATTCTGTTCTTGTCCAAACTATTTATCGTCCATGTTTCACTTCCATACATGGCTACACTCCATACAAATACTTTCAGAAACGACTTCCTGACAAATCTATACTCGATGTTAACAAATTTCTCTTCTTCAGAAATGCTTTCCTTGCCATTGCCAGTCTACATTTCATATCCTCTCTACTTCGACCATCATCAGTTATTTTGATCCCCAAATAGCAAAACCCCTTTACTACTTTAAGTGTCTAATTTCCTAATGTCATTCCCTCAGCATCACCCGACTTAATTCGGCTACATTCCGTTATCCTCGTTTGTACTTGGAAGAGCCAACTACTTACTAGCAATACAAATTTACAAGTAAATCTGCAATCTTTGTGATAACTTCACATGTGGCAAATTCTTTTTGGTGTGTGTGTGTGTGTGTGTGTGTGTGTGTGTGTGTGTGTGTGTGTCGTGCTTTGCACAATATGGTGATGTACAAATTACGTAAGTGCTGGATATATTTTGGAATATTCGAAAAACACAATCCTGCAACTTCGCAACAAAATCGCGCGGAATTTTCGACGGCAACAACACACCAAAAATACTTCGCCACAGTGGAAGAATAGAAATCGAAAACGGACGCTAATGTAAAGTGTATCTTGAAAATCATGTGAACAGCCGTCTGATGATGAACTTGCCAGTTCGAAACCGGTAACGGCGCAATTTACCTAAATAAACAGCAGTATCAATAGTGGCGCGTTGCTGTTCTTCTTTGTAAGAATTAACCTACGTTACAAATTCAGGAGATACAAAGTCATCAACAATGAGCTGCGTGAAAATGAAAATGCAGGGAGAAATTCACTAGAGACACAGGTGGACTATGTGTGCAAATACGGGTGAAATATGTTAAATATACGTGACATCTGCGTACACGGCTGATACCGCGCATAAGAAGCTCCTCCGAAATACCTGGATCGATTTCAACCAATCTTCGTACATATTACTCAGTGGTTGCAAAGAAATACTGAGAGGGTGAAAACTAGCAAACTTCTATTGGGGTGGGGGTGATGCACAGAGAAGGGTGGGGAAGGTGGGTGTGGACAGAGAGAGAGGGGGGAGGGGGGGGAGGGGGGCGGAGGAAGCAGATGAGGAGAGGGAAGAGACAGGCAGGACGACGACGAGGAGGAGATGGATTAAAAGAAGATTGGAATAAATACATACTCGAGCAACGCTGGGTAGTGAGTTACTATTTTATAAAAAAGAATAGGATATATGCGGCTACACTCCAAATCACGCTTAAGTGCCCGGCGGTGTTCATCGAACCACCTCCACAATTATTCTCTATTATTCCACTCGCGAACAGCGCGGAAAACAAGAACACCTATATCCTTTCGTGCAAACTCTGACTGCCCTAATTTGATTATTATGATCGTTTCGTTCTGTGTAGGGTCGCGTCAACAAAGTATTTTCGCATTCGGAGGAGAAAGTTGGTGATTGAATTTTCGGGAGCAGATCCCATCGCAACGAAAAACGTCTTTGTTTTAATGATGTCCAACCCAAATCCTGTTATCATGTCCGTTACACTCTTCCGAACTTTCTCGAGGTACTCCGTTAATCCTATCTGGTAAGAATCCCACACCGCGCAGGATTACTCCAAAACAGAACGGACAAGCGTACTGTATGCAGCCTCTTTAGTAGACCTGTTGCATCTTCTAAGCGTTCTGCTAATAAAATGCAGGCTTTGGATCGCCTTCCTCATAACGTTTTCTAACTGTTCTTTCCCATTTCAGTTGTTCGTAATTGTAATTCCTAGGTATTTAGCTCAATTTATAATCTTTAGATTTGATTGACTTACTGTGTAAGTGAAATTTAACGGAGTACTTTTAGCACTCATGTAGATGATCTCACACTTTCCATTATTTAGGGTCAGCCGTCAATTTTCGCACCGTATAGATATCTTTTATAAAACGATTTGCAATTTGTTTTGAAATTCTGATGATTTTACTTCACGATAAGAGACAACATCATCTGCTAACAACGTAAGACGGCTGCTCAGATTGTTTCCTAAATCGTTAATATAAATAAAGGAATAGCAAATGGCTTATAACACCACACTGGGCAACGTTTGAAATCACTTCTGTTTTAACCCGATAACTTTCAGTCGTCAGTTACTAAGAACTGCGACCTCTCTGACAGGAAATCACGAATCCAGTTGCAAAACTGAGACGATATTTCATAGGCACCCAGTTTGATTACAAGCCATTGTGAGGTACAGTGTCAACAGCCTTCTGGAAATCTACAAATGCAATTTGAAATCCCTTGTCGATAGCACTCAACACTTCATGAATCCGTGTTGACTGTCTGTCAACAGACTGTTCTCTTCGAAGTAATTCATAGTGTTCGAACTCCACTGGCCTATGCAACTTTCCAGTCTCTGGGTACGGATCTTTCGTCAAGCGAGCAGTTGTATATGATTGGTAAGTATGGAGCTATTGCGTCAACATACTCTGAATGGAACCTGACTGGTATTCAGTCTGGACCGGAAGACTTGCTTTTATTAAATGATTTGAGTTGCTTCACTATTCCGAGGATATCTGCTAAGTTATTCATGTTGACAGCTGTTCCTGTTTCGAACTCTGGAATATTTACTTCGTCTTCTTTGCTGAAGGTATTTCGGAAGGCTGTGTTTAGTAACTCTGCATTAGCAGAGGTGTCATCGATAATATTCCCATTGATATCGCGCAGAGAAGCCATTAATAGCGTCTCGCCGCTAGCGTACTTTACAAACGGCCAGCCTCCTGACTTCAACTTTTATAGTCCTGTCTTCCTCAGTTGCGTGTAATATTACGGTATATTAATAATTTTTACTTATGGACCCTCTGACAGCAACTGAATGAAACAATTTTAGTGCCATACGCGTTTCGCCTTTATTTTCTGCAAGGCATCATCAGTGGCCTGGAATATGTACATATGTTAGCTATTTTATTTACATTTTTGTCATTGTGCCTATAGGTTATAAACAGTTCTGGTGGTTGGTATTTCCTATTAAGTAGTAATGTTTTGAACTGCACTTACAGGTTGCGTGGACAATTTCCTACATATTACGTTCCTGTTGCATTTTTAGTGTTGTTCTTCTTCTTATGAACGCCAATTTGCGGTTTTTTCCCCCATTCCACAACACTATGCACTGAACGCTTGTTTTAAAGCAATGTTTTGGTTTCTGTTGCCCTCTGTCAAATGTTTTTGCCAAAGATCGAATGTTATTGCCAAACTTATGAGTGTAACTTTTGAAGTTTGATAAGATAACCACAAATGAAAGTTTCAAAATCATATATTGGTACAGATATGTGGATGACATTATTTGTCTGGTAGATGAGCCAAGTGAAAAAATAGATGAACTCCATTCAGAAATAAATAAAGCTCATCAGAACATAAAATTCACACTTGAAAAAGAAAATCAAATAAATTTTCTTGACATTACAATTAAAAAAGAAAATGGTAAACTTACATTTAACATCTTTAGAAAACCAACAGCCACAGACACAATAATACATTCCACATCCAACCACCCCCACAGCCAGAAACTTACAGCACAAACACACACACACACACACACACACACACACACACACACACACACAAATGCATACACCAACAGACCACAGATACTTCAAAAGTTACACTCATAAATTTGGCAATAACATTCGATCTTTGGCAAAAACATTTGACAGTCGGCAACGGAAACCAAAACATTGCTTTAAAACAAGCGTTCAGTGCATAATGTTATGGAATGGGGAAAAAAACCGCAAATTGGCGTTCATGAGAAGAAGAACAACACCAAAAATGCAACAGGAACGTAATATGTAGGAAATTGTCCACGCAACCTGTAAGTACAGTTCAAAACATTACTACTTAATAGGAAATACCAACCACCAGAACTGTTTACAACCTATAGGCACAATGACAAAAATGTAAATAAAATAGCTAACATATGTACATATTCCAGGCCACTGATGATGCCTTGCAGAAAATAAAGGCGAAACGCGTATGGCACTAAAATTGTGTTTCATTCAGTTGCTGTCAGACGGTCCATAAGTAAAAATTATTAATATACCGTAATAAGACTCCTGACTTATTTAGCGGGACCAGAAACCCCACTACCCCATTGCGTATGTCGAGGAATCTACAGCCTATACGGTTGCAGAACCGTCTGAGCTTCTGATTCAGATCTTCCATTTTGGCCGGCTGGGGTGGCCGAGCGGTTCTAGGCGCTACAGTCTGGAACCGCGCGGCCCCAGTTCAGGGCAGTTTCAAACACTGTGCAGGGCAGATTTGTTGCCAGCTGCGTTTCCGTTCATCGATGGAACTGAATTCAATTTCCGTGAGAGTCCTGGCGTGATGTCTAGATCTTGGTCTTTTTTCGCTCCCTACAGTCTGGAACCGAGCGACCGCTACGGTCGCAGGTTCGAATCCTGCCTCGGGCATGGGTGTGCGTGATGTCCTTAGGTTAGTTAGGTTTAAGTAGTTCTAAGTTATAGGGGACTGATGACCTCAGAAGTTAAGTCCCATAGTGCTCAGAGCCATTTGAACCATCTTCCATTTGGCTCTCTACCACAGGTCCGCAATCAGCCCTGTCGACTACGCAGCAAATGGTGAGCTTAGCTTTCATCTCGCAAGCAAGATTAGCTGCATTTACCACGTCAGACAGTCGCTCGAAACCACAGAGATCCAAAGAGACACACATCATTGGTCCCGACGTGAGCCACGAGCTGAAGCTGGCTGGCTGCACAATGCGGTCTTCATGGCACCCGGAAGGTCCTGTTCCACGTCTGGAAGGACTCCGCGCGGTATGCACACGGAGTGCAAACTGCTTTCTTCCTCTCCTTGCCAGCCATGTCCCTAACGGCCCCAAAACGCGCTTAATGTTTCAGCTCCCAACTACCAATAATTCCACCCCTTTTGACTGCCCAGATCTTGCAGACTGAGACGTTTCCTCTGTAACAAGACAAGCGACTGCGTCCAGCTAAAGGACAGTGTCAGCCACTGACAGCACCTGCAACCTGTTTGTAAGATTAACCAGGGTGACATCACGTTCGGCCCTCTGGGAAGTATTTTGAAGCTTGCCATGCCCCTAGGTGACACCCCATTTGACGAAAGGTCAGGAGTCAACCTCAATGCAAGCAGTAACTGGGTTGGCCACAGGTGCAGACGTTCATTGGACCCCCACAGCCGACCCACAACAGTGATGCCCATCCACTGCAGACTCAACCTGTGTAACCGATCTCAATACACCCTGGAGATGAGCGCGAAGTGTCACCAACTCAGCCCGCATCTGTACACAGAAATCACAGTCGCTATCCATACTGAAGGTGGTGGAAAACAACGCTACACAAAAAAACAAACGGCTATCGACACGAACTGCGGAACTATACTGTACACACTGACGAAAACGCTGTCATCGTGTCTATTAAATATTAAACTAACACGGAGAAATTACAAAATTAAAGTACCACAGCACATAGATGAAACTACACTCCTGGAAATGGAAAAAAGAACACATTGACACCGGTGTGTCAGACCCACCATACTTGCTCCGGACACTGCGAGAGGTCTGTACAATCAATGATCACACGCACGGCACAGCGGACACACCAGGAACCGCGGTGTTGGCCGTCGAATGGCGCTGGTTCTGAGCACTATGGGACTTAACATCTGTGGTCATCAGTCCCCTAGAACTTAGAACTACTTAAACCTAACTAACCTAAGGACATCACACACATCCATGCCCGAGGCAGGATTCGAACCTGCGACCGTAGCAGTCGCGCGGTTCCGGACTGAGCGCCTTAACCGCTAGACCACCGCGGCCGGCTCATCGAATGGCGCTAGCTGCGCAGCATTTGTGCACCGCCGCCGTCAGTGTCAGCCAGTTTGCCGTGGCATACAGAGCTCCATCGCAGTCTTTAACACTGGTAGCATGCCGCGACAGCGTGGACGTGAACCGTATGTGCAGTTGACGGACTTTGAGCGAGGGCGTATAGTGGGCATGCGGGAGGCCGGGTGGACGTACCGCCGAATTGCTCAACACGTGGGGCGTGAGGTCTCCACAGTACATCGATGTTGTCGCCAGTGGTCGGCGGAAGGTGCACGTGCCCGTCGACCTGGGACCGGACCGCAGCGACGCACGGATGCACGCCAAGACCGTAGGATCCTACGCAGTGCCGTAGGGGACCGCACCGCCACTTCCCAGCAAATTAGGGACACTGTTGCTCCTGGGGTATCGGCGAGGACCATTCGCAACCGTCTCCATGAAGCTGGGCTACGGTCCCGCACACCGTTAGGCCGTCTTCCGCTCACGCCCCAACATCGTGCAGCCCGCCTCCAGTGGTGTCGCGACAGGCGTGAATGGAGGGACGAATGGAGACGTGTCGTCTTCAGCGATGAAAGTCGCTTCTGCCTTGGTGCCAATGATGGTCGTATGCGTGTTTGGCGCCGTGCAGGTGAGCGCCACAATCAGGACTGCATACGACCGAGGCACACAGGGCCAACACCCGGCATCATGGTGTGGGGAGCGATCTCCTACACTGGCCGTACACCACTGGTGATCGTCGAGGGGACACTGAATAGTGCACGGTACATCCAAACCGTCATCGAACCCATCGTTCTACCATTCCTAGACCGGCAAGGGAACTTGCTGTTCCAACAGGACAATGCACGTCCGCATGTATCCCGTGCCACCCAACGTGCTCTAGAAGGTGTAAGTCAACTACCCTGGCCAGCAAGATCTCCGGATCTGTCCCCCATTGAGCATGTTTGGGACTGGATGAAGCGTCGTCTCACGCGGTCTGCACGTCCAGCACGAACGCTGGTCCAACTGAGGCGCCAGGTGGAAATGGCATGGCAAGCCGTTCCACAGGACTACATCCAGCATCTCTACGATCGTCTCCATGGGAGAATAGCAGCCTGCATTGCTGCGAAAGGTGGATATACACTGTACTAGTGCCGACATTGTGCATGCTCTGTTGCCTGTGTCTATGTGCCTGTGGTTCTGTCAGTGTGATCATGTGATGTATCTGACCCCAGGAATGTGTCAATAAAGTTTCCCCTTCCTGGGACAATGAATTCACGGTGTTCTTATTTCTATTTCCAGGAGTGTATATAATTCAGTCCCGGTTCCGAACTCGTAAAATGTCACAAAATCGGTTACTTCCCTATTGCTGATGTTTCTCGGCCGGCGGCTGCTGCCTGCCTGACTCGCTGACTAATGCCAACGAGCGACCACTAGCTTTCAAAACAAACGAACAAACGGCCATCGACACACGGAACGAAACTCTACTGTAGACACTGACGAAAACGCAAGAGCTGTCTAATAAAGTAGATTGGCATGCAGAGATTCAAAAGCTAAACTACCAAAGAACACATATGAAACTAGATTATTCGCTCTTGGTTAGGAACTGGCAAAATTTAAGAACCTTCAACATCGCAGCGCGTCAGCAATCGTTGGTTAATATATTAAAAAACTAGAAACCCGCCTCGATTGCGAAAAAATCACCTAGTGTTAACTTAGGTTTCGGCGTAGATAACTATACCTTCTTCAGAACAATAAAACCCACAAGTGCCTAAGAAGACCTTTGCAATGATTAAAAGAACACCATAGCTATACATTTATAAACGAAAAAAAGGAAAACACAAACAGTACATATGTACAAAGTCTAAACCGTTACTTAACTTATGGCGGGTCATGGCCCATCGAACATAGGCCGGTGTGAGGTGGAGGTTACACCATTAAGTTAAGTAACGGTTTACACTTTGTACATATGTACTGTTTGTACTGTTTTTTTCGTTTATAAATGTATAGCTATGATGTTCTTGTAATCATTGACAAAGGTCTTCTTAGGCACTTGTGGGTTTTATTGTTCTGAAGAAGGTGTAGTTATATACACCGAAACCTAGGTTAACACTATGTGCTTTTTTCGCAATCGAAGCGGGTTCCTAGTTTTTTAATAAACTTGCAAAATGTCACGGTTTATTTTCCACCACAAAAGGAAACGCGAGGACTGCGTCCATTAAATTAACACGCAGGAATACAACTACCAAACCAAAGCACACAGATGGAACAATATAGCTCACTCCAGTTTACGAACTCGCAAAGTGTTACATGCTGCTTTCTCTTGCCCTGCGGCTGCTGCTTATAGCTATGATCAAAAGTAACGGTTTTTTTTTAATTCTGAAGGCTTTACACATCCGGTTTTCAAATGTTTTTATCTTGTTGGCACACATATTACTGATGTATGTTTCAATTTTCAGCTGTTGCGAATGCTTGGTTTACTCTTGACAGTCGAAAAGGTCGTGTGTGTTTTCGAGTGCTCAGCCAGTTTTACTTTCGAAAATAATGGATCAGAATTTGCTTTCAATTTTGTTTCAAAAATTGAATGAAGTACAGCACCGCTTCCGAAATGTTGACTCAAGGTTTTGGCAACTCTACTATGAGTAAGACAAGAGTTTAAGGGTGGTATAAAGGTTTCAAAGAGGGTCGAGAAGAAGTACAAGACGACGACCGTACTGGACGCCCTAGCACGTCCATTACCGACGACAATGTGGAAGAAGTAAAGAAAATGGGTCTGGGAAATCGCCGAATCACCATCAGAGAGGTTCCTGATGATGCTGAAATGTCCTTTGGCTCAAGCCAAGCAATTTTTTCGGATGCTTTGGTCACGAAATGTGTAGCAGAAAAGTTTATTCCGAAATTGCTGAATCTCGATCAAAAACGACGTCGCGTAGACATCGCTCAAGAATTGCCGAATGAAGTCGACAATGATCCAGAATATAATTGCGTAGGCTTCCGCGGCCAGAGTCAGTTGAAATTAAAGTTTTCTGTACATCGTACCGCGTCATAACGTAAAAAAAAAAAATTCGACTGGAGAAACCAGCTTTTCGGAAATGGTTACAGTGACTCTCTTCCGGGTTTTCAGTAGACGAAGAAAAAGGCCACTGCAACCGTGGCCGAAACGCTGGTTTCTCCAGTAAAGTTCTTTACGTTATGATGCGGTACGATACTCAGAAAACTTTTATATCAACGACCCAGAACTTCTAAAGGAGGTCACAACAGATGACGAAACATGTATCTACGGGTATGACGTCGATACCAAAACCCAATCGTCCCACTGAAAACTGGCTGAACAGGCAAGTCCGAAAAAAGTTCAACAAGGTCGATTACAGGTGAATGTTCGTCTCACGGTTTTCTTTGATTACTATATGATAGTGCAACCTGAGTTCCTTCCTCATGGTCATACGGTCAATAAGGAATACTGTGTGGAAATTATGCGTCGAAGAAAACGAGCACTATTGTGGCAAAACCACTCGTGAAAACTGTATCACGATAATACTTCCGTTCACACCTCAAGGCTTGTTGGTGATTTTTTGCAAAAGCCTTTATGTTGCCTCAGCCAACGTATTCGCCGGACATGGCTCCCTGCGAGTTCTTTCTATTTTTGAGGCTGAAGCGAACCATGAAAGGACGGCGTTTTGCCATAATTAATGAGACAAAAACAGAATCGCTCAAGGAGCTCCACGCCTTAGCAAAAGTGAGCTCCACAAGTGCTTCCGAGACTGAAAAAAAAACCGCTGGCACAATTGCACTAGATTTGAGGGAGATTACTTTGAATGGGAGAAAGCAAAAAACAGAATGGATGCCCAACATCAAGGACAATATAATGTAGTTAAACACCGAAAATAGAACAATGAACCGCATGTACAGCTTTAAATATCTTGGAGAGTAGATTACAATCAATGGGCCAGATAAAAAAGCTATGAAAGCAAGAGCTAGAAAAATCAAAATAACTTTCCAAAGCATAAGAAATATTTACAACAGAGTGTATGTTTTTCAGAAGTACAAAACTTTATGATAACATCCCAAAACCTGTATGAAGGGCTTTCAATAAGCAATGCAACACATTTATTTTCTGAAAGTACGTTCACTTCATTCAGGATTCCAACAACGGTATTATTCGCCAGTCTTTTGGCTACAAAACCCTATTTTTCAACATAATCTCCGTTCAATGTGACAGCCTTTCGCCACCTTAATGGGAGGCCTATGGGCCCGCATGGTACCACTCTACTGGCCAACCTCGGAGCCAACGTCTTAATGCATCAATAATCTCCCCATTATCCACGTACTGGAGTGCATCCTTGATTGGGCCAAACAGATGGAATTCGGGAAGGTGCGACATCCTGCAACACACGTTCGAGTGCCCCAACTGGTGGATGAATGTGTCAGCGCTACCAAGAGAGACGTCCAGTTCAACAGCGAGGTCTTTGACTGTGATCCGTCGACAACTTCGAATAAGAGTGTCCGCACGTTCCAACACTGCAGGAGCCATAGCTGTGTGCAGCCAGTACGCGAGAGATCAGACAGATTTGCGTGACATTATTGCGATGACGAAAGACGCCTCGCCCAATGACTTACCGTGCTTTTGTCCATTTCCGAGTCTCAGTTGAGATTCTGCAAAGGCCTATGAATATCTGCGATCCTCTTATTTTATGCCAAAAGAAACGACAGCTCTCTGTCTGGAACGCACCTCCATTACAGACGCCATTTTGAAGGGTAAGTATAGCGCCGCCAGCAATCGGAAATTCATGAGACTATAGGGGCTGAAGCGGCAAGATTCCACGAAGTCCCACATCCGCATTTTTTCAACCGAAACTGGCCGACAAAAAAATGGGTTGCGTTACTTACCGAACGCTTCTCGTATATGCATCTGAGTGCGTGTTTACTAATGGAATTAGAATGAAGAGAAAGAAAGATCTTACACAAAATAATCATTCCAAATTATAAAAACTGGATTATATTATGTATAGGCCTTTACGGGGGCGCCTGGTAAGCGAGTCTGAGATGGTGAGTCCCGCAGACAACCGGTAACAGAGTTGTCATTGAGGTTGACGCAGGTAAGACCTTTGTGGCCACCGCCGAGGAGGAGAGCGAATCTGAACGGAAGTCGCCAGAATTCCAATCTACCTGCCACAGTGCGCATTCACACTGGCCGATTAGAGTGAACGGCCAAAGACGCAGACATATCGTCACGAATATATATGAATATGAATGATACACACATAGCAAATAGCCTTGTACAAAATTCAGACTCACCTTTCCACAGAGAGTCTCACGTCGGAATTACGAATAATACGACCTCAACTTTTTGTACAGTACTTCATAGCTTATAACAAGTTCAAATTGTATAAATACGATAATTATATGAAAATTAGGAACTGCGATACCAAAACAGATATAAGACCTAGGGAGGTCTACCGGAACTCACCATGACCAGTAGTGTACACAAATTTATTTAGCTGGCAGGCACGAAGGCGTGCTGATGAATTTAATTACTTAATTCATTATAGAAAACAATCAATTGCTTAGACAGATACAACAATGTATCTTCGGATAAGACACTAACTTAAGAAATTGGCTTAGATACAGACATTTCATTACGTAAGGACCAATTAATTAACATGATTAAATGGAGGAAGTAATATTCTTGATAGCGGAGAACTGTATAGAAAGGAGTAATTTTGTGTGCAACAACAACAAAAGGAGGAGAAATTCTGTAAGACAGATATCATAAACGTAATATCATCATTAGAAATAAGCAGTATCCTATGTTTTGTTTCCAAAGATCGCAACGTGCGATTCAGTCAATGAACTATATCTCCAATAATATTAGTTATAGAAATAAGATCGAGGCATGAAGATCAATTTTAGTTTGAAGTTAGTTTCCACTAAATTTCCATTATTCCTGAGCAGTATCCAGTGTGGAACGAGACGACGCTATGTATGAGCTTTTGCAAGAACAGTTCGAACGTTGAACAACGCTGAACCACTAACGGTTTGGGGAGTGTCTATTTCCAGGTGGCATCAAGGTCGTTTCAATTTTCGAGTAGCTACCGTTTTTGAACTTCTTTTCTCCGTATAGAGTACTTGGAACTTAGAAATATTCCGTGAGTATTTGGAAGACTCTTTACTTTAAACGACATGAGCAGCTGTAATCAATAATCTTCATATTTAATAGCTGCTGAATGCTCTATCATTTTATTATTAGAATGAGGCTCGAGCTAATGTTATAAATTATTTGCAAGTGCGAAGACTGTTACGAAAGACTATTGAATTCCAATGAACTTACGCGAATTCATAACGCTGAATAATTTTGAATTATAGTGAACTGACTGATATGAATAGCTGCTTGGTTTGCTCCCTCCTTCAGCACTTGTTGCCGAAGCCTATCGTCTACACAGTGACCAGACAGATATTAGTGGTAATCTGAAGTTGCATCTCATATGAATAAACTTTGTTTTAAAACCGTTGTGTGTCGCCAATCCCCACTTAGATTTCGACTCTACAGCCCTGTATTCGTAAGTTTCAGACAGCAGCAGGTCAACGCTCACTGAATCACAAGGACGTAATATGGCCGTGTATAGTCACCCCCTAAGACAGACCGCGACCCGAATTTGAAGTTACATTGTCCCGCCATACGAACAGCACAGAAATCTGATTACAGAGGCAGAGCGCAGGCTCTACAGAAAAAAAAATCATGCAAGAAATATATTCTAAAATAGAAAAAATTACGGACACAATACGGAAACGCAATTTTGGTTTTGTGGGCACGTGCAAGAATAAATGATTCCAAGTGGACGACACGCATTTTCAACATTTTATACTTGAAACCGAAACCAAGACTACCATTACACGTAAAAAAAAGAAAGAAAGAAAAACCAAGAAGAAATCAATGTATTACCGGAAGACGCGCTAAACAGATTTATCTTCATAACAGCTGCAGTGACCTAAATGACTTTCCGAGGCGAGAAATTAACGACTTGTGGCTAAAGGTCCTATAAACGCCGTACTACACACTGAGAATCCAGATCAAATGGAAAAGAAAATCTGAGATCAAATACCATAATGTCTGTGAGCGTATCGTGATCCTCAGATGGCGGATTAACGGAAAAATAGTTCAATAAAAATAATGAAAACTGCAACTACATGAATTAACACACAATGTTTTTTTTTCTTTTTGAAACAATAAAAATAAAACCCGGAATATACCAGTACTGAAGAAAAAACTCAATGACGTGTGCAGTACAATAGAAGACAACTGAAATGTCTTTTGTGAAAGACTTTCCTACGGCACTACTTTTTATGGCACCTTTTACAAATATTGGAGCGTGGTCCAAGCTTTTATATAATATCTGTCAAAGATCTTTGGCATCGTATACGGGCCTCACCTCTTCTCCGCCACGGTTATCCTATAATCAATTCAGAGACGTTGAGATTCATATGTGAAACACAAAGACGAATAACAGTTGCTGCTCATGAACTGATCCCGTGGAAATACATAGCCTCTTACGAAGTTGGACTCGTTCAAGCGAGTGAAACGTACACTTATTTATTATTGGTATAATACATTACTGTGACGATTTAATAGTCAATTAACACTTAGAACCAATGAAACTGGCGATGAAAAAAGTGCAGTTCGTGTATTTAAAATACACCTACAGGCTGCTTATGGTGTCGTATTGCATGGCAATATGCGTTCGATACCGACAAGCTACCCGGCGTTACCTGGTTATTTATCCAGTCCAATCTGACAGTAGGCAGGAAAAGTAATGAAATCTGTCTACAGGATTAAAGTTGTGCCGCACATTCCACAGTTACACGTAGCAAATCCGGACGCTACGAATTCGACACTAATACCAGTTGTATTCGATTATCTGCAAATTACACTTCCTTCCCACCCTATCAACCCTCCTAGCGGCGCTTGGAATTTATTTCCTCCACAGTATTTTTACCTAGATACCAACCAATATGTGTTACATATATCCAATCCCATCCCTAAGTGCTTCGGGGAGCTCTGTGTCACGGCTATTTTTTTTTTTTTTTTTTTTTTTTTTTTTTACCAAATGGTTCAAATGGCTCTGAGCACTATGGGACTTAACATCTGTGGTCATCAGTCCCCTAGAACTTAGAATTACTTAAACCTAACTAACCTAAGGACATCACACACACCCATGCCCGAAGCAGGATTCGAACCTGCGACCGTAGCGGTCACGCGGTTCCAGACTGAAGCGCCTAGAACCGCAAGGCCACACTGGCCGGCTTTTTTTACCAGATAGTATGTCATACTTGTAGGAAATTTGGTTTAAATTGTTGCAAGCATTATACAGTTATGATTTAGATGTCACCCCTTCTTAATGCGACTTCACCCTCAGAGAATAAAATTCATCAGAACTGTTACTATTTAGAAGGCCCCGAAAACTATAGAACCGACACGTTTTCTACACGTCTTTCCCTTCACTAACTCCACCTCTTCTCTAAGAGTGCTAGGAGTGTCCCATTTAAACAGTATATGTTTCCAAATAGTAACTCATGCATGTACCAAGTTGGGATGAAATTGCTGCAGCGGTTTCAGATTTTTAATTAGGTATCTCTACTTCCCTACCCCAAAAAATAGGCGTAACTAAATCATCGGAGTATCAGTTTTGGTTGAAACTGCTCGTTAATACTTGGAGTGAGTTATTTGGGGGAAAAAACGGGAACCAGATTCATTTTTGTACATGGTTTCGGCATTACGTTTTCAGATTTCAAATTAGTCAGTAACAGTCTAACTGTGCATCTCAAATGTACTTTCGTGTAGCAAAGTACAAAAGAAGTTGTGCTTCTTTGCATACTTATTGTTTTGTTCGGGAGCTACGCCTGGAACTTCTATACGAAAGAAAGTCAGAAGCTACCTCTAACGACAGATGGAGTACACGCCGACTGGTTCAGTCAGTATCATAATGTAAGAACCGACAAAGGTCAAAGAGAATAAGTGGCAAATACAAAACTGTGGTTTCTGATCTTCCTTTTTACTTGATATTCAGTTCATACACTCCAACTAAATTTCAAGCTTGTACTACTATAGACAGACTTTCGAGTACAATTAGGCATCCATGTGCTCGAACACTCTAGGCTGTGACGATATAATTCTCTGCATCCGCATTTTGCAAGCCACTTTACGGTGTGCCGTGGAAGTGACTTCTTGCGCCAAAATAATTTCCATCCTTTTTCTCGCCCATTCGCGTATGATGGCGTGGGAAAAACAGCGGTCGGTATACCTCTCTGAGATCACGTATCATCTCGAAATTTTAGTAATAATCCTCCACACGATGCGTAACGTCGGTTTTTTAAGCACCTGTCATTGTAATTTGATAAGAATATCAGGAAGACTCTCGTCCTTTCTAAAAGAACCCAAGACCAAATGCGGCACTCTTCACTGGATCATCTTTGTATCATCTATTCATTCCACCTGATGTAAATAGGAGACTTTTTATCACTAACGCGCATCCACGTGGAGAGATGCCAACGACCGTTTCATTCAGCCTTACAATTAAATGGATAGGGAATATTTAATCAATTTAAAATCCAAATCTGGATCGGTCCTGGAGACGTGCACAAACTTCCAATTATCACCAAGTAGTACACAATCCTGATGCTTGCACATTTTATGATCCCTCCACAGGAGAGACAAATATCATATCACCATTTTAGCCCGTCGAGGCATGGAAGTATCATTTACGGTTACAAGTGTCTGTGTCTATACAGTGTGTGTTTATGTTCACGCTGTGGACTCCGCGATAATTGGAACTTCGGGTCGTAACTGTAACGTGTCGGATAACCGTAGGGGCCCACTCGTCATAAGCGAGAAATCCGGGTTCGGGTGCAGGTCTGGCAAAAAATTTTCATCTGTCGCTAACAGCTGACGTCAATACAGATTCGAAAATGCGAATCAAAATCGTAATATTTCTTCAAGTCGTTAATAATGCGTGAGCTTAAAACGTGTTCCACAATTGTGTAACAGATTGACTTCAGCTATACAGGCCTGTAATCAGGCTCATTGTACTCGGTGGTAAAGTACTAGAATACCCATACAAATGTCTTGGGTCCTATCAACTAACAGCCCTAGGATTTAGTTACAACTACGCACATAAAAAAATATTTTTATTACATGCCATTTTTCGGTGTTATCTTCTGACAGTTTATTTTCCATGTGCTGTATGTTCTTTCCTTTTGTCTTATTTCATATTTTTTCAGTGTTCTGTTGAATGTAAGAACATATCTATGAATTTCATTACATTTATCGACGTCACATATCCTGTAGTGTGATTGGCTGTTAGAAGCAAATCAAGGAAGCGCCATGGTAATTACGAGCTTGCAAAGGTAACACGCTATACTTGTTGGTTGTCGTATTTATATCTGCGCACTACAAAAAGATCCAGTTTAATGCTTACACCGTATTTAAGATTATTAAGAACGCGTCCTTTTTTTTACGATTTGCTGCGCGGAAGTTTCGGAAAATGTGACGTCAACGAATAAAACAGTTACCGGAATAGACTTCCTTCGAAGTAAGGTATTTTCGTTTCACGTCGCATCTAGAGCATCAGGTGTTTACGAGGGAAATGGTAATTTTTATGTCTGTAATACGCGAACCTCAGCCTTGAGAAATAAGTCAAGATCCAAT
Organism: Schistocerca piceifrons; assembly: GCF_021461385.2. Taxonomy (NCBI): domain Eukaryota; kingdom Metazoa; phylum Arthropoda; class Insecta; order Orthoptera; family Acrididae; genus Schistocerca; species Schistocerca piceifrons. The sequence continues at coordinate 423,261,485 of NC_060142.1, read as the reverse complement.
TTCAACATGTAATCAATATCAGTTAATGAACTAGTGGCCGTAGATTTACATTTTCTCTCGGAAATAAGGAAGAAGCCAAATTACGTGTTGTTTCGAAGAAACCACCGATTTCGCGTTATCGTCAATGGCGAATTTTCCTGTCGCTACTAACAACTTCTTTCACTTCTGGCTATGTTTTTTAATGTGAAAAACGCAGGGTTTCGCCGTGTTTCAGAGCCCATGTTCAACTGTAGGTTCTCCTATAACTGGCCGTGCAAGTCAGTTCAAAAGCCGAAGAATCACTAACAGGGCCATTCCTAGTGCAGCACAGAGGAGTTGAAACCAAACTTGGCGTTGATGACGGCATTACTGGACTTCTCCAGCGCACAAGTACCGACAGAAGAAAGAGGAAAATCCTCGATGGGCTCTGTAAGCACTGACACACACCGGCTGAGAACGACCGCACGCCGTGTTATCGGTGCGGGGCGCCAGGACGGGCCGTCGCCTCCCGCGTGCCTCCCCTACCATTAGCCCGCGTAGCATGCGCCACTATCTGGGATTATACATTTCGGGAGAAAGCCGGGGGTGGCGCACGCAGGGGGCGACTCGAGGGGGCGGCGAAAGGGACAGTCCGTCCACACTGCAACCGGCGGAGATTGCGCGTTACTTCGTGAACAATGCAGGCCCGCTCTCTGAACAGCATTGTAATCTATGGTTTGGCTGTCAGACACTCAAGAGGGGTGACTGCTGCAACCTCGGTGGGATGTTCTTTCCACAACTCCACACTGCGAAGCCGTTTAAGACTGTGCATATAGCAGTATACAACACGAAAGTCAATTAATCACGCATCAGTGTCGGCGAAAAGCGGACCCATGAAGCCAGTCAACCCAGTGACTATACAGTAATTTCACATCAGCCGGCCAGCAGTCAAGCAGTCATGACAATAGAAGTTTCGTATCGTCATACCTATGAAATCCGTGGCTTTACAAACAACGTGTCTGAACCAAACTAAACAAACACAGACAAAAAAGTTGTGCTGAATAATTCAAACAATGTTGGAGGGGGAGACAATTTAAATGACTGGGGAGTAATAGCGAAGTGAGTCTGACAGGTTTCAATTTTGGGTCCATTCCTACTTTTTATATGCGTGAATGACAGTCCGTTTAAAAGTCGTCAAGCAGCATTGGGATTTTGCAGACGATAACACTGTTATAACAAATCCCACTGGAGAGAAAGAAACAGAATGGCGTTTTTCATAAAATTACTAAGTGGTTTTCTGAAAATGGACTCTCCCCAAACTTTGTAAAACACACTCTACTCATGAAACTTCCTGGCAGATTAAAACTGTGTGCCGGACCGAGACTCAAACTCGGGACATTCGCCTTTCGCGGAAAGTGCTCTTGCCCGCGAAAGGCAAAGGTCCCGAGTTCCAGTCGCGGTCCGGCACACAGTTTTAATCTGCCAGGAAGTTTCATATCAGCGCACACTCCGCTGCAGAGTCAAAATCTCATTTTGGACATTATACTCAGTTCTGCGCAACAGAGGCGTAGCAATAACTGACGTAGCACACGGACAGAAATCAGTAAGAAGAGTAAAATGTTCCAACGTGTTGGATGTACATATAGCTTAAAACTTGGAATGGCAGAAGCATACTACTGAGTCTCCTCATATATTTTGCATACCTCCACTCAATAATGTCTTATGGAATAATTTTCTGAAAACTGAGTAGTAAGAACAATATGAAGTGTGTAACCGTTAGAAAGAAAATAGTGACTGCTAAAAACAGAGTTATAAGAACAATAAAACGTGTTTAATGCAATCATCTTGTAGGTATCTCTTCAAGAGCTTACGCTATTAAGTTTCATCATAAAGAACCCATCGCAATTTGAGAAAAGTAATGGGGTCCATATCCAAAACACTTAAAGGAAACTGACATTCATCACACATAATTAAAGCTGCACTGCCTCAGAACTGAGTTCAATATGCAGTAACAAAAATTTTGCATCATTTTCTCAATAACAAAACGCTTTATACATAGTAAATCAAGTTTTAAGTCTAACCAAAATTAATATCTTGTGGATGAATCATTCTATTCCATAGAGGAATCTTTACTTGTAAACTGGCGGCCTGTAGAAGATTTGCATGAATGTTTGTTCATTGTGTTCATTAATGTTAACACTAATCATGTACATAGAGCGTCTAAGATGATTCGTTCCACATCATTCGCTTAAAGGGATTATTTACCATGCAACATTTACGTGATTTTCTTTTTTCCTTCTTTTATTTCGCTTCACAAATTTCAGTCACGGCTAGCTTTGGATTACGCCTTCACCACAACATTTCAAAATTAACAAATTCAGTGTTTGAGTAGGCGATTGTTAGCTTTATTCGCTCTGCCTATTGAACGGTCCCTCCTCTTTTGAGCGACTGATTCATCTCCGGGGATGGCGCAAAAGGGATACGATAAAACTACATGGGTTGGAAAAAAAATGGAAACCCCAAAAACACAACACATTACCATGCCTAATACGGTGCACCGAAGCAGTTGGACTAAAAACAACTTCCAGTCGTCTCGGAATGTATAAATTCAGATCCTGTATGGTTTTCAGGGGAATCATATACCATTCTTCCTGCAAAATAGTGGAAGGTTCAGGTAACAATGATGGAGGTGCTTAGCAATAACGCACCCTTCAAAGCAGACCACAAATGCTCAATAATATTGAGATCTGGTAATAATTATGGTTACCAGTAGAGATGCAACAATTTATCCTCGTGCTCACAAAAGCAGTCCTGCACGATGCGACCTGCGTGAACAGACGTCCTGCCGACTTGAACACATTATCACCATCGGGGAGTGAACACTGCATCACTGGGTGGACCTGATCAGCCAAAATATTTACATAACCCTTGGAAGTAATGCAACCTTCAGGAGTAACCATGAGGCCTGTGGAATACCACAATATGGCTGCCCAAATTACCACCGAACCCCCGCCATGTTTCACTCTTGGCACGTAAACTCCGCCAGAAGATGGAAACCGGATTAAACATGACACATCCGACCAAATGACATTCTTCCATTGCTCCATAGTCCAGGTTTTACAGCTTTGGTACCATGTCTTCCTGTTGCAGACATTTGTAGACTGAGGAGCGTTTTGGAATTCCAGCTCCCCCTGCAATTCCCTGCTTATGGAGCTCCCTTCACGTAGTTTTGATCCTGACAGGTTTCGCGATTACGATTCAGCTCTACAGTGACTTTTGGAGCAACCGTCCTATTATTTTTCGTCACCATCCCGTTCAATGAGCGTCTGTCATGATCACTCAGCACAAATTGCCGAATGCGATGCGACTTTGCAGATGTTGTTTTTCCACTTTACCTGTATGCGGTATAAATCTTGGATACGGGGCCTCTTGACACACCGAACACTTCGGCTGTCTTGGTTATAAAAGCATCCACCATACGAGCAGCAACATTTTGCCCACTTTCGGGTTCATTTAGCTCCGACATATGTCAACCGTGACTATAAAGAACACTGTTCGACCACGACTGACACTTGCAATGTAATGACGATACTGCATATGGGTCGTTGTGGTCAAATGCAACAGCGCAACTTGCAAGCACGGTTAGCATCAGCATTTACACTGAGGTGACAGAAGTCCTACGATACCTCTTAATATCATGTCGGACCAATTTTTACCCGGCGTACTGCAGCAACTCGACGTGACATTGACTCAACAAGTCGTTGGAAGCCCTTCCAGAAATGCTGAGCCATGCTGCCTCTATAGCTGTTCATAACTGCGAAAGTGTCGGCGGTGCAGGATTCTGTGCACGGTCTGACCTCTCGATTACGTCTCATGAATGTTCGATGGGATTCATGTCAGGCGATCTGGATGGCGAAATCATTCGCTCGAACTGTCCAGAATGTTCTTCAAACCAATCGCGAACGATTATGGCCTAGTGACATGGTCCATTTTCATTCGTACAAACTCCATCGTTGTTTAGGAACATGAACTACATGAATAGCTGCAAATGGTCTAAAAGTAGTCGAGCATAACCAATTCCAGTCAATGACCGGTTCAGTTGGACCAGAGGACCCAGTCCATTCCCTATAAACACAGCCCATACCATAATGGTGCCACCACCAAAGCTTGTTGACAACTTCGGTCAACGGTTTCGCGGGATCTGTGCCACACTCGAACCGTACTATCAGCCCTTACCAACTGAAACTGGGATTCATATGACGAGCCCACGATTTTCCAGTCGTCTAGGGTCCTACCGATACGGTCACGAGCCAATGAGAGGCGCCGCAAGCGATGTCGAGTTGTTAACAAATGTACTCGCGTCGGTCCTCTGCTGCTGCCAAATTTCATCACACTGACCTAACGGATACTTTCGTCGTATTCCCACAATGATCTCTGCGGTTGTTTCACGCAGTGTTGCTTCTCCGTTATCTCTGACAGCTCTACGCAAACGCCGCTGCTTTCTTTCGTTAAGTGAAGGCCATCCGCCACTGCCCTGTCCGTGGTGAGAGATAATGCCTGAAATTTGGTATTCTCGGCGCACTCTTGGCTCTGTGGATCTCGGAATAACGAATTCCCTATCAGTTTCCGAAATGAAATTCCCAGGCGTCTAGCTCCAACTACCTTTCCGCGTTCAATGTCTGTGAATTCCCGCCGGGCGGCCATAATCACGTCGGAAACATTTTCGCGTCAATCTCTTGAGTACAAATGACAGCTCCGACAATGCACTGCCCTTTTATACCTAGTGCACGCGATCCTCCGGCCATATTTATATGTGCATATCGCTATACCACGACTTTTATCACCTCAGTGTAGATTCAAGCATGCACTTCTCGCCGTGTTTCCTTGTCTTTGTTCAACCCTTGTACATGTTTTTCCTACATCTCATTAACCATGGTAATGTGTTATACTTCTGGCGTTTCCATTATTTCTGTTCACCTCCTGTACGTATTATACGAATACAATACGGTGTTGAAAGATGATGATAAATTCATTAACTTATATCCATATTCGATAACATACTAATACACTCCTGGAAATGGAAAAAAGAACACATTGACACCGGTGTGTCAGACCCACCATACTTGCTCCGTACACTGCGAGAGGGCTGTACAAGCCATGATCACACGCACGGCACAGCGGACACACCAGGAACCGCGGTGTTGGCCGTCGAATGGCGCTAGCTGCGCAGCATTTGTGCACCGCCGCCGTCAGTGTCAGCCAGTTTGCCGTGGCATACGGAGCTCCATCGCAGTCTTTAACACTGGTAGCATGCCGCGACAGCGTGGACGTGAACCGTATGTGCAGTTGACGGACTTTGAGCGAGGGCGTATAGTGGGCATGCGGGAGGCCGGGTGGACGTACCGCCGAATTGCTCAACACGTGGGGCGTGAGGTCTCCACAGTACATCGATGTTGTCGCCAGTGGTCGGCGGAAGGTGCACGTGCCCGTCGACCTGGGACCGGACCGCAGCGACGCACGGATGCACGCCAAGACCGTAGGATCCTACGCAGTGCCGTAGGGGACCGCACCGCCACTTTCCAGCAAATTAGGGACACTGTTGCTCCTGGGGTATCGGCGAGGACCATTCGCAACCGTCTCCATGAAGCTGGGCTACGGTCCCGCACGCCGTTAGGCCGTCTTCCGCTCACGCCCCAACATCGTGCAGCCCGCCTCCAGTGGTGTCACGACAGGCGTGAATGGAGGGACGAATGGAGACGTGTCGTCTTCAGCGATGAGAGTCGCTTCTGCCTTGGTGCCAATGATGGTCGTATGCATGTTTGGCGCCGTGCAGGTGAGCGCCACAATCAGGACTGCATACGACCGAGGCACACAGGGCCAACACCCGGCATCATGGTGTGGGGAGAGATCTCCTACACTGGCCGTACACCACTGGTGATCGTCGAGGGGACACTGAATAGTGCACGGTACATCCAAACCGTCATCGAACCCATCGTTCTACCATTCCTAGACCGGCAAGGGAACTTGCTGTTCCAACAGGACAATGCACGTCCGCATGTATCCCGTGCCACCCAACGTGCTCTAGAAGGTGTAACTCAACTACCCTGGCCAGCAAGATCTCCGGATCTGTCCCCCATTGAGCATGTTTGGGACTGGATGTAGCGTCGTCTCACGCGGTCTGCGCGTCCAGCACGAATGCTGGTCCAACTGAGGCGCCAGGTGGAAATGGCATGGCAAGCCGTTCCACAGGACTACATCCAGCATCTCTACGATCGTCTCCATGGGAGAATAGCAGCCTGCATTGCTGCGAAAGGTGGATATACACTGTACAAGTGCCGACATTGTGCATGCTCTGTTGCCTGTGTCTATGTGCCTGTGGTTCTGTCAGTGTGATCATGTGATGTATCTGACCCCAGGAATGTGTCAATAAAGTTTCCCCTTCCTGGGACAATGAATTCACGGTGTTCTTATTTCAATTTCCAGGAGTGTATGAGTAAAAATAAGAATGAAAATAAAATGGCAAATAAAATGCAGCTCATCACACAGAAAGGGAAATACTGCTGATTATGTGTCCAATTATAGTTTATTTTCTGTATTATTTACTAATTAATCAATTTCCATTATTATTGATTTTATTGAACATCTGAGGATGACTTACGTTGGTGAAACCGGTTTTTTGCTAAATATTATAAAAAACTGCGACTGTGATAAAGACTTCCTTATAAATAAACCTCTCGATCACGTGATATTGATTAACGACAGAAATAGGACTTCAGAATTTACCATATCTTTCGGTTAACTTAAAGACATAAAAAAGGAATAATCAACACGTCTAGCGAAACTAACTTTCTGAAGCACGTCGTGTACAATGTTTTCAAAGTGATATTTTTTGGATACCTCAGCTCCTCTCGATCGTAACCAATGAATTAAATATCAAGGAATGGTATAACGTGCGCTTGCAAATAACTGCAAAAAGTACAACGATTAAAATATTTCCAATGTTGAGATCCGTAGCCGGGGACACAATAAGTAAACCTCAGGTGTCGACAGGACTACGAAGCATATACTTACAATGGAAAGTATTTCTACAACATTTTATGATACAGTTACGTTCCACCTCCGTTGCACACCGCGTCAGAAATGCCACGCGATTAATAAATTTACTTACCTAGCTGCAAGCGTCGACAGAAGCTCGAGACCAGCTAGTAGGAAGTTGGCTCCATTGGGGTCGTTGTCGATAGGGTCCCTGACGCCCCCGCAGTAGGCTGCCAGACGGTCCACAACGCCCAAGCTCACAGTGTAGCTGCAACAAGCGGAACACCACCGACGATAGTAAATACGGTTCGAAAAGCACCAACACAAACACAGTTAATTACGTTTTCATCTACTACGGCCGTAAGTTAATCACATTGCTTGCATGCTGACTTGAAAATAAGCAGTTCCGTAAAATATCGACAGACTCATTTAATAAAAGTACGTCACTGGCGGGTGAGCGACAACGGTGTACTGTTTTAACGTTCTAAGGAATTTTAAAACTGCGTTAGTCATCGTCTTAAAATTAAGAGTTATATTTTTAATCACATCGTGGGATTTTTTATTACAATGACTAAGAGAGAGCGTTGGTACATGTAACTATACATCAAACAGCGACAAAATTTCTGCTGTGTGTAGCCCGAGTGGTTAGCGTGCAGAAACAAAGAAGAGCAGTGTGTTCCATGAATAAATACTTACATAACTACATTCTGCCAGATGATGATGTTGCTCCTCTCATATCTCAAGTATGTTATAAGAAGTACTATTATACTCGTACATAGCTGCCGCGATTAGCCGCTTCTCTTGAATGGACCTAGGGTAACCCTTCCCTCATTCCAAAACTAGAAAACGAGCAAAACACAAAATACAACAAAGTGGAGTTCACAAAGCATTCGGTAATGACAACGAGGTTGACAGTGCCATAAAGGAGATAGAACTCGTCCGACTACTGCCGGTATTGTCCATAGTGCAAACGAGCATTCTCGCTGCACTTCGTAACGTTTATCTTTACATCGCTATCCCAGTGCTCTCACTGCACACAACTTCGCCGTCCACGATCAGTCTGCCGGCCACTGTGGCTGAGCGGTTGTAGGCGCTGAAGTCCGGAAACGCGCGATTGCTACGGTCGCAGGTTCGAATCCTGCCTCGGGCATAGATGTGTGTGATTTCCTTAGGTTAGTTAGGTTTAAGTAGTTCTAAGTTATAGAGAACTGATGACCTCAGATGTTAAGTCCCATAGTGCTCAGAGCCATTTGAACCATTTTGAACGATTAGTCTAAAATAAACACAAAAGATCTCTAAGTCTTGAGTACAACGGTTTAATCTTCTGTTATGCCTTAAGCTCATGTTTTGTTTACGAAGAGACAATACAATACTACACTGGTAACATTTGGAAATGTAAAAACATATCTGTAACATTGACTGCCGAGTCTACACAGGTTCTGGGTATCGTGAACGAACAGATCTAGCTGTGTGTCACACGACCGTTGTCTTCAAAAATACAGTTAATCTGATGTGCTGCTCTAAGATGAGACACAACATACTGTATCTGAAGGCAAGCTACTGCTCTCTGGTATTGAATGACGAGAATGTTGACACAAAAAATACATTTTATACGAAAGAGCACGGTGGAACAACCGCACGACAAAAAGAAAAAGACAGGAGAGGAAGAAAAAAAAAACATCGTGCGGATCCGAACATCCCCCAGTTTTCCGGTCTCCCCCTTTTAGGTTGCATCCCCCGCGTCCCTCGGTGCGCGGGCAGTAACCGGGAAGTTTCCGGGCGACCAGCTGTCGCGAGAGGGGTTGAGGGGCGGGCTCCTAAAAAGCTTCTTTAGCCAATATGGTTATTAATGGGCGGGGCACGCGGGCCGGTCTCCGGAATCACTTTGCGCCGGCCGCGCCGCCAGCGCCCCCGCCCCCGCTACGCCCACACCGCTCCCACGTCAGCGAGTGCGCGACCCGCACCCCCAGCCACCCCAATTTGCGCCGGCTGCGCGCGCGGCTCCGAGCTAGCGGCCCGCCTATGAATTTTAATGAAGTCTCCCAGAATGATATTCATAATAACGACGCGGCTGCGTTACACAGCCGCCCCACGGCCCGCCCGCCGCTGTGTACATTCAATTACACGCGACCGCCGCGCCGAGACGGCGAAGGCTCACGTATGTGCACAAGCTCGGGATGATGAGCCACGTGTTACAGAGGATCCCGCATCTTACAGTTACTCAACCGAGGAATACCACGACTTCCCTCCTGTAGAAACTAACTTCCAGCTATCAGAAAGCGACCGAAGATAAAAATAACCTAATATCAAGAACAGGCGATGGTTACAAAAGATGGTTGACTGTAGGCCCAGGGCTGCCCTTGCTTGCCATCTCTTCTATATATGTCATTTTTAGCTCATTATACACAACGTAATTAAGAGTGCTACATCACCACCAACGATTAGGCGTTCCGTCCAGTGCCGCTTCAGGATTGTTCGCGCCCTCTCTTTAACCCTAGAGTGGGCGCGCCGTTATATTTTATACACCAGAGTCACCTTTTACACTCTACAGGAGAAATGGCAAGTTTTACAGCCACCTAATTGTGGACAGCTTTCTATTCACTGTTTAGCTTATGTTTAGTTCTGTCAGAGCGATTGCAGCTTCAAAAGTTAACAGCAGCAGCGCTGTACTTTATACACCACGCGCCTTGTCGAGTAAGTACTATTTCGTATTATCAGCGTTATCTCTTGTGCTACAAAGTGGTAGGCCTATATTTTAGAGCTTTCCGTTATTATAGATAATTATAAAACTGGGGCAACCACAGCTAAAATAGTTCTACATGACTGATTGACAATTCATACAGTAAACAGTTTTTTATCAGGGGTGTTAAATTATTAAACATAAAACTGTATGAAAGTCCAATAGTCCGCCGTAGCTGTATTCATTCAAGTCAATTATAGACCCATACAACCGATTTCACAACTTTTAACTTGCATCTTCTTGTGTATATAAATACTATGTCACAGGGTATGGGGTGTAGTTACAGAATGCCACAGAGTGAGGCGTAGCGCCGTATAACGATCCTGCCTTGGAGGCGGTTAAGTGGGAGATGTGTCTCAGAGATGGATAGTGACAGATGATGACGCGAGACTGGACGTGCACGTAGTTTATGTATCAGCCGATACAGGACAATATTGGATAGGGGGACTCTGATTTTAGTTTCGATTGTTAACACTAGAGTGCACAAAAGTAATAGAATGTTTTTCATAAACTCTTCTAGTATTTTCATAAAGTGTTATTATTTCTTTCTGTGTATGTAAAATGTTATAAATGTGTTTTAGCAGTATGAATGATGCGTGAGTGTGGTTTAAGGTTAATATGAAGATAATTGTTTAACGAGTTATGTAGTAGGATTTATAGTGTGGGAACATTTCGAAGAAGTATGGATATGAACGAAGGGGATTTTTGTGGAATAGATTTGTAAAGTAAGTTTATGGTAAAGGGAAAGTTAATTCAGGTATAAATAACAATAGTAAATAACATTGTGCATAAACAAAACTTCAGCATATTAGATAATTACGTCGGTAAAAAGTGCAGTCGAGAGGTTTACTATTTTGCGATTGGTTATGGATGAAAAGCGCGGACTGACGCGGGAGAATGTTGTTTTGCTATTGGCTGTTAAGTAAACTGACCAATGGTAAAGCAATATTGTTCGCGCACCTTTCTCTGCTGGTAGAGAAGACTTAGAGTATTCTAGAGTAGAGTGAGAGCCTAGCCATGAAACAGTTCGGACGTGTGTAGTAGTAGTAGTTCCGACGGAAATGAGAAGTTGCCGGACCTAGCAGTGTTTCATACATCAAAAGTGTTGGAAAGTGACGGCATAATTATTCCAATGTGTAGAAACTTCGGAATTTTTAAGTGAATTTTGTGATGAGAAAAGACATATATATTCTGAGTGGCGTATTGCGCAGGTCGGTGGCTAAAAACTGTGACTGCATTTGGTACCGACAGACTTAATATTTGACGAGCATTATCAACCAAAAACAATCAGTATTTTTGTAGCTATTACGTTTTCGGGAAATGCAACACCATAAACTTGCTAACGTGAGTGAAAGGGATTGTGAGTGACTGTGTTAAGACTAGCATGGCCATGGCAGTGATACTTGTTCACCTAAGCTTCAGAATATATTAGTTGAGGACAAAATTTCCAAACTTTCATTTGTGTGAAAACTTTCTCCCGAAATGTAGATTAGTAACTTAAATTGCAGCCTGGTTCACGTCGAAGTACAGTAGGTTTCACTCGGCTTTCCTACTGATGATCCGCTGAGACAATGTTCACAGGTAGGTGCAGGTCCGTTGTAAAGGGACGGAAAGAACCGCCCCGTCCCAAGAGTAACTGTTGGAGTGGCTATGCAAAGTTCTAAACCCTCCTCAATTGATAAAAAAACCGTCATCAATGTATAAAAAAAAACATCATCCATGATTAATGTCATGTCTGTGTTAAAAATCACGAACAGTCATCAACTTACTGATTAAAATGTATTCTTGTTGGCCAATGTCAAGCAACAAAGCCCCTATAGATGTTATCCAGGGAAGTACTGGGCCCTACAGTGGCAAAAACCGATAAGCTTATGTGTGTTTGTCACCGAAATAGCAGCTGACAACATAAGCTACGACCGCCCCGTGTGTTGTCGAAGCGTGTGCTATGGCTGCTGTCTGGCATTTCAATAATTCTGAGGGAATATCGTCTATTCCAGGGTTCTCGCTTCGGATTACGTCTTTCAGTGTTCTATCAAATTCTCTTTCCAGTATCATATCTGCCTACCGTTCTTCATTTACTTTCTCTATCCTTTCTATAATATTACCCTGAAGGTCTTTTCTCTTCAAAATATTCACTACACCTTTCAGTTTTCCCTTTTCAGCTTGGTACTTGGCCTTGCCATCTGAGCTCTTGATAGACTTACAGATGCTTCTCTTTTCTCCACAGGTCTCTCTAATTTCCCTGTAGGAGATATCTATCTTCCACCTTGTTACGCTTCCTTTTATAACGTTGCATTTCACATCTAATCATATCAGCTTTGCAATTTTGCCCTTCCTGTTTCTCACATTTTTTAGCGTCTGTATTCTCTTTTGACTGCTTCATATGCAACAGTTTTATGTTTTCCTCTTTCGTCGATTATACTTAATGTCTCGTGGTTCATCACAGGATTTCTGCTGGCCTTTGTTACGTATTTCGTCCTCTGTTACCTTCACTATTTCATCTTTCAAGACTACCCCTATTCGTCTTCTATTGTGATAGTAATCCTTGTTTCAGTCAGTTGTTGTCTAATGCTACCTTTCAAACTCTCAGCAATCTCTGGTTCTTTCTACCTATTCAGGTCCCATCTCTCCAATTTTCTACCTTTCTGTAATTTTCAGTTTTTACCTGCAGCTCATAAATTACGGACAGAGTCCATATATCCCCCTGGAAATGTCTCGCATTATCTATCTTATCATTACATAATAAACTTGAAACCTTCCAGTGTCTCCAGCTCTCTTCCATGTACACAACTATCATGATACTTCAACCAATGTTGAATTATGACTGTTGTTGTATGATGATTAACTGAAATGAATGACGATTAAACTATGTTGTGTGTGAAAATTCTACGAGTCGGCGTCCTTTTTATTCCTTTCCCTCAGTCTATATTCTCCTACCAATTTTCCATCTCTTCCTTTTCCTACCACCGAATTCCAGTCGCCCATGACAAAGTTTCGTCTCTCTTAACTATGTCAATAATTTCTTGTATCTCATCAAACATTCTTTCAATCTCCTCATCATCTGCAGAGATAGTTGGCATTTAAACTTTTACTACAGTAGTAGGTGTTGGCTTCGTGTCTGTCTATCTTAGCTGCGATAAAGCGTTCATCATGCTGGTAACAGTAGCTTACCGTATTATTGTTTTCTTATTCATTATTAGGCCCACTCCTGCACTGTAATTATATTAGTCTTCATTTATAACGCTTAAGGTACTCACGTGGCCAATGTCCTGTTCTTCCTGCCACTGCACTTCATTACTGCCTACTATATCTAATTTCAACCCGCCAATCTCCCTTTATGAATTATGTAGCCCATCTATCCGATTAAGATGACTAACACTGTACGCTCCGACCCGCAGAATACTAATTTTATTTCTCCTAGTGATGACGTGCTCCTGAGAAGTTTCCGACCGGAGTTCGGAATGGAGTATTATTTTACCTCCGAAACTTTCTATCCAGGAGGCCATCATCATAAATAATCCATAAAGCAGAGCTGCATACCCTCGGAAAACTAACAATAGTAGTTTCCCCTTGCTGTCAGCCATTAGGAGTACGAGCACAGCATAACGCATTGGCTAAAGTTACAAGGTGAGATTAGCCAATCATTCAGATTCTTGCTTCAGCAACAACTGAAAAGGCTGCTGCCTCTTTTCAGGAACCATAGGTTAGTCTAGCCTCTCCAAAAATCTTCGGCTACATTACGGTTACCTCTATCGTTGAGGCTAGCAAGCCACCCCACTTCAGTATGGTCCACAGTTCATGGGAGATGGGGGTTGTTCTGTACATTACCAGGAATAAAACATATGGCCTTCAGGGTTCATTATTAACAACACTGCACCTTACAGTATGATATGTCGACTGTGTTACTGCATGCTATTTCTGCACTACAGCATATCATCTTAAGAAATTTAAGACATCACATTATTTTTGGCGTAACTGATTTAACAGTCAAACTAAACTCATTTAACTGGCAGAATTCGCACCTAACGTAGCAAGCCATAATTATAAATTTAAAGTTCGTCTAGCTTTGACCGTTCACCTAAAATCGAAGATAATTTGATTAGTAATTGCGTTTTTTCGCATAACAGCCATTGGCTGGGATAGGATGGTTCAAATGCAAACATCTACATGTGCTCATCGCTTATTGGCTCTCGTTTTGTGGCCGTAGCTCCACAACAATTCATTTAGGACCTATTTTTATTTCGAAAATTTGGTTGGATTCGACGTACGCTACCCTTCTCTGACTCCGTAATATCAGGATGTTTCTCTGCACACCGTATATTAAAGTCTTTGTTTTTCCTTCAGTTCACGTAGTGCCAGGATTATGACTGGCTTATGCTTCTGTGGAACTATTATTTATTCTTACTTTTTGGAACCTAACAAAGTAAAACACTATAAATGTGGCAGCTAGTTATGCATGGCTGCAATTACTAGCAATGCACCATTCTTAAAGTATACAGCTCGACCGCTGCCCAAAAGTTGATCGATTTTTATGAAACTTATCGCAACGTAAGAACACAGCTTGAGGTCGAAATTCTTAGGAACCGTAAATCTAGGGTCCAATTTCTTAAAAATTATATTAGTATTTGCACACAGAAAAAAATGTATTTGTGTTTGAATATCGAAACGTTATTTGTTGCTATCGAAGTATTTACGTTAGCTGGTAATTGTTGTCCATCATTCACTAGACACAATACATTTCACACCACTTGATCTTCTAAGCTCCTTGCCGCTTCTGACAGAATTACATTATCATCGACAAACCGAAAAAATCTTTTGTTTGAATATTAATTCGAACTTATTCTTTAGTTTCCTTCGGAGCAAACTCTATATACAGATTGAAGAACGTTCCTTCTCTAAGAGATGTTATCAATTACCTATGGTATTAGTTTCACCGAGAAACAATATAAACAAAACTTAAAATTTCTACTGTGAGGCGCAGTGCCCAATCGTGTCGCGCACAAAACGATCTAAAAAGTCTACAGTTTTTTCCTAACAACATAGCAAGTGATAGAAGACTGTTGTTTTGTGGAACTGGACTACGATATTACAAGTCGTTATCCGCAAGATGGACAATTTGTGGTGATGACATAAAACGAGAAAAATCCGCGCCCTTTCTTCGTATGGAACGTTTAGTTGTTGTACATTGTAATGTCTGACGGGAAATGAATACGACAATACGTAGAATCTCTAGTTATTTTAAGTGGTACGGTATTAAAAGTAACGGCGATTTATACAGGTTAAAAGATATCTAAATAACAGTTAAATTACATTATGCGGTAAATTCTAAAATTCATGTTTATTTTCGTTCCTTTCGTATAATCAGCTTATCCACCAGTGTAAGGCACCAGGTGAGGTAGTTTCCATTTTTTTAGATGAGTCGTCGGCGTACGCCCGTGTGTCCAACAGGCGATAGTTGCATGGCAATAAATGCTCACTTATTGCACAGAAAACTGTTCAAATTCTCCGCCGACTCTAGTATAAAATTTTGCCCGTCCAGATAATCCTCTAGCCTTATCTCCCAAAGATTATCTTATGTTCCACCAAGACGACAGAGTCCTTCCTTTTTTTCTGTGACACAGACTTTGTGCACATGCTGAACTATTTTTCAATTCCTCGATTACCTTATTCCACTATTGAAGACATTCACATTTTAACTTTAGATCTAGAAAAAAGTGTAACTCACGACAAAACACTGCCAACGTCGTTGCAAATAACGGAGATTTGCAAAAATGTTTAATAAATGCGTACACTGAAGAATGGCACGTATTTTATCCACATATTTAACGTGGTACGTAGTTGCCAGTTGTGTGACAACGCACGGGAGTAAGCTAGGGATGTGTATTGTGATATCTGATGAAGAGCAGTGGATATACAACCTGTATATCGTGCAATCCGGCGAACGGGAAACACGGATTATAATCACAAATCTTCCTTCATTAGCATGGCGAACGTAGTTCTGCTAACAGTGGTACACTCAGGAGAATGGAATCATCCCACGTCCCGTTTTCCCTTCCCCTCTCCCTCCCCTCCCCCCCCCCTCTCTCTCTCTCACACACACACACACACACACACACACACACACACACACACAAGCGCGCGCGCGCATTCTTTCTCTTTGTCTTTCTCTCTCTACATTGAACTGTGCTTCACGAACCAATGCGTATATACAATCTCCTCCTTGTAGCTGCGACGTCATATCCGGCTATGTACTCGAAAAGTACTGCCGAGGTGTCAGCGCCGAGCGTTCCCGAGAGGGGATGAGGTGGGTTGGGGTTGCGTGGGAGGCAGCAGGGTTTCGACACGGAATTTTATTCATGGAATCTTTATATCAGTGGGGCGCGGCGGCCAAACAAACTGCTCATTCGTAATACAATCTCGCTAATGCAGGCGGCCGCTTGCAGGTAGTTTTGCCGGGAGGGCAGGATATTGAAAAACCTCAGCGCCCGCTATTGCCACTTGTGCAGCACAGAGTCACTCTCAGCCTCGACTATTGGTTTTAATTTCGCCCACAGCCGACCAACTCTGTCCTTCCGCCTCTTCCAGCAAACGTAGTTTCGCACGAATGTAATAACGGAGGCTCTTACAGCCCCAGCAAGCTCCAAGAAAACAGTTACTGTCGCAGTGAGACATAACGTATTGCGTACGCATTCATCTTTCTTTTGCTACTTGGTAAAAATATTACAACTAGCGATATCTTTAAAATAACCAACTAACGTGAACCGGTCAATGAACATACTTGGAAAATCCAGGCTGTCTAATGAGCATCACAAATATTTGTTTGTCACGAATTTAATCTTCTATGCTTTTGGTTTTGTAACTTTTTTAATGTAAGTCTCAATATTTGCAAGAGTTTTCTGAATGGTATAATTTGCTTTCCATAAGTCAAACACATAACTCTTTCTTTTAAATTAATCATATGTGTTGTTTCCTACAAGCAAGCCGTTATCATTTTTTCACTGAGGATGTTCTGCTGTGTCTGCGCCAGACCCTGTACACAATGATACTCTTGAGAGGGCGCCACACCACAGGCAGTCTCAGAAGGGAAAGGCCTCAGACACGGCCGCCCGATACGGCTCCTATTTGGTAGGTAGCTTGTGTACAACCTAAGACGAAGGACTAAGATAATTTAGCTCAACAGCCCTTTGTTTTTGAGAGAACCACCCCTAAATTCATCACGCACAATCGTCTCATAATTGACTGGATCGGTAGATAACTGAAAATTGAGCATTCTTCATCATCATACAGGGAGTCAGAAAATGCAATTTTCCTATAAGTCGAGGAAAAAAATTATTACGATTGTCCCTTACGTTTCCGTAAGGTACATCCTGGTGAATGAAAGCACCGTTGGCATGGAGATCAAGGCATTCTACATCTACATCTACATCCATACTCCGCAAGCCACCTGTGGGTGTGGCGGAAGGTACCTTGAGTACCTCTATCGGTTCTCCCTTCTATTCCAGTCTCGTATTGTTCGTGGAAAGAAGGATTGTCGGTATGCCTCTGTGTGGGCACTAATCTCTTATATTTTATCCTGGGGGCTGGGGGAGCGGAAAAACGTTACCGTTTCCCAAACGAATTCTGCAGTTTTGTTTATTTGTACTTTTTTGCATATCGAAATTGGTGGGAATAGGACGGTTAATAATGTAAGTAGACCAATACGGAATAATAACAAGGTAGGCAATTAAATATCTCACAGGGCTATGATTAGTACAGAATTAAGATTTTATCGTTGTATGGAAACAATCCCTGCGAGTCTGTTACAATGGACCATAGACAGTCAACCTAGGCGATGCTTGTTTACAGTCAGGCGCGGAATGGAATTTCATTTTGGGGCTTTAAATTGGCAAAACCCAGAGAGAATTGCACAACAGCGGGGTGCAATAACGATTTACAGCATAATTCATGATAAACTGTTACCACCTATTTTAAACGATGTTGTCTTATGTCTGGTACGCATAAAAATTAATTTAAAAAAATATTTTGAACATAAACCAAGTCTGTTTTTCGCCGAAGCTTCGCAAGGAAGCAATGTGCACTAATGGGGAAAAATCGCAACGTCAAGGAGGAGTTGTGCGACAGAAAAGTTGGTAGGCGTACTTCTACATCAGAAAGATGATGTCTATTCAAATTTCGCGCCAGCTACATAAGATCGTGCTAGTAGCGCCAATAAGAGGACACAAATCAGGTTTGCTTTAAATAAACGATGTAGCGGTCGTGAGCTTTTTAAGTTGGACGTGGTGAGTTCATGTTAGTCAAGAATGTCATTAAGGTGACCAACACGCCGTTATCAATAGCACACTGAGTTAGAACGACATTGTGCGGTAACGCTTCGATAAACTGGATGTTCCTTCTTCGATATTGCAGAAAGACTTAGCAGGAATGTAGCCACTGTACATGATTGCTGGCACTGTCGTCACGAGAATGTATGGTCGCAAGAAAAACATTTTCCAGACGGCCACGTGGCACCACCGCGAGGGAAGACCATCGTGTTCGGCGTATGGCTCTGGCGCGTCGTACTGCATATGCAGTAGCAACCTGAGCAGCAGTTGGAACCGCTGCGACACGACGAAGTGTTACAAATCGGTTACTTCACGGTCAGCTCCGAGCCAGACGCCCTGTCGCGTCCATTCCACTGACCCGCTCACTCCAGTGACCCCAAACCACCACCATTTGCGAGTTCAGTAGTGTCCAGCGAGAGCTCACTGGAGGGCAGGGTGGATTTCTACTGGTGAAAGCTGGTTCTTTCTAGGTGCCACTGATGGCAGTGAGTTGGGTAGGAGGAGGCCAGTTGAGGGCTTGCACCCAACCTGTGTGCGTGCTAGACACACTGAATCTACAGCTGCAGTAATGGTCTGGGGTGCGATTTCGTACGACAGTAGGAGCACTCTTGTGGTTATACCATGCACCCTGACTGCAAATCTGTACGTCAATCTGGTGACTGGACCTGTTGTGCTGCCGTTCATGAAAAGAATTTCTGGGGGTATTTTCCAATATGATAACGCTCGCCAACATGCCATTGTTGTAGCCCAACATGTTCTACAGTGTCTACTTGTTGCCTTAGCCTGCTCGATCACGAGAACTATCGCCAATTGAGTACATATGGGGCAACACTGGACAACTCCAGCGTCATCCCCGACCAGTATTATCCAACCGACCAAGCGCAATTGGCATGGGATTTCATCCAACAAACTGTCATCCGGCACAATACATGCAAATCTCCGTGCTTCTACTCAACCTTCTGGCGTTTACATCTGTCACTGATGTACCAGCACCTCACATCTGTAATGCTTATCTCGCGCTTACATTAACCTGTGACCTTGCAACGTTAATCACATTAAGGTTCTTCCTGCAGAGCTACTCGCTGTCTTGGAAGTGGATGCTAATGTGATTCAACCCTTCCCCTAGTGCGTCCCAGATATACTCTAAGGGATTCAAATCGGAAGAGCGACCAGGCCATGTCATGCCATACCATGCGTACAATATCTTCCGTGTCCAAGAAAACATCAACCACCCGTGCTCTATAAGGTCGAGCATCATCGTCCATCAATACGACATTTGGGCCCATAGCACATCGCAACAACCGCAGATGAGAGCCCAAGATCTCGTCACGATGCCTGACAGCAGTTAAACATTCCCGATTCACCCGCACAATTTCATGAAGAGGGGTTCGAGTGGTAAGTATAATCCCTGCCCACACCATTAGGGATCCCCCTCGATATCGGTCTCTTTCAACAGTGTTTGGTTCCCGATATCTTGTTCCCCGTTCCCTCCAGATGCGAACCTATCGAGAATCACTCTCTAGACTAAATGGGGACTCATCTGTGAAAACAATATTGGCCCACTGTTCGACCGTCCAGGTGGTATGTTGATGACTCCACTACAGACGTTCCCTTCTGTCAAGAGTGTGCTGTGTAAAATGGCACAGGTTACGATCGCCCTTACCAGTGCTGAGCAGCCTACCCGATAACTTAATAATAACACCTGGTGATTACTGTAAATATACGTGTACGATGTATTAAGAAAAAAAATATGTTGTAGATGAGCCGCGAACGTCGACGAAAAAACAGGTGGTGAGCGCGCGCGACTTCAGCGATGCAACAACTCGCCTTCGCTGGGTCCAGAGATGCTGCCTGAGCGACGCGCAGCAGCCGGCCGCTGTCGTAGAGAGCCGACAGCAGCAACGAATAATTAATTAATTGTCAAAAGTTGGCGTGGCGCTGCGTGTTTGTTCGTTTTAAACGGTTCCTATGGTATGACATAAAGAGTTACTTAGTTCCCATGTAGACCTCTCACCGACTAAGTGGATATATCGGTGTGCGTACAGGTCCGATAGTAGAGCGACCCACTGCGTCGAGTAGTGAGGCACCGCAGCTGGCTGTTAAGGCTTGGGAGAGGGAAAAAAGTTTTGATTGGCGGTACCAGTATTTTAATTTCGGTTCAGTTCGCGGAGTCAGCGTGGCTATTTAGTCTGTTAGGCCCCTGCTCATATGCGTGGCTGTGACGGTTGTTTCCTCCCAACGCTGAGCAACGGAATATATAGTGATTCTGTGGGATTTTCTGAATAGTCGCTGGCGATACATTGGTTTTGGTGAGTTTACGTGCACGCGCTATCAATTGATTATCGTCTTGTGGACAGTTTCTGTCGTAAAGTTTGCTGTGGTAAATCCAGCGTGAGGCTGATTAGAGAGAGTAGTAGATTTGTAGGTGCTGAGTTTTTGGGAATCGGTGGAACCGATATCCTGCCCGTGTTGTACGATTAGAGGTCGCGGTTCGCCCAGAGGTAATTGTGTTGTTAGCCGTAGTGTTGAAGTGGTTTGGTAGTGGTGTGTGTGTGTGTGTGTGTGTGTGTGTGTGTGTGTCGAGAAGGGAAAGCCTCGAACACATGTTCGTAGTTGTTGTTTAAATACCACTATCTTACAGCGGACCGAGAATTGGCTCGAATAAATACGAACTGTTTCTCTATATTGTGATAGAGTGCACCAGTAGTTGAGTGGATAAGCGACGAGAAAATAAAGGAATCATTTTACAAGCAGCACGCAGTTAAAACAAAACACGTCTGAAGAGGTTCAGAATTGTTTTAAATAGTCGCTTAAGATTAGATTTAAAGTGGCGGTGGCACTTAGGGTTTTTGTTTAATTTTTTTATTACTGAATTTCCGTGTTGTGGGATGTAGTCTTTGATGGCACTCGCTCACTTACGTGAATGAGATTGTATTGAAATACCTAGAGAAAATAAATTCAAGTTTTTTGGGTTAACATAAGCCTTACGTGTATTTAATTAGTATCTAGTGTGTGTGTGTGTGTGTGTGTGTGTGTGTGTGTGTGTGTGTATTTTACGAGAAAAGAAAAGGGTGAATTCCAGAGACCTTAATACCGCGTTGCAGGACACAAGTATACGTTGGTATTTGTAAGTTTGCCTAATCAAAAGTTCATTGAGTGAGTGGAACCACGATAAACCTACAGAGGGTAGATATTCTAAGAAGTTAAAACGATTTCATTGATGGAAAGATGGTTTAAGTAAATGCAAGTAGAATTGAAGTTGTAATTTATTACAGAAAGGTCAACGATTACACCAACGACAAAGATTATTAATGTGTGAAGTACGTGACGTCGTATTATTTACATAGTAACGCTGGGCTAAGTGAAAAGAGATTTAGTGGTAGCATAAACTATTTCAATTCTTATCTATATTGGTGGAAGCGTCTTAATACAAACTGGTCATAACACGACGGTATATGGAATAGAAATTTTGTAGATAATTAAAAAGTTACGAGTCTTTTCCAGACATAGTGTACTGCGTTGTGAGAACATCGTTGTGTGGAGAACAATTGCAAGCTAGATGGGGCATTTATCTCGACATAATATAAACAGGTACTGTATTTAACGAGATTTGATGTTTGGATTCGACCAGTAGCTTAGATAACAAGAGTTGTTATCTAAATCGACCTATCTTGTAATAACTGCTTGATATTGGTGATCATTGTCATTATAATGTTTGGATATGTCTACTCGTAGTGTAATTGTGTCATTGTTCGATCTCGACGTTGTGTAAAGTAAGTATGCTGTCTTTCATTATTCCATATTCGAGCCAGCTGCATATTCAGTGGTTGAGGTTGCCGCAGTAGTAATTATCTTCAATTTGTTCCTTGAGAGTGCGATTATGGTACGAGCTAGACATCGAGTAGTCGCCAGGCGCTCCACTACGACTTGCATCTTCTAAAATCATATAGCGATCCACAGTCATAACATCTACTGTGAAATTAAAAACTGTACCTAATTACAGCTGTAGTGGTAGATTGGTTTGCCCAAGTATTTTGCGCGGCAGGAAGTCATACATTAACGGCACAGCGACGCTGGTACAGTACGACCCATTGTCGTTGTAAGTTCGATCTTGGGTACCGCCAGCCGGCGCGTTACAAGAGGGGGCGTACAGCACGTCTCCGACAATAAAGGCCACTCTGCCGAAGCATTCTGTACACCTCTTGCCTCGCTACAAAACGTCCAGTGGATGCTGCGAAGTTAGATGCCAGTTGCAGTGCAGTATTAGGGCGGTACCATCGTACCCTTCACGCCGGTTCAATTTACAATATTTACACACAACATAATTTTAGAAATAATAAAGCACTGAAGTATGAGGGGCAGGGTGAGAGGCAGGCTACGTGTACCATGCACACTGACAAACAGGAACTTCGAGTGCACAGTTTCAGTACAAACCATCCATCTCCAAAGTACGTATAAACCGCCCATTATAGAATATTAAGGCATTGAGATATATTCACAACAGCAATACAATGAAGATATTATATAGCACACTGGTGAGAGTAAAAAGAAATGCAATTCAACATGACAAGTGTAAGTCTACCTTTTCCTTGGACAGACTTGAATTCATAAAAAACTGCTGTAGTTAGTTACAAGTCATTCTCTGCTGTCCGTACAAAGATTTGAACCAAGCTGTACCTCATCATACAAAAATATATAGATGTACACATGAGAGTTGCTGCCAAATAAGAAGGAGTATGCGACCTACAACAAATCATGGAGTACATATTATTGTGTAATGTAGGTGGCGACAGTGCTGCTTTCTAAAATAAGATCATACAGGAGAAAAAAATTTAAGAATAAGGTTCTCAGCAAAGTGACAACTTCGAGTGCATTTTATTTTTGCAACAGATAACTGTAAGTGTGCAATTAAAAGTACAACATACAAGTGTCATCATTTAAGAGAAAAAAGTCTCAAGAAATTAAAATTTCCTGTATCGAGAGCTGCTGCCTGCTTGTTTCATAGCCTTGCAATTGAGTATCCGCGACTGTCCACGTGGAAACTGGAGCGTTGGCTAGGCGGAAAGACTTAGCAAGTCGATGAGACTAAAGGAAACTAATTCAGGTCATTCCCGTTTGTTGGAAATAATTACTGTAACAAAATTCTTCATTCAAGTCTTTCTGTAAATTTTTCAGATTACAGTTTATCCAAATCAGCAAAGAGTACTGGAAGAAACGATGAATGTGCATACAAAATAATTTCCGCTACATCCCTCCAGATGTAATAAACGTACGAACCGCATATAATCTTGTTTAAATTATCGCTCACCATTCAATGACAAAACCCGTGTGAAGTTTGGTAATCTATACTTTAATATTCTTGAAAATCCCCGCTAGTGGGTTGGTGTTTTTTTTCTTTTTTTAAAAAAATCTTGTGGGACTTAACTGCTAAGGTCATCAGTCCCTAAGCTTGCACGCTACTTAACCTAAATTATCCTAAGGACAAACACACACACACACACACACACCCATCACCCAAGCCCGAGGGAGGACTTGAATCTCCGCCGGGACCAGCCGCACAGTCCACGACTGTAGCGCACCAGACCGCTCGGCTAATCCCGCGCGGCGGTTGGTGTTTCATTTTCATAAATATGTGAGCACAGTAAAACAAAATCGAATAACACTAAGACCTTTAATCACTGTATCTTTGTATTTTGATAGTAACGCTCCGACTCCTCGTGATGTTTGAATGATGGTTTCTGTTGAAGGTGCGTCATTTCAAAGATATCTTCCAGAGTACTCATCCGATTGTCAGCTGTCTCGTGAAGCCATCAACTTTAAATTAGGAAGCGTATGTAAGTGAAAACAAACTGCTAACCGCCGACAAGCTCCGCAACATCGGGAAATACACTTATGGCGTATGACAAACATGGGTCATACACGAAAGAAGTTTTAGCCACTTCTTATACAGGTTGTTTAGTGTGCAACTGCACATGATCATGGTCACAAGGTCATAAGGGGAAAAACTGTTCTGTGCACGTTCTGTACTTCGCTTAGCATCCGGTAAGATCTGTAAGTAAATACAATCATATATACAGGCTATCATAGAGGAGTGAGACATTATCTTGGGTGTCAGTGTTCCACGCAGCTACAGTATGGAGGAATATATTTGACTGCGCGCATTTCTCTATTGAAAAAGCACATGTGCCTTACGTCGTTTTAACGGCAACAGAACGGGCTGCATGACGTTCTGGATTTGTTCTGCTCTGTTATATATTCCCTCAACAGGGGAACAGAGGGGCTAGATCCTAGTTTACGTGTCCGCACATCATTATACCGCAAGTGGGCCCTGAATTCGGCTGCCTGGTATACTCCCGTAAATGCTACTCTCCTGATCCACGTTGTACTCCCGAGCGACCGAAACTGCTCCAAATATTTAATACAACTTCACCTATCAGTCCTAGAGAGGCGACGCAGCGCTAATACACTGGAATCACATTCGGGAGAACGGCAGTTCAGATCCGCATCCAGCTATTCCTATTTTAGATATTCCATGATTTCGCTAGATCCCTGAGACAAATGCCAGAACGGTTTATTTGAAAAGGAGATGAACGATTTCTTTCCTCATCGTTTCCCAATCAGAGTTTGTATTCTACCCATGAAACTCAGATTAATGTACGAGTAGTGCTCAAGGACGGTGTCTCGACATCATGACCACAACGTTCACTAAAGTAGTACGCAGTTCGAAACAGCAGAACACTCAAACAGCAAATTAGGTGCGAGGACGCAGTTCATCAAGTTTACACTCGAGGAACAGCGCAGTGCCTCAAATCATCGCCTTTATTGCTTGCAATCATAATTAATTGATTTTTTTTACGTGAAGTGCTTCAGTGCCAGCCAAGCACTAGACAAAATTATATCAGTTTAAGAGATGTTAGATGTTCGTCAAAACCTGTACAGTTTAGTCAGTTTTCCCAATTATGAGACCTGTTTGCCCTGACACAGTGAAATTTGAATTCTTATGCAGAATACTTTCTTCTCGGCTTAGAAAAGGGTTTCGGTGACATTGTAATGAAATGAACTGAACACCAGCTCATTAGCATTTAGTGTAGTGTACGGGGAAGGGGGTGACACTCTTATTGCTTCGAATGTACTTTACTGTTTAACCGTCTCCTGAATTCTCAACGCATGTCACAAACTATTTTCAAACAGGCAGTCCGTGCGATTTAATCCTTTTATGCCACCGACTATCAAGACTCGCATCACACATTCAGTGTGGTCGATTTTCTTCTGCGACTATGTCAATACTGTGAGCGATATTAATCAGCTGCCGTCTTGCTTGGCGTGTGATCTCCATAGCGCCCCCCCCCCCCCCCAATCCCCACTCATCCCACTTGATAGACAGAGGTACATTAGTTTGAACTGGAGCGTTCACAATGGAACACTACACTGCCTCACCGAGCCACTGTGACCCAGCAGTGACTCACCCTCGCCACATATAACGGACAAGATCACTGTGTTCACAGCAGTCACCGCCTCACATTGATTACTTTGAATTGGAGTGTTCACACTGGAACACTGATCACAGATACAGCGCTGCAGATTTGCCAACCGTCAGGCATTCATTTCTGAGAAAGTTACGCGAAATATTCATTGTACACTACTGGCCATTAAAATTGCTACACCATGAAGATGACGTGCTACAGACGCGAAATTTAACCGGCAGGAAGAAGATGCTGTGATATGCACATGATTAGCTTTTCAGAGCATTCACACAAAGTTGGCGCCGGTGGCGACACCTATAACGTTGTGACATGAGGAAAGTTTCCAACCGATTTCTCGTACACAAACAGCAGTTGACCGGCGTTGCCTGGTGAAACGTTGTGATGCCTCGTGTAAGGAGGAGAAATGCGTACCATCACGTTTCCGACTTTGATAAAGGTCGGATTGTAGCCTATCGCGATTGCGGTTTATCGTATCGCGACATTGCTGCTCGCGTTGGTCGAGATCCAATGACTGTTAGCAGAATATGGAATCGGTGGGTTCAGGAGGATAATACGGAACGCCGTGCTGGATCCCAGCGGCCTCGTATCACTAGCAGTCGAGATGACAGGCATCTTATCCGCATGGCTGTAACGGATCGTGCAGCCACGTCTCGATCTCTGAGTCAACAGTTGGTGACATTAGCAAGACAACAACCATCTGCACGAACACTTCGACGACGTTTGCAGCAGCATGGACTGTCAGCTCGGAGACCATGGCTGCTGTTACCCTTGACGATGAATCACAGACAGGAGTGCCCGCGATGGTGTACTCAACGACGAACCTGGGTGCACGAACGGCAAAACTTCATTTTTTCGGATGAATCCAGGTTCTGCATACAGCATCATGATGGTCGCATCCGTGTTTGGCGACATCGCGGTGAACGCACATTGGAAGCGTGTATTCGTCATCGCCATACTGCCGTATCACCTGGCGTGATGGTATGGGGTGCCACTGGTTACACGTCTCGGTCACCTCTTGTTCGCATTGACGGCACTTTGAACCGTGGGCGTTACATTTCAGATGTGTTAAGACCCGTGGCTCTCCCCTTCATTCGATCCCTGCGGAACCCTACATTTCAGCAGGATAATGTACGACAGCATGTTGCAGGTCCTGTACGGGCCTTTCTGGATACAGAAAATGTTCCACTGCTGCCCTGGCCAGCACATTCTCCAGATCTCTCACCAACTGCAAACGTCTCGTCAATGGTGGCCGAGCAACTGGTTCGTCACTATACGCCAGTCACAACTCTTAATGAACTGTGGTATCGCGTTGAAGCTGCATGGGCAGCTGTACCTGTACACGCCATCCAAGCTCTGTTTGACTCAATGTCCAGGCGTATCAAGGCCGTTACTATGGCCAGAGGTGGTTGTTATGGGTACTGATTTCTGAGGATCTATGCACCCAAATTGCGTGAAAATGTAATCACATGTCAGTTCTAGTATAATATATCTGACCAATGAATACCCGTTTATCATCTGCATTTCTTCTTGGTGCAGCAATTTTAATGGCCAGTAGTGTACATTATGCTGTACACACTGTACCCTTGAGTTTAGATTTTATTAACACGGGCCGGCCGCTGTGGCCGAGTAGTTCTAGTCGCTTCAGTCCGGAACTACGCTGCTGCTACGGTCGCAGTTTAGAATCTTTCCTTAGAATGGATGTGTGTGATGTCCTTAGATTAGTTAGGTTTAAGTAGTTCTAAGTCTAGGGGACTGATGACCTCCGATATTAAGTCCCATAATGCTTAGAGCCATTTGAACCATTTTGATTAACACGGAAAATTTTGTAAGTGAAGTAGAATGCCGTCCTGCTATTTGGGACGTGAAAAGCGATGACTAATGCATCAAACTGATGAAAACGAATGTGTGGCAAGAAATTATAACGAAGTTTGTGACTGATTTCAATGAGAAGAACATGGATAGGAAAAACAAAATTGCTAAGTTGTATGTTCTGTTTTCAAATTTAATACCTTATTTTTCAAACCATAAAAGGCTAGCGAAATTTAGTTGCTACCCCTGTACGAGTCCATTTCCCTAACTAATTAGTTGGCAATACCTGCGGTGTCGGACACCAGTGATTCGAGAGTGTTCACCAGAGTCACCAGTGACCATCACTGGCGACCGTCACCAGTGTCCCAGTGTGAAACGGGGCTGATATGTTCTCTTATGACACGTATTGTTTTTATCATCCTCAAGTATTTACTTCGCAGCTTATCCATCCCCCGGACCTTCCCCTCAAGAACTTTCATGTTGTCAACTCAATTTGCGAACTTCTTATTCTAGTTCTCTTTCGTGCCACAGCAGATATTGTATTCTGTGAAGAAAATAATTCAAAATACCATTTCACGTAATGAAGACACACCTTCTTTCAAAGTCTAACTTTTTTACAAAATATTACGGGTAGTGACGTTACCCAGACTGACGATGGCACTATTGTGAGGCGCACCACTACACTTTTACACAAACTAAACAGTAACGGATTTTAGAGAATCTTCTTCTCTGGGCAGTTTATACGTCTGTTAGTTTCCTCTTCCTTCTATGCTAACGTGCAATCCTTTTCTTCACTGGTACTTTAAGGGTTATTTCACACTTGTTCGACAGCCATCTAAGTAACACCATGTACAAGGATTGCCGCCACGGCAGTTTCAAACTTATCCGGTTGTCGTTGTGCACGGCAGGACATGGTAACTTCATTTTTCTCTCAGCACAGTCCGAAGCAAATGAAACGTGAACAGACGATAGCATGAGTTTTAGTGCAGAAAGTTCATCAAATAATGTGAGGAACATAGTGATGGATTACTTTTTGAAAACTGGCAGTTTTCTCAAATATAATTTCTGGAAAGATTGTTTTTATTCCGTTCAGTACAAAACACATTTCTGAAAGTGGTATAACAAAACTTCTTAAAGTGACTGAATCACTTACATATTGTATGCATTTCTTTCATCGTCCTCATGTTTTGAAATGATCCACTCAATTCCTCGAGTACATGATCGATCGATCTCTCTCTCTCTCTCTCTCTCTCTCTCTCTCTCTCTCTCTCTCTCGTGTGTGTGTGTGTGTGTGTGTGTGTGTGTGTGTGTGTGTGTGTGTGTGTGTCTCCTGTCTTTCCATTTTTCTATAGTTCTGTCCCACAAAACTGACTGTTCTTCCACTACAGACATCAATCGCTCGGTGCCTATATCCCGAGTCATGTGTAGGTCTTGGAGAAGAATTTACGAAACTAAAAAGAAAGGCAAATAATGGTAGAACCAGTAACCTAATCTACGCGCTGTTGTTGCTGTGGTTTGAAAGATGTGAATACTCCAATATTCACTACCCCACAGTTCATCCTGTCAGTCGCTGGACAGCTGTCCTCTGCTGTAGGAGTGCCCGGCAACTCCGTAGCTGCCGTGTGGCATTTTGACGGCACTGGTCCGTGCTGCGAACATGTCGAAGTCGCCGTGTGATTTTTCATATCACAACCGTCTACACGGTGCCGTGTGTACGGCGGTCGCACAAATGTGACATACACCTTACTCTTGATGCATTACGTCGGTGCTTAAGTTTGTAGCGTTTTCCCATAAGTTCAATAAGCACAACAGATGTACATAATAGACACTTTAATCATCAATAATATAGTCTCCAACACTGTTTAGAACGGTCTGCCAACGCTGGGGTGACTTTTCGATTCTGCGACAGTATAAATCACGTGCTTTTGAAGCAAAGAATTCGTCGGGCCATTTCCGGAGAGAATTTTCATCAGAAAAGGAAGATCCTTGAAGGTTATTCAATAGAGAGTGGAGAAGGTGAAAATTTGAGGGCGCAAGACCTGTTGAGTAAGGTAGGTGCGGAATGACTTCCCAATCCAACTCCTATACAGTGTTTTTCGTCAGTCTATCTCTCTGCGGGCGGGCGTTACCGTAGAGGAGCATCACTTCACGCAGTCCTTCTGGTCGTTGTTCTCGGAGTGCATCTGCAAGACGTCTCAGTTGTTGACTATAATTGTCAGCATTGATGGTTAGACCTCGGAGAAGTAACTTTTCGTTGATCTACCAGATGCATAACACTTCAAATGGTTCAAATGGCTCTGAGCACTATGGGACTTAACTGCTGTGGTCATCAGTCCCCTAGAACTTAGAACTACTTAAACCTAACTAACCTAAGGACATCACACACATCCATGCCCGAGGCAGGATTCGAACCTGCGACCGTAGCAGTCGCGCGGCTCCGGACTGCATAACACTATCTTTCGTTATGCGCACAGGTCTTTTTAGGAGAGTTGCTGCTTTATTTGGGCTCAAACATTCCCATCTTTTCCTTATGTTAGCATAATGAACCATCTCTGGTTCAAATGGCTCTGAGCACTATGGGACTTAACATCTGTGGTCAACAGTCCCCCAGCACTTAGAACTACTTAATCTAACTAACCTAAGGACATCACACGCACCCATGCCCGAGGCAGGATTCGAACCTGCGACCGTAGCGGTCACGCGGTTCCAGACTGAAGCGCCTAGAACCGCACGGCCACACCGGCCGGCCGAACCATCTCTCGTCACCAGTAACGATAGAGGGCAGGAATGATCGGTGTTGTTCAGGAGCCAATTGATGAGCAAATAGAGATGCCCATACGACCATCCGCTGATTTTTACGATTTTGGCTTAGAGCATGCGGCGCTCACACACTCGATTTTTGAACCTTCCGGATTGTATGCAAATGTTGCACGAAGGTGGAACGCTCACAGGTCATCGCATCTGCCAGTTCTCTAGTACACTGGCGTGGATCATTGAGAACTAATGCGTTCACATGCTCTTCATCAAATCTCGAAGGTGGCATGGAGGGTCATTAATATCAAAACAATCCTCCTTAAAACGGCGAGATCATTTTCTTGCCGTGCTCTGTGCCATGGAATTATCCCTATACAGGGCGCAAATGTTTCTGTCTCCGCTGCTGTCGGACCTCTACTGATGAACTCAAACAGAAGAATATATCGGAAGTGTTCCGATTTCTCCGCTTCGCACTCCATTTTCTAGCGCCCACAGTGCCACTCACTATCTCCAAATGACAAAATTACAATATGTTAACTCATACAGCAACAGTGAATACAAATAAAAGATGACAATCGATAAATAAACTCACAGCAACCGATTTATCAACAGGCACAACAAAAACGCTACGAACTTATGCACCAACCTAATAATACGGGCTTGTCTATTTCCTTAAGAACCGCAAATCCGTTTCTCCGAAATTAACCCTGGTACACGGCCTGCAGCATACAGTTTATTACGTCTTTACTGGTGTGAAAAGAAAACAAGAACGTTCGAGAGCATAACGAGAACCGAAAGCGAAGTCCCACTGCTCGGTGTCAGCGCTCCCAGCACAGCGATGTCGCCGTCTTCCCCCGAAGTGCAGGCGTCAAGTCACTTTTCTGAGTCGCTGCGGGAAGCACTCGATCGTCCCCCTGCTCTTTGTCTACAGCAGGAACGTCGAGCGACACAGCCAATTCGCAGCCGCGCCGTCTCCAAGAGGACGCGAATCGAGCCTGCAAGATTTTTCTCTGTTCCACAAAAACCAATTTATGCCCTTTTGAGTCACTACGTAGTATAGAGGTTGGTGTGTGTGTGTGTGTGTGTGTGTGTGTGTGTGTGTGGTACGGACGTGCTCGTCCCTTTGTGAGCCGCTTCCCGGCTCGCTTACATGTGTCTTCTTGGGTCGCCGCAGGCGGCCACGGCATAATATCCGTGATCACACGGCCCGTCCATGCCGGCTGTTTGCATTCGGCAAACTAATTCTGCTGATTAAGAAGGTCAGCGCTGTGTGTTGACTCAATTACCGCGGAGCCGACCGAGCCGGCCGGATCCGATTGTTTGCAGAGGGCCCTGCCGCTGCCCGCCAATACCCATAATGTGTCTGCTGCTGTCTGCCGCTGCCGCCGGCCAACGCAGCAGGGCATCCCGCTGCCGCGCTCCGGCCACTGCGTTTCTGGCTCTCTCAGCGACAACACCACGACTGCGATAGTATAATATACCTCGAAAGTCACTATACTGTGGTTTATTAGCTTTCCCATCCCTTTCATTCACAGAAAAACTATTATAACTGGTAGACTCTCATACGACCACTAACCAAATTTTTTTCACTCACTCTCATCGCTGAGGACGTTAACTGCCTTTAAACAGCGCTCGATTCATGTGGATATTCCGGCCAATCCGTTTATAATTTTTTAAAAACATTACATAGCCAGCTTCCTACTCGTGGCAGGCAGACGGTGGACATTCCCATGAAAATAGCTGCTCGTAAACCTTTCGGTATGTGAGATCTTGGTCCAAGAAACTCTTCTGTTCCTGTCGTTTCATCCAGGACTGCGCTGGACATCCTCAGAGGCGCTCCTCCGCTCAGTCTTCCGTCAAAGTAACACAAGATGAGAAGAGATAATCCTTGTCACAGATAAAGGACTATCTCTGCTCATCATATATTACTTTGACCACGACCCATTTCCCACAGTATTTATGTCCCTCTCGGAAATCCGACCGGTCAGTCGGAAGACTTAGCGGAGGAGCGCCTCTGAGGATGTCCATCGCAGTTCTGGGCGAATCGTCAAGAACAAAAGAGTTTTTTGACCACGACCTCCCATCCTGAAAGGTTTACCAGAAGGTATGTCATCCGGTCGTGAAAGCCTTCATTCCATGATCACAGGAAAATGTTGTGTACCATGAGCGGCTAGTAGTTGGAACTGTGGTGACGTCGTATAATATACGAAGTTGGTACTTCAAAAGGATCCATTATTTACCAACTCGGAAACGCTGCACTTAGAAGCAAGTCATTTAACATAAAGCTTTCAAACATTCCGGAAAATAATCAAAATTTGAGGAGTGTTACACAGCCTGAAATCTGGCTAATGGGTTAGTAAAAATTTTTATAAAGTTACAGTCTGCAGTTTTCTCATTCGTGCCTGTTGTTGCTATTGTGGTCATCAGTCCCAGCCCCTGTTTGATGCAGCTCTCCACCCTATTTTCTATTTCGTGCAATCCTGTTCATCTCCATATACCT
Organism: Schistocerca piceifrons; assembly: GCF_021461385.2. Classification (NCBI taxonomy): domain Eukaryota; kingdom Metazoa; phylum Arthropoda; class Insecta; order Orthoptera; family Acrididae; genus Schistocerca; species Schistocerca piceifrons. The sequence goes on along the minus strand of NC_060142.1, from coordinate 423,228,884 downwards.
ACGGCAACCAGCATCCATTTGAAGCTGCTTACTGTGCTCAAGTTTAGATCTTCCTCTATCATTTTAGTCCCCCCCCCCCCCCCCACGTTTCCATCCATTATCAAATTGACGATTCCTTAATCTCTTAAGACGTGCTCTCTGAACCGATCCCTATTTTAGTCAAGTTGCACCATAAATTTCTTTCTGCCCAATTCAATTCAATACCTGTTTATCAGTATCACGATTTACCCATCTAATATTCAGCATTTTTCTACAGCATCACATTTGAAACGTTTCTATTTTCTTCTTGTAGAACTGCTTACAAACATACAATGTGGTCCGTTTCTCTTTTCTAGTGTTCTGCCAGCACGACCGGCTGGTATTCTGAAATAACCGTTGCCGTCTCACGACGAAATGTTATTGGATGATAATATGAAAATATATCGGTAATCATACTCGCCCGGAAGTTTTGCTTTTATTGAGGGTGTGCGCTAAGCAATACCGAAAACAGTCATGGGTGGAGGTACATGATAAACGAACCAAACAGGTTCCAGCAAACATAGTTCGCAACTGAGACGTTTGCGATATAATTACGAATCAGTGGCGGCTCGTAGCCACTGATTCAGCACGATGTATTGACCTAGTTACTGCAAACGCATTTGAAATGTAAACTTTCCGAGTTAAGTCTCCAACTAATTCGACTCCCATTTTACCCACAGCCTACTCAAAAAGAAATCCAACATTACTACGGCGCGTTACAGTTTCCATGTGCTGTATACATGCGCTTCTTCATTACATTGTTAGGAAATTAATTCACAAATTAAAATGAAGAACCTTGCCTCCATATTTTCTGTGTGTCCCCGAGACGAGGGGAGTAATTTTAGCCCATCTTAACTTTAATGCGCCGTCTTTAAAACTGTAACTACATGTGCCACCAAAATGACGTGACCGTTGGAATGGCTCCTTGGTTTGGAGGACTCCAGGAACACAAGAATAACTTGATGGGAAGTAATTGGCGGTTACAACCAACCAAGTACTGGCAACCTAAGAGATCTGGGGAGTTTCCTATTAACTCTTTTGTAAGATGGACATATCTTTTTGTAGGAACGGCATTTACGGCATCAATAGAAAATTGTACCTACTCTGATATTCAGCAGTTTCCTAGCTGACATCGGGTTCTAAGTAGGACCAAGCAGGGTCTCTGAGCCTCACTTTTCTCGAAGCAGTCAATACTTAACGTTCGCTTAGTCAGTGTCCATCACAGAGGACCTCAAGGTAAGCGCCATGTTGACGGAAGTCTAGCTTAAGGCATCACGCTCTTACAGTTGTAGTGAGACCCCAAGAACATCAAGTATACTTTTTTACTATCCCGGAGATTAAATGATTTACGTCATTCACGCGATCGGAGACAACCGCCGGCGGCACAACAGGGCGAGAAGCCACAGCCAACAGGCCACATAACACACTATCACGTTCCACCGTTTCTCCTCATTGCTTCATTGCTAATACTTCTCACACACACACACACACACACACACACACACACACACACACACACACACACACACACATGTATGGAGCCCTGCCACATTCCTCAAGCATCCGCCATAAGTGAAATTTGAGCCACATAAGAAATAGACTTAACTGGAAAGTTTACACTCCAAATACACTCCTGGAAATTGAAATAAGAACACCGTGAATTCATTGTCCCAGGAAGGGGAAACTTTATTGACACATTCCTGGGGTCAGATACATCACATGATCACACTGACAGAACCACAGGCACATAGACACAGGCAACAGAGCATGCACAATGTCGGCACTAGTACAGTGTATATCCACCTTTCGCAGCAATGCAGGCTGCTATTCTCCCATGGAGACGATCGTAGAGATGCTGGATGTAGTCCTGTGGAACGGCTTGCCATGCCATTTCCACCTGGCGCATCAGTTGGACCAGCGTTCGTGCTGGACGTGCAGACCGCGTGAGACGACGCTTCATCCAGTCCCAAACATGCTCAATGGGGGACAGATCCGGAGATCTTGCTGGCCAGGGTAGTTGACTTACACCTTCTAGAGCACGTTGGGTGGCACGGGATACATGCGGACGTGCATTGTCCTGTTGGAACAGCAAGTTCCCTTGCCGGTCTAGGAATGGTAGAACGATGGGTTCGATGACGGTTTGGATGTACCGTGCACTATTCAGTGTCCCCTCGACGATCACCAGTGGTGTACGGCCAGTGTAGGAGATCGCTCCCCACACCATCATGCCGGGTGTTGGCCCTGTGTGCCTCGGTCGTATGCAGTCCTGATTGTGGCGCTCACCTGCACGGCGCCAAACACGCATACGACCATCATTGGCACCAAGGCAGAAGCGACTCTCATCGCTGAAGACGACACGTCTCCATTCGTCCCTCCATTCACGCCTGTCGCGACACCACTGGAGGCGGGCTGCACGATGTTGGGGCGTGAGCGGAAGACGGCCTAACGGTGTGCGGGACCGTAGCCCAGCTTCATGGAGACGGTTGCGAATGGTCCTCGCCGATACCCCAGGAGCTACAGTGTCCCTAATTTGCTGGGAAGTGACGGTGCGGTCCCCTACGGCACTGCGTAGGATCCTACGGTCTTGGCGTGCATCCGTGCGTCGCTGCGGTCCGGTCCCAGGTCGACGGGCACGTGCACCTTCCGCCGACCACTGGCGACAACATCGATGTACTGTGGAGACCTCACGCCCCACGTGTTGAGCAATTCGGCGGTACGTCCACCCGGCCTCCCGCATGCCCACTATACGCCCTCGCTCAAAGTCCGTCAACTGCACATACGGTTCACGTCCACGCTGTCGCGGCATGCTACCAGTGTTAAAGACTGCGATGGAGCTCCGTATGCCACGGAAAACTGGCTGACACTGACGGCGGCGGTGCACAAATGCTGCGCAGCTAGCGCCATTCGACGGCCAACACCGCGGTTCCTGGTGTGTCCGCTGTGCCGTGCGTGTGATCATTGCTTGTACAGCCCTCTCGCAGTGTCCGGAGCAAGTATGGTGGGTCTGACACACCGGTGTCAATGTGTTCTTTTTTCCATTTCCAGGAGTGTACATTTGAAGTCAACTAGGACGACACTTCATACAGAGGTCAATGGCAACTCGTAATCTCATTTTCACACTCGGACTGTAAGCGAACGCTTGTTTACTGCGGACATGTCTTCAATCGTATGCTTCGACTTGTGTCATTTTTCGCTATTAATTACGATAAATCTTATACAGTGTTTCCACAGGGGAATGCTCAATATTCAGGGATATGACAGGAACAATCATTCTTAGCAAAAATGTCTAGTAAACATTGGCTCTAAAATTTATACCTTAAGAACTATGGGCTCTTGTTCAGTACAACAGAGGTTTTTAACAGTAGTGAAGATGAACAAATAGTCATAGCTCTTAAGGGACGTATTTTAGAGCCCAAATTTACTAGACGTTTTTGCTTCGAATCGTTGTTCATGTCATATCCGTGAATACTCACCATTTCTCCGAAGACACCCTGTATACTACTAAAGTCACTACACACTGAGCAGCAATAGGTATTTCAAACCGTTATTAGTTGTCCCATCCTTAAGACGTCTGTAAAAAAAAATACTTCGTAGGCTTCCATGATACGAGGGCTATCCACAAAGTACATTACGTTTTGGAATTAAAAATAAATAAAGTATTGGAAATTTTTTTAATTATATACAGATGAAAGCCACACTTAAATACTACTTTTCTACATAGTTGCCATTTAAATTAAGGCATTTATCGTAGCGATGGACGAGCTTGGAAATTTCTTCGTCGTAAAATTCGGCCGCCTGCGCCTGCAACCACGTGGTTACCTCTTCTTGAAGCTGTGCGTTGTCATCAAAACGCTGCATAGCCAACCACTTCTTCATTGCTGGGAATAAGTGGAAGTCGCTCGGTGCCAGGTCGGGACTGTTCGGCGGATGAGGAAACAACTCCCACTTAAAAGGTTCGAGAACTTCACGAGTGGTATTTGCCGTGTGGGCCCGAGCCTTGTCGTGAATCAGCAAGATCTTTGAGCCCAACTTTCCCCTGCGCTTGTTTTGTATTGCTCTTCTGAGGTTGTGCAGAGTTTGGCAGTACCTTTGAGAGTTTATTGTAGTGCCTCTTTCCAGGAAATCCACAAAAATCACACCTTTTCTGTCCCAAAAGAAGAGGTAACCACGTGGTTGAAGGCGCAGGCGGCCGAATTTTACGTCGAAGGAATTTCCAAGCTCGTCCATCGCTACGATAAGTGCCTTAATTTAAATGGCAACTATGTAGAAAAGTAGTATTTAAGTGTGGCTTTCATCTGTATATAATAAAAAAATTTCCAATACTTTATTTATTTTTAATTCCAAAACGTAATGTACTATGTGGATAGCCCTCGTATTATTAATCAAATTTGTCTTATTTTCTGAACGCTGAACACTGCTAACGTAGTTAAACAACTTATATTTTGTATAGGAATTGTAAACAGTATCGTTATAATGTTTGAAGTCCTTTGTTGTTCCGTTAGTCACTTTTCGCCCCTGTACAGGTTCACAGTCAGATGGTGGAAACCTACACGAACTTTACATTGTGCATCAGTAGTGCAGGTAGTCGCAAGGACTGCAGTAACTTGTCAAAATTCAGCAGGGTCTGAGTACAGTTTGAAAACAGAATACACTTTGAAGTACGTAGTGTATCATACAGCGTTCAAACATTCCTGTAAATATCAACAATCTCATAAGGAGTCTGCAGTGGCTCAAAAGATCGCTAATGAGGCGATAGAAACGTTTGAGAATTATTAAAGCGACTGGTTGTAATTCCCACACAAATCGTCTGTGATGACTAACTTCTTTCAAATTTTCCTTATCGTTCTCAGTCTTGGTGACGCGCGTGTAAAGCCACTGGTTGTAAGTTGGCAATTGTTTTGTAACGTTATGCCAGCACGATTTGGTGGTATTCTAAAATAACTGTTACCGTTTTATCAAATGTTCACTGCTGATAACACGAAACTTTTGAACAGTTCATAGAGCCAGTAGGCGTGCTTCGATAGGCTACTGGTTAGGCGACTGTAAGCAAAGAGCAAGCAATTAACTTTTGAGTTCTGGTCGTGTCACAAATTTTCAGTTGTCACTTCTGATGCTTATCAAAGTCATTACTGCGAAAAGTAATGATTGTCACGTAAATCATTACTTTCGTAATTCACACATGTATGATAGCTGTAGCTACAAATAAAAACTAGAATTTCTTCACGGAATTTATAAGTTATATACAGCTGTTGTGTCTTCTTGTAACAGGATAATTAAGAGCCGTTCGTGAATTCATCGTAACACCCGCGAATTCTCGAAATGTTGCATGATCCAGCTTTCACCGGAGTATTTCGCTTTCGCCAGCTTTCGACTAAGCCACGATATCAACTGAAAGTATATTTGCACGTATAATGGCTCTGAAGTCCTACTCCAACAGTCCAGTCACAAGCAACTGCAGAAAGCGGAGTTCACCAATAGTTCGATTCGTCAGCCAATTGACGGAGCAGTGTAGTGGACACAGTAAAGGACATGTAGCTAAATGAATGTTCTTGTTTTCTCCCTAAATATCGTAAACAGTTACAATAATTTTAATCTGATCTACAATAAGTAACAGTAAACAATAAGCCAAACATTGCAATAAATAATCTGTACACGTAGAGCGAATTAAGACAGAGGGAGGGATACGAAGCCGTAACACATACTTGTGTTGGTGATTATATTTCTGTGATAATCAGATTTACTGATAAAATCCTTTTCTCCAGGAGGAGGAACACAAACGATATGCTATCACTTCGCCATTAATAGTGCTTTAATTGGGAATTGTGGTAAGTAAATACGTAGCATAGACAATATGTGTCTGCCAAAATCCCAAATGATTGTATGATAGACTCAATAAACCAAGAAGGTATTCTATTTCGGCAAAATAACTCCCTCGTGACCCTTGCCGATACTGTTGTGCGTCAGCACTGGGAACAACTATTAACTGATGAACATGAGAACATCTAGCACATCCTAGCAAACAGACAGATGACCGGCACATCTCATTTATTTATCACATATATATCATGCAGGAGAGATTCGGCGTCGCTGGAAGTCGTTAGGTTTCTGGAGATAGGTGCCAGCGTGTGTCAATGCACAAGTCACGTAATTCCCGTAAATTTTGAGCCAGTGGATTTTGGGTGCGATTCTGACAGCCCGACAACATTACATCAGGTTCATACCAAATAATTCTTACTGTGATGTAGGGCAACCGAATCCATTTCTGCTATGTGTATGGGAGCGAAGCGCAAAACATTGAGAAGGTGCTCTGGAAGGTACTGTCAGGTAATACACTTTCTAATAGACACGGAACCATTGCCTGAGTCTACAGTGTGTCCCACGAGGAATGGTAAATACTCAGGGATATGACAGGAACCTTCATTCGAAGCAAACGAGTCTAGTAAACAAGTGGTCTAAAATATGTACGGTACCTTAACGCCGCTTTCACACTATACGGTTTTGACCGTACGGCAAAAAGCCGTACGAGTTTTAGCCGTGCCTGTGTTGCTTTCACATTACACGGCTTTTTGACGTGACCAGTTGTTGGTGTCTATTCAGTTTGCTTAATGTGTGTATCAAGATGAACCGTAAACGAGTTGTTGCTTTGTGGTTGCTTCATCGTCGCCGCAAAAGAAAAGGTCGTCTTTTGTGGGTACACCCCATTAACCAGAGAAGAGACGAAGTGGGTTTATTTTATACACTCTTTGAAGATTTGAGGAACGACGGAAATAAATTCTTTAACTATTTCCGAATGTCTATTACCTCGTTTGACGAATTACATAGAAAACTAAAGGATGTGTTACAACGACAAAACACACAATTCCGCAATTGCATCCAACCTGTTCAAATGCTGGCTATCACGTTAAGGTAATTTAATACATAAAAACTAGTTCTGTTTATTTACTTATTTATTTGTGTTTTACATTTTTATTACGCTCAGATTATGAAGTAGAAAAGTCAATATCAATATCAGCAGTTGAAACCAAAGAGTTTGTAGCAGGACTGACTGTACTGTCACTTTGTGGCGACAGGCTCTCTGCAAAAACGTTGTAGAACTGCGTTGTTGATGGTGGGCCTTCATGGCTACTTGTGGAAGGCGAAGGGTATGGTGGTGGCACTTTATTAATTCGTTGATAAGAACTGCGACCTTGAGAAGTCTGTAATGGTTGTTCGAGAAAAGTAGTTGGGTTTGGTGCAGCTGGAGGAGGACGAATCTGATGCGTATGGTAAGAGGATATTGGAGCAGCATTTTCCATAGGTGAATAAGAATAAGCTTGAAATCTATTATTATAGGGCATGGGAGGTGTGTAATGGGTAAATGGAGGAGGTTGAGCTGTCAATATATTTCTCCTTTCATATATATTTTCTATAACTTTGAGGACTCCCATCTGAAACTGAAGATAATCCTGTTCATCAAATTTTTCCAGATGAGGCTTCAGACTAAGTAAAAATGACATTTTGCTGCAAGGTTTGTCTTCTTCCAGAGCTCGTAATATTTTCATTTCGATTGCATCAGGTTTTCTATGTTTTCTGTTTGTATGGCACTCGCTTTTGGATGTTTGTTGTGTGGGTGCTGTATCAAATGGCCCAGAAACATTCTCAGTATTTTCGACGGAGCCCTGCGTTTCTATATCTTCTTCCAGTCTGGCGGTGCGTTCCGATTGAAAACTGTCCTCCGTCTCTCGAGCATCATACAGCTTTTTTAGAAACTGCAGCTGATCAGAATATACATACTTTTTCATTTTCTTTGCTGCTGAGCCACTTTTTTTCGCAGCTTGAATTTTTATGTTTGACTTCACAAAGGAGTCTCGTAGATTGGTCCACCTCCGTATTACTTCTATACCTACATCAAAAGAAAACAAAACTGTATGAAAACATTTTAATTTTGTATAGAAAAAAGCAAAACTGTAACAAAAAATGTCCACTGCAAACTAAATGTCACTGATTTTTTTTCGTTTTGTTCAGGTATCTGGCAAGCGGTTGTTCCTTCACTGACTTACATTTCCAGTACAGAATTGGGATTTCTACAGCAAGTAAAGTGGTTAATGATGTATGCACAGCAATTTGGTCATCACTGCGGGAAGAATGTATACAAAGACCGACCAAAGAGGTATGGGAATCAATAGCGGCTGGATTTGAACGTACTGCTAATTTCCCCCACTGCTTAGGAGCGGTGGATGGAAAACATATCCGTCTTACTGCCCCATTTAATAGCGGATCAATGTACTTCAATTACAAAGAATACTTTTCTGTGGTTCTGATGGCTGTAGCGGATTCCAACTACAGGTTCATTTATGTCGACGTAGGAAGTTATGGCAAAGACTGTGACTCTTCAGTGTTCAGACGGTCCAGTTTATGGAAGTCAATAGAAAGTAATTCCCTGGAATTTCCAGACGTCCAATGTCTGCCTGGTACGGAAGGTCCAAAAGTACCCTACTTCTTCGTGGGAGACGCAGCATTTGGCCTACACACGCATTTGCTCCGGCCTTTTGGGGGAACAAACTTGACAGTTGAGAAACGTGTATTTAATTACCGTTTGTGCAGAGCAAGGAGGTATGTGGAATGTGCTTTTGGCATCCTCACCAATAAGTGGCGGTTGTTTCACCGACCTTTAAATGTTCATCCAGATTTTGCAGTAAAAATGGTTAAAGCTTGCATTGTTTTACACAATTTTGTACGTCAGAGAGATGGATTTATAATTGAAGACACCACATCCTTCACTGGTTTGGAAGACTTAGCCCAAGATGCCAACATAAGAGGAGGACTGACAGCCAACGCCATAAGGAACACTCTTTGTAAATATTTTATGACAAATGCTGGAAGCGTGTCATGGCAGATGTCAAAGATATAAATTAACAAGCCTTTTCCTTTTTGTAGATTGTTTGTGAAAGCCTGCGACTGTATAGTAAATAGTTTTCTTTATAAATAAATTACTGCTACCACTCACGTTTTTAATCGTTTTGTTTATATTTTGTACGACGCGTTTCGGGAAATAATTCCGATCTTCAAGTGCGTTTTTTTCTCTAAGTTTTCATTATGTGTAGTGTTTTTTTATTTGTGAGGTCTTGTGCGTGTTTCTCTTATAAATTACAGTAAAGAAAACAGAATGCAAGACCTGACACATAAAAAGACACCACACATGATGAAAACTTAGAGAAAAACGCACTTAAGGATGGGAATTATTTCCCGAAACGCGTCGTGCAAAATATAAACAAAACAAAAAAAACGTGACTGGTAGCAGTAATTTACTTATAAACAAACGATTTACTTTTAGAATAAAATTTATAACGTTAAATAAAAACTGTTTAAAACGTATTAAATGTAATATTAATATATTAAATAAATACTTACCAAACGCATTTTTATCTTTGTCTTCCATCTCATCAAAATCTTGCTTCAGTGCTACGCAAACTTCCCGCCAAGCATTCTTTGTAGCAATACGATCTCTATACGCATCTAGAGTTTTGTCCCACAGAACAGGTCTTACTTCCACCAAGGTTATCAAAAGTTCAGTATCAATTTCATCCATTCTTCTACACTTTTCAGTAAACAAGAATAAACACAAATGAATAAAACGACACTACAACGAACTAGTCGACGCCGTACGGCTCAAAACCGTCCAGTGTGAAAGCATGCACTTAGTCACGTAGGCCACTGTTGTCGAACTTGCCGTACGGCGACCGTCTGTTGTAGTGGCAAGACACGGCTGCAGCACGGCACGGCAGCGGCATTTTGCCGTCGCCGTATAATGTGAAAGGCGCCATACATTTCTTCACACCTACAGCCGTACGGCTTTTTGCCGTACGGTCAAAACCGTATAGTGTGAAAGCGGCGTGAGGCCTGCAGTAACGCCGCTTTCACACTATACGGTTTTGACCGTACGGCAAAAAGCCGTACGAGTTTTAGCCGTGCCTGTGTTGCTTTCACATTACACGGCTTTTTGACGTGACCAGTTGTTGGTGTCTATTCAGTTTGCTTAATGTGTGTATCAAGATGAACCGTAAACGAGTTGTTGCTTTGTGGTTGCTTCATCGTCGCCGCAAAAGAAAAGGTCGTCTTTTGTGGGTACACCCCATTAACCAGAGAAGAGACGAAGTGGGTTTATTTTATACACTCTTTGAAGATTTGAGGAACGACGGAAATAAATTCTTTAACTATTTCCGAATGTCTATTACCTCGTTTGACGAATTACATAGAAAACTAAAGGATGTGTTACAACGACAAAACACACAATTCCGCAATTGCATCCAACCTGTTCAAATGCTGGCTATCACGTTAAGGTAATTTAATACATAAAAACTAGTTCTGTTTATTTACTTATTTATTTGTGTTTTACATTTTTATTACGCTCAGATTATGAAGTAGAAAAGTCAATATCAATATCAGCAGTTGAAACCAAAGAGTTTGTAGCAGGACTGACTGTACTGTCACTTTGTGGCGACAGGCTCTCTGCAAAAACGTTGTAGAACTGCGTTGTTGATGGTGGGCCTTCATGGCTACTTGTGGAAGGCGAAGGGTATGGTGGTGGCACTTTATTAATTCGTTGATAAGAACTGCGACCTTGAGAAGTCTGTAATGGTTGTTCGAGAAAAGTAGTTGGGTTTGGTGCAGCTGGAGGAGGACGAATCTGATGCGTATGGTAAGAGGATATTGGAGCAGCATTTTCCATAGGTGAATAAGAATAAGCTTGAAATCTATTATTATAGGGCATGGGAGGTGTGTAATGGGTAAATGGAGGAGGTTGAGCTGTCAATATATTTCTCCTTTCATATATATTTTCTATAACTTTGAGGACTCCCATCTGAAACTGAAGATAATCCTGTTCATCAAATTTTTCCAGATGAGGCTTCAGACTAAGTAAAAATGACATTTTGCTGCAAGGTTTGTCTTCTTCCAGAGCTCGTAATATTTTCATTTCGATTGCATCAGGTTTTCTATGTTTTCTGTTTGTATGGCACTCGCTTTTGGATGTTTGTTGTGTGGGTGCTGTATCAAATGGCCCAGAAACATTCTCAGTATTTTCGACGGAGCCCTGCGTTTCTATATCTTCTTCCAGTCTGGCGGTGCGTTCCGATTGAAAACTGTCCTCCGTCTCTCGAGCATCATACAGCTTTTTTAGAAACTGCAGCTGATCAGAATATACATACTTTTTCATTTTCTTTGCTGCTGAGCCACTTTTTTTCGCAGCTTGAATTTTTATGTTTGACTTCACAAAGGAGTCTCGTAGATTGGTCCACCTCCGTATTACTTCTATACCTACATCAAAAGAAAACAAAACTGTATGAAAACATTTTAATTTTGTATAGAAAAAAGCAAAACTGTAACAAAAAATGTCCACTGCAAACTAAATGTCACTGATTTTTTTTCGTTTTGTTCAGGTATCTGGCAAGCGGTTGTTCCTTCACTGACTTACATTTCCAGTACAGAATTGGGATTTCTACAGCAAGTAAAGTGGTTAATGATGTATGCACAGCAATTTGGTCATCACTGCGGGAAGAATGTATACAAAGACCGACCAAAGAGGTATGGGAATCAATAGCGGCTGGATTTGAACGTACTGCTAATTTCCCCCACTGCTTAGGAGCGGTGGATGGAAAACATATCCGTCTTACTGCCCCATTTAATAGCGGATCAATGTACTTCAATTACAAAGAATACTTTTCTGTGGTTCTGATGGCTGTAGCGGATTCCAACTACAGGTTCATTTATGTCGACGTAGGAAGTTATGGCAAAGACTGTGACTCTTCAGTGTTCAGACGGTCCAGTTTATGGAAGTCAATAGAAAGTAATTCCCTGGAATTTCCAGACGTCCAATGTCTGCCTGGTACGGAAGGTCCAAAAGTACCCTACTTCTTCGTGGGAGACGCAGCATTTGGCCTACACACGCATTTGCTCCGGCCTTTTGGGGGAACAAACTTGACAGTTGAGAAACGTGTATTTAATTACCGTTTGTGCAGAGCAAGGAGGTATGTGGAATGTGCTTTTGGCATCCTCACCAATAAGTGGCGGTTGTTTCACCGACCTTTAAATGTTCATCCAGATTTTGCAGTAAAAATGGTTAAAGCTTGCATTGTTTTACACAATTTTGTACGTCAGAGAGATGGATTTATAATTGAAGACACCACATCCTTCACTGGTTTGGAAGACTTAGCCCAAGATGCCAACATAAGAGGAGGACTGACAGCCAACGCCATAAGGAACACTCTTTGTAAATATTTTATGACAAATGCTGGAAGCGTGTCATGGCAGATGTCAAAGATATAAATTAACAAGCCTTTTCCTTTTTGTAGATTGTTTGTGAAAGCCTGCGACTGTATAGTAAATAGTTTTCTTTATAAATAAATTACTGCTACCACTCACGTTTTTAATCGTTTTGTTTATATTTTGTACGACGCGTTTCGGGAAATAATTCCGATCTTCAAGTGCGTTTTTTTCTCTAAGTTTTCATTATGTGTAGTGTTTTTTTATTTGTGAGGTCTTGTGCGTGTTTCTCTTATAAATTACAGTAAAGAAAACAGAATGCAAGACCTGACACATAAAAAGACACCACACATGATGAAAACTTAGAGAAAAACGCACTTAAGGATGGGAATTATTTCCCGAAACGCGTCGTGCAAAATATAAACAAAACAAAAAAAACGTGACTGGTAGCAGTAATTTACTTATAAACAAACGATTTACTTTTAGAATAAAATTTATAACGTTAAATAAAAACTGTTTAAAACGTATTAAATGTAATATTAATATATTAAATAAATACTTACCAAACGCATTTTTATCTTTGTCTTCCATCTCATCAAAATCTTGCTTCAGTGCTACGCAAACTTCCCGCCAAGCATTCTTTGTAGCAATACGATCTCTATACGCATCTAGAGTTTTGTCCCACAGAACAGGTCTTACTTCCACCAAGGTTATCAAAAGTTCAGTATCAATTTCATCCATTCTTCTACACTTTTCAGTAAACAAGAATAAACACAAATGAATAAAACGACACTACAACGAACTAGTCGACGCCGTACGGCTCAAAACCGTCCAGTGTGAAAGCATGCACTTAGTCACGTAGGCCACTGTTGTCGAACTTGCCGTACGGCGACCGTCTGTTGTAGTGGCAAGACACGGCTGCAGCACGGCACGGCAGCGGCATTTTGCCGTCGCCGTATAATGTGAAAGGCGCCATACATTTCTTCACACCTACAGCCGTACGGCTTTTTGCCGTACGGTCAAAACCGTATAGTGTGAAAGCGGCGTAAGGTATAGCCTGTGGCTTACCTGCCACTGCTCTGTAAAACAGAATAGGTGGCGATCTGTAGCAGATGGTAGATATGACGACAGAGTAGGATGATGGGTTTCGGAGTACAACGTCCAACAAACATGGTTGAAAGTATAGATTTCTGCAGTAGATAACTACTACTATTCTCATACTGACCCGATGACATCATCAATTACAATTGCAAAGAGCATGGGATCTTCTATACAGGGTGTTACAAAAAGGTACGGCCAAACTTTCAGGAAACATTCCTCACACACAAAGAAAGAAAATATGTTATGTGTACATGTGTCCGGAAATGCTTACTTTCCATGTTAGAGCTCATTTTATTACTTCTCATCAAATCACATTAATCATGGAATGGAAACACACAGCAACAGAACATTTGCACTGAAATGAGGATTGACACATTGTTGGATGAACCATTCGCATAAGTGTACCCGTGGAGGCCAATCAGCTGTTGATAGTGCCTGCACACGCTGTACATGGTACGGAAACAACTGGTTCTCCCGTAGCACTCTCCATACAGTGACTTGGTCAACGTTACCTTGTACAGCAGCAACTTCTCTGACGCTGACATTAGGGTTATCGTCAACTGCACGAAGAATTGCCTCGTCCATCTGCCAACTCCGCATTTGTAAATATTGCACTGACTGCAAAACCACGTTCGTGATGAACACTAACCTGTTGATGCTACGTACTGATGTGCTTGATGCTAGTACTGTAGAGCAATGAGTCGCATGTCAACACAAGCACCGAAGTCAACATTACCTTCCTTCAATTGGGCCAACTGGCGGTGAATCGAGGAAGTACAGTACATACTGACGAAATTAAAATGAGCTCAAACATGGAAATTAAGCGTTTCCGGACACATGTCCACATAACATCTTTTCTTTATTTGTGTGTGAGGAATGTTTCCTGAAAGTTTGGATCCGTGGAACTGTCATGCCTGATCGGATGAATCATGTTTATTGTTACACCAGGTCGAAGGGCGTGTCTGGATATACCATCACCCAGGCGAAATTCTGTTCAAAACATGCACCGCATCATGGAGGGAAACGAGTAAGGGTAGTTTGTGTTATGGATGCATTCACCAGACTTCCATGGGGGCTGTGGTAGTAGTTGAACTACCATGTCGCAAAGCCAGAATTGTGGTAGAGTGATTTTAGGAGCTTGAGAGTGAACTCATGTTGAGGTCTTGGCCAATATATTTACTGATCTGAAGTATTTCGTATGTACAGGTCCATACATACAAGGTGTTCCACAAGGAATGGTCATTATTCAGGGGTATGACGGTATAGCCTCACTGCCAAATGTAGATGTTGGCATGCGGTGGAGGAATGTTGGACGTGGTTGGAAAGTGTCAGGATGCGCCGTATTGAAACTCGGCCGTCATCTTCAAGTGTCTTATTATCCCCAGCTACAGTGCTGCGTTCCTCTATCTGTGTCACAGGGCCCTGCGATGCCGAGGACGCCACTTCACTGCTTGCAGTGCAGTTCGGCGCAGCAGGGCTACCTCAGCAACCCATGCAACATACTGCGGTGTGCGGGCCGCGTACACCCGCGGTGTTTTGACATCAGGATGCGTCAGTAGCTGACTCAGTGACCTTCACCTCGTGATGCCTCTAGCGTGTGTTGTGAGCCAACAAGGCTGCCTGCGGTAGCTAGCCGTCGAGTGGCCTGCCGCTGGCTAGCTATGGACCCCGCACTGGCCTCAGAGGGTAAAACCAGCGACCTGCCTTGGACTGGAATGCTGGCGCCCCATCTGCTGCTGCGTGTAGCCGGTGGTGTGACACGCCCCGCCATCCATGAGAGCTGCCATATTTGAATCTGCCTCGTTAGAAAACCGGCACCTATTTATACGCGGCTGTCCTCTGTTTTGCTAACGCACCCCTCCGAGTCACGTACTCGTAACACCTAGGTTGAGCCAATGGGCCCCTTCGGCCTGTAACTTGCGCCACGGAAACTGCTCCGTTTACTCTTTTCAGCGGTTCGACGGCCCTGTGGCCTCCATTCTACTTCGCAACCTCTGGTAAGCGTAACGTCAACAGGCCCGCACCTGGCAGTAACTTCTGCACTCAGAAATATTGCACCGAATCTAACTTTCCTATCTTAAACGGTGGTGCCGCTACAACGGGAACGATCGTTGAAAGCAATTAAGTGTAGTAAAATTGGCTCATCTGCATACCGAAAGAGGTATGAGCACTTGTTCAGTAGAAGAGATGTGTTTCACAATAGTGAAGATGAACGAGTGCCCGTAGTCCTTAGGATATGCATTTTACACCCCATGTTTACTGGATTTCTTTTTCTTGTTTTGGTCCACATTACCAGCTCTCAAAATGTGGACAGTAAAGAGCTTGCAGTAGAAGAGATTTATTTCAGAGTATCGAAGATGAAGATATGTGTCTGCAGTGGCCGTGCGGTTCTAGGCGCTTCAGTCCGGAACCGCGGGACTGCTGCGGTCGCAGGTTCGAATCCTGCCTCGGGCATGGATGTGTGTGATGTCCTTACACCCCATGTTTACTGGATTTCTTTTTCTTGTTTTGGTCCACATTACCAGCTCTCAAAATGTGGACAGTAAAGAGCTTGCAGTAGAAGAGATTTATTTCAGAGTATCGAAGATGAAGATATGTGTCTGCAGTGGCCGTGCGGTTCTAGGCGCTTCAGTCCGGAACCGCGGGACTGCTGCGGTCGCAGGTTCGAATCCTGCCTCGGGCATGGATGTGTGTGATGTCCTTAGGTTAGTTAGGTTTAAGTAGTTCTAAGTTCTAGGGGGCTGATGACCTCAGATGTTAAGTCCCGTAGTGCTCAGAGCCAATTGAAGATATGTGTCACATGTATATTTTGGTATAACTTGATTAGCGAGACATTTTCTATCCAACTGTATACCTATTTTAATGTCTTGTTATATTGGATTCCGATACAAGAGAAGAGCACCTTGATCATTATAAAAATACCGGCAAAAGTAGCACAGCATGTAGAACAAAGATACGAACTGCCTAAAAGAAGTAGTCCGAGAAAAGTTTCATGACATTCCGATGGTTCTTTCATGATATCTAATCTTTTTGTTAATATGTGGAACTGCCGAAGCACAATTACGAAGAAGAATGATTCTGTATTATCACCTGAAATTTGCAACAACACCGATGTTTGCGTGTACTGATACATTCGTGATGGTTGGAAGTACAGCATGCCTTCTCGTCGATAAGCAGAAGTCGTAGGGGGTACGCTACCAACACTTGTCGGATTATCGGCGGCCAAACCCGCACAATACAAGCCTGAATGTATGAAAAGCAAACGGATACGATTCCGAAATGGTCTGTTTGCATTCGCCCTGCCGCGGCAATACCCGTCGCAGAAGCGTACCCTCCCCTTCCTCCGACCACCACACAATACTTGAAGCGTTTTACGACCGCCTTATTGTCTTCCTCTCCCTAGCTGCTCGCAGGAGCAGCGCGGATAGCGTTTCTGTAACAAGAGCCCGGGCTCGCGCTGGTGGCACAGGAGCAGCGGGCAGTGGGGGAGCTGCTGCTCAAATCCCCCGCCGAAGCCGGTGATGTATGTTTCGAGGCCCCAAGACGGCGGACGGAGGGCGGAGGGGGGGACCGGCCCGGCAGGGGTGAACGGACGCCGACTTGGGAATTGGGTTGTCATAGCGGCGGGGCCGCGCCGCAGACGGCTGGTTATGGCTTTTATTAGCATCCACTCCGGCGTATTGTGCGGACAATGGATTAGACCGCAGTTAGTCATGCGTTCGTGTGTGAGCGAGCGAGCGAACGGGCAAACGCCCGCGCCGCGCCGCCGCTCTGTGCAGTGCAGCTGATCGGCCGGCGAGGCCGTAATGAGGAGCGGCCGGGCCGCCCTATGGCGTCTCCTTGGGATCAATAACACTTAGGCAGGAGGGCGGCTAAGGCCATTGTACGTGCCGGAGCGAGGCGGCCGCGGTTTACGGCCGGCGGCGGCGGCTGGGTGACGCCAGCCACCGGAACACTTCTGCCGATCCGCCCAGCGTCTGAAGCCAACCATTCCATACGCCCAGGTCTTGAACCACAGTTGTTCAACGATCATTGCCCCTCAAGCAGCGGAGCAAACACAGTCTTTTGTTTATACAAGAAGATAACTGAAAAAACTTCACAAGCCAAGGTCGCTAAGAAAGCATTTCATTGGATTACCGGTTTCGACAGAGCTCTAGTGTCATCCTTGGAGCTTTAAAATTTTTACAACATATTGTTCATCAGCGTAGTAAGTCCCTTCACACTGCATATGCACTTCCCGCTACCACCAATATTACCACACATTGTCATGTCAAATATCAAAGTACTAGCAGAGAAGTCAGGCATTGGTTCAAATTGTTCTCAGCACTATGGGACTTAACATCTGAGGTCATCAATCCCCTAGAACTAGAACTACTTAAACTTAACTAAACTAAGGACATCACACACATCCATGCCCGAGGCAGCATTCGAATCTGCGACCGTAGCAGCAGCGCGGCTCCGAACTGAAGAGCCTAAAACCGCTCGGCCTAGTCAGGCATTGCTCAGGCATTTTATTCACAGCTGCGCGCCCACGGCCGTACCACGCAGCGTCCGCAATTGTGCTTAATGTTTATGACGGCATTTTGAATGTATTCGAGCACATGTCTCGGACTTTCTATGTATGATGAGTGTAAGATTAACATTGTTCCATTGTCGTTAATATTTCCGTCGTTTCTGATTGCGTCTCGAGTGCGGATGTATTCTTCCGTGCGTAGTTTCTTCTGATTCAGTCTTATGTAAAGCATCCGGTCCGCTTCCATTTCTGCATACATATCTACCAGGAATTGTTGGAATAAACGACGAGTGTTAAGAATGTGACTGTATGTTTCATTGTCTCTGGTCATTAAGCGTTAAGCATAGAATTCCCTGGAAGTGACTTTTTTGTTTGTTTCTACGCCTGTTTCCTGGTTGGGTTTGTTTCACATTAAAATGATATCCGTCCTCTCCGTGCAGGAATATTAGTGGATATTGGAAGGCATCATATGAACGGTGTGTCTCTGCAATTTGGCGAAGCCGCCACTCGTGTTGTCGCATCCAATCAAACTGGCTTTGAATGTGTCGCGCAGCAGTGGAATGCCAGGTAGACTGATGATGACGTTTGGTTTGTGGGGAGCTGAACTACGCGGTCATCAGCGCCCGTACAAAGTCCCAATTTCTTAAACAGTCCAATTTCTTAAACAGTCCAATTTTTTAAACAGTCCAATTTTTTAAACAGTCCAATTTTTTAAACAGTCCAATTTTTTAAACAGTCCCATTTTTTAAACAGTCCCATTTTTTAAACAGTCCCATTTTTTAAACAGTCCCATTTTTTAAACAGTCCCATTTTTTAAACAGTCCAATTTTTTAAACAGTCCAATTTTTTAAACAGTCCAATTTTTTAAACAGTCCAATTTTTTAAACAGTCCAATTTTTTAAACAGTCCAATTTTTTAAACAGTCCAATTTTTTAAACAGTCCAATTTTTTAAACAGTCCAATCTAGACACTGTCACGAATGATGATGATGATGATGATGAAATAATGAGGACAACACGAACACCTAGTCCCCGGGCAGAGAAAATCTCCAACCCGGCCGGGAATCGAACCCGGGACCCTGTGATCCAGAGGCAGCACCGCTAGCCACTAGACCACAAGCTGCGGACAGGTAGACTGAAACTGTATTATACTGGCTAATGGAGCAGTGTCACACGAGCAACCAATGAAATCTGATTGGCGACATGTTACGTGAATGCGTGTAGGGCAAGACGGGATATATGACATTCATAAAAGCAGTATACAAAATTCTAAAAATAGGCGACAGGCGATTCTACTGTTGATATACTCTTCCAGTAATGCGAACAAGGAAGTGTTCAACTTCCACAACGGAATGGTAGCTGTTGAGAATAGATGTAGTTTGAAGCAGCTTGGATCGCCCTTGATATCCAGCGACGCCCCAGACCATCACTCTGCGCTTTCGTCCGATATGACACTGATACAATGCACTCTCGAAAATAGTGTTATCCCTACGACATACAACATGTACACGCGGTCACTGCAGTCAAAACTGAACTCACATTAATAGGAAACCACGATTAGTTACAAATCAGCATTCCACACTCTACATTTGCAAGTCTGATACACACGTTATCTTGTTCTAAGGATTATTTACGTGCAGCCCATGGATCAACACGCATCTGAGATCTCTGAAGTCAGAATATCACACACTTGTAAAAGTACCCAACGAAGTTCCAACACCGGAGATGTTACGTGAATTCCCTGAGAACTGTGTTTCATTCCATGCTGAAGTAAAGCCTCATCTTACATTTTCTTCTTTGCTCCACTACAATTACTTCAAGATTTGAAAAGATCAGTCATCACGCAATTCGTAGCCACCTGACACTCACGGTACAGTTAGTTAACTCATTCACTGTACCGGGGCCGCATTTATTTTAAATGTGTATAACATCAAGTCGGCTGAAAGCTAATACCAGACGAAGAAAAATCTTTGAATGAAACACACACGGCTTCTGTCTTACTGCATTCCTATTTCAGGCATTTCATGAATACTAAGAAGACTGCTAGAATAATTATTCCGTGAACATAAACAGTTCTGCTGGGGGTTGTAGAGTACATCGGAAACGCATTCTGAGAGTCATTTCGCCGCTGTTTTGTAAAATATTCGAGATAACAAGTTAACTTATTTTACTGATAATTTTCTTCTTTGTAAAGAAGAAAAAAAAAAAGAAATCAAACTCTCTGCAAGTGAGGAGGGACGTTGCAAAACAACCTGTCTCGTCGATACACAAAAGTCGTGAGCTGTATGCTGCCATCACTTCTCGCATTATCGGTGGTCACCGGGACAAAAACGGATATGACGCCGAAATAATTTGTTTCCCCTCCAATAATCGGTGTCTGAAGTGAGAAATTCAAACGTAATCTTCATACGCACACCTCACATTTGTTACGTTTGGCAAATGCTTCAGATACCTGTTGAATAACGAAAGGTTTTACTCAAAAGAAATCATTCAGTGATCGAGTAACAAATGTTATCAAAAAATACCTAAGATGAAGCAAATTAAGTGGCTCATTGGATTCAGTCGATAAAGCAGCTCAGAGCACGCCAAAGAAGCAGAAAAATTTATTTCCCTTGGTGAAATCTGTTTGCAAGGTAGAATTTTCTAGTTAGGATCATTATCTACAGAACGAAACCAAACTGAAACACATGGAAATGAAAAGCTATACTGTCAAGTATGTTTCAAGTGCTGTCTTTCTGAAGAAACTCTCAATATCCATCAACATCTTCGTGGCGTTGGGAAACTAGAAATTAATGATGTGGAACGATTCATAGTACAATAATTACTGGTAATCCACGCTCTTACGAAATATCATTAAAGAATGAAAATAGCAGCTGACAATCGGTGCGAGGGCGTTGAACAACAAACGTCATTGCGGAATATCTTGTGAAAAGTGCTACGATTTTTACGCCGCAGAATAGTGTTACTGAGATTTTAGTTCATTCACAAAATACAGGAGTAGTTAGGACGCATCTCGTTATTCACAAAGAAACAAAGACAGATGGTCCTTTGGGCTTTCCGAAGCATTACACCTTGTTTAGCAGTGTATAACAAGAATGTGTGAAGCGGCTTAACGTCCATTGCCCATAAAATTTTCTGTACCTGGTCCACAGATAAATAGGAAGTGTGTCGGTGCTACATCTCTCCTGTCTTCCACACATCACCTTCTTCTGCACACCTTGAGGGACTAGCATCCCTGTAGGAAAGCATATATGGGAGAAATGGCTTGCTGGGAATCCTATCCTGTGCAAGCTTCTCCATATCCGAATAACTACTGCGAACTACATCCTTCTGAATTTGCTTACTGTATTCATCTCTTGGCCTCCCTCTACGATTTTTACCCCCACCTCGAATACTAAACTGCTGATACCTTGACGTCCCGGAATATCTCCAACCAACCGATCCCTTCTTCTAGTTGGGTTGTGCCATAAATTTCTCTTCTTCCTAATTCTATTCAGCACATGCTCCTTAGTTGCGTGATCTACCCATGGATCTTTAGAATTCTTCCACAGCACCATACTTCAAAATCTTCTGTTCCCTTCTTGTCGAAATTGCTTATCGTCCACGTTTCACTTCCGTACATGGCTACACTCCAGACAAATACCTTCAGAAAAGACTTCCTAACACTGAAGTCTGTATTTGAGGTAATTACTCTTCTTCAGAAACGCTTTTCTTGCCATTGCCAGTCTACATTTTACACCCTCTCTACTCTGGCCGTCATCACTTATTTTGCTGCCTAAATAGCAAAACTCATCTACTGCAAGTGTCTCGTTTCCTAATCTAATTCTCTCAGCATCATTTAATTTAATACGACTACATTCCATTATCTTTGTTTCGCTTTTGTCAATGTTTATCTTATTTCCTCGATTCAAGACAATGTCCATTTCGTTCAACTGCTCTTCCACGTCGTTTGTTGTCTCTGTCGGAATTAGAATGTCTTCGGCAAACTTAAAACTCTTTATTTCTTCTCCCTGAATTTTACCGTATTTTACAGACGATATGGACTATGGTATGTATCTTAATTTTTAAGCAATTTTTAAATAACATTTTTACCATTTTTATTATTAGAGTGCAAAGCCAGACTAAAACAATTCTTAGTTTATAAAACCGAATTGGCATTTAAAATTCCTGAAAATTTTCGTCTGAACTACTTCTTCTTCCTCTTTATCGTCATTGTTATCCTATACATGAATAAGACGGTCTTCACTGTCATCGGGAGCGTTACTTACGCCGCACTTCTTGAAACCTTTAACAATAATATCTTCTCTCAGTCTAGATCACGAATATTTTACCCAGTAACACACCTGTTTGATTGCAGGTCGTTTTAAAACTCTCTTCGGCGTGAATACATGCCGGGTTTCATCAATCATCCATTTGTTCAATTCCTCTATCATACACACTTTGAATGGTTTATTTATCGAGACAACAAGAGGCTGCAATTGTGAAGTAAGTCTGCCTGGAATAACAGCAAACTCTGTGTTTCCCTGTCTCAGTTTCCCGTTCACAGAATTGTTCAAATGACTATTAAACTGATCTACCACAAGAAAAGAAATCATCTTTAATACAGCGCCTTTACTTCTCTCCCACACTCTGTTAATCCATAATGTAATACCAGCCTCGTCTATCCAACCCTTGTCGTGTACGTGAACATCATCATCTGGCATATTTCAGAAGGTTCTGTCATTGTTTTGCACTTGAAAATGATCATTAGATAAAGTTTAGTACCGTCAGCACAACTTGAAAGGACAACATTGTAGCGCAATTTTTCATGTCCACTTGTTTTTATAGTTGCAGATTTAGCACCTCGCATGACAACAGTTGTTACTCGATACATCAAATGTCAGAGGCGTTTCGTCCATATTCGCTATTTTGATTAGTTCCAAACGGGTTTTCTTTCGTTGTTGAATAATAAAGCGATGGATCGGCAATATTATCTCTTCAAACTCTTGTGGCACTTTGTGAGATATTTTGGTTTTGGTTCGCATGCTAAGTCCATTTCGCTTCATAAACCTGTAGCACCAACCAACGCCACCCTTAAAGTCTGTTAAGCTGCACTGTAGCGGTAGCTTACGAGCGTGCATTTGATTCCTTTTTGTATTGATTCCAAAGGCATTTTGACGGTGTCCTTCAATCCATTTCAGTACGCCATCTTCTAGTTTTAGCCATTCTGCATTCTGTCCTCTATTTGCACATTTAGTCTTCCTCTTTTTTTTCGGTACTTCTTTACTAGCTCGTCACTCGTGAATGGTTCTTTCTGTTGGTGGTGGAGAGCGGAAATGCCGCTCAGCTGCTTTGTTCCCATGCTCTTCTGCATATGCTATTACTCACAATTTATAGCCAGGATTATACGAACACTTTTAATGTTTGTTCCATTAGGAAACTAGCTACTAACAAATATATAGTACTGTCACCGGTAACACAAATCACTTTCAACTCAAGATCATTGGCACCGTAGACTGCAATGACGCATCATACGCTAGACAATGTTCTCGGTTTGTGATGGCGAGCCGGGAGGAATACAGTGTCATCAAGTTCGTGAATCCCCGCAACTCATGTTCGATACATCGGTGCACTGCTGCTGCCATTTGAATCCAATGTTGCCAGATAGATATAGGTTTCCGGCGGCATCGAATATAAGGACAGCCTTAAGACTGGTAGAAATTTTATATGAAACCCTAAACATTTATATATCAATTCCGAGTATAAGAATGACCGGAGTTTGGAGGCAAAAAAGTGCATCTTATAGTGCGTAACAGATCACCGAAGTTAAGTGCTGTCGGGCGTGGCCGGCACTTGGATGGGTGACCATCCCGGCCGCCAAGCGCTGTTGCCATTTTTCGGCGTGCACTCAGCCTCGTGATGCCAATTGAGGAGCTACTCGACCGAATAGTAGCAGCTCCGGTCACAGAAAACCATCATAACGACCGGGAGAGAGGTGTGCTGACGACACGCCCCTCCTATCCGCATCCTCAGTTGAGGATGACACGGCGGTCGGATGGTCCAGATTGGCCTCTTGTGGCCCGCAGACGGAGTGCTTTTTTTATAGTGCGTAAAATACGATAATTTCTACTCCAAATTTTTGTTTGGCTTCCTTTACTGCTTGCTCAATGTACAGATTGAATAACATCAGGGATAGACTACAACCCTGTCTAACTCCCTTCTCAATCACTGCTTCACTTTTATGTCCCTCAACTCTTTTGATTGCTGTCTGGTTGCTGTACAGGTGGTAAATAGCCTTTCGGTCCCCGTATTTTACGACAGCTACCGTCAGAATTCCAACGAGAGTATTCCACTCAACACTGTCATATTCCACTCAACACTGTCAAAAGCTTTCTTTAAGTCTGCAAATGCTATAAACGTATATTTGCCTTTCCCTAACCTGTTTTCTACGATAAGGCGTAGGGTCAAGTACTGCCTCGTTTGTTCCTACATTTCTCCGAAATCCAAACTGATCTTCACCTCATATTTTAATTCTGGTGTGACCTGCGTAACATCTATTTTAATTTTTTTATACTTACCTAAGTTGTAGATCTGGATACGTCCGAAGTAGCCAAAATCGGTTATTGCGCTAGAAATAAATGTGGTTCTGCCAGGTGGTTAAACTAATCTAAAAATAATAAATCACTGTGGTCTCCTTTCGATACAAATGTAGTTCTTCCCAAATAGGAAGTAAAGATCTGAGGAAGGAATGTGAGTCGTACTTGTGTAGCTCGGTTGGTTGCGCAAACTGTCCGCGCAAGGCAATGGTACGAGCTCGAGTCCCGGTCCACCACATATTTTTACTCTGTCAGAAGTTTCAAATCAACGCACGCTCTGCTGAAAAGTGAAAATTCATTCTGGGCACACGCTAATAGTTACATGAGCTAACACACTGTTGCACACATGAACACTGCATGTTGTCACCAGCCTTAATAAGAATGATGGCAAGTAAATGTACTCAAACCATAAAACTGCTATTATCCGCACAGCGAAGTATGCAATAACTTTATACAGTAACGTTTGAGATTAATATGTCGATACCACATAAACTGTTAAAACGTAACCTAATGCAGAAAGATTTTGTAAAGCTGCGAGATTTGTATGTGCAGTGAGCTTGATCATAAATGGCGCGCAGCTGACCATTTCGACGGATCTTTCGTGGTCAGCCCACGTTCGGCGTTTCCCCCTGCCGACAGCCGGGGGTGACATGCGGCGCGACCTCATGTGTCCACACGCGCTATCTGCACTCCGGCTCCATCGAGCGTCACCTGTCGCGCCTGATAACACTGGCTTCGACCATGAGTACTTCCACTACAGTCCCATGAGCGGGAGAGTCTGGGCAACACAATATCTGGTTGTGTTTTCGGGGAATCAGCAGGAGTTATTTGTGTTACTGCAAATCAAAAATGATATTACTTTCGTTTGGATTCCTTTCAAAGTCGGACTAAATTTACGGAAAGACACAGTTTTCTGTCATTACTGTATTTCATGTTTGTTCACTATGGTAAAATTTAAGCACTGGAGCCATTATCATCTGGGAGCTGAAGTTCGTGGACAGAAGTACAAAAGTTCCGGCCACGAATATGGCAAACAAATGTAAACATCGATTACACCTATATTCTCATGTCCTGGTAGTTCTTTACTTCTGCTCGCGCACTACAGCTTTCACTTGATTATAGGACAGAAATTTACCAACAGTGGACTAATAAATACACTACTGGCCATTAAAATTGCTACACCAAGAAGAAATTTAGGTGATAAACGGGTATTCACTGGACAAATATATTATACTAGAACTGACATGTGATTACATTTTCACGGAATTTGGGTGCATAGATACTGAGAAATCAGTACCCATAACAACCACCTCTGGTCGTAATAACGGCCTTGATACGCCTGGGCATTGAGTGAAACAGAGCTTGGATGGCGTGTACAGGTACAGCTACCCATGCAGCTTCAACACGATACCACAGTCCATCAAGAGTAGTGACTGGTGTATAGTGACGAGCCAGTTGCTCGGTCACCACTGACCAGCCATGGTCTCCGAGCTGACAGTCCATGCTGCTGCAAACGTCGTCGAACTGTTCGTGCAGATGGTTGTCGTCTTGCAAACGTTCCCATCTGTTGACTCAGGAATCGAGACGTGGCTGCACGATCCATTACAGCCATGCGGATACGATGCCTGTCATCTCGACTGTTAGTGATACGAGGCCGCTGGGATCCAGCACGGCGTTCCGTATTATCCTCCTGAACCCACCGATTCCATATTCTGCTAACAGTCATTGGATCTCGAACAACGCGAGCAGCAATGTCGCAATACGGTAAACCGCAATTGCGATAGGCTACCATCAGACCTTTATCAAAGTCGGAAACGTGATGGTACGCATTTCTCCTCCTTACACGAGGCATCACAACAACGTTTACCAGGCAACGCCGGTCAACCGCTCTTTGTGTATGAGAAATCGGTTGGAACTTTCCTCATGTCAGCACGCTGTAGGTGTCGCCACCGGCGCCAACTTTGTGTGAATGCTCTGAAAAGCTAATCATTTGCATATCACAGCATCTTCTTCCTGTCGGTTAAATTTCGCGTCTGTAGAACGTCATCTTTGTGGTGTAGCAATTTTAATGGCCAGAAGTGTACTACTTACAGTTGGAGACGGAACGATGTTATCATTTCGGAAAATAATTTAATACATTATACGGAAAAATGAAGGAAAGATAAAGATTTCAGGTTCCGTCAACGATGAGGTCGTTAGATACTGAGCGTAGCCATGGATAGGGCATACACTGGAAAGGAAATTCGCCGTGTTTTTTTCACAGTAACCGTTCCAGCATTCGCTCTGAACGATTTAGAGACTCACGGAAAACGTCTTTCTGGAGGGCAAGACGTATATTTGAAACCTAATTGTTCTGCCTAAGAGCCCTGTGCCTTTAACCACATCAGCAGTAAAATGCACAAATGCATTGAGAGATGTTGTGGCCATTTTTAACGCACTCAAAAACGAAAGTAGTCTTGACCACCGTATTTATTAATCCTGCACTGCCTTATTCGTTTCGGCCGTACGCCATTAACAATGGTTCTGCAAGAGAAACACAAGAAAGAGTATCAGTGAAAATATGTTGACACATAAAACGTGCTTCGTACAAACGGAATAACCAAGCATTCATTGAAAAACGTTGATACAATACACGAAATTCACACAATAAAAAACGGAGAGGTAGAACTCACCAAAATATTCCATAACACGTAAGTGGAACTTTGTTCCACAAGATCGACAGATTTTTAATGGTACGCTCATAGTATACTATAGCTCACAACCTCTGAATATTAGGTTGCACATTGTACATAATCACAAGATTTGGAAGAAGCTCATTTTACTATTTACCTTGCGTGGTACATTAAGGATACACTCATCTGGTGTATTCCTATCCTTAGATATATCAAACTATGTACTTAATGTTATACACTGATGATTATGTCCGCAAAAGTGTTAGGTACCACATATGCTTTCTATCATTTTACATGTAACTTCGTAAATTTTTATGGGTGGCGTATCAATATACCGTTCTAATGTTTTTTATTTACGCATTAATGGATACTAAATTACGCATTTGTAGTATTATATTATTTTGAGTTAGATGTCCACTTACTTTAATTAAATTATTATACATTGAAGCCATCTTGCGGTGTTAATTTTCGCCAGTCTTCTTCCACAGATGGATTTTAATTAGATAATACATTACTGGGTGATGTAATAGATATAATAGAATGTTATTTACCATTCTAAACTACGTTATACCAATCAGTAGTATCAGCACTTCCGTACTGCCATTTGGTGGTCTTCTTCACGTAACAGTTCGATGTTTACAGTCAGTTTGCGTTCAGGCGTCAAGTAATGTAGACCAGACACTTTCTATCCATATTTGACAATTTCATCTTCGTTTTCCCCAAGAATGTGTTATGAATATCTCGGTGAGTTCTGCCTCTCTCCATTTTTTACTATGTGAATTTCGTGTATTTCATCAAATTTTTTCACTGAATGCCTGATTCTTTTCTTTATACGAAGCATGTTTTATTTACCAACGTAATTTCACTTATAGCCTTTCATGTTCTTGTCTTTCAGAACCTTTGAGAATGGCGTAAGGCCGAAGGCGAAAAGCAGTATAACATTAATAAATATATTGGTCAAGACCAATATCGGGCCGGCCGCGGTGGCCGATCTGTCCTAGGCGCTCCAGTCCGGAACCGCACTGCTGCTACGGTCGCAGGTTCGAATCCTGCTTCGGGCATGGATGTGGGTGATATCCTTAGGTTTAAGTAGTTCTAAGTCTAGGGGACTGATGACCTCAGATGTTGAGTCCCATAGTGCTCAGAGCCATTTGAACTAATATCGGTTTTTGATTTCTTTAAACACACCGCGTACCATTTACAATATTTTGTAGTATATACACTCCTGGAAATTGAAATAAGAACACCGTGAATTCATTGTCCCAGGAAGGGGAAACTTTATTGACACATTCCTGGGGTCAGATACATCACATGATCACACTGACAGAACCACAGGCACATAGACACAGGCAACAGAGCATGCACAATGTCGGCACTAGTACAGTGTATATCCACCTTTCGCAGCAATGCAGGCTGCTATTCTCCCATGGAGACGATCGTAGAGATGCTGGATGTACTCCTGTGGAACGGCTTGCCATGCCATTTCCACCTGGCGCCTCAGTTGGACCAGCGTTCGTGCTGGACGTGCAGACCGCGTGAGACGACGCTTCATCCAGTCCCAAACATGCTCAATGGGGGACAGATCCGGAGATCTTGCTGGCCAGGGTAGTTGACTTACACCTTCTAGAGCACGTTGGGTGGCACGGGATACATGCGGACGTGCATTGTCCTGTTGGAACAGCACGTTCCCTTGCCGGTCTAGGAATGGTAGAACGATGGGTTCGATGACGGTTTGGATGTACCGTGCACTATTCAGTGTCCCCTCGACGATCACCAGTGGTGTACGGCCAGTGTAGGAGATCGCTCCCCACACCATGATGCCGGGTGTTGGCCCTGTGTGCCTCGGTCGTATGCAGTCCTGATTGTGGCGCTCACCTGCACGGCGCCAAACACGCATACGACCATCATTGGCACCAAGGCAGAAGCGACTCTCATCGCTGAAGACGACACGTCTCCATTCGTCCCTCCATTCACGCCTGTCGCGACACCACTGGAGGCGGGCTGCACGATGTTGGGGCGTGAGCGGAAGACGGCCTAACGGTGTGCGGGACCGTAGCCCAACTTCATGGAGACGGTTGCGAATGGTCCTCGCCGATACCCCAGGAGCAACAGTGTCCCTAATTTGCTGGGAAGTGGCGGTGCGGTCCCCTACGGCACTGCGTAGGATCCTACGGTGTTGGCGTGCATCCGTGCATCGCTGCGGTCCGGTCCCAGGTCGACGGGCACGTGCACCTTCCGCCGACCACTGGCGACAACATCGATGTACTGTGGAGACCTCACGCCCCACGTGTTGAGCAATTCGGCGGTACGTCCACCCGGCCTCCCGCATGCCCACTATATGCCCTCGCTCAAAGTCCGTCAACTGCACATACGGTTCACGTCCACGCTGTCGCGGCATGCTACCAGTGTTAAAGACTGCGATGGAGCTCCGTATGCCACGGCAAACTGGCTGACACTGACGGCGGCGGTGCACAAATGCTGCGCAGCTAGCGCCATTCGACGGCCAACACCGCGGTTCCTGGTGTGTCCGCTGTGCCGTGCGTGTGATCATGGCTTGTACAGCCCTCTCGCAGTGTACGGAGCAAGTATGGTGGGTCTGACACACCGGTGTCAATGTGTTCTTTTTTCCATTTCCAGGAGTGTATTAGGGGCTCGCCCAAAGAAGGAACAAAGACGTCCTGAGCGAACTGTACCTCACGTAGTTCTAAAATGTATTGTTTATCTTCCAGGTACACTCTACATACGAAAACACTGTGGTATCAAAAGTAAATAACGGAATATGTAGCCATAAGTAATTGAATTTATTATGCAACATATTAGTTCCTATTTATAAAGTCCGAGCTCGACCTTAAACACTGGTGCAGTAGATGCGACTAAGAATTGGACATCTGTGTAGAGACCCAGAAATACAGGTAGAAGTCAGGTTAGAAGCAGTTGGATGACGAGCAGCACATGTCTCAATGAAGACAAACAACAGAAACACAAATATATACTACAAGGAAAACCATACGAAGGAATAAAAGAAGGAAGGCCCTGGAAGCGATGGTCGATAGATGTAAAGAGCTTTAAGGTTTGACATATAAAACGTATTAAACCAGAACACACTGACGGCACACCAAAGTACTCAGAAAGTTCGCAACGACAGATACAAGTCTACGGATGATTGCAGTATTTGAGTCACGCATGCATGTGCTCCAATGCACCTAGAAATACCTAAAAATCGACGTCCGCTTCGGAGGCTGTTGTCAACGCATATTACGCAAAAAATACCTCCAGAAGGTTTAATCCTGCACAGCATTACACAAAGGAAAGATTTGTATTTAGTTACTTTTCTTTTTTTCTTTTATTGGTTCGTAACTGTCTAGACTTTTTTTTTACCAACTTTGATAGGTTCACCCTTTTTTCAAACTTCAACTATTTACTGAATCCTTCAAGTAGATCACACCTCCGTCGAGTGTAGTAAAATACTTCATTGGGATAGTTTCCAGAAGCTTCAAATCCCGCTCTTTCCAAACATGACTCCAGGGACTACACCCACCCGTGCTGCGCACCGCAGAGCTTGACCGGGTTGCACTTTGTATAACCATCCGTCCAGTCCCAGTTCCCGGCTATTGTGGTATCTCCAATTTACACTGAAGAGCCAAGGAAAATGGTACACCTACCTAATAACGTGTAGGGCCCCCGCGAGCACGCCAAAGTGGCGCAACACGAGGTGGCATGGACTTGACTAATGCCTGAAGTAGTGCTGGAGAGAACTGACACCATGAATCCTACAGGGCTGTCCATAAATCCGTAATAGTACCAGGGTGTGGAGATCTCTTCCGAACAGTACGTTGCAAGGCAACCCCGATGTCCTCAATAATGTTCATGTCTGGGGAGTTTGGTGGCCAGAGGTAGTATTTAAAATCAGAAGAGTATTCCTGGAGCCATTCTGTAGCAATTCCGGACGTGTGGGATGAAGCAGTGTCCTGCTGGAATTGCCCAAGTCCGTCGGAATGCACAATGGACATTAACGGATGCAGGTGATCAGGCAGGATGCTTACGTACGTGTCACCTGTCAAAGTCGTATCTAGACGTATCAGAGGGTCATATCACTCCAACTACACACACCCCACATCATTGCACTCATCAAGCGACAGGGAAACCACAAGGCTCCTGGCCCTGACCGCATCCGCACCCCAGTCCTAAAGCACCTTCCGCCACCCGCCATAACATTTCTGGCAAGCGTCTTCAACGCTTGCCTAAAACTCACCTACTTCCCCTCAGCGTGGAAAACTGCTAAGGTAATCACCCTCCCCAAACCTAACAAAAACCTTCTCCTACCCGATAGTTACACACCAATTTCCTTACTCACCGGCGTGAGTAAAATCCTTGAGCTGCTAATCCTCACAACCCTCCAGCAATTCCTTGCTGACAACAACATCCTGTTGCCTGAACAGTTTGGATTCCGCGCTGAGCACTCCACAGTCCAACAATGCCTGCGCTTGGTAGAGCACGTTTGTCTGGCCAGGGCAAAGAGAGAATCCACAGGAGCAGTATTCCTGGACATAGAGAAAGCTTTCGACCGCGTCTGGCACGATGGCCTAATATTCAAACTAGATCACATAGGGTGCCCAGAACATATCATAAAGATCATTGACTCATTTCTTGCGGAGAGTCACTTCTTCGTAAGAAATGGGACAGGATCGAGCCAGATGCGACCGATTGCGGCCGGAGTTCCTCAAGGTTCGGTTTTAGGTCCCGTCCTATACTCCATTTACACGAACGACATACCGAAGCAGGTCGGCGGAGAGATCGCTCTCTACGCCGATGACACTGCTATCTACAGGAGTAGCTGCAACCTTAACTTCATACGACGAAAGTTGCAAGCCCACCTCGACTCCATAACGCAGTGGTGCAATTTATGGAAAATTAAAATCAATCCGAGTAAAACCCAGGCCATATACTTCACAACCAGGCTAAAACTCCCAGACCAACAACTAACAATTGGTGGTCGGGACCTAGCCTGGCGTAATTGTATCACCTACCTCGGGATGGAGATCGACAACCGCCTCACATGGAGACAACACATCAAGAAAGCGGCAAACAAGGGGTGCGCACTCCTGTCCCAACTATACCCTCTTCTGAAGGGTGAAGGACTCACCTTGAAATGCAAAATGCTTCTCTGGCGCCAACTCATGCTTCCGGTCATCTTGTATGGCTCGGAAGTGTGGTCAATGGCGTCAGACACCTCGCTCGCAAGACTACAACGGTTACAAAATAAAACCTTCCGGGTAATCACAGGTGCTGACAGATACGTCCGCAACACACAAATCAGAGATTTCTTAGAACATCCCACCATCTATTCCCTCATAAAGGAAAAATCTGCCAAATTGTATGAGAGGACACAAACATTGCCCCATCACCTCATTCGAAATTTAGGCTGCGAACATCCAGACCTTCAACATAAGAGACCTAAACTAACCCTTACGCGCCACTTTAGGGACATTTAAAACACGCAAACACACACACAAAACAAACATTTACTCAAAAACACGCACACAAAACAAACCACCATCTTCATGAACCCCCTAGCGCATTCCTAGAAGTCAGACGGGCACAGCCCAGTGGTACTTCAGTACAAGAGTGCAAACAGAAGGCCTGTCCATATCATTACAGAGCGTTCACCAGCTTGAACAGTCCCCTGCTGACATGCAGGGTCCATGGATTCAAGAAGTTTTCCCCATACCGTAAACGTCCAGCCTCTTGATACAATTTGAATCGAGACTCGTCCGACCAGGCAACATGTTTCCAGTCATTAACAGTCCAATGTCGGTGTTGACGGGCCCAGGCGAAGCGTAAAGCTTTGTGTCGTGCAATCATCAAAGGTATCCGAGTGGGGCCTCAGCTCTGGAAGCCTATATCGATGACGTTTCGTTGAATGGTTCGCGGGCTGTCATTTGTTGATGGTCCAGCACTGAAATCTGTAGCAGTTTACGGAAGGGAACGATTCTCCTCAGTCGTCGTTAGTCCTGTTCTTGCAGGATCTTTTTCCGGCCGCTGTGAAGTCAGAGATCTGGCGTTTTACCGGATTCCTGATATTCACAGCACACTCGTGAAATGGTCGTACAGGAAAAACCCCACATCATCGTTACCTCGGAGATGGTGTGACCCATCACTCGTGCGCCGAAATTTACAGAACAAGCTGACTAAAA
The DNA here is from genome assembly GCF_021461385.2 of Schistocerca piceifrons. Classification (NCBI taxonomy): domain Eukaryota; kingdom Metazoa; phylum Arthropoda; class Insecta; order Orthoptera; family Acrididae; genus Schistocerca; species Schistocerca piceifrons. The sequence goes on along the minus strand of NC_060142.1, from coordinate 423,195,572 downwards.
GAGGGGATCGGTTGATAGGAAGCATCCTGAGACATCAAATATAGTGTATTTGGTAATGGAGGAAATTATGGGGGAGGAGGGGACAATAATTGCAGATGGGGTCCTAGGCATGACTACAGTAAGCTGATTCAAATAGATGTAGTTTGCAGTAGTTATGTAGATATGTGAACCGTCCCGGCGGATTTCGCCGCGGGCGCAATCGACTCTAGCGACATCGCTGGTGGGATTCTGGAAGGAGCATGCTCCGTGGCGAGGAAAAGGCTCTTAGGCAGCGCGCTGGATGAAAAGCGGTATGGGACAGAGCATGAGGTTGGCAAGGGGGCCGCAAGGTGGCGTGGAAGGCTCTGGTGCGGCAGTAACTCTGTGTGGCATCCAGGGGAGACCAGTACGGAGGACGGGAGTGAGCGAGCACCGCGGGCTGCATTAGACGTCTTGTTTTGATGAGATTCAATGTGCGATAGTCCTTTGAGATGTGAGGCGTTCGGTAGCGAAGTTGGACGCCTGTTTCTATGTGTGAGCTGTAACTCTGAGCTTTGGGAGACTGTGTTGGTGTCACGGCTATTGAGACATGTTGTACAGTATCTTCGCTGCAGTCGCTGGATTCTGAATTTATGTTCTTGTGGGTATTCCAAAGCTTTAATTCCTAGTGATAATTTCACCTTATGCTCTTTTAAAGTGGCTCTTTGCACATTTCTTGTGCGAAATAAGCTACTTGAGGAGGGTTGACATATTTCGCCGCCAATTGTGACTGTTGTGAAAGAACCGTTTTGGATTGCTGTGTTTTGTCTATTGTCCACGTTGCTACTGCTAATTAGGCGCAAGTTTTGACGTGTATGTTATATGACTTAAATAATTTGATTTCTCTCTTTGTTGTAGAAGCCTGATAATACTTTGTGCATTAGTTTTCCGTGCGACCACGAGAGTGTTTTACGAGGGTGATCCCAAAAGTAAGGTCTCCTATTTTTTTTTATAAGTACAGAACTCTGTTTGTGTGGCAGTTGGTCACACTGTTATGAAGAGTGCTTACTCGCTGTGTGTAAACATGCGCACGCCGCGCTGAGGCGCTCAGTCTTGGCTTGGCAGCCGTTGAGAATGGAGCTCCCGTTGGATGTTACAGCCAAGTGCGAATTGCGCGCAGTTATTCGGTTTTTGAACGCAAAGGACACTGCACCGATTGAAATCCATCGCCAATTGACGGAAGTGTAGTGGTGAGTCGTACATGGATGTCAAAAATGCTCGTAAGTTGTGTAGAGTGTTTGCAGCTGGTCGGACCGAAATTCACGACGAACAAAAGAGCAGGAGACCATCAATTTCTGAGGAGACAGTATTGAAGGTTCAGCAATGAAGATCGGCGGATCACCCTGGATGATCTCTGCACGTTGGTTCCTGAGGTTTCCCGAAGCACCGCTCACAGAATTTTAACAGAAACATTGAAATACCGGAATGTGTGCGCAAGGTCGGTGCCACGCATGCTGACTGAGAACCACATGCGGCAACGGGCTGATGATTACCGCGCGTTTATTCACCGTCTTGCAGCCGAACAGGACAACGGGTGACGAAATCTGGACATACCACTTTACACCTGAGACCAAGCAACAATCACGCCAGTGGTGGCATCCTTCTTCGCCAAAGCAGCGGAGCTGGTGGCGAGCTGGTATGACATGGGCATACAAAAACTGCCACAGCGTCTAAAAAAATACATCGACAGAAATGGTGATTATGTCGAAAAATAGCTAAATGTTCATGCTGTAAACTGATGTAAACCATTGTAGAAATAAACAGGTCTATGTACTTATAAAAAAAAGGAGACCTTACTTTTGGGATTACCCTCGTATAATTGCAAGCAGCCTGCAGTGGGTGACCGCTCATGACCAGCCAACGAGATGGCGCATATTGTGGCTCGGTCCTGTAAAGTTTCACTGGTGGTACACGAATTTTCCGGTCTTCAGTTTCGAGGGTAATTTACTGTTCTTACTTAGTATCACTGTAACCACGTTGTTACTCACTGTAAGGTACTACTAAAAAGATGGTTAAAGCGAACCTTACGCAGTCACCTATCGGTATTTGTTGAAAAAATTTCTGGTGAACTTTAGAATTTTCTTTCGTAACTACATATTACGGACAACGTCCCGTCGAGATTTGTTTTAGTGTTTTAATGTCTTATATTGTTTGATGTACAATGAGTTGAAAGAAATTGTTCTCTCTTAAAACATAACTGTGGTTAAGAGTTCCTGTTTGACTGTATCATTCTGTTTTACACTAATGTTATTTCTGCTGCGACATGGTCCTGTGTGTTCTGATTTTTAAAGCAACTATACACCGATCAGCCGGAACATTATGACCACCGACCTACTATCGATAGCAGCGACACCTGGCGAGGAATGACTGCTAGTGAGACACAGGCAGTGTGCGTGTATTATCAGTAAGCCTGCTGTCCGTTTGTAGAATGAGGAAGGCACGCGATTTATCTGAGTTTGACCGGGGGTACATTGTGATGTCCCGCAGGCTCTGCACGAGCATTTCGGAAACTACACGACTTGCCGGGTGTTCAGGGAGTACTGTGGTGAATTTCTTCTGCATATGGCGAAACCAAGGTGAAGCCACGTCCAGACCTCATGGGGCTACGCGGCCACGCCTCATTACAGATGTCGGACGTCGTAGTCTGGGCAGACTGGTAAAACAGGACAGGCGGCGAGATGTTTGGGAACAAACATCAGGCTTTCACGTTGGGCAGAGCATAAGTGTGTCTGAACACACAATGCATCGAAAACTAACGATGGGCCATGTATGTGCCAATGATAACACCATGACATCGGCAACTACGACTGAAATGGGCAAGGAGTAATGTACAATGGTTGCAGATCGCGTGACCCCTACATGAAGATCATGTTTCCTGACGGCAGTGGCATTTTTCAACAACATAATGTGCCGTGTCACAAGGCCATGAGTGTGAGAGTATGATTCGCGGAACACAGCGGCGAGTGATTGGACGTAGCATCAGAGCCCATAGCCCCTCCCCTCCCCGGAATTTATGGGACGTAGGTGGCATGACCGTGCAGATGTGCCAAGTCGCTTCAGCGACCTACCAAGGTGTCATTGGTTCCATTTCACGACGCGTCGCCGCTGTTATCCATGCCAAAGGTGGACATACAGGCTACTAGGTAGGTGATCATAATGTTATGGTTGATCCGTGTATTTACCAATTAACTGAATTGCTTTACCAATGTATATCTTCTCAGTACCAAGGCATCATAGCTTTTACTGTAATAAAGTTTGCTAGTTTCCTAGCCAAACTTTAAAAAAAAATCTTATGGGACTAAACTGCTAAGGTCATCAGTCCCCAAGCTTACACACTACTTAACCTAAATTATCCTAAAGACTAACACACACACTCATGCCTGAGAGAGGACTCGAACCTCCGCCGGGACCAGCAGCACAGTACATGACTGCAGCGCCCTAGACCGCTCGGCTAATCCCGCGTGGCTCCTAGCCAATCTGCTCAAGTGGTTAAAATCTTAATAGAGAGCAATTGCAGAACGAAGAGACTTGCACCAGAGACAGTGGCATGGAGCGTTTCGTCAAACTAATCTTCGGACTGAGTACCGTAGCAGCTTTAACAACACATTCCTCGTTGGCTCCGGCGGTTCATGGCGCGGCTGTGAGTGTCCTCCGTAGTGAGGCGACAGGACGGGCCGCGCGCGCTGCGTTCCGCCGCAGCTGGGACGCGCGGCCGGGCGGCTGCGGCCGTATCAGATCGCATCATGTGCATCGCCTGCCGCAATTCCCAGGCGGCGCTAGTGGCCGCACGGGGAGGCGGCGCGGCCCGCATGAGCGCCAATGATTGAATTAGGCCCCGTCCCTCTGCACAAACATCGGCTGACAACCGAATAATGCGCACGCACACGCAGGACGCTCCCTGCGCCCGCCCCTGCGCAAAGTATGTTTTATTTAAGAGGATTCCGCCCGCTCCGTCCCCCAGCGGAGCGCCGGGCCGGGCCTCGGTGCACTTGCTGTATTATTCAGAGGGTGGAGGATGCCGCGCTCTCCTTCCCCGGTTGCGCCACTGCATCTTGTCCGGGGCAGGGCAGGGCCGAGCGTTGCAGCTGCGTGGGGACCGTAGCCGGCCTCGGCTTCGGAGGCAGTGTCAACAACACTGTGCGGCCAGTGGACGTTAACACCCGGGTTCAGCCGCCTCCTCGAGACACATCCCGGCCCGCTTTGAGTGACGCTAAAAATATTGAGCCTGTTTTTCACTCCATACGGTTCACTTCGTGCATCCCCGAGGTGTCTCAAATAAATAACATTTCGGTACGCAGATACCTGGTAAGAGCTATCCAACATAACGCGGTAACGTGATATGTGAAGTGCCTCAAACATCGTTACCGGATCCACTCCTGCATCTAGCCTACGTAAATGATCTTTCGGCTACCGTGTGATTCACAAAGAAAGAACAGATTTTAATTGTTTATTAAAGACAAATATAAAAGATAGAAGCGCATTGCGCATGTCACTCGATAGAACAAGGGTGAAAGTGAAACTAAGCCATGTCTCCACAATATCCTTTCTTTCAGGAGTGCTAGTTCTGCAAGGTTCGCAGGAGAGCTTCTGTAAAGTTTGGAAGGTAGGACACGAGGTACTGGCAGAAGTGAAGCTGTGAGGACGGGGCGTGAGTCGTGCTTGGGTAGCTCACTTGGTAGAGCAATTGCCCGCGAAAGGCAAAGGTCCCGAGTTCGAGTCTCGGTCCGGCACACAGTTTTAATCTGCCAGGAAGTTTCATATCAGCGCACACTCCGCTGCAGAGTGGAAATCTCGTCTAAGGTTGAAAGTTTTAACACAGCCGCGCTTATTTGTTTGCAGCAAATTGGCGATTACACAAGAGAAATCGTTTTGCGTGTTGGAATTTGCGCAAAGCCAATCCATTGTTCCAGTGCAGCGTGCTTTCCGCCGTCTACTGCGCAAAAAGTCGCCCCTGCACCAGCCGTTCGGCGTGGCCGAGCAGTTCTAGGCGCTTCACAGTCTGGAACGGCGCGACTGCTACAGTCGAAGGTTCGAATCCAGCATCGGGCATGGATGTGTGTAATGTTTAAGTAGTTTAGGTAGTTCTAGGGGACTTATGACCTCAGATGTTGAGTCCCATAGTGCTCAGAGCCCCGCCTCTGCGCAAGTTGATTTATGAGTGGCACGAAAAAGTTCTTGGAAGTTGGTTGCTTATGGAGAGGGAAGAAGTCTGTTCGACCACGCACGTCTAATGAAGTTGTCGAGCGTCTCCGGGATGCGATCACATGGAGCCCCCAGAGGTCCACAAAACGGGAAGGCCAGAAACTTCAACTTCCTCAAACAACAGTGTGGCGAGTTCTGAAGCGACGCCTGTATATGCAGCCTTACAAGTTGAAGTTACTACGACAATTGCGTCCCGGCGACCATAACAGAAGGTAGAAATTTTGCATTTCAGTTCTCCAGGAAAGAGCAGAGTAAACTTTTTTTCCGAACGACTCATATTTTCGGATGAATCGATGTATCATTCATCGGGTAAAATAAACCGCCACAATGTAAGAATTTGGACGTCATAAAATCTGGCGTCGTCGTCGAAGATGACAGAAATTCACGGAAACCGAACGTGTTTCGTGCCGTTTCTGTTCATGAACTTTATGGACCTTTCTTTTGCGGAGCGAACTGTAACGGGAACGTCTTAGCTGGACATGCTGCAAAATTGGTTGGTTTCTCAGCTTCTCGAAGATTCCAATGATTTGATTTTCATGCGTGACGGCGCCCAGCCTCACTTTCACCTTGAGGTGCGGTGTTATGTTAACAACATTATCCCACAACGCTGTATTGGAAGACGTGAACAACAGGATCTTGTTCATTGCTTCTGGCCTCCCAGGTCACCAGACCTTTTTTCTGTGGGGGCAAGACAGTGTCTTTGTCCCGGCAGGTACTCATCAAGACCTAAGAAATCTAATTGTTAAAGCTGTCGATTCAGTAAACAAGGACCTGTTGACTCCGGAGTGGAATGAAATGGACTACCGTTTCGATGTTTCTCAGTAACGCAGGTGCTCATGTTGAGTATACAGTATATGGGTCTTAACATCTGAGGTTATCAGTCCCCTAGACTTAGAACTACTTAAATCGAACTAACCTAAGGACATCACACACATCCATGCCGGAGGCAGGATTCGAACCTGCGACCGTAGCGGTCGCGCAGTTCCAGGCTGTAGCGCCTAGAACCGCTCGGCCACCCCGGTCCGCTGTGATTTTTTCCACTTCCGAAGAACACTACAATTAACGGCTGCTGGGAAGTTCCTCAGGTGTTCGTAACAGATATTTTATTTCCTTTTATGAAATACGGACGTACATTTGCAAGACAGAGCAGACTTGTCGACTATTTTTACAATACTGTACTAGCAAACTTTACACGTCCGTAGCGCAATCGACCAACTGTGCAAGGGTGAGTGATGACAATGCCCAGGTGATACCAAAGTCTGTGGCCTTTTTGGCTTACGCAGGGAGAATTTCTAACATGACTGTCTATTTTTCGTAAATATGATGTGAAATGTGCTTGTTTTTCGACCACCACCTAAGATCGGGGTTCTTTTTATGTTTCGTGAAGAATGATCTTGGTTTGCTTAAGGAACATGAATATAACAACACAGAGATTATGCCCTTCCAGCTACTGGGATAAGTGTTATTAAGGCTGCAGTTGCAATTAAATTAGCAACAAAACATATATAGAGAGATTGTGGTTTTTGTTTACATTCTGCTTGGAATCCGGCTCTCTCCCTAGTCAAAAAACAGATTGACAGTGTTGATGCTATCTCACGTGTTGGTTACTGCAAAACCGAGGATTTAAATTCCCTTGCAGAGCGCTTACTTGCTGGCGTTTTGCTTTGAAATGACAGCGTGTGCACCTGCCGAAATATCGGCGGTTGTCGCCATCACACGGCTGCATCTCCGTAAGTTATCGGAACATTGTATACGCCGAGAGGAACTCAGATCTCATAAAAGTGACATTTTGAATCCCCCTTTCTGAATCAAGTCTTTAGTAATGACAAATGGTCGCCCACTCCGTATTTCAATCTCTTTAAACGCTCTATTAGCCGAGCGGTCTAAGGCGCTGCGGTCATGGACTGTGCGGCTGGTTCCGGCGGAGGTTTGAGTCCTCCCTCGGGCATGGGTGTGTGTATTTGTCCTTAGGATAATTTACGTTAAGTAGTGTGTAAGCTTAGGGACTGATGACCTTAGCAGTAGAGTCCCATATGGTTTCATACACATTTGAACATTTTTTAAACGCTCTACGTAACTGTTTTTACCGTTCCATTGCTTATATAGTTTTCTTTACAAGATACCCTAATTTGCAGATGAATTTCTATTGTTCTCAGGTCTTTTGCGTACTGAGAACGAATCACTACACATATTTCACACTCAGAGTTATTTTTAATTTACTGAGGCAGTTCAAATAGGCACAAACAATTAATGTAAATATGGGCGTATGTTTCTGCTGTGGCTCCTATGGGTATCGAATAGAAGCCTGTACTCGGCGCGCGTGGGCGGTGCGCCAATCGCAGTGGCCGTAATTACGAACGTTATTTCAAAAACAGGTGTCATATTATTTTGCAAAGTTACTCGTTAAAACGTTCCGTCGACGACGAGGTCATTGGAGACGTAGCACAGGGACGCATCGGGGGAGGACATCGGCCACGTCCTCTTCAGACGCACTACCCTGGCATTTGCCTTAAACGATTAAGAGGAAAGAAAATCTAAGTCTTGATAGCTGGACACTAATTTGAACCGTGTTCCTGCCGAACAAGTGCGTCACCCACCTGCCCCCTCCTATTGCACATTACGAATGATTTTTAAATCTTGATGCGTTATACGATATTTTTATCATTTTCGAGAAGCTAATTTTAACGTTTGTTCTGCCCTGAGTCAAACAACTGTGCATTAGGTGTGATACTGTCTAAATCTTCGCTGCATCACTTCTCCCAAAGACGGTAGTACCTCAGTACGGTAGGAAACCCTGTACGGCGTCCGAAAGGAGTGAAAAAGAGCCAAAATTCAGGCGACGATTAGAATCGCTCCGTGACTTGTCTCAGATTCGCTCTGTTAGCACAGTTATTCCTCGCGAAAGGTTGGTATCGTCGTTCGAGTTCCTGCCTGGCATCCATTATTAACTGGTCGCACAAATTTACTAGAAATTTGTTTCAATTTTCTCTACCAAAGGTAATGTGTTAGCTTACTGCTAAACATCACTCGTAACAACATTCAATATCCACTGAAAATTGCCATACGTAAGAATCCCTGCTGGCGTTAAGAGGGCACCTTGGCCAGCAGCTACCAGAAGAAACGTTATCGCAGCCCACCGGCCTGACTGTCCGCGGCCACATCGTCACAGCTGGTGCCGCGGCCCTCCCGCTCTCCGCGTGTTTGGCCACCCGCGATAAGCTTTATGGCCACACCGCAAAGGAGCGGATGTCAGCTACAGATAATATTTATGCGCCACATGTCAAATTTCAAGAGCAAAGCAGATGAGCTAGAGGACGAGTGCCTTCCCGCGGTCGCGCCACACGCGGTACGGCGTGGATGGGCCATCAAAAATAAATCCACTGTCCGAAACACGAGCTCACTTCGTGCTGTGACAATCAGTTCCCTTTATTACATGGTGTTTTTTCATTTCAATTCACTTTCTCTTTCATGTATGAAATTGCGCAATTCGGGTGACAAAGCAACTGGTTCAAACCTCCCAACAGACCTAAAATTATGGTTGCTCTGTCCAACCACGAACAACTGTTAAAAAAAAAAAAAAAAAAAAAAAAAAAAAAAGTAGAATATAACATATAATTATGGAAACAGGGTTCTAAATTACTTCTTTAACACCAGTATATGAATCGGTGAAGTTTCACCATCATCGGAGGGTTCATTTTACTTCCTGTCGAATAAAAAGTATAAATATTTACAAGGTAATAGGTACAGTATTGGGATTTTCGCAACTCTATTCATAATGTTATTGACAATCGCATACTGATGTTCATGCAGCTGTATGTCATCTACAACTAATCTGTATTTCTTAATGCTGCATTACATATCTTTATTTTAGGTATAAAAACGAACTAACATTCTTCTTGCGATTTGTTAATGTTACGTTATATTACTGCAGTTATTTACGTTACACTCTGCTGTCAATACTGATTTGTTAATTATCTTTTTACTGTAAGTTGGTGCGTTAATGCAATATCATTCGAGAATGTTGAGAGGACATGTTACTTGTGATGGGCTTTGTAAATTGGTGAGCGCTTATTCTTGTGTGTGTGTGTGTGGGAGGGGGGGGGGGGGGCGGGGGGGGGGCGGAGGGAGGGAGAGGCTGCATTTGCTGACACGCACTGTGTCGCCCATTCCGCCATACTGTTTTAAGTGTCCTGGGCGTCGGGACCGATGCAACAGCGCACAGTATGTGTGAAAGTATACAGTTTGAATAAAACAACAAAAACTAAGAAGAAACAAATCACATACAAACTCCCCCCCCTCCATTCGGCAATTTACAAAACACATAACGAGACATGTCCTCACAACATTTTCGAAAGCTACGTAGTACATTAACACAGTAAACAATAGTAAAAACTTAAATAACAAATCAGTGTTGACAGCAGAATGCAGTTAAATAACTGCAGTCGTATAATCCAACATTAACAAATGGCTAAAACAGTAGTTTCATTTTGGGCCTATCACGTCGGTTAATATATGTAATACACTATTGAGAAATCCTGATTAGTTGTAGATTGCAAACCGGATCAAAATATCAGCTGAACTGCAGACGACAGACAGCTACAAGGACATTAGAATGTGATATTAACGTATACATTTGCTTAATAATGCTATGAATACAAATACCACAAACCAAAATCTGTATGTACGTATCATCACGCAAATATGTTTCTGTTATTCGACATAAAACAAAATGTACCCATTGACTATAGTGAAACTTCACCGAAACTCATATGGTTGTTAAATATGAAAACTGTATTTGCTCAAGGCACAACCCAATTTCCATTATCACAAATCTGAAAGTCAACACAGATAAAAAGTGAGCCTTACCACAAGATGACGTATTATATAATCATAACTACTTTCATTATTTTAAAAATGGTAAACGAACGGCGCAAGTTCATCAAAATTTATGAATTGAAGGAACATTAACAGGAAATTTATGCCGAATGTAAATTCCCAAATTTCACGCAGGAGTTAGTAGTGTGGCATCCGAGAAGGTAAGTTTCCACCTGTTGTCATGGTATCATCCATAAACATGCGAAATACAATCATGGTAGCACTTGACATTTGCCACATAAACGTGGAAAACACCATTCTCCTCGCGATATGATTGCCGATTCACTGGTCTGGTGCCACTATAATCACCGACGAACGTGTACCCAATGACCAGATCGCGAAACATTCATGTGTTTAATGCCCAAGACAAATGATGATGAAAAAAAAACGCAAAAGGATCTCTTCCCCTTACAGAGATTATTCGGTGCCACTCACCTTCTGCGAACGATCTGTGAGATTTTACATCAGAATAGCGAATACAGAGTGGCTAGAATAATTATGCATTTTATATGACTACAGATTAGCTAGAATTAAAAACATGCAGCAATTCAAAAGTTTCCATATTATTTCACAAGAGAGTAATTCATATTCTGTCGCTACTGAAACCGCTCCCCCACTCCAGTCATGACTGGTGAACGACACTTTTACTTATGGTGGCTGACATACTTTCTCACATCATCTCTATTCGCCACATTCGGAATATTAGCTTCACTATTCACGCCAATAGTTTCACACTTCTCTAACTTTATTTGTTTTATACGCGGAATATTAACATCTACATAGCATGAAACTGTCTATTGATAAACTTCTTATGTTTTAAGGAGGTAGTAAATGCGAATCGTAAAAGTTGGCAAGAAATCAACATAAAAGTGGTTAGTACAAATTTTACATATAAATCAACTCCACTGTGTTACGCTATACAAGCAGAACCATTAAATTTACGAGAAGATAGTACTTCTTCTGGCTAATCAAAGAGTACTTTGTGATGGGAAATTCAGAATTGAAGAAGATTCCTTATCACCAAAGCTATTCTCAGCAGCCGTAGAGGAAATTATCACATTCTTGAGTTGTGTTAATGAAGAGGAAACAAGCAACATATCTACAACACCTCTATTTTGATGTAATGACATTTTATTAGTTTCCTCTACTGCAACTCAACTTGTAGGATCACAGTCTCTGTGAAATCGTTTGGCTTACTATGCGCTGGTCGGTGAGCTTTACTATCAAGTTATTTTACTGCATCTTTCTTGAAGGCTGGGACATTATAGTGTCGTGCCAACAATGCTTGCAGCGTGAAATGAAATGATCATACGGTACTATTAGCCGGGAGACCCCGTCTCGGGTTTTTTGGTCACCAGGTGCAACTCTTTCTATGTAGCCAGAATGAGATTTTCACTCTGCAGCGGAGTGTGCGCTGATATGAAACTTCCTGGCAGATTAAAACTGTGTGCCCGACCGAGACTCGAACTCGGGACCTTTGCCTTTCGCGGGCAAGTGCTCTACCAACTGAGCTACCGAAGAAGCCATGTCTCCGCAATATCCTTCCTTTCAGGAGTGCTAGTTCTGCAGGTTCGCAGGAGAGCTTCTGTAAAGTTTGGAAGGCAGGAGACGAGGTACTGGCAGAAGTAAAGCTGTGAGTACCGGGCGTGAGTCGTGCTTCGGTAGCTCAGTTGGTAGAGCACTTGCCCGCGAAAGGCAAAGGTCCCGAGTTCGAGTCTCGGTCGGGCACACAGTTTTAATCTGCCAGGAAGTTTCTTTCTATGTAGGTTCACTGCGGGCTCAGGCGCATGCGCAGAGCTGGACAGCGCGTAAATTGCGCCCTCTCCCGCTTCTTGCTACTTAGTGTGTGACTGTTTGCTGTATAAGCAGAGAACAACCAGCCTGACTATCCAGAAGAATTTTTCTGGCGATCCCGAGCTGCCAGACTGGCTGTCTGAGTTTGAGTGGTGTAGACTCCACGTGACTCGTGTTTTGTTTGTGGTGGATTCTTCAATCTTTCAGAAGCTGTTGGAATTCCCGTGTTCGACTAATTCTTATTTACGTTTCATCATTAATCGTAAAGTAAGCATTTTACTTATTCCTATAAAGTCACCTTTACTGTTACAAGTGCACAAGAATTGCAATTGGTTGCAACATAAAACTTCCAACTGCCATTTATTCCACATGTCTAGCGAATCGGATATTCTGTCGATTGCCGAGGAGGTGGAAGTGTTATACTTCGCCAAAACAAAACAAAAATCGGAATGTAGTGCCACAGTATAACACCATTGAATTTACGGAACATTTTCGTATGCGATGTCATGTGGCAGAGGCATTAAGTGAAAAATTCAGGAACTGTAGCCATTATAACAATCATGCAGGGGGATTTTGAAGCTGTCTGCAGTAAAGCGTACTCTGATCTTTTTGTGGTTCACTCGCCACGAAGCGTCAAGTAGAGAAGTGGCAAACAGATTTAACATCTGTATTGCTTCTTTGCGCCATGTCATGGAAAGAGTGACTTACTTTGTTATGGCTTTAGGAGTCGGCCGTCTGCCGAGGAAAGATCACTAATTCCGGTAAACAAGATGGCTGGTGCGACTGGGGACAGACGACGGGACACACTTCAGAACAGTCGTATTTGAATCGGAAAAACAGCTTTTCCGTGCAACTGCAAATACTCTGATCACATGCGACGGATTCGGGAGTTATTCGTCGATTATCCGCGTTCTGTCCATTAAGGGAAAGCGTTCAGAAAGTCAACATTTTACCTAACCCTCGAAAAAAAAAGTGTATTTTGGATAACAGTACCTTCCTCTGCATTAGGAATTTACTAACCCTGTTTAAAAACACAGAGCATTTGTCTACAGTTGAAATTATTTTAACACGACACACTCGAAAGCAGGTGTGCTGTAGAGCAGATAGGTATACACGGTGGGTGTTCACAAACATTTAACTTCAGGTAAACATGAGAGTGAGAAATTAATAGCATTTTTACAAATGTATAAGATCCCTAATTCATGTATTGGTTAAAGATTAACTTCTGGGCTGAAAATCAGGCATTCTTACATTGCATCCACACAACAACTTACGCTTATTATACACTTCCTTGTTAAATGTTCTCTTATAGTCACGTTATTTGATTTCGTCACTTCCTCAGACAACGGATCTGGTCTGGAATGTCCTAGTTTCTCTGTGGTTAACTTTTCCTCATATTTTCTTTACTGTTAGCGCTTAAGACAGGTTCAAAAGAGCTCGTGTTGACACTCCACAGGAATGGCTCTGAGCACTATGGGACTTAACATCTATGATCATCAGTCCCCTAGAACTTAGAACTACTTAAACCTAAGTAACCTAAGGACAGCACACAACACCCAGCCATCACGAGGCAGAGAAAATCCCTGACCCCGCCGGGAATCGAACCCGGGAACCCGGACGTGGGAAGCGAGAACGCTACCGCACGACCACGAGATGCGGGCACTCCACAGGAAAGCCGATTCGTGCACAATACACAACCAACTCGAAACATAAACTGCCGTTTGCGGAAATGATGAAATACAAGTATTACGATCTACCAAGGTCACTTGAGTAGATTACAAATGAGGCGCTGAGAACCATAAGGGCCAAAAAGACACCGTCTTCGACCCCCGACATTTAAATGAACCATGGACTTTGCCGTTGGTGGGGAGGCTTGCGTGCCTCAGCGATACAGATGGCCGTACCGTAGGTGCAACCACAACGGAGGGGTATCTGTTGAGAGGCCAGACAAACATGTGGTTCCTGAAGAGGGGCAGCAGCCTTTTCAGTAGTTGCAGGGGCAACAGTCTGGATGATTGACTGATCTGGCCTTGTGACATTAACCAAAACGGTCTTGCTGTGCTGGTACTGCGAACGGCTGAAAGCAGGGGGAAACTACAGCCGTAATTTTTCCCGAGGACACGCAGCTTTACTGTATGATTAAATGGTGATGGCGTCCTCTTGGGTAAAATATTCCGGAGGTAAAACAGTCCCCCATTCGGATCTCCGGGCGGGGACTACTCAAGAGGACGTCGTTATCAGGAGAAAGAAAACTGGCGTTCTACGGATCGGAGCGTGGAATGTCAGATCCCTTAATCGGGCAGGTAGGTTAGAAAATTTAGAAAGGGAAATGGATAGGTTAAAGTTAGATATAGTGGGAATTAGTGAAGTTCGGTGGCAGGGGGAACAAGACTTTTGGTCAGGTGATTACAAGGTTATAAATACAAAATCAAATAGGGGTAATGCAGGAGTAGGTTTAATAATGAATAAAAAAATAGGAGTGCGGGTTAGCTACTACAAACAGCATAGTGAACGCATTATTGTGGCCAAGATAGACACAAAGCCCATGCCTACTACAGTAGTACAACTTTATATGCCAACTAGCTCTGCAGATCATGAAGAAATTGATGAAATGTATGACGAGATAAAAGAAATTATTCAGGTAGTGAAGGGAGACGAAAATTTAATAGTCATGGGTGACTGGAATTCGTCAGTAGGAAAAGGGAGAGAAGGAAACATAGTAGGTGAATATGGATTGGGGGGAAGAAATGAAAGAGGAAGCCGCCTTGTAGAATTTTGCACAGAGCATAACTTAATCATAGCTAACACTTGGTTCAAGAATCATAAAAGACGGTTGTATACCTGGAAGAATCCTGGAGATACTAAAAGGTATCAGATAGATTATGTAATGGTAAGACAGAGATTTAGGAACCAGGTTTTAAATTGTCAGACATTTCCAGGGGCAGATGTGGATTCTGACCACAATCTATTGGTTATGAACTGCAGATTGAAACTGAAGAAACTGCAAAAAGGTGGGAATTTAAGGAGATGGGACCTGGATAAACTGACTAAACCAGAGGTTGTAGAGAGTTTCAGGGAGAGCATAAGGGAACAATTGACAGGAATGGGGGAAAGAAATACAGTAGAAGAAGAATGGGTAGCTCTGAGAGATGAAGTAGTGAAGGCAGCAGACGATCAAGTAGGTAAAAAGGCGAGGGCTAATAGAAATCCTTGGGTAACAGAAGAAATATTGAATTTAATTGATGAAAGGAGAAAATATAAAAATGCAGTAAATGAAGCAGGCAAAAAGAAATACAAACGTCTCAAAAATGAGATCGACAGGAAGCGCAAAATTGCTAAGCAGGGATGGCTAGAGGACAAATGTAAGGATGTAGATGCTTGTCTCACTAGGGGTAAGATAGATACTGCCTACAGGAAAATTAAAGAGACCTTCGGAGAGAAGAGAACCACTTGTATGAATATCAAGAGCTCAGATGGCAACCCAGTTCTAAGCAAAGAAGGGAAGGCAGAAAGGTGGAAGGAGTATATAGAGGGTTTATACAAGGGCGATGTACTTGAGGACAATATTATGGAAATGGAAGAGGATGTAGATGAAGACGAAATGGGAGATAAGATACTGCGTGAAGAGTTTGATAGGCCCCGGGAGTAGATAACATTCCATTAGAACTACTGACAGCCTTGGGAGAGCCAGTCATGACAAAACTCTACCATCTGGTGAGCAAGATGTATGAGACAGGCGAAATACCCTCAGACTTCAAGAAGAATATAATAATTCCAATCCCAAAGAAAACAGGTGTTGACAGATGCGAAAATTACCGAACTATCAGTTTAATAAGTCACAGCTGCAAAATACTAACGCGAATTCTTTACAGACGAATGGAAAAACAGGTAGAAGCCAACCTCGGGGAAGATCAGTTTGGATTCCGTAGAAATGTTGGAACACGTGAGGCAATACTAACCTTACGACTTATCTTAGAAGAAAGATTAAGAAAAGGCAAACCTACGTTTCTAGCATTCGTAGACTTAGAGAAAGCTTTTGACAATGTTAACTGGAATACTCTCTTTCAAATTCTGAAGGTGGCAGGTATAAAATACAGGGAGCGAAAGGCTATTTACAATTTGTACAGAAATCAGATGGCAGTTATAAGAGTCGAGGGGCATGAAAGGGAAGCAGTGGTTGGGAAAGGAGTGAGACAGGGTTGTAGCCTCTCCCCGATGTTATTCAATCTGTATATTGAGCAAGCAGTGAAGGAAACAAAAGAAAAGTTCGGAGTAGGTATTAAAATTCATGGAGTAGAAGTAAAAACTTTGAGGTTCGCCGATGACATTGTAATTCTGTTAGAGACAGCAAAGGACTTGGAAGAGCAGTTGAACGGAATGGACAGTGTCTTGAAAGGAGGATATAAGATGAACATCAACAAAAGCAAAACGAGGATAATGGAATGTAGTCAAATTAAATCGGGTGATGCTGAGGGAATTAGATTAGGAAATGAGACACTTAAAGTAGTAAAGGAGTTTTGCTATTTAGGGAGTAAAATAACTGATGATGGTCGAAGTAGAGAGGATATAAAATGTAGACTGGCAATGGCAAGGAAATCGTTTCTGAAGAAGAGAAATTTGTTAACATCGAATATAGATTTAAGTGTGAGGAAGTCGTTTCTGAAAGTATTTGTATGGAGTGCAGCCATGTATGGAAGTGAAACATGGACGATAACTAGTTTGGACAAGAAGAGAATAGAAGCTTTCGAAATGTGGTGCTACAGAAGAATGCTGAAGATAAGGTGAGTAGATCACGTAACTAACGAGGAGGTATTGAATAGGATTGGGGAGAAGAGAAGTTTGTGGCACAGCTTGACTAGAAGAAGGGATCGGTTGGTAGAACATGTTTTGAGGCATCAAGGGATCACAAATTTAGCATTGGAGGGCAGCATGGAGGGTAAAAATCGTAGAGGGAGACCAAGAGATGAATACACTAAGCAGATTCAGAAGGATGTAGGTTGCAGTAGGTACTGGGAGATGAAGAAGCTTGCACAGGATAGAGTAGCATGGAGAGCTGCATCAAACCACTCTCAGGACTGAAAACCACAACAACAACATCAGAGAAACCAGTGAGACAGCTTTTCGTGAATGTTCAGATGTACATACAATATGGGGCTACAGTACAGATAAACCGACCCACCATAAGATCAACAGATTACAGAGGCATGAGTAAATGTTACAGTCTCGCAACCGACGATGATGCGCTTTACGGCTCTCACTGCCTGAAATGGACTACTCTAGGATAAAACCCGAAACCTAATGTACTATATATCATTCAGAATCCAACAAAATAGGTTCTTCTATCTATATAAATACAACATATACTGATGTCCGATCTAATTTGACTATACATTGTGTTAATTCGCATATCTGTGGAGTGTGCAACCACCTAGCGTGATTTATGTAAGCGAACGTGCAGTGTGCTACCATCTAGTGACGTAAATTTGTAGTCGACTGGTATGGGCTAGCAGTGTACACAGTGTACCGAATACGTTGTTTATCAAATTCCTATGTATTTGGCCCGTAAGGCAATTACGGCATGCCAGTTGTGCATGCGCAGAAGCTCCTTAAAACATGCACAAGCGAAGGTGTGCTCGCGACGCTGATGCCAAGTTTCACCGAGTCCAGAGGAGCAACATGGAGCACAGCGCGGTAGATTTAGTGCCACGTATTTCATATTACTGCATCTACATCACGTTCAACAGCATTCAAATAAAAATAACCAATAAATCCTCAATGTGTCAAAAGTTAGGGTGTTCACGTACTCTTGTGCTCTTTATCAGCAGCCGCCACTCTTGTAGATCACTGTTTTGTATTGTTGAGGCAGCGTTTAGACAGCTGTACCATCTAAAATTGAGGAAAGACGAAGACACAGCTCACTTCATTCAGCCAGCTGTGTTCTGCACAATTTCGCCGTGAAATTTAACTCAGTATTCCAAGAAAACATAGGTACACGTATCACTATTTCCTAGATTGTTTTACAACATTTAAGAGTTGCTGCGACACATATCAGCTGCTGCTCCACCACTAAGTGCAGGAACCCATCCAGAAACGGGACTACAGGTGTTTGTAGCAGAGCTAACAGCAAACACGGATTTCTACTTCGTCGTAGCTGCGCATGCGCAGTAACGCCTGTTGTTTAACGCTTGAAAGTATCCCTCTGGTAGCTGCTTGAACTAACCTTTTGACGCCACTGCGACAACTTGCGCGTCGATAAGGATGTTATGAAAGCGTGAGGCCATCACAAACACTCATTCTACCAAGCGAAGACAATCTCCGATCCGGGCGGGAATCGAAACCGGGCCCCCGCGATCTATAGGCTGCGATGCTAACCACTCGTTCTTTTTGTTGTTGATCTCATTTTGTTCGTCATTTTTCAAATGGCTCAAATGGCTCTGAGAATTATGGGACTTAAACATCTGAGGTCATCAGTCCCCTAGACTTAGAACCACTTAAACATAACCAACCTAAGGACAGCACACACATCCATGCCCGAGGCAGGATTCGAACCTGCGACCGTAGCAGCAGCGCGGTTCCGGACTGAGCTACTAGAACCGCTCGCTCACAAAGGTCGGCCGTCATTTTTCGTTGCACTTCTTCGGCACGGACGTCCCATGGCATCCGTTCAAGTTCATCAATGATTTATTCACTCAATTTTTTTTAATTACAGAAGGCAACTATCCCTCTGACCGAACACGCTGAGGTACCGTGCCGGCCACAGGCCACGAGCTACGAGCAGTGGTTGCAGCAGCGAGCACGCCGTCAGTACTGGTTTCAGAGTTAAAAACAGGGGTGAATTTCTGGGGATAGAGTCGCGGGAAATGGGCACGTTAATGTTAAGATGGGGGAGTATTTTAAGCAGTTATAAAGAAGAGTATATTATTCGATGTATAAAGGTTAAATAGAAAATATGGATTGGAGAAACTTCCGCGTTGAGTAGAAATAAATTTATGGAAACAGACAGCAACTTAGTCGATTCGTTTGAACACCCATTGTTAACATGGACACCGGCATGCAGAACAATATATGGGCGACCTTACCACATTTCTAATAATAATAATAATAAACTTACTGAACCAAAGTGAACAAACTGTGGTGTCTGGAATAAATGTATTTTGATTTGTGAATCATATCAGAGTGGACATGCCATTTATCTCGTTTTTATCAGCACTTGAACACTGCAGCAAAAAGTACAATTGTTTGCTTATATCTAGTACAATAAATTAATAACAAAGGTCTGTTTATCTATGTATCATTTATTATTTATGCATATATGTACATGTGGATATATTGTAGAATATTTAAGTCCTCAAATTATAATTTACAACGTGGCTGTAAGTAAAATTCATGTATACTATATCGCTTTAAATAACGTTCAGAGGAGGCATGAATGAATGAATGAATGAATGAATGAATACATAAAGTTTTCCACGTCGTCTGAAACTAGATTTATTGACAATAAGGGAGGACATTTGACTATGGGTAACAGATGAAAATTATTAACAGTAATTTTCGTATGTTACTGTTAATACTGCATTATGCGACAAATGAAGCAATTACAAGCTGTGATAAAAGTACGAGAAAATAGGACGAGGCACTGCCAAATAGAGAACATCCATTCATTTTCAAGAATTCTGTTTTGCAGGATGGTACCCCACAATGTACGCATCCGCAGGTGACAGGTGTTATATCTGGTTGGTCACGTAGTCAGAAAAGAAGAAAGTGTCTAACATGCTAATATGGGCAATTAATGTGCAAAGATACTAGTTCCTGTATCGCCTGCTTTTAACTGAATTGACACAGGTTCTGAAAGCCCAAGATCGTCACAACAGCAAAAAGCATATTTTCGATGAACATGAGAAGATGAACAAATTAGGAATGATAATGTAACTATGCAGCAGCCTACATAGCATCTTACATGATGAAGCACTTGCACATAAAGAAAGTGAAGACGCAAAATTTCTACGGTTACGAAGCAAAGAATGACAAGGGATAGCAAACGACATGAGTCGAGCTATCGATTGCGCTAATGGGTGTCCACGCAGACTACACACGCTCGCCGCTGGACTCACAATGTCGACTGTCAGGCCAGGCCGGAATTAATGACTCCGGGGGCCGATGAAGGAAAGAGGGCGGTGCGCCCATCCGCGATTAAAGGGCGCGGGGACACTTGTCAATCACCGACCCGAGCGCCATCTGCCGCGCGCTGCCGTCAGGGCTGCCACCCTCCATCACCCAAAAACAGAGCATGAATAAGCAAACAACGGAGTCGCCAGTGCCGCTCCGTCCGCGTCTCGTCGCTATAAACACCAGCCTGCGGAACATCAAATAACCTGTTACGCCGTCCTTGTTCCCTTCAGCGGCTGTCACTGCCCGAAAGTAAAAGAGGTGCTGTGGCGTCGCATACGGTTTCATAGCCACAAGTTTTGCGTACGGACATTTGTAGCGTAAGACGTGATCAGGAAACAAAAGAAACTGTTAGAATACGAATGAGATGCAAAAGAAAGGCAATACACACATGCAGACGACACTGTGATCTTGTCAAAATCGTTATAAGAGGCGACTAACCGAACAAGCCACTTCCAAGACATGGAAGAAGGACTGAAGATTTTCAGCTAAAGGAGGCAGTATATCAAGACAGTTCCTACTTGGACGACATTAGAAGGAAGAAAAATTTAAAGAGTGGACGGAAGAAAGTGCTAAACCACGAGCGCGTTATTTTGAAATACTGCATTTTATGCAGTGTGAGTCAGGAGTAAAGATAGGTCTTTTAAGGGGTGACAGAATTGGTAATTATGAACAAAACACTTCATAAAGATGTACGTCCTATTAGGAATGATTTCAGAGACGGAAAAAATTGTGTTTTGTTCGTTTTTCTAGAATAACTAGAAAACCGCAGGCAGGGTGAAAACTTGTTGCAGTACAAAATTAAACTTCATTAAATTTCCTACAAAAAGGTTCTATTCATTTTTTTCTCTAGGGATAATAGTTTGCGGGAAGAAAGCGAAAGAGTGTTGAAAATCTAGAACGACGCATATGCGCTGTAGTTCAGGCAGTTCATGTAGGCCAATTCGAGGTAGTTTCCCGACTTGATAGACCACACGTGCTCAGTACCAAACTGCGCGTCTCTACACTACTGTGGTACGTTGTAAACAATGACAACGTATCGAAGAATACAGAAAATAAATAAGAACCTACATTAAAAGTGGTCTATCTCGGAACAGGGCACATGTCGATATGAAGTTTTTTGTTCAAATTCACCGATACTATCCCCCCTTAAAGCATGTACCTTCCTTCCTCACTCATCCTGTATGTTGGTTAAATTCAAGGTCAGGAAGAATATGCAATGAGACAAACAATTTATATAGTAGACATTTCTCCGTAGAAGTACACACGCAACTACTCGTGAGAAAAATGAGTTGCTTTCGAAAATACAATAGACAATATATTACTGTAATACCTGCAAAATTAAGAGTTACATTTCTAGGAGAATGGACAGAAACTGGTCTTTCAGAAAAACAAACTTAAGGGAACACTAATTTGCAAGATTACAAAATCATTGTGAACATCCAACTCACTACGAACATCTACAAAATGCATCTGTCGTTAAATGTGATCCGATCTGAAGCCTTGTACACAGTAGAAAGTCTGAACCTTGCATGAACTGCATTACTTTGGAGCTACAACCTACGAAATGGCAGATTCTGAGACAGACGCTGGAATCACGAAGAATAGAATTCGATGCATATCGAGAACAAGCGAACCGAGAACCGTATATCCTGATAGAAGGTCTGCTCCCTTGAGACATATCAGTAGAATGGACCACAGGAGACAGACACATCATACACCGAAGTTTCTTGTAAGGAAAGTAACTACGGTACACTGGGTCCAACAGGTACATATGGGACTGGAAGAAACCGAAACTCAGGAAATAGGTTTGCAACCGGGTAAATTTGAAATTGGAAACCAAGGCAGCCCCGGGTATTCCAGGAAAGAATTAGACCCAGGATTAAATCATCATGGACAGAAAACGGTCGAAATCTGTAAATTGTGAGAGTAACAGAATACAGGACAAGAATAAACACCGAAAAAAATACGATGATCCGATTTAATGTCGTCCACAGGTAGTTAAAACGGCAAAAAAGTGTACAAGGAGGTTATAGGGAGCTCCGGAATGGAGGAGGATGCTTGTAAATCGAAACACTGGAATTAACTACATCAAAAAATATCAGATTGAAGCTTCAGTGGCTGCTAAATTATTAACGCTGCAAACAGAAATAAACATAGCTAATTGAAAAATTACGTGTAATGCGAATATGATACACAGATAGTACCTAAATTTTAGTGCAGTATGTCTTCGTACAATAATTATTTAATTTTTCGTGTGAATAATAGAATCTACTATGGTGACATTAATTTCGGAGGCACTCCAATAAACATCGGATTGAGAGGAGTGGAGCTGTAACTGCAGTCGTTAGCCGTGCTTCAATTACTAGGGGCAGCGTTCACGTCTCGGTCAGGCAAACAGTTTTAATCTGTCAAAAAGCTTCACGACAGCGCACACCCCACTGCAGAGTGAAACGTTCATTTTGGAAACACTGGGTCGGTAAAGTTAACAGAAACTGTACATCCTAACACATTTCCACAATAAAGCAAGTGTCAGTACAGACGCCATTTGTTTGGAACTTATGGTACCGCAATTTAGAACACAAATCAGTACAATTTTCTTTGTTAATCTCTTTTATTTTCTTCCATGGGCTTACTCTCTCAACTACAAGTGGATCCCTTGGCCCCTTACTTAGCTTGCATTTATCGCTAATCTCCCGCCCAAGCGATTGCAAAAAAGCGCAGGTGACTCCTGTATATAAGAAGGGTAAAAGAACGGACCCGTAAAATTACAGCCCAATATCCTTAATATTGGTTTGCTGCAGATTTCTAGTACATATTCTGAGTAATAAATTTCCTTGAGACTGAAAAGTTATGTCCACGAATCAGCTTGGTTTGAGGAGGAGGAGAGTTTAACATCCCGTCGACAATGAGGTCATTAGAGACGGACATGGTTTTAGAAAGCATCGCTCGTTTGAAACTCAGCTTGCCCTTTTCTCACATGATTCACTGTGAACTATGCATGAAGGGCAACAGGCAGATTCCCTAGTTCTGGATTTGCGAAAAAACATTTGAAATCACCGCAGACTGTTAAGAAATGTAAGAGGATACGGAATAGGTCCCTAGCTATGTGAGTAGCTCGAAGACTTCTTAAGTAACAGAACCCTGTACATCCTTCTCCATGGCGAGTGTTCGACACATCGATATTGTGATGAGTTCCCCTGGGAAGTGAGATAGGACCGCTCTTATTCTCTACATACATAAATGATCTAACGGACAGGGTGAATAGAAATTTACGTTTATTTGCTGATGATGCTATGGCGCACGCTGGACGGGAAGGTGTCGAAGATGGGTGATTGTAGGATGACAGAAGATAAGTGAGACATTAATTTCTAGTTCGTGTGATGACTGGGAGCTAGCTGTAAATGTAGAAAAATGTAAGCTAATGCGGGTGAGTAGGAAAGACAAAAGCGATGTGGTCGGATACAGCATTAGTAGCGTTCTGCTTGACACAGTCACATCGTTTAAATATTTTGACGTAACGTTGCAAAGCGCCCTGAAACGCAACGACCATCTAAGTATCGTGGTAGGGAAAGCGAATTGTCGACTTCGGTTTATTGGGAGAATTTTGGAAAATGGAAATTTGTGGTAAGGACTATGGGACCAAACTGCTGAGGTCATCGGTCCATAGGCTTACGCACTACATAACCAACATAATCTTTCTTACGCTAAGGACCACACACACACACACACACACACACACACACACACACACACACACACACACATGCTCGAGGGAGGACTCGAACCTCCGATGGGGAGGGGGGAGGGGGGGGAGAGCCACGCAAACCGCGACAAGACGCCCCAGACCGCATGGCTACCTCGCGCGGCGAGAATTTTAGGAAAGTGTAGTTCATCTGTAAAGGAGACCGCATATAGGATAGTGCGACCAATTCTTGAGTGCTGCTCGAGTCTTTGGTATACTCACCAGGTCGAGTCATAGGAAGAAATCGAAGCAATTTAGTGACGAGCTGCTAGATTTGTTACCAGTATGTTCGAACAACACGCAGGGGGAACTCAAATGAGAAAATTTAGAAACCCGGAATCTGGAGCCGACTGCAGAACGATCCTGCAGCCGCCAACACACATTTCGCGCATGGACCACGAAGATAAACGAGAGATTATGACTCATACAAAGGCATACAGACAGTCGTTTTTCCCTCGCTCTACCTGCGAGTGGAACAGGAAAGATGACGACTGGTAGTGGTACAGAGTACCCTCCGTCACGCTCCGTACGATGGCTTGCAGAGTATATCTGTAGATGTAGATCCGTGAACTACGCCAGTACCATCTCTGGACTATTTTGTTTTGTATTTGTCTGCTATTCAGCGATACAAATGTCTATGTACAGCCCCCAGTGTCCTTTTGCTGGAACACCTTCGAGATGCAGCGTAAGGTAGGCAGCTGGCTATATTCAGGAATAAAAATTATGGAATATGTTCAAGAGATTCTAAAAAAAATTACAATGTTCTTTTAAAAAAGGAACTTTCTAATTGCTTTCCAAAGGTCTATTCCATGAGTGGCAGAAGAAAACATTCCAGTCACCAAAATGTTTTACTCACAGGTTGGCCGTACCTGCTGCCAACAACAATTCCGATACGGCTCGTGGGTCTACAGGTAGAATCCGAGGAAGTTGATTAAGGCGAGACGGAACGGAGAAAGATGCTGAACAAGGAAAAAAGAAGAATGACCTTACTTAATGGCGGCGAAAATGACTGAAAGAATGCAGCATTCGACTTATCAACTTCTGTTATCCTCGCATGGTTGCTTGCTTGCTTCAGGTCGTCTTTTACTGTACCAATCCACTTTATTTTAAACTTCAGCTCGACGAGTTTCGTCGGATTCCACAACCTGCCTAGTTAATTTGGTAGGATCCTTCCTTGTGATCCGTCCGAAAATTTTTAGCGTGCCTTTTTCATATCCGAATAAATATTGGAATACTTTTCAATTTCTTCATTTGCTATTCGTCTGTATGTTCCTTCATCAGTAGAATTTTGACCTAAAATCTCCCAAATTACTTTTCATTCTCTCTTTTGAATTTCTTCAATGCCTTTTTTTTTTTTAATGGGAGGTTGAGTGCCGTGAAGATATTTTGCTTTGATGACTACGTTTTAATGTGTCAGTTTACGGTATTTTTACATTTTTTGTTGTAGATATCTTTTGCAAGTCTGAAGGTTGCTCCCATTTTGTAGCAATGAATTTCTAACTACTCTTTTCCAAGCGATTCTCTTCTATGGTTTCGCCAAATACCTGAACTGAGAAACTTACTAGATTTTTCCGTAAGTAGTTTTTAGAATGTTTGGTGCCACACTGGTGCTACATATGCACTTTTTTTTCAAGTGGTATTTGAATACCTACTGTTCCTGTTGTTCGTCTAAAAATTTCCGTATGTTTTTGTGCTGACTGGACGTCTTGACATAGAACCGGCAGATCGTCTGCAAAAGCTAAGCAGTCTAGCATAACACTGGTTCTTCCTAATTTGATTGGTTCGTCAATTTTAAGATCTGATTTCTGTTTCCGCTGTTCTTGGACGATTGTTTTCTAAGACACAGTTGAAATGCAATAGAGGTAGTCCATCACTGTCACACTCCTATGATCCGAAATTTGTCTCCCGAATTTTACCTTAGATTTTATATTAATTAGTGTTTCACTACTAATTTCCGTGATAATACATTTTATTGTTACTGAAATGTTAGGCGTCTGTGACTCATTAAATGTGGGGCTGCCCCACCCTAACAGAAATGAACACTCGATCTACGTCTGTTCCAACACGGACGACCTAAGGTTACGGAGAAATCTGATTGACACTGGAATATCGCACGAGGGCAGTTGCCAAACTGTAGACTTGAAGAAGCTATTCACAGCGACAAGAAAAAGAACGTGTAGCAGCAGCGGTGGCAGTAGACAAGAGCCTGGAGCAGACGGCAGTGGCTGGGTATACGGGCGGGGGGAGGGGTGGGGGGCGCCGACTGGCCCGTAGCGCACGGCCTGGGGCCATCGCGCCGCCATGAATGCCAGATGAGCACGTAATACGGCGTCCGCGTGTTCCAGTCAATCATCCAATCAATCGCCGGATTAATGAAGCAAACACGCACAAGCTCCGGCGCAGGATGCCACGGTGTACTCCACGGCTCTGTACCGGACCGGCGTATTGTCAGCTCCCGTGCAGCTTCCGATGAGCATAAACAGAAAACACGTGTTTCCTATTAATGGCTTCTCGTCCTCCTTGTACCACACAGCAACACCGCGGACAGCTGCCGCTACTCTGATTCTCGTTGTAATGTCGTCCTCAAGCACCACTCTTCTAGCGACAAGTATGCATTTGGCATTCACAACACAACAAGTATATTGAATTGTATTCACTTTCATTTGTTATTTTACTTTTCTGTAGGTTTCCGCGTCCCGTTGTTGTCGATAATTATAAACAGTAGTTTGATCCGACTATAATCTATAAATTTCTGGATAAATTTGGAAGTTAATAAGGACGTCGCATAGGTTTCTGGAGTGAACTGTTTTTCAGCTTTAGTAAACGTTCTTAAATATTTTAATCATGTAGTTACTGGTTGCTTTTGACGAATGATTTCTGTATAATAATAAGCTTCCACCCACAATTTCCATCTTATAAAATTCAATTACAATTGTCGTGGCACCTGCCGGGCTACATGTCCACCATCTGGTATTAATTCAAAATCTAGCGCTTATTATTAAACGCTGGATGTGTTCATATTTTGTAGTAATTACTTTTCATAGGAAAAATAAGTTACAGATCGTGGTATTTGGTTATGAACATTTATAGTATCGAATCCAAAGCCAATGTTTTTTTCAATAAGTCATTAGTAATTAAGTTAGCCATTCGAGTTAGCTGAGCATGGGCCTCCCAAACGTGTATCTAGATTTTCCTGCAAGACATTTTCAGTTAATCGTATTGAGATGTACATCTATCCCGTCTGTGGTCTTACTGACTTCAGCTCATCTTACCACGGCCGCCATACTAGTACCTCGCTTTTATCCATACATTCAAAATATATAAAATATATACCGACAAAGTCCGTACACAATAACGCTCTTTATGAAGTTATATAATTCGCACTTCTGACGTAACAGTTTGTTTCCAAGTTCAAATGGTTCAAATGGCTCAGAGCACTATGCGACTTAACTTCTGAGGTCATCAGTCGCCTAGAACTTAGAACTAATTAAACCTAACTAACCTAAGGGCATTACACACATCCATGCCCGAGGCAGGATTCGAACCTGCGACCGCAGCGGGCGCTAGGCTCCAGACTGTAGCGCCCAGAACCGCACGGCCACTCCGGCCGGCTGTTTCCAAGTCTCTCTCTCTCTCTCTCTCTCTCTCTCTCTCTCTCTCACACACACACACACACACACACACACACACACACCGTCCCATTTCACAAGAGACTAAAAGGCGATTAGAAACTCACAACAGCATTTTTGAAGAATCCATCATTTTGATTTGCAGCTTCTTGTGCTGGCCCTGTTTGCAGTTAAAATTGTTGGGTGTGATGTCCGCCAGTTATGCAAAACACCGTTTTTCTCAGTACCCAAACGAAAACGTAAGTAAAAACGAATATAGGCGGGAAAACATCGCGAAAAACTAAATTACATTCTAGAAGATAGGTTAATTCCCAGCAAAATTTCTCATCAACATCGTGTGGTTGCAGATGACAAGCTACCTGTCGCACTTAACACACAAGTGATCCAGAAAATTCATGCACACCAAATGTAAAGGTATTTACAAAAAGAAACGATCTGTTGTTTGAACTAAAACGCACATAATTTTATAATCATTTAACAAAAATGTTCACATTGCAGAATAAACAAAAACGAAAACCCACTGATGATGTGCACAGCGGTGCTGAAACATGTTTGGGTACTGAGAAAAACGGTGTTTTGCATAACTGGCGGACCTCACATCCAACAATTTTTAAAGAAATATGTTTGCCTACTCCGTTCTTTGACAACTCTGTTTTTCCGAGACTACGATGTACGAGAGTCGATTGATCACTGACTTGCTTAAAGTCGTAAGATTATCTATCTTTCAAGAGTGTGCTAAATTTTGGCACAGTTTCCTTCACTTTTCACAGTATTACATGACAAGTACTTATTTACAATGCGAGATGCTGCTCAGTTTTCATATGACTGTACCACGCTGAATGTGCTAGGACTACTTATAAGTATTTACTATTAACTGGTATTCATTTTTCAATTAAGAAAGAGACATATAAAGTAATGTAGAAGAATTACCTAGTCATTAACATGGCTCCTATATTAACGATTACTTAGATAAAACAGAGTAGGTGTTAGTAAAAAAAGTTATACAATTAAATAATAATAATGATTATCAAACATCGAACATTCCACATAACGCCCTCACACTATGTTTTTTTCCTTCTTTTTCCATTTCCAGAAAAACTTAGCCCCATGGCACAATACTAGCACCTCTTCCTCTTTCTGAACTCATCATCTCACTCATTAGAGAGGGATGCTGGCTCAGTTTTTCAGGATAGCAAATGGGAAGTTGCGGTACAGAAAATGGCAGAGAGAACACTAGTGTGTGTGTGTGTGTGTGGGGGGGGGGGGGGGGGTGAGTAAAGTGTTATGAAACAATGTGCGTACAGTGTGTGCAGTGACTGACAGTGAGATATGAGTGAACATTGTGGCATTACATTATTTAATGCGTTATTTGTAAGAGAAGTACTGTATACCAGGAGTAAATGTAAGGATTGTCTCTAACTAGAAGTCTGTAAATGTATGTGCATACAAATTGGTCGAAAATTGTAAATACTTTGACGTGTCCTATACCCTTGTAAAAAGAGATCTACGGATGAATAAAGCTACTAACACTACAACTACTTCATTTGTTTTACCACCATGAAACGTGCGAAGATATTTCTCGAGTATGAAGAATGTGTCAGCATTCGGTAAACCACCGCGGGTTTCCCTTCCGTGGAACATAAACTGGAAATAACTGTGCCAAGACAAAAATTTACAGCATAAACAGCGGTCGTGTCCCGTCACGCAAGACTTTTCAGCGGTTTTCGCACTCGTTAGCTATCACACGCTACAAGAACGATTAAACAGAGTCACGCTGCGCTGCGCGGTGTCGCTGCAGAAGTCCATATCAGAGAACGCTCCAGCGCTGAATATTCCGCTGCACTGATAAGTATTTACAGTACAGTCCGCTGACGAATGAAAAGATACAGCGCAGAAACATGACTGTTACCACGACAGAGAACAAAAAGCTTATGCACCTTTAATTTCCTTTAGAGCAAGTGTGACCTTAAGGTACGTCCTGCGTGGATTATATCGAGAAAGAATTGGCTCCTACTATACGAAAATGACGCATGCAAAGTTTCCTCGCCGGCTCGTGGTAGTTCTAATGTAAGGCAACAACTCTGAGACATGCAAATTTCAACTCACAAATACAAAGGCAGTTGGTTAGTGCTGCATGCTGATGATAAAAACTTTTTTGGACAATAACACAAAACACGAAATTTAACAAAGGGTGCACTCATATGTTACTAACATTCCCCCGTACTCTACGCAGCATGCGATTTATTGAGTGAAATAATATACAAACTACCAAGATAAGAATTTGCATCTTTTGCGATCCTCAAAGCGGCTAACTGTCATTCGTACGACATTATGTCATAATTATAACGATAATGAGAAATAAAATTTCCACCTGTGATGTGCAACATAACAAAACTTACAAATGAAAATTCAATATGCAGACATTTGCCTGCAGCCAGTCTTTATGGTGGAGAGCATAACTTCGTAATCTTTTGTAAATGCTGTTAAGAATTTAGGTCCGTGTAAGAAGGCAAAGGACTTTAAAGAGTTTACAACAGCCGCGTTACAAATTTGGTCGCCTCTGTACTTGCGACAGAGAGGATTGTTCGTGTTGGGTATCGCTGTCTCCCGTGATTGTATGGGTTATCTTCTTGATATAAACAAGAGATTTCGCAGCATTACGAACTTCAGACACTTCCCGTTGACTGTCCTGTTGTACTACCTAGATGCAAGAAACAGTGAAGAGCAGAATACCGGGTGGTTTCTTGGCGTTCACAAGGGAAAGAGAGGGGGAGGCACTTCCCCCTCCTGGTACCTGGGATTTAACATTGCCCACTGCAGATTTAACATTGCCCACCGCGATGGGAATTACTGCAGTTTCAGTAACGACTATGTATTTTGGGTTTTCTTAGTTACCACACCGTTCACGATAAGTTATGCCTAATCCTTACTGTGGCTCCGGTTTCGGCGCTTTTCTGCACTTAAGATGGATGCGAACCTTTACGGAACAGTGCTGAAATAACATCGATCTTTCTCTATCGCTTCCTCGTTCACCCCTTAGCGTGTTGCAGAAAGCAGCAGGTCCAGCAGCCTGGCACCTGGCACGCGGATTCCGTCGCCAGATGGAGACACATCACAAACATGTGGGCTGCATACGTGCCACTCACGCATCCCATCCTAAAGACATCCTGGCTGCACAAAGGAATCACGACAGTGGTTTACCACTTGTTTGTGGACAAGGAAAACCCAGGATGGCTTGCTAATTCTACATTGTTTTATATGACACAGCTACACTCTGAAGTACAATCGCAAGAACACAGTTTTGCTATACTGTAGGCGTGTGCATCAATAATTAATGTATACACCATAACGCATCAGACGAAAGACATAAATACCATTTTCTGAACTCAGCGCCAGGTACAATCAAAGAGCTCCGAAATATGCAGTCCGGTTGACAAGCTGGAGAATTATGTGACAAACTGGAGAGGCGAGGATTGTCTTACTGCAGTCCTAGGCTGCTGTTTGAGTGTAGTTTTGGAAGATTTTCCGCAATGATGAGCCGGCCCTGTGCTACACTTTACCTAACCAGGAAAAAAAAGTATCTTTCAAAACACTTGTTCAACTTCAACTTTGCCAATCGACACTAAAACCCGAAATCGTGAGAGTAACGCGGTACATCCATTAGAATGAACAGGTGTGACGTCATAATCAACAGCAAACATAAAGCAGGCATCCAAGTTGAAATCTTTAAGTTTATTCCCTGTTTCTCTACTACGACTGGTGTTAATGTGACATTTATGTTCATACCCACCACGCAGGATCATCTCAGCCATTCTGATTATTTTTCCTATTTCAGATTTTTAATTTCAGTTTGAACTTAATATTATGAGAGCATGAATACGCTATTTTTTGGATTATTTTCTAGCTTCACTCCGTAGCTCATTGGATGCCCTTGAGAACAATAGAAGGATGTAATTTCAGAGAGCTGAATGAAAAAGATATCAAAATTGGCAGTTTTGAATCTTGCCATTTCTTGGAAAAATTTCTGCGGACACCGTTGATAGATTTAAAAAGAATTTATTTTTCTGTTACTATTGTAGCATATTATAAAACAATGTATAACGTAAAATGTAAACTATTTATAACGTCAACTACTCTGCTACAGGTGAGTACTCCAAAGTGTTGTCTGTTTGTTGGTTGCTGAATTCTGCCCTGCATTTGACGAGAAAGATATTGTTACTATTATTCAGCATATGTGAAATTAAAACACATCCCCTGTTAACCAAGGGGCAATTAATTATTTCGGTCACAACCTAATTTTTTTTTAAGGAAACAATTCATTCGAGCGCGGGAAAGTAAAATCCTCACGGTCCGCCTATCCACCGAGAAAATAGTGTCGCCACTGACACGTAAATTACATTCAATTCTAACACTGGATGCTACAGCAAAATAGTGCTTAGGCATTATTTAATATGAGCCTATGTAGTACTTTAGATAGCAAACAGAGATACGTAGAGAAGGAGAAATTGCTGTGCTACATAGTTTGGCTTAACGAGCTGCGTGTTTAACAATTAGTACAACTATCGGTGTTTGTATTTTCATTGCGTGTCTACTTAAATACGCTTCTTGTGAGTCCTGAGCCCGTTGTTCAATCACTACCTCCTACGCCAGTATCCATCCCACAGCAGATTCTAGTTCCATTCTGAAACTTTAGTATCTTCCAGAATCTGTCTGCATAGGTTCTTGTCATTGATTGCATACGAGTTTGTCTGAGAACTTTTTTCCTTTCTTACATCCAAATCCCCAGACGTCAAACAGATCGGTACCGAGCGTCGTGTGTCGATAGAGTATAAGCCAAACGCCGATTTAGTTCATTCTATGTACTGTCGTCCAGTAGACCAATCGTAAACGGTAATTAAATGTAACACCAGAATTACGGAGCATAGGAAAAGCGTATCTGTGAATTAATCTTTTGTAGATCTCGCGTGGGTAAGTTGGTAGAGCGTCAGGTCGTCGCACCGAAGGTACCTCGTTCAAACCCCACATATGATAATTTTTTTTTTTTTTTTTTTTTTTTTTGCTACTTACGCGTGAAACTGTTACATGGGAGAACATTTTCCTGCAATGTAAATAGAATTTTCGGAGTTTCTACCAATGTTTTTTTGGCCGTCTGCTTTCGCTTCTTTAGTTTTAAGTAGCAAGCCCATTTGCATATATAGGTGTGCTGTTCTGTCGGACATGTGCAACAGGGCAGACACCACTCGTGATAAAGCAGCTAGTGGATTTGTAGTTTCAAAGAATAAACATAAACAATCGGAACAGTAGAATAAAGAAACAATTGCATCACACTTGCGGAAGCACTAATAGTAATAGTTATAGTAATAATAATATTAATAGACTGCAGATGGGAGCGCTGCCGTACATCAGATGTGCGTGTTGTGGCTAGAGTCTCGTGTTTGTGCACACACAGGCATATGGGTCTGCAGCTGCTATCCACTCAGCACGCTATAGGTACTGCTGTTGTGCGACATGAATCCGTGGAAAGTTACTGACATTCTCTTCGAACTGTTATATAGCGACTGTGTACGTATAACAACGGAAATAACCGAGGATGAGAAAAAATGTGTAGCATTCCTACTGGACATAGCTGAACAATGGAATGCATCGAACGTCACCAAACAGGAAACGACGAGCGCACGCCAGATGGAGCGGAATCGTTCGTGACCAACTGAATGGATTAGAGTCGGCGTATTCGATATCGTCGCCAGAAGGGTCCTCAAGTGATGGTAATGATGAACTACCACAGAAGGAGAAAAGGGTAGTGCCTTACTCAAGAAATGAGAAAATCTAAATGCTCAAATATTGGCTTAGCGTCAAACAGAAGCCAAAACTGACCCAAACATTTGCACATCACACGATGTCTGCAATGAAAAACAGATTTCGCAATAGATGTCCTGCACGGTGTATGTTGTATGAACGGAAACGGTAGTGGGAGAGTGGAGAGTTAATGTGAGAGAAGGATAAGTACAAATATTACAATGCATGTGATGGAGATCTTTGCCTGTGTTCACGATGAAGACACAAAATTGTGGGCGAAAACAGAAACATGACAGTTAAATTTTCCAACATTTGACGCCTGTGAAAGTTGTGTCCTGCGCTGAAAACGTAAAAACAATATTGTAAGCCTTGAAGTCGAATCTTTTGTTACAGTGAAAATGTACCGCAACAGAAACGACATTCAGGAAACGGTAGAGGATTGGCAACAAGCTCATGGCAGCCTACACATACGCAAACACCTACAACGCCGACGAAAGTGGATTCAACAAGGAGATGACTGTGGGCCGCACTCTTGCAACTAGAGGTTCTAGAGATAGAGGGGCTGTACAGTCCGTTTACGTGACAACCCATACATGCACAGTTATTCCCCTGATTTCATAGACGGGCAGACTTGCTCCAGAGCTATTTGTTGTCCTTCAAGAGCCTCGTTCGTTGAGTATTCATACACGTCAGTCCACGTTTCCAACACCAAATTTGATCGTTCATTCTGACTTCTCCAGCAAATGACCAAAGAACTGTTCAGGGCATTTCTACAGGAAGAGGTAATGGAACAAATCAGTGGAGGCAAACGTCTGTTAATACTGGATTCTTACTGTCCCCACAAAGACGCTACTGTTCTTCGTTACATGCACCTACCGTAGGACAAAATCACAATTCATATAATTCCAGCAAAACAAACCATTTCTCAACCGGTTTTTCATTTGTTCAGAATGTA
Source organism: Schistocerca piceifrons (assembly GCF_021461385.2). NCBI lineage: Eukaryota > Metazoa > Arthropoda > Insecta > Orthoptera > Acrididae > Schistocerca > Schistocerca piceifrons. The sequence continues at coordinate 423,161,392 of NC_060142.1, read as the reverse complement.
CAAGCATATTATTCGTAAAATGTCCGATGTTGCTCGAGACTCTTCGAAACAGATTAGTCTGCAACAACGGAATAATCTTCTCAAGCTGCAGTCCCTCACATACAATGAACTGTGTTCTCCACGTTTCTACAGATCTCACAGTCACGGGTAGGTAATGGCTAAATTGATGAAACCAGACCCTTCCAAACTTCAACCAAGTTCTATTTCAGACAAAAGCTTTTATTCTCAAATCTATAGTGTGTGTGTGTGTGTGTGTGTGTGTGTGTGTGTGTGTGTGTGTGTGTTCGTGTTTGCATTGATTTTTGAATGCTATGTACTTGTTACTGATCTTATTACTTTATAATTTACTACTATTACTTTGTTATGTGTATTATTACTACTACTACTACTACTACTAGTAGTAGTAGTAGTAGTAGTAGTAGTTCCGCACGTGTGATACAATTCTTTCTTTATTTTTCTGTTCTGATTGCATATTCTGTTAAACTACAAATGTACTCCATAGCTGCACTACTTTCAAAGAAACGAAGAGAAATGAGACTGCCAAGAGAACATTGCTGTAAACTCCAAACAGCCCCTTTACATATCATAAACATATTGTCCCATATAACATTTTCACGCATAATACAGTAAACAATATTGACATCAATGTGATTTGAACTCAGGACCCTTGGTACGATGATCTAACGCTCTACCAACTTCCCCACGGAATCTATACGTATTAGTTACAGTTCTATTTCTCCTGTGCTCCATAGTTCTGGTGTTACTTTTAATTAACGTTTACGCCCGTTCTGCTGGACGACAACACGTAGTACGAACTAAATGGGAGTTCTGGTTGATACCTCTATCGATATACAGCGTTTGGTGCTGATATGAATTCCTGACATCTGGAGGTTTGGGTGTTAGAACCATCTCGACTGAGAGCTTTAAATTATAAAATTCTGAGACTCCAATTCTTATGTTACACACCGAACTGATAGAGCGGTACATTCATTCGGGAGGGCCAAATGTTCATATACCTGTCAGTCCATCCGGTTTCATATTTTCCGTAATTTCGCTAAATAGATCAAAGAAAATATCAGGATGGTTCTTCCAGAATAAGGGAAAAAATACACATTGGATTTAAGTTATCCGTGATTTCCCCGAATCGATCAAGGTAAATATTGGGCTGGTTGTTTTGAAAAGAAAACGAAAGATTTTATTCCTATTTTGTGATGCATCTCTAATATCCTATTAATCGACGGGAACTGAAACCCTAAACTCCCTTCTGCTTGTGCTGTTTGAACCTACTTAAAACGTTCTCAGGCGTTGCGATGGATGGTATTATCAATATTGCCCAACCTTTCCACGAGACAGTTGCTCGTCATTTTCAGGTGCGACTGTGGCTACTTGCTGTGGCTTGCCACTCTATACGGTGCTTCGCCAGAAAACTGCAGGCGCCAATATGCGGGACTGTAACGTCATCGCATGGGACGTTGACGTCCAGAGCCCCCTGCAGGAGAAAGGAGGCGCAGACTCCGCATGAGCGACACGGAAATGCCCGGCCCGATGTCGTTGATTCCAGGTAATGCGTGCGCATAAGGTTTTGGGCCCGGGTTCGCTGCCCCTGCTTCGATTTTCCTACCGTTGTTATCTTGCTGGATTCGTTTTCCTGCAGCTGACGATTCCTTAGTGCCGCCAAAAGTGGTTCCCAAGCTCTGCTGAGCTGAAACTCTGTGTTTCTATTAATTAATCGGAAACTACACGTATTTCATCTGCTTCATCGATGATGTGATGTTTGGTTTGTGGGGCGCTCAACTGCGCGGTTATCAGCGCCCGTACAAATTCCCAACCTTTGCTCAGTCCAAACTCGCCACTTTCATAAATGATGATGAAATAAAGAGGACAACACAAACACCCAGTCATCTCGAGGCAGGTGATGCTTCTTCGATGACAGGGGATCCAGTACCTGGAGGCGGAAAAGAGGATACTGGTCTCTCCTAGTTCATGACGTATCCTTGTTCAGCAACAGCATATTTTCCCACGTGACCTAGCCCGATGAGACAGCTTTGTTCGTAGCATCTGTCTATAGCAGTGCGACATTTCTGGCCAATTTATCTGATCTAGTAGGGCGGCCTCCTCAGACCTAAGGGCCCCAACATCTTATACACCTGCATACAAGACGCACTTTCTTGGGTATTTTAAGAGACTGCCGGTCTTGAAGAACACGCCGCCAACATAAGGCAGGAATACCATCCTACCTGAGATTTCCGATTCTTCTGGCTGCTCCTGAGGTTTAATGTGTGCTGGTTGAAAACCTTAGCGGATGCGCTTGTCGGAGTACTCGTTCTGCACAAACACAGAGAGCAGATGGCTAACCTCTACTGACAAGCAAATCTGAGATAGCTCGAGCCCTCAGAACGCAATACACCACTGCGTTGGGATGAGCGATGACAGCTCGTAGCTGCCGGCCGCGGTGCCCGAGCGGTTCTAGGCGCTTCAATCAGGAACCGCGCGACATCTACGGTCACAGGTTCGAATCCTGCCTCGGGCATGGATGTGTGTGATGTCCTTAGGTTAGTTAGGTTTAAGTAGTTCTAAGTTCTAGGGGACTGATGACCTCAGATGTTAAGTCCCATAGTGCTCAGAACCTTTGAACCATTTGCAAGCTCGTAGCTCGTATATACAACTCGATGCGTGTTGTTTTACGATCACACTGTGACCCAATGAGTGGTCTTCTTTTCTACGAACCACGACACCCAAAAACGGGAGGTCTCCATTTCTCCCCGATTCCTGTGCAACACAGTGAATATACGGTTGAGATCGAGTAGTCTCTCTCAGTGCATCAGTGCATTTTTAATTCCTTCTTTCCTCTACCTCGCCCCTGTTCAGCAGAAGACAGTCTACCATCGACTGGTCGCCGTGAGCGCAGCGAGAGCGCGCCTGCTCTCACACAATTAACGGCACCCCGCCCAGACGCGCTGCAGCCCGGTAGCCGGCGCGTTATTACGTTATTACGATTCAAAGGCGCTCTGTCGCGGCACGTAACAAGGGGCGATGCGCCGCTAACAGCACTCGACAGCAGGCCATTTGGCGGAGGCGCGGGCTGAGAGGGACGCCGGCCGGCCTCCGACAAAGCTCCCGCCCCGGGCGCAAACAACGCCGCCGACCGCGAACCGACGCCCCCCGACAAAGGGCGCGATACGCAACAGATGTGCCTGTCAGCCGATACACCGAAGTCTGCGCGATGCTCTGCTCCTGTTCGCGACGGGTGCAGCTAGTCTGACGGGCAGGCCTGCGTTTGAAACCCATTCTCAATAACTCCTTTGGCAGCCCTCCACTTCAACCAAATCGTGAACAACACAATGTGTCCATAGAAAGACTGACCGGTTTATCTGACGTCCAGAAATGCATGATCATTGGCTTTCAGATCAAAGATGGACGCATTTCAGAAACTCTTTGCGAGCTGCAGTGGTTAAGGTGTACCCTTATTTGTCCGTTGCTGACATAGAAGACTGCAAACCTTTCCTTCCCGTCTGGGCAAGCTGTGCACTGACTAGAGTACATTTAAAGCTTAATGGGACAGGGTAAGTGCTAGCTACAAGGAAGTCGATAATTCGATTCTAATATTGGCATTTTAATTTGATATTCCCCACAACTGACAAAATTTACAAAAAAAAAAAAATGTGAATTTCTTTGTCCACCCACACACTCCTGAGAACGGCACATTAACAATTTGCAATTACGCGCCCCTATTACCGGCAGCTGCGTTGATAAATACTCGGCACCTCGCAAGAATAACTACCAGATCAAGAATATTACGTAAGTTGTTGGAAGTGGTTAAGCGTTGGTGAAAATCTCACTTCTGAGCACACAAAAAGCTCTAACCGCAGAACTCTGCACGGAACACGCGTTGGTGCAGTGCTGCGATACAGACCGTATATCTTCCTTCGAAGACGATGGCCAAGACGCCGTCTGCAAGTCCGTACCGCTCGATGGCTGAAGGCGAAGTCCTCTTCTTCACAATTCTCCCGTCTCACGCGCGTACGAAACGCGGCGGAAGAATACTCAGTTTCGGCCAATGTCGAACGCTCTATCATGGCCGAAATCCCGCCAACGGCATTTCTGAGATCTACCCAATGATCGAGTGGGTCATAACGCCCCTTGGCAAACGAAATTCCCGCCTTCTCCACGTGTGGCCCAGCACAGGTGGCTCCGGATGCCGGGCTATCCCCAAAAGCGTAGTATTGTCCCGCGTTTCCGGTGACCGCTACCCGCCGCCCACGGCGGCCCGGCGAGCTACGGCCAGCTGCAAAACTTTATATTCCACCATTCTCAACTTCCGACACTTTTCACCAACGCTTTAAGTTAGTGACTTAATCATGCAGACATGCAGGGAATACTGCTCGAGAGTACCTCATATTTATTATAATTCAATAGAGTCAGGATCTGATGCACTTGCCAGTCCCTTTATTATTAATACTAAAGTTGGTAAGCTAACGTGTAAGTGCCCATACCCTGGCACCTTACGAAGGTATACCATGTGTGACAAAATGGCGCTCTCCAAACCGGCACCGTAGCAGCTGTGGTGTACCATGGGCCACAGATGACAGGCGTTAACGACGGCTGCGGAAATGGGTACGGGCGAACAGACGTGCAAATGTTCAGCATCTGACAGTGCAGATGAACCAAGGGGGCTACAAACATTGTCTCCTCAACGACCGTTCAGCGCACGTTGCTTCGGTATAGGCCTCCGCAGCAGGCCCATGGTTCACGTGCCCATGTTGACTGCTGTTCTTCGTTGACCAATGCTGGAATTTGCACGCCAGTACCGCAGCTGGGCGTCCACAGAGTGGCGTCAATAGCCTTTTCAGATGTATCACGTTTAATGCTCCATCTGACAGATGGCCGTTGGCGCCCACGGTGTGAAACGTCTGAAAGCAAACAACCTGCAACTAGGCGTGAGCGTTGTGGTTTGGGGATGTTTTCGTGGCTTTCCCTGGGTGACCTCCTGGTTCTAGAAGAATCTATGCTTGGGGACCAGGTCTACCCATACATGTACACTACTGGCCATTAAAATTGCTACACCACGAAGATGACGTGCTACAGACGCGAAATTTAACAGACAGGAAGAGGATGCTGTGATATGCAAATAATTAGCTTTTCAGAGCATTCACACAAGGCTGGCGCCGGTGGCGACACCTAGAACGTGCTGAAATGAGGATATTTTCCAAACGATTTCTCGTACACAAACAGCAGTTGACCGGCGTTGCCTGGTGAAGCGTTGTTGTGATGCCTCGTGTAAGGAGGACAAAAAAACCTTCACGTTTCCGACTTTGATAAAGGTCGGATTGTAGCCTATCGCGATTGCGGTGTATCGTATCGCGACATCGCTGCTCGCGTTGGTCGAGATCCAATGACTGTTAGCAGAATATGGAATCGGTGGGTTCAGGAGGGTAGCACGGAACGCCGTGCTGGATCCCAGCGGCCTCGTATCACTAGCAGTCGAGATGACAGGCATCTTATCCACATAGCTGTAACGGATCGTCCAGCCACGCCTCCATCCCTGAGTCAACAGATGGAGACGTTTGCAAGACAACAACCATCTGCACGAACAGTTCGACGACGTTTGCAGCAGCATGGACTATCAGCTCGGTGACCATGGCTGCGGTTACCCTTGACGCTGCATCACAGACAGGTGCGCCTTCGATCGTGTACTCAACGACGAACCTGGGTGCACGAATGGCAAAAAGTCATTTTTTCGGATGAATCCAGGTTCTGTTTCCAGCATCATGTCCGCCGCTCGTGGTCTCGCGGTAGCGTTCTCGCTTCCCGAGCACGGGGTCCCGGGTTCGAGTCCCGGCGGGGTCAGGGATTTTCACCTGCCTCGAGATGACTGGGTGTTTGTGTTGTCCTCATCATTTCATCATCATCCAGGAAAGTGGCGAAATTGGACTGAGCAAAAATTGGGTAATTGTACGGGCGCTGATAACCACGCAGTTGAGCGCCCCACAAACCAAACATCATCATCATCCAGCATCATGATGGTCGCATCCGTGGAAGCGTTTATTCGTCATCGCTCAACTGGCGTATCACCCAGCGTGATGGTATGGGGTGCCATTGGTTACACGTCTCGGTCACCTCTTGTTCGCATTGACGGCACTTTGAACAGTGGACGTTACATTTCAGATGTGTTACGACCCCTGGCTCTACCCTTCATTCGATCCCTGCGAAACCCTACATTTCAGCAGGATAATGCACGACCGCATGTTGCACGTCCTGTACGGGCCTTTCTGGATATAGAAAATGTTCGACTGCTGCCCTGGCCAGCACATTTTCCAGATCTCTCACCAATTGAAAACGTCTGGTCAATGGTGGCCGAACAACTGGCTCGTTACAATACGCCAGTCACTACTCTTGATGCACTGTGGTATCGTGTTGAAGCTGCATGGGCAGCTGTACCTGTACTCGCCATCCAAGCTCTGTTTGACTCAATGCCCAGGCGTATCAAGGCCGTTAATACGGCCAGAGGTGGTTATTCTGGGCATTGATTTCTCAGGATCTATGTACCCAAATTGCGTGAAAATGTAATCACATGATAGTTCTAGTATAATATATTTGTCCAATGAATACCCGTTTATCATCTGCATTTCTTCTTGGTGTAGCAATTTTAATGGCCAGTAGTGTAGTTTGTTTTCCCTCGGCACGATGGCATCTACCAGCAAGACAAGCCAAAGTGTCACACAGCACGCACTGTACGTGCATAATAATTCTAACAGCACCAGGATGAGTTTACCGTAGTCCTCTGGCTATCGAACTTCCTGATTTCAACCCAATCGAGAATATGTAAGACCATCTCGATCGGGCTCGCGAAATGGTTTTTCAACTAAGAAATCTAAAAGCTGCTTGCATGACAATAGAACCACATCCTGTCTGTACATTTCAGAGCCTCACTGACTCTCTTCTGCACGTCTCGTAGCAGTACGCACTGCACAAGGTGTTTAGTCAGGCTTCTGACATGTGGTAACATTAACGTGACTAGACAGTGTAGCAGCACCATTTCTACGTGGAATGGTGAACGAGGTAGTGACGTTTCCTTCACAATCGACAGGTTCCTCTGCGATCATTTTCTTTAAGTTGTTATACTGGGCCAAGTCGCCGTCTGCGCAAGGAAGCAGGTCGTCTAGAAATCGGGTGTAGGGCTAGCTACCGTTTCCCGTGTACACGTGGGCAGCAGTGGCTCGGATAACACATGACCAGTCATGGAGTGTAAGTTTGCAGATCCAAGCTCTAATGGTTCAAATGGCTCTGAGCACTATGGGACTCAACTGCTGAGGTCATAAGTCCCATAGAACTTAGAACTACTTAAACCTAACTAACCTAATGACATCACACTCATCCATGCCCGAAGCAGGATTCGAACCTGCGACCGTAGCGGTCACGCGGCTCCAGACTGTAGCGCCCAGAACCGCACGGCCACTCCGGCCAAGCTCTAATGGTAATTTATGCAGTAGTATCATACGTCATATTTCGAGCACCTAATATAATCATATTTAAAAACGTCAACAATTTAGAAATACAAAATGGACGGAAAAACTCAATATGGTAAAAAGACGCCACAATGAAACAGAAATTCATAATAAATGAAGTGCAGTGACAGTAAACTCCGTTTCTTCAAATCCTACTGTAGGGGCAACTGTGATCGAGCACTCTGTGGCTGGAACGATCCTGTTCCTCGGAAGTCGTATCCAAGGCGATAATTTTTGGTTCCAGGTACGATAACATCTACTGTGACTTTTCTCTGTACATCAGTTCGGCTCTGTGATTTGCTGTTGCATCATTACATTAAAAGGCAAGTGTTCAAAATCATGCAAAGAGTACTGCGTCTTCTACGAGGTGTAGTCAAAATTTTGATCATTATCTCGAAAAAATAAAGTTATATAATTAATTTTTTGTTTGTTTGCAGGTACATGTCTACAGTGTTGGTCCACACTGGAATCTCTGCGCCTCAGTTCTGTAGGACGTCGCTACAGAAGGTAAAACAAAATGGCGAAGCACATCGATAATCTGTAGCAACCTGCGGAAATTAGTTTTCAGTATCTGAAAGGGAACAACGCTGCAGTAATCTGTGCTGAGTTAGCGGAGGCACCGGATCAGTGATAGGTGGTGCAGACGCTTCCAGAGCGGTCAAACATGTCTCACAAGGAGAGGTCCCCAGCAGTGGGATAGACATTCTGGAATCTTTTGTATGGTGATGTAGGATAAGGTTCCAGCTGCCACTCACTGTGGTGGTTCCTCGCTTCTGAGTAAATGACGAAAAATAATTTCGGACTTTCGCGTGATGCTCTTCAATTTTTTAAGGAATGGCTAAGAGAGGGGCTGTGCTGCGTAACGGTTAGTTGTGGATTCGAATCTCGTCATATATTTTCAAATTTTTTCATTTTAAATATTTATCAAAATGACTTTGGTTATTATTTTTATTCAATTAATTGGTTAAACGTTAATATTTTATTTCTGTTACTTTGCACGTCATTTCAACCCCTGCTTAACTGCTCTCATTTTTTCTTGCCGTCATCCTTTTTCCACTTGAAATCTTTGTGTATGTTAATTTTTGTCTTTTTATTTATCTGTCATAATATTCAAACAACAAAATATGCCAATGTAACGGTTACAAAACAAAAGATTAAATAATCTATTTGTATTCACTGTGCAATGGTGTCAAAAATGTATTTTTGTTACAAGATGTACATTTTTTTTATAGTAACCGTCATGGTTCAAATGGCTCTGAGCACTATGGGACTCAACTGCTGAGGTCATTAGTCCCCTAGAACTTAGAACTAGTTAAACCTAACTAACCTAAGGACATCACAAACATCCATGCCCGAGGCAGGATTCGAACCTGCGACCGTAGCGGCCTTGCGGTTCCAGGCTGCAGCGCCATTAACCGCACGGCCACTTCGGCCAGTAACCGTCATACAAACATTTAAGACATATTATTATTCCACTCTGGACAAAGTAACGCAAATGAATATTTAAACGAAAGAAGAAATTATAAATAAAACGAAATTCAAGGAAAATGTGGAATGGAAATAATGAATTCAATAACGTGGACCAAAATATAGGATGATAAAACGGAAGAAATTAATTCAAAGTTACTAAATAAAAATAATTAAAATCACATGAAAAAAATCCCAATTGGGAACAGAAAGAACGAAGAAAAATGAGAGCAAAAGAAAAAGTTAATAACATAATTCAAATGACATGACAAAGCAATGGAATTAAAAACTCACATTTCAGACAATTCAATAAAAATGACCAAAGTCATTTTGATAAAGATTCAAAAATAAAGAATGTCAAAGCGCATGACGAGATTCGAAACCACCATCTTCTCCAAGTGGGGCCTGTATCTTAACCATCACGCTGAACAATCTATCAGTTAAACACCGCTTTTTAAACAAGGCACCCGAAAATCCGAAAATTATTTCCGCCGATAACTCATTAACGAGGGCCCACCAAAGTGAATGGCTTCCGGGTGTGAGACCCGTGACCTTAACATAGAACACCGTATACATGACTTCAAAAAGTCGATCCAACCACTGAGGACCTCTCGTTGCCAATGATGATGAACGAAGTGAAAGACGACCTCTCTGTGACCAACTGGAAGTCGCATGAGAAGTGGTAGCCCGTTGTTCGAACGCCGGCATATCAAATTCAAAGCGATAGTGGAGAAAGTGGAAATCTGTTATGGATCAGTTTTCATCTTACACGACATTTTGAACATGACAAAGGTCGCGACTCGTTGGGTTCCGTGACTGCTGATATTCATTCAAAAAGCCCGTCGAGCCAAGACGGCAGAAGAAAAGTTGCAGGTATGTCAGGACAACCCAATGACTTCTTTCGCTGCATTATCACCGTACACGAGTTCTGAGTGTACCACTATGGCCTAAGCCAAAGGAACAAAGTAAGTAGTTGAAACAGGTGGATTCAGCATCCCCAAGAAAGGCAAAGATGCAATAACAATTGGGCTAAGTGATGCTGAGTGTTTCTTGGCACTGCTGTGATATCTTGAGCTGGTGCGTAAGTTCATAGCGTTTTTCCTAAATTTAATAAACACAACAGACACAACTCATCAATAATATATCCTCCTTCACTATTTACAACAGCCTGCCAACGGTGGGGTAACTTTTCGATTCCGCGACTGTAGAAATCAAGCGGGTTTGAGACGAAGAAATCGTCGAGCCATGTTCTGACGGATTTTTCATCCGGAAAGTGTGTTCCTTGAAGGTTGCTCGACAAAGAGCGGAAAAGGTGAAAATCTGAGGGCGCAAAAAAAGGTGAATAAAGTGGGTGCGGATTGACTTCCCAACCCAGCTCCCGTACAACGTTTTCTGTCAGTCTAGCACAGGGGTGAACACGATTTTGTCTCGCGGGCCATGCCCAGACCCGAGTGCCACCCCCCAAGCACTGTCTGAGTGCAGGAGTGGGAAGAGAGAAAAACAGTGAACGCGCCGCATTTAAATGGCCGTACAGTCGCACTAAATATGACTTGGGCTTGTATTTAATATTTCTCAACTATAACATACAAAACAAGTTTTCAGTATTAATTGTTTTTGCCGTGCTGAACACGTAATATAATACAAACTGAAGACATAATATATAAAAACTCTTGGCATACGGACAGACACAGACGATTTCACAGTTTTGCACTCAAACTGACACGTAACTGTGACTGACTTACTTTCATTACCGAAAGCAAGGCCAGAATCAATTATTTAAACCTCGCACTTTCTGTAACGCCAGTGAGCCGAGGGAACTGGATTGCCTTCGTCAGAATGCGTCGTTTCTACAATGTGATTTTTTTTTCACACAAATATGTCTACCGAAATATTGTAGCAGTTTTGCAGCCTCAATATGGAGACTTGCAAAATCTACCTGAGGAAAGCAATGTAGGCGTCCTGGATGGTTTTAACGTAACAAAACATGTAATTATAACTGGAATTAACCTACAGGTCAATCAGTTACATCTGTACATGCACAGAGGTGCTTTCAACTGAAACGGCAAATGATCTCAGAAACAGATATAAGATTGACAGTGTCCTCAAAATTCTAGCAAGGCCAGAATGAATTCTTTGAACCTCGCACTTTCTGTAACGCCAGTGAGCCGAGGGAACTGGATTGCCTTCTTCAGAATGCGTCCTTTTACAATGTGATTTTCTTTTTAAAAGCATCCCCTTCAAATCAGAAAGAAGTTACCTTGCAATGTCTTACTGTGAGCAGTGTGCACCCAATTCCACTTAAAATGTGAAGTTGCAGTCCATTTTGGATGTTCTAATTTTCGTTCCTATACTCCTTTTTCCCTCATAAATTCAACAATAACGAAATTTAAATTGAAAAATCATTCCAGACATGGCCCTTGACTTAACCAACGCATTTTGCGATAGTATATGGCGTCCCCATACTCTTCGTTCATTTCCACTGAAAAATGTTGCAACTAACAATGGAACAATGGGGGCGACTTCAGAAATTTTCCTATTCATACCACGAATTTCTTCAAGTGTGTCATGCCTGCAAATTTAGCATAAAATGCTTCTTGATGTACAGAATAATGAATCCCTTCTGTCGATCGTTACAATTGTTTGCTCTTTTATTGTCATCTAAAAGTTCAAATTCTTTCTGCATGGTAATGTAGTGTCGTTTTGTAGGAAATAAGCTCTACTCATCGCTTATGCGAACTGAGAGTTCTCAGGCCTCTCCTCTGTCATCCCCACTCATTTTCAAGGATTGTGACGATAGATTGTTAGACTGCCTCATTTTGTCCAACCAGCCACTGGATCTGTGAACGTCCTTTATACAACGAACGAACAGTGGAAGGTCAACAGTGCTGACACCACGATTCTGCCGAACTCAGAGAGTTGTGCAGGCCGCAAAATGCCGTACAGCAATGCTAAATGAAATGTCGCGCTGTTCGGGTACTTCCGAAGAGGACCGAGCAAAGCTGAGTAACAAACCGAGCCGCGGCCGGAGACAGTAAGTGTTGCCGGTGCATGATATTGTGCACGAACTGACCTCTCCATTAGGTCGTATAAATAATCGGCGGGGATTCACGTCGTGCGATCTGGATGGCCAAATCATTCACTCGGATTGTCCAGAATGTTCCGACATGACGCAGTGTCATCCACAAAATGTCCATCGTTGTTTGGGAACTGAAGTACATGAATGGCTGAAAATGGTCTTCAAGTAGCCGAACATAACCACTTACAGTCAATGATCGCTTCAGTTTGACCAGAGGACCCAATCCATTCCATGTTAACACAGCCCACACCATCATGGAGCAACTACCAGTTTGCACAGTGGCTTGTTGTCAAGTAGGGTCCATGGCTCCATGCGGTCTGGGCCACACTCAAACCTTACCATCAGCTCTGACCAACTGAAATAGGAACGCATTTGACCGGGCCCATGTTTTACAGTCGTCTAGGGTTTAACCGATCGGTCACGAGCCCACAGGAGAGGTGCTGCATGCGATGTCGAAATGTTAGCAGATACGCTCGCATCGGTGTTCATCGTACGTTCCACATTGATTTCTGCGGTTATCTCATGCACCGTTGCTTGTCTGTTAGCACTGACAACTCTACGCAACCACCGTTGCTCTCGGTCGTTAAGTGAAAGCCATCGGCCCTGGGTTGTCCGTTGTGAGAGTTAATGTCTGAAATCTGAAATTCTAGTCGCACTCTTCGAACTCTTCACACTGTGGATCTCGTAATGCTGAATTTCCCCCCATTTCCGAAATGGAATGTTTCATGCGTCTAGCTCCAACTACTAATCCGCGTTCAAAAATCTCTCTATTCCCGTTGTGCGGCCATAATAACGTCGGAAACCTTTTGACACGAATCTCTTGAGTACAAATGACAGCTGCGGCAATGGACTGCCCTTTTATACCTTGTGTACGTGATACTACGCCTTCTGTATATGTGTATATCGCTATCCCAAGGGTTCTGTCATCTCTGTGTAATTACCCTATAGCTTTTGGACAAGCTGTACATTAAGACGTGTCAGAGTTTTCTTAACGACTTTGCGAGTAATCCTTGAAAGTGGTACGTTTTTGGGGTTGACTGGAGTCTGCGCTCTACGGCAGAGGGAGGCAGCGGGTCACTTGAGCGTTCTCGGGGCGGTGTTTAGGTGCGCCCGACGGCCCGCCCCCACGTGTCGTGCCAAGCAGGTGGCGGCCCGTGGCGGCGCTGCTGGGTGTGGCCACGGCAGCCGAGAGCAACAGCAGCGGTCGATACGCTACGCCACGCCACACCACGCCGCCCGCCATGTCCGACAGCTACGCCTGGCCATCGCCGCCGCCGCTAGAACACGCGCCAATGTCCGACCCCAGTTCGCGACCCACACTTGCATCTACACAAATACGCCGCAAGCCTCAGTACACGGAGCGTGGTACTTCGCACAATTGTTATCAAATTCCTTTCCTATTTCATTCAGGTACTGCACATGGGAAAAATAACTGTGTACACGAATCTATAAGCGTCCTAATCTCTCTTCATGATCCCCATGGGGGATATATGGGACTTATTGACCTGTTGCGATCCTAGCAGCACATCTCTGCATTTGTTCGATGTCTGTTGTATCTATGAGGGCTCTTCCAGAAGTGCCAAACCTGCCGTACAAATAGCGGTTGTTGTTTCGAACAATTGCAAAATGTTCAAATGTGTGTGAAATCTTATGGGACTTATCTGGTAAGGTCATCAGTCCTTAAGTTTACACACTACTTAACCTAAATTATCCTAAGGGCAAGCACACACACCCATGCCCCAGGGAGGATTCGAACCTCCGCCGGGACCTGCCGCACAGTCCATGACTGTAGCGCCCCAGACCGCTCGGCTAATCCCGCGCGGCTCGAACAATTGCCTTTGGTAGAAAGTACCAGTCTTATAAAGCTTAAGTTCCAAGTTCGACGACGTTACATTGTTTGTTTGGCAGCCAACAACAGAAAACGCCCTCATTTAATTTGCAAATATGGAGAAAACTGGTCATCCTTACGTGATACAATACTTTCATTTGAAAAGTCTTAGTACAACTAGTATTAAAGTTGAACTAGATTATGTTCTGGGGGAGTAAGGGGAGTCTGCTTCTTCGTTTACAACAGCAATGGGTAGCACAGTTAAAGCGAGGCTGTGCCAAGACTAACACAGCGGTGGTCGACCAAGTGAGGTGACACGTCAGAAATTGTGGGGAAAATCCACGAAATTGTGCTGGATGAGGCGGCCGCGGTGGCCGAGCGGTTCTAGGCACTTCAGTCCGGAACCGCGGGACTGCTGCGGTCGCAGATTCGAATCCTGCCTCGGGCATGGATGTGTGTGATGTCCTTAGGTCAGTGAGGTTTAAGTAGTTCTACGTTCTAGGGGACTGATGACCTCAGATGGTAAGTCCCATAGTGCTCAGAGCCATTTGAACCATTTTTTGTGCTGGATGACCGTCGACTGAAAGTAAGCGAGCTAGTAAACACAGCACGCCTAGTGTAGCAGAAGTATTCAGCAACCAGATTGCAGCACCCGATGAAATCTGGCAGCTGTAAAGTTTACATTTACATTACAATCACAGTTCTTCGGCCGGCCGGCGTGGCCGAGCGGTTCTAGGCGCTACAGTCTGGAACCGAGCGACCGCTACGGTCGCAGGTTCGAATCCTGCCTCGGGCATGGATGTGTGTTATGCCCTTAGGTTAGTTAGGTTTAAGTAGTTCTAAGTTCTAGGGGACTGATGACCTCAGAAGTTAAGTCCCATAGTGCTCAGAGCCATTTGAACCATTTTTGAACAGTTCTTTGGTTCATCGAAAGCACGATCGGTACCACTTGAAGCAGAATGAAGGCACAGGGAATCGACGACAGGGGACGCAAAATCACCCGCGACTTTGCACCAGTACCGTAAAACTAATTCTTCTAGTGCCACCGTCACCCCATCGTAACACGTAGATTCTGAACCATTTATCGTGCAGCTTGAAGCAGCATCGTATAGTTGCCTGTGTGTCGACCGGCGCGCAGGAGCGAAGCAAGTTGGAATCGCAGGGACAAAGCAGCGCGGTTGCAGCTCTACTTGCCAACTCCGGCCCACAAAGTGCTTAATACGAGGAGGCAGTAGGCCGCGGGCTACCGCGCGGCGACAGAGTATGGCGGGATACTAATCACAGCTCCGCGCCGACGGCTGGGGGAGCGAGCCCGGTGGACGGCCAGCGCCGGGGCGGCTGGCGGCGGCGTCGGCGTCGGCGTCGGAGCGCCCGCGTCCATTAGCAAATTACTGGAGGGGCCGGGCGTGCAGCTCACACAACTCCACGCCTTTCATCCGGCAAGCGGGCGGCGCGGCGGCACTCGGTCCGCGCACAGCACGCCGTCTAGCGCTGCCGGAGCCACGCTCACAAATCAGTAGCCAGCTGCGTCAGTTAGGCTCACTACGGCAGTCATTTCTGCCTATTATCATCACCTGTGCTTACTGTGCACGTGATGGAGCAAACACCCATCCCTATTCGACATCTACCACGAACAAAGCAGCTAAACGTGAGGTTCACGAAATCTGAGCTTCCTAAACTCACACGTTGAAAACATTAAGAACTATAGTTCAATTCTTTTATCTTGGCGGCTCGCGCATGCCCGCACAGACGCGGGAGACTGCTGCGTTGCCAGTTGCACGCGCCAAGAGAAGCAACGCCATAGTATAGTATAATTCGCAAACTTACGTTTCGGGGGGAGAGCGCAGTTTATGAAGTAAAGCCACCTCGGCCGCATTAGCCCTTTCGCTGCTACAGAGACGCGCTCTCCGCATTTTGTCATTGCTGCACTGCTCGCCTGTGCAGACACATGGTGTTCAGACTGCTCTGACACACTTATCATTCGATTTCACAAAAACTGTTTGGCCCAAAAATTTGATTTTCACACATCTTCTTGACTGATCCCTTCCCACCATAAATGACTTAATTTTGTTTCGATGTTCAACGCAGTTATTGTGCAGCATTAAATGAAGTAAACCATTGCACGAAATTTTGAAGAGTTTGCAGAGGTAAAAGTCCACAGTGCATACTTTCCGTATGGTCGATTTTAGCTGCCACTAGAAATGTCAAAAAAATAGATTCAAACGAATAAAATTCAGAAAGTAAGACACTTCGATATTGTTTTTAAATAAAGAAAATATTTAGTATCGAACGAGGTTTGAACTCAGAACCTTTTGCTTAGTACCCAAACACCTTAACCATGACGCTAACGCAGCTCGTCGTTCAATGGAAGTCCCGGAGGACTTTAAAGAATCACGCAAAAACCGAGCTCTGGCAACGTCGGTCTCTGCTCATTGGCTGACTGCGTTTTGTGACGCCGTCGTAAATGACGCGCACTTTAGCTGTAGAGCCTATTATCTTCACCTGTCGTTACTGTGCACGTGGCGGGGCAAACACCCATCCCTATTCAACATCTACGAAGAACAAAGCAGCTACACCTCAGGTTGACAGGAATCTGAGCTTCCTAACTCACACTTCGAAAATATTAAGAACTAGCTGCAGTGCCTGGCGTTGCCAAGGATGTTTAATATTTGCCACACAAAATTGCGCCACCTACTGTTACATTTTGCGATACGTATCTCGTTGTGTTTTTGGAGACTTCATCTCCTATTGTTTCAGCTCAGTTATCACTGTTTCAAGTTGGGCTGTGTTTCAGCACGACTCGAACTGCTTGAATAGTTTACGCCACAGCTCGGCAAATCTCGGGTTCTGTTCGATCTTTCGCTCGTTCCGCGATGTAGTCACTTTTGTTGATACTACATCTACGACTTGGCACTGTGAATTTTAATAATATAAAATAACTGTCAAACAAGGACTACAACAGCTTCTAAGGTATATGTCATACGTAATAACAGCAAAAAGTCAATAAATAACAGTTTGCAACGATATGAGAATGCAGGCTTTCTCGGCGAATATCGATGATAAAATCTTTTCGGGTTGACAGCCAAGTCAATCTGTTGTTCTCCACCAACGTCTCAGCAAGTTTCTTACTTTGCCATCTTCAGGCAAGTAAGAAACTTGCTGAAACGTTGATGGAGAACAACACATTGACTCGGCTGTCAACCCCAAGTTCCATCTGAACGTAAAAATTTGAAGTTAATCGGCTGAGAACTGTTCAGTAAATCGATCGAGTACTTTTCGAGATTTTTGGTAACAGTCTTTTCCTTTTAGATATTACATACAAATGTGTTTCAAATTAGATTACAAAATCTTAGGTAGACAATGATCTTCCTCTTGTATTGAAGGTAAAGTGTGCAAAATTTCGTCACGATCGTAGTAAAAATGTAGATTTTTATGAATTTCAAAAAGACAAACACTCTTCTTTGTATATACAGACAATAACACAAAGAAAAAAGCGAGTTTAGCTGAAGACTAATTCGGCTTCGTAGAATGCAGTGGCAAGAGAGAAGCTATCCTATGTCTTTGCGACATAACTGAAGAAAGCCGTAGGTCACCAAAAAAATGCAGAACTGTTTAGTAAATCATTCAAGTACTTCTCGAGATTTTTGGTAACAATCTTTTCCCTTTAGATTGGTTCAAATGGCTCTGAGCACTATCGGACTTGACATCTGTGGTCATCAGTCCCCTAGAACTTAGAACTACTTAAACCTAACTAACCTAAGGACATCACACACATCCATGGCCGAGGCAGGATTCGAACCTGCGACCGTAGCAGTCCCGCGGTTCCGGACTGAGCGCCTAGAACCGCTAGACCACCGCGGCCGCCTTTTCCCTTCAGATATTACATACAAATAGATTACGAATTCGACACTCTCATCTGGAATGAATTAATGGAAAATCTAAAAATCATTAAACTAGATTACAGAGATAGAATAATTATGGAAGAACTATACAATGTAAGGGTGACAGTACAAGAAAAAAATACACGAAAAGAACGCAATCTTCTGAAGGGCGTAAGACAAGAATGCAATCTGTCCCCCATTACTATTCAACATCTACCCAGAACATGCAATAAATGAGTGAAAAGAATACCGTAAAGGTATCAGAATGAGCTGAGAAAGAATACAGGTGTTCCGGTTTGCGGGTGATGTAGCAGTGATAGCTCCAGATGAAAGAAATTGCGAAAGGATCTTAGAAGATATGGATACACTACTAAGAGATGAGTACAATTCGGAAATTAAGTCAAGGCAGAAATACTCGGGGCCCACAAGAAACAAGGGAAGTAAACATTAAGGTACAGGAACCAAAATAAAACGAATAAGCTCAAACATTCCTGAAGTAACGTACCTGAAGAGTGGAGGAGCGAATGAGACACAAAATTGAAGAATTACAAAAGCAAAACCTATATCCTTTAGTAAAACAAACATGCTTTCATCGAAAAATACAGATCCTGAAGTGAGGAAAATAGTGGCTAAGAGTAGCAATTAGAGCGTAGTACTTTATGAATGCGAAACACACGTAGCAGACAAAAATGAAATTTAATTTCCTGAAGCACCAGAGGTATGGCACCGGTCACGCCTGTTAAATATAAAGTCGATAGATAAAACTACCAACCAGAAAGTGCTGCAAAGAACTGATGAATACAGGTCATTTAGGAGAACAACAGACTGAAGAAGACACGACTGGATTGGTCACAAAATATTACATAACAGCTTCCCTGAAACTGTTCTAGAACGGACATTACAAGGAAAGACCATGTCTCGCATATGGGTGGTCAGAAAATGTCTGAAACGCTTGTAAGGATACCGCAGGGAAAGTTGTACTCAGACACAAATGTTAAAAAAAAAATCGATATGTTGCGCTGTTTGCGAGTTATTTAGCATTGAAGTTAGCCTATCGGGGCATCGTTCGCTCATATTCAAGCGACCTGCAGGGTGCGATGTTTCCAGAGTGCTTTGTTTAGTTAGCTGAAACTTGAATTTGCGCGCGCGGCGACCTGACTGGCTAATTTCAATGCTAAGTTACTCGGAAACGGCGTAACGTATCGAATTATTTCTTAACATTTATGTCTCAGTACAATTTGCCCTGCAGCATCCCTACAAGCGATTTCTGACCACCATACATTAAAAAAAAAAGCTTTACCTAATGCCGGATTCTGTAATAATGACGAAATCAAGTTAGCTTCTAATAGATGCAGGTGGAGAGAAGGTGACCAGTCGAATTGCAATAGACAATGCTTTCTCTTCTAATGATATTATGGTCCCGTATACAAAAAGTAAACAGCAGGCAAACGCACATTCACCTAGGAAAATAAAAAAAAATGGAATTTCACGGTAAAACGTCCCAGAAAACTGAGAAATATTTTAGAAACACTATTTCTGGAAGTGTCAGAAGTAAACGACACACGAAAAATTCCGTGTAAAACTTAGGTTGAGAAGTACATATGACAAATTTTATGGCTCTGGGATGTATAGGTTTGACTGTAATAATTGTGATAAGTATCGTACCTGTCAACCGGCCGTTCTATTATTGTAAGATTTAAGGAACATTTACAACCATGTGACAAAACTGCCTTAGGGTTGCATTTAGCAGAAACTGAGCCTTGAGAACAGTGTGCGAGTTCTCCACAGAGCGCCAAAAAAGTCGTGCTGCATACTCTCAGTTTGCTGTAGGAGCGTCAGATTTCTTAAAGCAAGAAGCAAGGGATTGGAACAGCGCCGAATGGACTAATCTATTTTGTACCCAATGCCTAATATGCTTTGTTCGATAATTCTACACTGATCATCTCACGCCTCTGTTGTGTGTACCCTTTCTGTTGTCACTTATGACAGATTTCGTTACTTTGCTCGTGTCACCCTCTTATTTGATTGTCTCTTCTCTGATGGTATAATGTATATCATGGGCGATGTGATCGGATTACTTGCCTGGCACAACGTTTTGTGATTTTTTGCCTTAACGCGACGTATCGGAAGGACTCAGAGGCCCTCTAGGTGTTGTGTTCCTCCGATCAGCATTCCAGCGGCTACGTCTACAGAGTGCGTTGATTAATTGTTGCAGTCCCAAGTTTTATACGTTTAGCTTCCTTTCATGAGTTAATTTCTTATTTTATTTTTTTATCCAATTTTGTTAGCTTCTTACGCATGTACTTGAGTACGTTATTACTGGTTATCTAAAATAACCGTAATAGTTATTTGCGTTTTTAATGTATTTCATTTCGTTTCATTACTGTAAAAAGCTTATAATACCTTGTAATCCCCAACGAAATTTTTACCTTATTGAACTCTTTTACTTAATTGCATTTTCTGCAATTTTATACTTGTTAAATATAGTATAGTAGCGACAACTAACAAGTCCAAGATATAAATATATTTTTTGTGGCAACTGTATCCTAGTTTGTTATGAAGTAGCGTCGTTCACATGATGACTCTTCCGACACTATGACCTACTTCGCAATATTTTTAGTTATGTTCGACGATGCCTAGCTGACTATGTTTGTATCTCTTGACGATGTCCCTCCAGCTTTATTATATTAGGATATTTGTTAATGATGTATTCTTTGCCACACTTTTAAGCGCGTGTGTTCTGTATGTACGAAAGTAATACTATTCATTATGTCATAAATTGTTGTTTACAAGCTGTAAACTGCCCATTAGTTTTATTTGGTTCCCCCTTTTTCTGCGCATCTGAAGATGGCCACCACTGATCGAAAACGATAGTCTGAAGAATTTTATTGGTGTAATCATCGAATGGAATAAAAGACATTCTACACTTCCTAGATCATTGTTTCTATTCGTGACTATGTCGCAGCTTGCGTTAATCGTTTTCTTTTCTCCCATACCCCGAAGGATAGTGCTCGCTGCCTGAGATCCGGCTGTTGGAGAGCACGATTTCTCTCTAGGGTTGCGGCCGACGGGTTCAAAATTGAGAGTCTCTGGGAGCAGCTGTAGCACTGACTTACAACCACGACAAACCTCAATGAAACATTGGTCAGTTGGGAGACTGTCTTTTTCTATTTTGCTTCTATGACGATACGTCCCAGACAAATACGTGAAGGCGTACGGCATGTATGCGTATCTGATAGTACGCGGAACAAAGTCGACTTGCTCGACATGTGTCGCTGTGAATTTCACAGTCGTGGCGTGCAGCACGCAACAAGACCGTTTAACGCACGAGAGTCGACTTTTTTATGGCTAATATCTAGTTTGGCTGCGAATATGAAATTCATGTAATAACAGTTCGGAGATACGGTTCGTAGAAAAGTTATCATCATGCGTGCCCGCATCCTTGACGGTACTGTTAATCTACGTAGTCATCCTTCTGGAATTTTTTTATGTACCTTGATGTTCTTCATTATCAACGCCCGCTTTAAGCAAACATGACTCGGCAAAATAAACTTTAAGCAGCTAAAAATGGACGTCTAAAGAATAATTTGTTATACGTAGTAATTCCCGCCTATGACTGTCAAAAATTTTACTAACAGTGACGCCTGTTTCGATTAATTCTGATTTTCAAGTAAATATTCTAAATGCAAATATACTTCCAGGCATGAAATACAGCCGCTAAAACAGATACACAAAAAAACGACAAAATGACGACAGTAACTTGCCTGTATTCCATCAGACGTAATGGTCCATTCGACAGTCGGATTACAAGCATGTAGTTTTGTGTATAGCAGTTGCTGCGTTGTTTTCATCACAGTTTGTGCTTGTTTGACGATCATAACAGTGTCTATGCATGCACTTGCCTTTATTCGTCTTGAAAATTACGAACTACCGAAACATGATCATGATAAATAAAAATTTTGACAACTATAATAATCTGTAATGACCACGTTTAACAATCATACGAAGGATGTGGGCCCGTCCCTCACCAAAATATAATATACTTTCTCCAGTCACACTCGACTATTTCATTATATAGAATTTCATCATGGCCTTTTATCCTTAGTCAGTGGACATCTATGTTATTTTCTCTTGCTTCTGTGGTGGTCTCCAATGTATCCAAAACACATCTGTTAGTCTGCTTATAGAATATGGGACTTTTCAACGTCTGCGTAAAGCTTTCGGAGTCTGCGATCTGTATGCCATAATAAATTACGAATCTTATGGTCAGTAGCTGCGCTGTATAGATAGAAGTTTCAAGAGTAATTGCTATCATTTTAGTTGCCATTAGATGACTTGAATGCGGTGTACCCTAATCCGATGTTTTGGAATAATCTGAGTACATACAAGCGCACAGTGGCCAATATCGTTCAATAAATTGCTCTATTTCATAATTTATATCCTTCCCATTTCTTAAATCGTGTGGCAAGAATGACACTGGGGCTGCATTATGGAAGTTGGCAAACGAATACCGAAGCCAAAGTAATTTCGCGTCCTATAGGATTACTGGTGAGAGATTTCTCACGGCTTGTTACTACGAATGAAGTTCGGTTTGTGCTTTTTCTGTGAAGTCCTTCGATTAGCTAAGACCAGCTTTAATATTCCCCACATCGGAGCTTCTCTTTATATTGTTATAACAGATAATCAGCAGATAGTCTCTAACGAACAATGCTCGGCTGCTAGTTATTGCAGATTTAACTCCAATCACAGTATCAATTTGTGCATGACTATTCAACGGCGAATTACATTTGGGCCAGCAGTGGTAAACAGATGAAGTTATTATACTAATTCAAAGATAATGTGTCGCGAACAAACGTCCCATACCGCAGCGTCAAAATTATACGGACTGTAGAGGCTCCTAAATTGTGCACAATGGGATAAGAAAGTAATGGCTGGAAACCAAAGTTTAGTTTTTCAAAATTTAAATGGCTCTGAGCACTATGCGACTTAACTTATAAGGCTATCAGTCGCCTAGAGCTTAGAACTATCTAAATCTAACTAACCTAAGAACATCACACACATCCATGCCCGAGGCAGGATTCGAACCTGCGACCGTAGCGGTCGCTCGGTTCCAGACTAGCGCCTCCGGCCGACGTTTAGTTTTTAACGAGATAAGTAACTTAAACCTTCTAGCTTAAGCTCAAATCAACTGTTTAATGTAACGACTGCCAGTCTCATTCCATGCTTTATTACAGCACATACAATTGTTCCACACTCTCCCAAACATCTCTGTTGTCTATTATACGATGTGTCAGGCAGCAAGGACAAAAGCAACCACCTCTGCTTCATTTTCTACTCGGTTTCATACACAGGATACTTCATACAAACTGTAGGAAAAATTCATACAACTAAGTTCGGGCGAACACTCTGACCATGAACAGGAAGTCTCCTTGCAATTCAATGACAAGGTTGTCTGTTGTACAGATGCGAAAGGACACTAATATCGAAGTGGGATGGCCGAACTCCATGCTGACATTAACCCTCTCGCACACAAGAGGTAGTTGTAGTTTCACATGCACACGACGTAACGTGGTTCATTCGAATTAGGTGGTACCAAATAAGGTCCTATCACACCACTGTTTGTGAAAATGCAACACTCAGAAGGAATGGCCCGAATCACCCCGAAATAGGAGGTCGTGTGGAACTATGGAACCGTACCAAGTGATTAAGACTGCAGACAGATGGCGTGCAGGTAGGCTCAGCATTGCCCTCTTTCGTGTGACCGGACAGGTCAGTGTCACGACACGCTAAGAAGGTGTCGAGCCATCAAACTAAGTGGAAACGTGCAATCTAATGCCAGTATGCCTCGACAACGTCGAAGGGCGCAGTATCAGCCTGTGACTGAATTTGAACGGGGCGGCGTCATTGGTCTAAGGGAAACATGTTTGTCATCGCGTCTCGTGCAGGGCACGCTGCTACTAAAGTGATGTATGCGTGGAACCAGCGGATAGAAAAGATTTGTACACGGCGACACCGGGTACTGGACCACACAGGGTAACATCAGCGTGGGGTGACCGACATGCTGTCCGTATGGTCGTAACCTTTAGAACAGCTTTGTCCATACTGTTGGCTCGATGTTGGATCACTGAAACAGGCGTGGACAAGTCTGTGTGGACGGTTCGACGCCAGCTACTGAGGGCTGGACAGGTGGCATGCATGCCGTTGTGCCGGCTTCCACTGACCAGATACTAACCATGCCGCAAACTGCAATTGGCACTTAAACGACGTCACTGGCGTGACGAGTGATAAAATTTGTTGTTTACGGACGAGTGCCACTTCAATTTGTCCTACGTTGATGACCGTGTACGAGTTAGACGCCGCCGCGTAAACGCAATCGGGCAGATTGCGTTGTTGAGCAGCATACCGGATAGCAGTCAAAATGGTTCAAATTGCTCTGAGCACCATGGGACTTAACATCTATGGTCATCAGTCCCCTAGAACTTAGAACTACTTAAACCTAACTAACCTAAGGACATCACACAACACCCAGCCATCACGAGGCAGAGAAAATCCCTGACCCCGCCGGGAATCGAACCCGGGAACCCGGGCGTGGGAAGCGAGAACGCTACCGCACGACCGATAGCAGTCGAGTGAGATGGTTTGAGGCGCCATTGGTTATAACATGTAATCTCGCCTCTTGCATACTGAGGGAAATCTGAACAGCAACCTCTTCATCTTCGGTATATTGGAGCCCAAGGTTCTACTGCCCATCCTGCAAGCAGCTCCATCTGCCATATTTCAACACAACAATGCCCAGCCACAAGTAGCGAGAAATGTGCAAGCTTTTCACTCAGGACTGTGAGAACCGCACGTTGGACTGGTATTATGCCCATCGAATGTGTCTGTGATGTGATCGGTCGACAACTCGTTCGTTCTTGTCCCCCCGCAATCACACACTATTTTCTGCGGACCCGCCAACAAAACTGCATGGCCGGTTCTGACTGCAGCACGTGACGGCGTCACACCGTACTGAAATCTCATAACGTATGTGTACGGTTCTGTTATCCTTATTCTTGTAGTCATGTCCTTAAATGTGGAATAAATTTCATGGGAAACACGTCTCCTACTTAGTATTCATAAACACTAGTATAGTTGATCTAGAGCAATTGCAGCGCGCACGTTAATACACAATCGTTGCTGGTTATATGAGACGAGCGCAACGCAAATGTTTTCATCAGTTCACACATGTCTATTGCAGTAGTCAAAAACACCATCACGACTGAAAGGGACATTGTCCATGAACAACAGAAACTGTACGTGGTTTGGCTCTGCAACAATGTGCTGAAAATCCCCTTGCAGAATAGAATCCGGGGTTCAAAATAATTGACCCCACTGCTTGCACAGCTGCTTTTGATAGGGCGCAATTGCTGGCCTTCTGGTTATCTCCATACTGAATTTTACGGCCAAGCTGACGGGTGCTTACTGATAAATCTTTTCCCACGAACCAACACCAGCTCCTCAGTTCTACTGTGCAAAGAGTTCTTTTCTGGCAACTTTGGCCAGTTCTCTATGGCTTGAACGACCTTGTATCTCGTAAGTTTCTAACAATGGCGATGAATTTCTGAGAATTATTATGATGCCTGCTATAAAATTCTTCTCCTTGCGGGTTCGGCTTTCATGTTTCTACGTCTTTACGCACAATACATCAAAAAGCATGTCTGCAAGTTTCTGTAACTGACAGTGCTCCGCCTTCGATCACTAGCCACGAACTGTAAACGAGGGGAAATCAATCGCGAGTACGTCCACCAACGATTGTTTTTTTTTTTTTTGTTTGTTTTTGTTTTTTTTCCGAGGCAGCGCGAGCAACGTCAATGCGATTAAGAATACTTCATTGTTCAACGGAAGTAGTTTACGAACTCATGTTTCACGTGCAATACTCATACGATATTTTGTACTGGCTGAAATATTCATTTACGACCGTTGGATTCTATTCTTAAAGTACACTGTTTATTAATTTCTATTATTTGCGTAAATTTCACCAGAAAGTTTTGTGATACCATGTATAAAGGTAATGTGCGTACTGAACAAATCTAGTTGAATATTGTTCGTCAGGACTTGTACTATGTAGGATTGATAAAGGGGACAGAGAAGATCGAAAGAAGGGTAGCACGTTCCGCCACAGCTTCATTTTGCAAATGTGAAAGTGTTGTGACGGCTACTGTGGGAATCAGCACCGACACAAACAAGGAGAGAGAGAAATTGCGATGGCCGGTGGCAAGACTCCAAAATGATATGTACTTAACACTTGCAGATTAAGAGAACGCTACATTTCCAGAAAGGAAAGAGACATAAATTCTCGTTATGAGGTGCCTTGACGTGTTTCCTGTGCCTCCTAAATGCAATTTCTTTTAGACACTATTTCTGCTCGCAGAACGCAGGCTATGTCGTCTTCCTATTACTCAGTACTGATGCTCTCGGAGTCTGTCACCGAACTGGGGCCGACCAGCGATGGTCGGCTGGTTAAGTCAGCGATGACAGTGGGCGCTGAATTCTGTCTTCCTGGAGATGTGGCGCTCTCCCCTCTTTCCACTGCCGCACAGGTCATCGCCTTCTTGATGCAGTTTCGCGTCCCTGCGCTGGTCGGAATGCAGTCAACGCGTAAGGAATACACAGAAAGTGTCTCGGAGATGCTCATCTAATTCCAGTGGCACACGCTAGAAGGGGGGCTTTGTGCATGGCGGTGTGTTTTACTGTTGAAGTTCCGAGAGCCTAAGTTCCTAGAACAGTCAACTACACTACTGGCCATTAAAATTGCTACACCAAGAAGAAATGCAGATGGTGAACGGGTATTCATTGGACAAATATATTATATTAGAACTGACATGTGATTACATTTTCACGCAATTTGGGTGCATAGATCCTGAGAAATCAGTACCCAGAACAACCACCTCTTGCCGTAATAACGGCCTTGATACGCCTGGGCATTGAGTCAAACAGAGCTTGGATGGCGCGTACAGGTACAGCTGCCCATGCAGCTTCAACACGATACCACAGTTCATCAAGAATAGTGACCGGCGTATTGTGACGAGCCAGTTGCTCGGCCACCATTGACCAGACGTTTTCAATTGGTGAGAGATCTGGAGAATGTGCTGGGCAGGGCAGCAGTCGAACATTTTCTGTATCCAGAAAGGCCCGTACAGGATCTGCAACATGCGGTCGTGCATTATCCTGCTGAAATGTAGGGTTTCGCAGGGATCGAATGAAGGGTAGAGCCAGGGGCCGTAACACATCTGAAATGTAACGTCCACTGTTCAAAGTGCCGTCAATGCGAACAAGAGGTGACCGAGACGTGTAACCAATGGCACCCCATACCATCCCGCCGGGTGATACGCCAGTGTGGCGATGACTAATACACGCTTCCAATGTGCGTTCTCCGCGATGTCGCCAAACGGATGCGACCATCACGATGCTGTAAACAGAACCCGGATTCATCCGAAAAAAATGACGATTTGCCATTCGTGCACCCAGGTTCGTCGTTGAGTGCACCATCGCAGGCGCTCCTGTCTGTGATCCAGCGTCAAGGGTAACCGCAGCCATGGTCTCCGAACTGATAGTCCATGCTGCTGCAAACGTCGTCGAACTGTTCGTGCAGGTGGTTGTCGTCTTGCAAACGTCCCCATCTGTTGACTCAGGGATCGAGACGTGGCTGCACGATCCGTTACAGCCATGCGGGTAAGATACCTGTCATCTCGACTGCTAGTGATACGAGGCCGTTGGGATCCAGCACGGCGTTCCGTATTACCCTCCTGAAGCCACCGATTCCATATTCTGCTGACAGTGATTGGGACTCGACCAACGCGAGCAGCAATGTCGCGATACGATAAACCGCAATCGCGGTAGGCTACAATCCGACCTTTATCAAAGTCGGAAACGTGAAGGTTTTTTTGTCCTCCTTACACGAGGCATCACAACAACGCTTCACCAGGCAACGCCGGTCAACTGCTGTTTGTTTAAGAGAAATCGTTTGGAAACTATACTCATGTCAGCACGTTCTAGGTGTCGCCACCGGCGCCTGCCTTGTGTGAATGCTCTGAAAAGCTAATTACACTCCTGGAAATTGAAATAAGAACACCGTGAATTCATTGTCCCAGGAAGGGGAAACTTTATTGACACATTCCTGGGGTCAGATACATCACATGATCACACTGACAGAACCACAGGCACATAGACACAGGCAACAGAGCATGCACAATGTCGGCACTAGTACAGTGTATATCCACCTTTCGCAGCAATGCAGGCTGCTATTCTCCCATGGAGACGATCGTAGAGATGCTGGATGTAGTCCTGTGGAACGGCTTGCCATGCCATTTCCACCTGGCGCCTCAGTTGGACCAGCCTTCGTGCTGGACGTGCAGACCGCGTGAGACGACGCTTCATCCAGTCCCAAACATGCTCAATGGGGGACAGATCCGGAGATCTTGCTGGCCAGGGTAGTTGACTTACACCTTCTAGAGCACGTTGGGTGGCACGGGATACATGCGGACGTGCATTGTCCTGTTGGAACAGCAAGTTCCCTTGCCGGTCTAGGAATGGTAGAACGATGGGTTCGATGACGGTTTGGATGTACCGTGCACTATTCAGTGTCCCCTCGACGATCACCAGTGGTGTACGGCCAGTGTAGGAGATCGCTCCCCACACCATCATGCCGGGTGTTGGCCCTGTGTGCCTCGGTCGTATGCAGTCCTGATTGTGGCGCTCACCTGCACGGCGCCAAACACGCATACGACCATCATTGGCACCAAGGCAGAAGCGACTCTCATCGCTGAAGACGACACGTCTCCATTCGTCCCTCCATTCACGCCTGTCGCGACACCACTGGAGGCGGGCTGCACGATGTTGGGGCGTGAGCGGAAGACGGCCTAACGGTGTGCGGGACCGTAGCCCAGCTTCATGGAGACGGTTGCGAATGGTCCTCGCCGATACCCCACGAGCAACAGTGTCCCTAACTTGCTGGGAAGTGGCGGTGCGGTCCCCTACGGCACTGCGTAGGATCCTACGGTCTTGGCGTGCATCTGTGCGTCGCTGCGGTCCGGTCCCAGGTCGACGGGCACGTGCACCTTCCGCCGACCACTGGCGACAACATCGATGTACTGTGGAGACCTCACGCCCCACGTGTTGAGCAATTCGGCGGTACGTCCACCCGGCCTCCCGCATGCCCACTATACGGCCTCGCTCAAAGTCCGTCAACTGCACATACGGTTCACGTCCACGCTGTCGCGGCATGCTAACAGTGTTAAAGACTGCGATGGAGCTCCGTATGCCACGGCAAACTGGCTGACACTGACGGCGGCGGTGCACAAATGCTGCGCAGCTAGCGCCATTCGACGGCCAACACCGCGGTTCCTGGTGTGTCCGCTGTGCCGTGCGTGTGATCATTGCTTGTACAGCCCTCTCGCAGTGTCCGGAGCAAGTATGGTGGGTCTGACACACCGGTGTCAGTGTGTTCTTTTTTCCATTTCCAGGAGTGCATTTGCATACCACAGCATCCTCTTCCTGTCGGTTAAATTTCGCGTCTGTAGCACGTCATCTTCGTGGTGTAGCAATTTTAATGGCCAGTAGTGTAATTTGTTGTCTCCTGCTACGTATATTTCGCGCAAAGACCATGGCGGTAATGTTAGAAAGATTCAGGCTACTCTAACGCTTGCCACCATCGCTCTTCCTGTGGACTAGGCTATTCGCAACTGGAATCGGGAAGTAAAGAAATGACAGAGCTGCCCAAACTCTATTCACGAGCTGGCGCTACAACTTCATTTCCGCCAGTACCTCATGTCCTACCTTCCAAACTTTTATACTGTTCTGGTTTTTTCACATTAATTGCAATATTTTCACTATTTCATATGAGTTAATTTTAAAAGGAGATGATGATGCTCTAGCGTGTTCAAACTGCGATCTAACATTTGCAGCGCGACGCCGAGATAGCGAAAATAATTGGCACAGCTTTATTTCCGCACAATCTGTCTGCGATTACAGAAACGCAACGGCAACAAAGGTCGCAGGTAAGTAAAACTGGCGGTGTGCGGTGAATACCGCGTCATTTTGTTCATAATTGCGATGTCACACGCGACCAACAGCGCCGCTATTTACGGACCCAACAAGATCAGGCAAATTGCGAAGCACATAAAAAATAAACCGTCAACTCGGCATCAGCATGCGGCACGCGAGGAAAGGATTAGCGGACATTATGTGGCTGTAAGCAACGCGGCCAACGGCAGCGTTCCGGCGCGATAAACGGGCGCAGCAGCGCCGGCCAGATTGCGGCCGCGACACGGCGGCGACTGCCGCCGGCCTCCGATACTGCGCGCAGGCACGCCACGGCTGGCGCCGCTGCGTTGGGTCGCTCCCATCTCCGCGCTGCCGACTGCGGCTAACGCTCCGAGGTGACTGCTCCGCCAACACGGGCAATGAAGACCTTAGGGTCTTCTACGATCCTGTCCAAGATAAGGTTGTTAGAGCACACGCTCGAATTAGGGGAACAATTCCGCCGTGTTCCTTCCACAGGGACCATCTCAGCATTTGCCTTATCGGTTTCGTTAAGCCACAACATGTATGAGAGGGAGTCAAATTAAAGCCTTAGAAGTGTAATTAAAAACTGACATTTCGCGTCATTGTTCTGTAACTTAGCAGTACTGCTGCCAATGATGTAAGGAGTGCCCTGAAGGCGGTAGTATACTACAGACAAGCGAAACGCTGCCAAAATACCAGTTCAAAACGGCTGCCCCGCCTGCAGCTTGCACCAAGCAAGAACAGCGTCCTGTCAAATGTTTTATGAGCAGTGAAGGTATGAACCTACCGAAATCCAACGGCGAATGTAGGCCCAGTACGACGACGCGCGTCTATCATTGCAGCAACTGAATGAGTGAAGTAGAATATTCGGAAATGGCGTGACTTTTGTAAGAGGCGCTCATCGTCCAAGTTAGGCACACCACGATGTGGAATCAGCGTTTACTGCAGCCACTGTGATGGAAAATCGCCAAGTGATCGTGGATTAAACAGCCGAAAATCTGAACAGCACCCGTGGCTCAGAACGTCACATCATTCAAAAAGTGTTTACGTTTCGCAATGTGTCTGCAAGATCGGTGCCACGAGAGCTTAATCCAGAACACTCTGCCACATCCGCCATGTTTGGACCACTCAAAGAAGCGACTGGGGTGAGAGGGCAGGAGCAATTTCGTTCCGATGAAGAAGTGCAGCAGGAGGTGTACGAGTGGCAGCGCGCACGACCAGAAGAATTTTTGCAGAGGAACCCGTGCACTTGCTACGCCCTGGAGAAACTGTTGAACGACAGGGTGACCGTGTCGAATAACGACGCATCTACATTTCACATTAGTTCAATAACAAAAAATTTTAAGGTTTTCAATTGACTCCACCTCAAACTGTACACTGATGAGCAAAAATTTTACAACCACCTGCGTGCTGGAGCACCTTTGGAACGCGGTACTGCAACGGTTTTGCGTGGCAAGCATTCGACAAGCGCCTGCTAGTTTTCCAGGAGTAGGCGGCATAAGATGTCTGCGCACAGGTCATTCAATTCCGGGTAAATTACGGGCCGGTGGTTTTGTGAGCTCAGAGCTGGCATCCCAGATGTATGCGATCGGGTTCAGATCAGGTAAATTTGGTGGCCGGTATATCAACAGAAGTTCACTGTCACATACCTCAAACGACGTGGCACGTTTGTGATCTTGTGACAAGTACAGCTATCCTGACGAAAGATGCCATCCCAAGACTTCAGGCATGAAGGGATGAAAGTTGTCTGCAGTAATATTCACGTTGTCCACTGCTGTCATTATGGTGGCATCGATTACCACCACAACAGATCCCATTTAAGTCCAAATGAGTGTGTCTCATAGTGTAGTAGCGCCCCAACGACATGTGTTCGTGGAGTGGTGCATGTACAAATAGCACAAATTCGTAGTAAGGTCCTATGGGGCCAAACTGCTGATGTCATCGGTCCCTAGGCTTACACACTACTTAGTCTAACTTAAACTAACTTACGCTAAGGACAACACACACATCCATGGCCGAGGGAGGATTCGAACCTCCGACGGGGGGAGCCGCGTGAACCGTGGCAAGGCGCCCTAGACCATGCGGCTATCCAACGCGGCGAGTGATGCCTGTTTCAGTTGTCGTTCGTCTATGTGACGGCGTATTCCAGACACGAACATCAACTCGGTGTAAGATGTGATTCATCCGAGCATGTAATACCTTTCCATTTACCCACGGACCAATCTCGCGAAAAAAAAAACGGCTATCTCGTGCACACTGCAGTCGTAATTGATGATACCGCTGGGTCGATACAGAATGATCTGCTCCGTAGCCCCATGATCAACAACGTGTGCTGAATAGTCTGCTGTGAAACACTTGTGCCTGGACCAGCTTCGTGCTCTGGCGTCAGATCCCCCACAGATCGCCGACTGCCTTTCTTTATAAAAGAGGGAAGTCCTCCAGTCTTTACTTCTGTAATGAGGTTTGGACATCCGACGTCTTGCCGCCTAGTCGCAGTTTCACCAACCTTTGACTGCTTTCCAAAGACGCTCACGACAGTAACGCGCGAACAGCCGACCAGTTTCGCCGTTTTCGAGATGCTCGTTCCCAGGCGCCGAACCATAACAATCTGGCCATGGTCACAGCCGATTATTTCAGGGGATTTCCCCATATTCAGTCCGTATCGTCACCAGAATGCGGATCTACTCCGCTTATAAACTTTTCTTGCCGCGCCAAGAGCCCCAGGCGGCAGTACTCATAAGGTTTTGGCCCATCGCGCAAATCTGGCTTTCCGAATGGAGGATTTAGTTGTCGTCCCTGCCCCCTCACTCCTTACGCACAAGTAGTTTAACCATTATTGTACCTCGTTCCGTGAAAACGCACGGAGAAAGCTGGAGTTTACAAGGAAAGGTCAGAAAGAATCAAGTTTTCACAGCAGGTTAACCGTAATCAGCTGCAGCAGAGGACTTATCCGTTTTAACTGTTGCGAGAGTGTGCAACGCTAGACATGGACACTACACAGCAGAGTGATCAGGAAAGTTCTCGACCTCGCTCTAGATCGTAGCGCTAGGTGCCTGATATGCAAGCTGGTGATACTGTGTTCATAATGGAGTTCACTATGCGAAACAGACGACGACGACGACAACCCACAGTCGGCTCCTCACAGTAAATGGTAGCAACAACTTCGATACAATTCTGACAAGCATATCTAGACTCCAGACTACACTCCTTCATATACCAATAAAAAATAGCCTACTTGACAAAGATAATTTTTTGCCCAAACATCCTTTTGAGAGAGAGGTGAAAGGTAGACTATAGTTAAGAGCTAAACAGAATTGACGCTAACGAGTCTCTAGTCAAATTCTGCTTTTTCATGGTCACAAACTTACAAAACGTAGATAACTTAACCGTAAGAAAAAGTAGATACAAAACACTTAAGCGCTGTTGTAATTGTGAACCGGTATGCATATTTTATGGGAATTTAGACTTATACAAGTGCTGATGAATACCGAATTCTGGCTAACGCCACAAAAAAATGGTTTCAATGGCTCTGAGCACTACGGGACTTAACAGCTGAGGTCATCAGTCCCCTAGAACTTAGAACTACTTAAACCTAACTAACCTACGGACATCACACACATCCATGCCCGAGGCAGGATTCGAACCTGCAACCGTAGCGGTCGCGCGGTTCCAGACTGAAGTGCCTAGAACCGCTCGGCCACTCCGGCCGGCGCTAACGTCACAACTATTATCTTCTGGCAAAGTGTCGGAATTGTGTATCCGCCGTCCTATTATAAGCCTCACGTCTTCCGCAATATATAGATGAACTCAGACATTTCAGCAAAAGGTGCTGGATACGTAACACGCCCTAACGTGAGGGGTACGCTGTTGTTTTCCTATAATATGGGGACAAAGCATTAAAAAAAAGTAGTCACCCCATAGCTGGACCCCAAGCAGGCTCCTGCTATCCGTAATACTTTATTTATTACTTGAGTCACTTAGTGCAGCACGGTAACAGTCAAAGAATCTGTTAGATAAATCTGCGAAGATCAAGTCGTTCTGTTCTTCATCTTCTGTGAGCTATGGAAACCAAATTCTTATCAAGCTCTAGAAGGAACAAATACGAGTGCCAGGAAACAGATTAGTACGTGGACTAGACAAAGACCCATGTAATCATGTGAACCATGTTTTTTACATTCCATTTTAAGACATACAGAAAGCTCAATTAACTTAATCATTATGACAAAAAAATGGCTCTGAGCACTATGGGACTCAACTGCTGTGGTCATCAGTCCCCTAGAACTTAGAACTACTTAAACCTAACTAACCTAAGGACATCACACACATCCATGCCCGAGGCAGGATTCGAACCTGCGACCGTAGCAGTCGCACGGTTTCGGACTGCGCGCCTAGAACCGCGAGACCACCGCGGCCGGCAATCATTATGACAGACACGGGTTGTCGTCGTCGTCGTCGTCGTCGTCGTAGTTTTCAGTCGGAAGACTATAAATGCTACTTTATCCAGGGAAGGTCTCTCCATATTTGTGTGACTACTATAGCCTACATCAATTATTAACCTATTACTGCATTCAAGCCTTCTTCTCCCTCTAGAATTTTTATCCCGTATACTACCCACCACAGTCAAATTATTGCAGCTTCAGGATGTTTGCAATAAATCAAGCGGAGCCACAAAGTTCTGCCCTTCCCAATTTGATTCGATATCCCTACGTTAGTTGTCCAATCTACCCATCTCCATTATCACGCTTATGTTCCATATAAGGTTAAATTTCACACAAATATTTTCAAAAAAGACGTCAAAAACTTAAATTTATATTCGATGTTAAAATATTTCCTCCTTTTCAGTGGAGCTCTTCTCGCTATTGCCGATCTGGACTTCTTATCCTCTATACTTCTTCCGCCGTCATCACCTTAACCATATTTTACTTTTACTCGTGTTCATCTTGTAAACATTTTTCAAGATTCTATTTCTTCCGTTCAACTTACCTTCCAGGTCCGTTGCCACCCCTGAAAGAATTACAACATTGTAAATCTTAAAGGCTTTATTACTCTTTCCTGAACCTCAATTCCTTTTCTACATTCATCCACAGTTTTCTTTACTGCTTGCTCTGTAAACAATTTGAAAATCAAGGGAGTATGCTACAACGCTCATGTATGTGAGATAGACACGAGGTCGGACTGATTGTTTGGCTGATACGAGAAGATTGCACAGATGATTGAATGGATCAATTAGTTGGTTTTGGTTATTCATAAGTTTCATGGACATTGTGACTGACTAAAAACGAACTACGTGGTAGCACAACGACAAATAGATAGGTGACATCAGCCTCCTCAGTCCCTTTCTTTCAGTTTGGCAATACGTTACTAAGACGTTGTTGTGAAACAGATGAATCCTATGGTAAGTATTACATCGGAGCTAAATATTCTTAACATTTTTAATCCCATTACTTTCTCTTTAGTACAGAGTAGTATGTAAGCCGAAATTGTATCGATTCCCTGTTTTCTTTGCTTCCTTTTATGTGACGCGGAATAACACATGTGCCACTTTCAAAATTGGTGGTGGAAATACGGAACAGAGAAAAATAACGCACTTAAGCCACGTTAATTCTGCATGTTGTCAACATATGGCTCGAATATTTCTGTCCAGATCAAAATTTTAACTGAACCGCGCTTATCCAAACCAAATGGCTCTGAGCACTATGGGACTTAACATCTAAGGTCATCAGTCCGCTAGAACTTAGAACTATTTAAACCTAACTAACCTAAGGACATCACACACATCCATGCCCGAGGCAGGATTCGAACCTGCGACCGTAGCGGTCGCGCGGTTCCAGACTGAAGATCCATACCAAAATATATGGAAATACAACATGTTCAATTATTGTAAGGA
Source organism: Schistocerca piceifrons (assembly GCF_021461385.2). Taxonomy (NCBI): domain Eukaryota; kingdom Metazoa; phylum Arthropoda; class Insecta; order Orthoptera; family Acrididae; genus Schistocerca; species Schistocerca piceifrons. Next base: position 423,125,706 of record NC_060142.1, on the reverse strand, counting down.
ATTGTTCTACTATAAAACAATTACAGTTGTTATTTCCAATACTTACGATAACTATGATGATTGTTTTGTGAAACCGTCGCAAGGACCAGTAGTTCGCGCTCTTCACCTGTTGTGAGACCAGCTAGAGCGAATGCGATGGCAATTTCTGTACGAAAGCATATTAGTGTTATGTGGCAAAGCACTGCTAAATCAATACATCGATATGAGGAAGACTTTTCGTGTAGTAACGAGAACCAAAGTTGGTTACAAAGAGCGAGAATATTTTCTAAGTTATCCGCGTCGAACATGTGTGCAGTAGCAGCGCAACTTATGTGCATAGTTTGACTTTTCAATTTATATTAAAAGTTCAATTGAAATTATGAATTTTTTATTTTTGGTTATTCTGAAAAACATTAATGAATATACTGTCATAACATACGTCATTTGAACTGAGAAAGGTAGTTTGTTGTAGGGTCCTTTTTTCAATCATACAAGGTACAAAAAGAAAAAGGGAAGAATTCTTTTAGTCTTTTAGAAGTACGTGTTCTTTGAAGATAAGAATGAGTGATGTTTGTTTGGCCATGGGATCTTCCGGTGCAAAATAGAGCCTCATTTTAACAGGGCGATGGTACTAAACAATTGAAAACAGTTCCACCTGATAACTCAGACATTGCAGCGATTAATTTATTATCATGGGATTTCTTATGACCGTTTGTTAAACAAACGATGTGGTACATTCTAATTTGCACAAATATACAACCTCCCCACCCCCTCCATGCATATTCTATGTAAATATGCTACAACGTCAACGTCGCAATATGGGGAGACTTCTGGAGCAATCCTTCAAGCAGAATTTGAGGAAAAGTAATTGATAGTGATGGCGCAATGTATATTTACTCTTAAAGGCAGATAAATATGTTCTTAATCTATATTTATCTCCGATAATACTATAGCAGATGACCACATTAAAGGCAGGCGCTGTTTCCAGCCAACCCTATAAACCCCAGAATGCTAATAAAATGTATAAAAGGTGCACAAAATCAATAACGATAAGTGCACGCTTCTAAAACAGAAAATACCACTGTGCCATGCCTTAGATCAGTTGCGTAATAGTCACAATGCTGAGAATCAAGATATTAAAGCGAGAGCTTCCCAAAATGGAGTCAGAAGGGCGACAGCGCTGTGGAAGGCACATTCAGTTCGCAAGCTAGCTGCTCCCCCACCGCCGGCCCCTTAAACTCTTTCGCCGTCGGCAAATTTTTATTTTAAATCGCTGAGATGGAAGAGCGAAGCCTTCCTTTGGGGGGAAAATAGAATTACTACTCCTGTCTCTCATTTTAAAATCAAAACTTTTTTATTTTTTGCAGAGAGGAGTGGGCGAAAGAAGCGGTGAACAACGTTGGTAGGAAGGGAGAGAGAGAGGGCAGAATAGCGCTCAGCTCTCGTAGTTTCTTCGCGGAGGCAGTACCTCTTTCCCTTCCCTTATATAACACCGAGAAATGGTGGAAGAAATAGACTAGGGGAGGAATTACGGCAAGGCGGGAAAGAAGCGGCGCAGAGGACACAAGCAGAAAAAAAAGGGCGGGACTCAGGAGCCGGCGAGGCACGTTCCCTTTGTGCAAATACCGAAGTTGAAATTCCCATCCCACCGGCCCGACAACAGGGCGCGGACGCAAAGACTCCGGCTTTCGAGAGGTAATTTGTATCGGTGTAGTGGAAAAGCCAGTTCGGACATGGAAAAAATTGGAAGAGAATCCCCTATCAAACAGGGCAGGCTGTCTGTTTGCACAGGGGTCCGCGGAGCTAATTGTATTTGAGCAGCGATTGCAATAACTGCGCAGAGCCGGAAGAGATGCGCGGGCAGGCGGACAGGTAGCGACGAAGCCGTGTCAATACGGCAGCCGTGGCAAATTTCCACTGGCAGTCGGCGCGCGCGCGCTTTAAGCACATTCTGCGGCCAACTCAGGGGTACAGAGAGGCGTCGGCCAGAGACGGTGCAAAGCAAATGTCGGCAGAATTCAGGCCTTGCTTAAGCCGTCTATGCTAGCCAGACAAGTTACTGCAAAGGCAAATTGACTTACCGTATATCCAGATACGATACGGCTCGTCTTTTATTACAGTCATCGCCAATCGTCATGTTTAAATAAACGGCTGAACGTGAACACTATGTTTCGATAATATCAGATAAAACGCACCGAAGCGTAAGTGGTAACATAAAAGACAGCAAGAGTAAACCTGCAGACCCATTCTGTAGAACAAAATAGATGTCATTAACACGGTGATGTCTTTCGAAATTACAGTGTAAAAATTTCTTTTGTTCGTTTCAGCAGCTATCAGCTCACTATCAGATTTTTCAAGACACAAAGAAATTAAAGACATTAGCTGCCAGAGGACAGGAGCAAGCTGAAAATGTGCCAGACTGCGATTCGAACCCGGTTTCCACTTTACTAGGCAGATTTGCTGACCACTATACCATCCGGACATAGCGGTCATCGCAACCGCACGGACTACCCTAGCATGTCTCCTGTCAGACCCAAATTCTCAGCTCAGACTACACACTACTGATGTAGTGCCCCGGCCCATTAGCTTTATTACTCATGCATCTCGCCAACTCCCACAATGAGTTGGAGCATGGCCATCATCACCTTAATTGTATGTATGTGGTGGCTGTTCTCTCAGACAATTCTGACAGAAGAGACAACATTTCGATAGTGCAGTTAGTATGAATCAAGACACAAAGGAAATAAAGACATCAGCTGCCAGTGGCAATTGATGTATATAAATGGGGCTAGGTGAAAAGTTGTGTGCTAGGGTAACCCGTGAGGTTGTGGTGACCACCGCGTCCGGATGGCGTACTGCTCAGCTCTTCTGCCTAGTAAGAAGGAGACTTTGGTTCGAATCTCGATGCGGCACAAATTTGCAGCTTGCCCGGTTGATATACATCAGTTCACACTGGCAGTTAATGTCTTTACTTCCCTTGTGTGTTGATTCGTAGTGGCTACAGGATCAAAATGATCAACATATAAGTCAGATTTCTGTTTTCAGTTAACTGAACATAAGAAAACTTTGAAAACCAACTTTTCTTCCATTTCTTATTTACCTTTACAGCACAGATAAGCACTGCATAGTTCAAAACGGATTGCACGCTAGTGTGCAGGCGGTCACCTGCTTGAGAATATTTAATTGCGAACGTTGGATTGGAAAGTTCTCTCTCTCTCTCTCTTTCCTTTAGCCACGAGTTGTTAAGAGTTGTTGGTTGGCCGAGTCGCTGCTTACGCTCCGTAACTGAACCATGTCGCAGGGCAAGCATAGCTCACACAGTTGAGGACTGCTGAGGAAGGACGCCTTGCGAACGTGGCCTACAGCCCTCGGGCAAAAGAAAGTGTGAGAGAATGGTCACGTGGGATCCCGGTAGATCGGAGCAGAGCGGCGGCCCCAGAAAAGACGCGCTGTCTGCGAGCGTCTCCCGATCTGATAACCCCCCCCCCCCCCTAGCCCTTGCATCTACCAATCTACTACGTAACATAGCCGTGACGGTCCATTCAATTAATTGATGGGCGTCCCCGCCTCTCAGATGCGCCCTGTGCATCCCCAGCCATCAAATATACATCGTCTTGTATTTAATACTCCTTTGCCTTACCCGTCAGTTCCTGTTCACTGGCGTTCTTCACTATAATAACAAAAAAAACAAGAGGCAAACCGCAGCACATTGTCATGGGTCAAGAGTCCTATACAGATACAGCAATAACTTTGGGTGCTTCACAAATGAATTCCATGGAGCAGTCCCTGTTCATGTACTATCAGATAGTACGAAGGTCATTCGGAAACTATTCCCTCCAACTCTTTTTCTTTTTTTTTTGTATTATTCTCGAGTGTCCGAGCCATGCTACGCTGGTGCAGCACTGATTTTTCTTAATGTTCTACGACAGGTAGCAGGTACAGGGGAACGTTCCAGAATGGTGGACAACATCGAAGTACGTATAGAACAGAAATGAGTCACTGAATTGCTTACTCTGGAAAAAATTGTGCAGATTGAAATCTATTGAAGCTTCCTAAAGGCGTATTAATACGATTCATTAGGCATAACTTGAGTGAGATGGTGGGTACTGCGTTTCAGTAGCGCTGAAAAGCATGTGCACAAATCGCGGCGGAAGTTCGAGTCCTCCCTCGGGCGTGTGTGTGTGTGTGTGTGTGTGTGTGTGTGTGTGTGTGTGTGTGTGTGTGTGTGTGTGTGTGTGTGTCCTTAGGATAATTTAGGTTAAGTAGTGTGTAGGCTTAGAGACTGATGACCTTAGCAGTTGAGTCCCATAATATTTCACACACATTTTTTTAACAAATCACGACCCGGTCGACCAAGCTAAGCTGACAAAGTCAATCATCAGTGATGATCGACGGATTACGACCAAGGAATTATTTGCACATCTGAATGGCGTCGCACCCGTTTTGCAACCATAGAACTCATTGCCAAATATAGCTGAATTGTCATAGGATATCCAAGTGCGTTCCTGTTATAGCCCCTTCAGACTTACATCTTTTTAGGCCTTTCTAGGCTATACTAAATGGCCAACGTTTTTCAGACTCGGAAGATGTCATCAAAGCTGTACGACAATGGATACCATCAGTTGGTTCAAATTTTTTCGAGCGCGGCATGCTCCTGTTCATAACTGCACAACGAATGGTGATGATTGTATAGATAAATATCACGATATAGTTAAAATCTTGCTCTCTATTAATGGAAGGCATTAATTTCAGTATTACCCTCGTATTACAACCTTTTCTCGCATTCCACACATTACCTATAAGGAAGTAACACCTGTCAGAAATTGTAGCAACATGAGGCCAATTTCGATACATTATCGACCTAGAGAAAATATTGCAGTCTGTTTCTTAATACACAGAAGTACTAAGTTCTGCACATCAAGAAATATTAAAGTTCACTTGACTTCATTCACATAATTATTGTTATCACAAATGGAGTCCGTCACGAAACGCGAATATTTCGAACTAATCATTGATGAGTACCCCCCCCCTCCCCACCATGAACCATGGACCTTGCCGTTGGTTGGGAGGCTTGCGTGCCTCAGCGACACAGATAGCCGTACCGTAGGTGCAATCACAACGGAGAGGTATCTGTTGAGAGGCTAGACAAACGTGTGGTTCCTGAAGAGGGGCAGCAGCCTTTTCAGTAGTTGCAGGGGCAAGTCTGGATGATTGACTGATCTGGCCTTGTAACACTAACCAAAACGGCCTTGCTGTTCTGGTACTGCGAACAGATGAAAGCAAGGGGAAACTACAGCCGTAATTTTTTCCGAGTGCATGCAGCTTTACTGTATGGTTAATGAAGATGGCGTCTTCTTGGGTAAAATATTCCGGAGGTAAAATAGTCCCCCATTCGTATCTCCGGGCGGGTACTACTCAGGAGGACGTCGTTATCAGGAGAAAGAAAACTGGCGTTCTACGGATCGGAGCGTGGAATGTCAGATCCCTTAATCGGGCAGGTAGGTTAGGAAAATTTAAAAAGGGAAATGGAATAGGTTAAAGTTAGATACAGTGGGAAGTAGTGAAGTTCGGTGGCACGAGGAACAAGACTTCTGGTCAGGCGAATACAGAGTAATAAATACAAAGTCAAATAGGGGTAATGCAGGAGTAGGTTTAATAATGAATAAAAAAATAGGAATGCGGGTAAGCAACTACAAACAGCATAATGAACGCATTATTGTGGCCAAGATGGACACGAAGCCCACGCCTAAAACAGTAGTACAAGTTTATATGCCAACTAGCTCTGCAGATGACGAAGAAATTGAAGAAATGTATGATGAAATAAAAGAAATTATTCAGATAGTGAAGGGAGACGAAAATTTAATAGTCATGGGTGACTGGAATTCGGTAGTAGGAAAAGGGAGAGATGGAAACGTAGTAGGTGAATATGGATTGGGGGTAAGAAATGAAAGAGGAAGCCGCCTGGTAGAATTTTGCACAGAGCACAACTTAATCATAGCTAACACTTGGTTCAAGAATCTTAAAAGAAGGTTGTATACATGGAAGAAGCCTGGAGATACTGACAGGTTTCAGATAGATTATATAATGGTAAGACAGAGATTTAGGAACCAGGTTTTAAATTGTAAGACATTTCCAGGAGCAAATGTGGACTCTGACCACAATCTATTGGTTATGAACTGTAGATTAAAATTGAAGAAACTGCAAAAAGGTGGGAATTTAAGAAGTTGGAACCTGGATAAACTGAAAGAACCAGAGGTTGTACAGAGTTTCAGGACGAGCATAACGGAACAATTGACAGGAATGGGGGAAAGAAATACAGTAGAAGAAGAATGGGTAGCTTTGAGGGATGAAGTAGTGAAGGCAGCAGAGGATCAAGTAGGTAAAAAGACGAGGGCTAGTAGAAATCCTTGGGTAACATAAGAAATATTAAATTTAATTGATGAAAGAAGAAAATATAAAAATGCTGTCAATGAAGCAGGCAAAAAGGAAAACAAACGTCTCAAAAATGAGATCAGGCTTATCTCACTAGGGGTAACATAGATATTGCCTACAGGAAAATTAAAGAGACCTTTGGAGAAAAGAGAACCACTAGTATAAATATCAAGAGCTCAAAAAAATGGCTCTGAGCACTAAGGGACTTATCTTCTGAGGTCTTCAGTCCCCTAGAACTTAGAACTACTTAAACTTAACTAACCCAAGGACATCACACACATCCATGCCCGAGGCAGGATTCGAACCTGCGACTGTAGCGGTCGCTCGGTTCCAGACTGTAGCGCCTAGAACCGCTCGGCCACCCCAGCCGGCTATCAAGAGCTCAGATGGAAACCCAGTTCTAAGCAAAGAAGGGAAAGCAGAAAGGTGGAAGGAGTATATAGGGGGTCTATACAAGGGCGATGTACTTGAGGACAATGTTATGGAAATGGAAGAGGATGTAGATGAAGATGAAATGGGAGATACGATACTGCGTGAAGAGTTTGGCAGAGCACTGAAAGACCTCAGTCGAAACAAGGCCCCGGGAGTAGACAACATTCCATTCGAACTACTGACGGGCTTGGGAGAGCCAGTCCTGACAAAACTCTTCCATCTGGTGAGCAAGATGTATGAGACTGGCGAAATACTCTCAGACTTCAAGAAGAATATAATAATTCCAATCCCAAAGAAAGCAGGTGTTGACAGATGTGAAAATCAGTTTAATAAGTCACGGCTGCAAAATACTAACGCGAATTGTTTACAGACGAATGGAAAAACTAGTAGAAGCCGACCTCAGGGAAGATCAGTTTGGATTCCGTAGAAATATTGGAACACGTGAGGCAACACTGAACCTACGACTTATCTTAGAAGAAAGATTAAGGAAAGGCAAATCTACGTTTCTAGAATTTGTAGACTTAGAGAAAGCTTTTGACAATCTTGACTGGAATACTCTCTTTCAAATTCTGAAGGTGGCAGGGGTAAAATACAGGGAGCGAAAGGCTATTTACAATTTGTACAGAAACCAGACGGCAGTTATAAAAGTCGAGGGGCACGAAAGGGAAGCAATGGTGAGAAGGGAGTGAGACAGGGTTGTAGCCTCTCCCCGATGTTATTCAATCTCTATATTGAGCAAGCAGTAAAGGAAACGAAAGAAAAGTTCGGAGTAGGTTTTAAAATTCATGGAGAAGAAATAAAAACTTTGAGGTTCGCCGATGACATTGTAATTCTGTCAGAGACAGCAAAGGACTTGGAAGAGCAGTTGAACGGAATGGACAGTGTCTTGAAAGGAGGATATAAGATGAACACCAACAAAAGCAAAACGAGGATAATGGAATGTAGTCAAATTAAATCGGGTGATGCTGAGGGGATTAGATTAGGAAATGAGACACTTAAAGTAGTAAATGAGTTTTGCTATTTGGAGAGCAAAATAACTGATGATGGTCGAAGTAGAGAAGATATAAAATGTAAACTGGCATGGCAAGGAAAGCGTTTCTGAAGAAGAGAAATTTTTTAACATCGAGTATAGATTTAAGTGTCAGGAAGACTTTTCTGAAAGTATTTGTATGGAGCGTAGCCATGTATGGAAGTGAAACATGGACAATAAGTAGTTTGGACAGGAAGAGAATAGAAGCTTTCGAAATGTGGTGCTACAGAAGAATGCTGAAGATTAGATGGGTAGATCACATAACTAATGAGGAGGTATTGAACAGAATTTGGGAGGAGTTTGTGGCACAACTTGACTAGAAGAAGGGATCGGTTGGTAGGACATGTTCTGAGGCATCAAGGGATCACCAATTTAGTATTGGAGGGCAGCGTGGAGGGTAAACATCGTAAACGGAGACCAAAAGATGAATACACCAAGCTGATTCAGAAGGATGTAGGTTGCAGTAGGTAATGGGAGATAAAGAAGCTTGCGCAGGACAGAGTAGCACTGAGAGCTGCATCAAACCAGTCTCAGGACTGAAGACCACTAGTATAAGTGGAAGGATGCAAAGATCCATTTCAAGGGAAAGTAAATGGTGCACTTCGATTCATGATAAGAGCTATGGTAGTCTATGAAACAGACTGCTCTTTGTAAGATACATATGGCCCTACCTGGAGATTTTGGGGTCCTTATCAGGGCGTACTAAACTATAATGATCAGGCGCTCAGTCCGGAACAGCGCGACTACTACGGTCGCAGGTTCGAATCCAGCCTCGGGCATGGATGTGTGTGATGTCCTTAGGTTAGTTAGGTTTAAGTAGTTCTAAGTTCTAGGGGACTGATGACCACAGATGTTTAAGTCCCATAGTGCTCAGAGCCATTTAATTTGAACTATAATGTCAAGCGTATACAAAGGAGGACAGTATGTGCTTTATGTGCTTGTACATTAAATAAGCACAGGCCAATTATCTTGATTTGCAGAAAAATTTCTACACAAGATTTTAGCGTCCAGTCACATTGGAACATTTTTTAGCAATTAATGTTGGGATTAAGTTGTTAACTTACAGCTCTCCTACTTGTATTTTTCATTTTCTGGATATACGTAACCAACAGTCGGGTATCTAGCCACGGCTTTTCCCATGGTTGGTTACTGTCATTCATTAAACTGCTACTCTTCTTTGAACGCGAGTCCAGGGATGCTGCAAATATCTAAAATGGCTCTATCGTCTTCTGCACCTATCAGGTTCTTCGTTTAGACTCAATGCAATTGCACTGTTTCCGCCTCAAGTTATTTTCAAGTACACTAAATGTAAATTATGCTACGGAATCACCAAATCTGTGACGAAAAATACTTCCATGAAGATGTCTTGCACTGCGCTTCCTAAGTCTTGTATTTTCGAAAACAGATAATCTATACAATTACAACTCTTAAATACCGTAATTCATTATGGCAATACATCGCAATAGTAAATTCACGCTTATCTGTGAGTAACATACAATCATGCTCACCGTACAGATCGACTCAACAGGATTTATGATTCTGCATCATAGTTCACATCTAGCTTACATGAAAATAGCTTAATGCTAAAACTGCAAAGGTGTTTCGAGAATAAACCAGGAAGGTGACTGCGCAAGGCAGTCATCGAGTCATTTAAAAAGTTGCTATTTAATTATAATCGCTGCCGAGTTTTAAGTTCACATGTCGTCCAAATGGTCTCCTCCTCCGTTATCGTGGGCAGATGCCAGACCTAAAAATGTTTTTGGCGAACGAAGCAGATCAAGGTCAGGCAATTGTAAAGCCACTGGTTCAAATCTCACTAACAGTAACTTATTTTTTCTATTATTTAAAATTCATATTTATTACCAAATGGAAATGTTAATTGCAAATATTGAATGATATTTCAAGAAAATAACATTTTTAATTTTAATTACTAATCACAGGAAAAATGAGAGTACTCACAATGAATTAAAATGCAAAACATCAAGTAAAAACTCCACTTATTTTAATTTTTGGAGACTGGACAGAATTATTGACGTATATAACTTTTTAAATTTAAGAATAACGTATATTGCATGTCCGCATCAACTATTAACGTGTTTCTACACGAACATTAATCAAAGATAAGGATATTTTTAATTAGAATTAGTATTTAGTAATTAAAATAGTCATTTGATAATAAATCAAATATGTAAATATAAGTACAAAAAAGTTTTTCCTGTCCAGGGTCGAATCAGTGGCTTTACGATTACAACACTTTCACGCTACGTACTCAGTTACGCCGGCCGGGGTGGTCGAACGGTTCTAGGCGCTACAGTCTGGAGCCGCGCGACCGCTATGGTCACAGGTTCGAATCCTGTCTCGGGCATGGATGTGTGTGATGTCCTTAGGTTAGTTAGGTTTGAGTATTTCTAAGTTATAGGGGACTGATGATCTCAGAAGTTAAGTCCCATAGTGCTCAGAGCCATTTGAACCATTTTTACTCAGTTACAGGCGGCTGCGTCAATGAATTTAAAGTGGTTTGTACGTAGTAACTTTCGCAAATTTTCTAATCTTCAAAAAAGTTTTTTTAGTTTGAGATACTAGTTTCGGGAAACTGACGTCCAGGCACCGAGTTTTAAATCTGGTAACTATGAAAAACATGGAAGACTGCTGCCCGCAAGATCCCCTTTTAAATGCCATTAACTCAGAAACAAATGTATTTGCTCTCCTAATAGAGTAGTCTTTGTCAGTGTTCAAACAATTTTGTTAACAAAACCTCTTTTCGTCAATTAAATTCATCTTTGTGCATATTGTATGCCTTTCCTTTGTAAAAACTTAATCGCCATTCTGTTTCAGATAACTGGCCTTCTTTCTTTTTAATAATCATCATATAAAAATATCCACGTCCCATTCAATACCTACCGTGTGTCACGACCAAAAAGACAATAACAAAAATAAAGACTAAGAATAAACAAAAATCACGAATGGTTCAAATGGCTCTGAGCACTACGGGACTTAACATCTGAGACCATCAGTCTCCTAGAACTTAGAACTACTTAAACCTCACTAGCCTAAGGAGATCACACACATCCATGCCCGAGGCAGGATTCGAACCTGCGACCGCAGCGGTCGCGTGGTTCCAGACTGAAGTGCCTAGAACCGCTCGGCCACCACGGCCGGCAAAAAGCACGAAATTCACTACAGCAAAATGAGTGACTACGGAGGGAATAGGCTAACTTCCGATGTTAACAGACTGTGGTGTGCGCACTGTAAGACCTTCGGTACACACACTATCAGATTATTTGACTTGTCGCTCTAACGTAGTAGGCGAGTGTCAGCAATATGTCTCGTGGTCTTATGGTGGCGTGTTTATCTTCTGCCGTTAGGTCAGACGATAGAAATGCCACTTGCACGCTTAGCGTAGCAGATTGACCGTGACCAGCTTTAAACAGAACTTAATTAATTTTCACACACATTTATTAAAATAATAAACATCATAGATATTACACAACTTGATTCTGGATGCTGTTTACAATTGACAATCTGAAGTTCCTTTGGTCTTGGTACGTTAATCTTATTCTCAAATATCTCTGATACTTGACAAAGTGTCTACACATTTCTCTTCATGGCTATGTACAGGAATATGATAATCTTATTAGGCGCAGACTGAAACTTGACTGCAGACTAATGCTGGCTGACTAATCGGAGGTCTGTACACTCGTTATAATACCTCGCGCGTTCAGGTATCACTGCGCGAGTGTGATTCGCCAGGAGAAAAGGCTCTACGTTAGCAGCAATCTCATTGGCTGCGTTACATATTAATACGGGGATCGGCCGAAGCAGAATTTGGTCCGTCTCTAAGACAGCGCCATCTCGTGGTGCGGAGACGGACGAGCACTGCGCCTGCGCTGTTGTGCTTAGCGGGGCGCGCTCTAGTGGAAAAAGTTGTGTACGCGCTGACTACGCGGAACTATGTACACAACACAGACAACACCGTTGTTTCTCAACCACACCCTTGACCCTCCCGCCAACGTAAATGCTAAAACTTTCTTTCTGATAAATCCCGCCAATGAGGCTTCGTCGCGTCCCGTTCCTTTGACGGTCTGCGTGAATATCCCTGTTTGAAAGGCATAGTGAAATTGTTTTAACGTTTCGTCCCGTCCCGTCTAGATCTAGAATGATTCGACATTTAAACACTAGAGGCGACAAGGCGTCACAAGAGCTGGTCATGTAGAGAGATGGCGGCCAAGGCTGCTACTTCAGGCTGGAGTGCGAGATGTGGGGCGCGGGTAGCCGCCCTGGTAGGCGTAACTCAAGCCACCACGCCACAGCACTGTGGGGAGTGAGGGGCCGGCAGGGCAGGGCAGGGCACGCCAGGTCGGCGATCCACGGCGTCAATCTGCAGCGGCGGCTGCTGTGGCGGCGGCCGTAATGTAATTACCGCTGTTGGCGCGCCGAGCGCGCGCACGCACGACCATCAAATTAGTGTAAAAGCCAGCCGCCACTGCACGGATTTACAGGCCAGCAACGACAATATAATATGGACACACACACAAGCGCACGAGCATGCGTGCCCCCTGAAATATTTTAAACCGGGAGCTCGTACCTACAACAACGGAACACTGTAAACAAAAACAACCAATACTCGCTCTACCGCGGGCAACATCGTTTTCGCTTGGACATCATCATGCATGCACTGTGTTGTATGCGGCAGAGCCTGTTTGAAGCCCTCGAGCGGGAATACGGCACAGCGGCGACGCACGCGAAACCAGGAAGTGCGATAGCACTTACGAAACAGTTCAGTTTGCGCGTCAGATGTTAGGGACCGGCTGCAAAATTTGAGGAGTGTTCACATTTAGGATTCCAATCCACCATATTAGTGCCCACTCTTTTGGTTACAAAACCCTATTTTTCAACATGATGTCCATTCAATTAGACGGCCTTACGCTACCTTACTGGAAGTGTCTGGTGGTCCGCATGGTACCACTCTACTCATCAACGTCGAAACCAACTTCTTGCTGAATGATAATTTCACTCTGCAGCGGAGTAAGCGCTGATATGGAACTTTCTGGCAGATTAAAACTGTGTGCCGGGTCGAGACTCGAATCCGGGAGTACTGGCAGAAGTAAAGCTGTAGGACGGGGCGTGAGTCGTGCTTGGGTAGCTCAGATGGTAAAGCAATTGCCCGCGAAAGGCAAAGTCCCGAGTTCGAGTCTCGGTCCGGCACGCAGTTTTAATCTGCCAGAAAGTTTAACTTCTTGCTGCATCAATAACGTCCCCATCTTCCAAGTAGGCCTACTGCTTCCCGCGGAGTGCATCCTTCGTTGGGCCAAACAGGTGGAAGTTGGAAGGTGCGAGATCCGGGCTGTACGGTGGATGAGGAAGAGCCGTACAGCGAAGTTTTGTGATCTCCTCTCGGATGCGCAGCCGTGTGTGAGGCCTTGCGTTGTCAAGGAGGAGACGTTCGTTTGTATTTTTGTGGCAACCAACACGCTGAGTAGCATCTTCAATTTCCTGAAAGTAGCGCAACACACTTCAGAGTTAGTCGTTGCGCCATGAGGGATAACATCAAACAGAATAATCCCTTCAAAGTCGCACAGGACCGTCGCCATGACCTTACTGGCTGACTGTGCAACTTTGAACTTTTTCGAGATGTGGTGTGGCGCCACTCCATTGATTGCTGTTTTGTTTCTGGTTCGAAGCTACTAATCCATGTGTCATCGCCTGTGACAATGTTCGACAAAAAAGTGTACTATCAGTCCTGTAACGCGCAAGCAATTCCGCACAGATGGTCGGTCCTTCGTCTCTCTTTATGGTCTTTCGTTAGGAGGTGGGGAACACAGCGGGTATACACCTATGAGAACCCAGCACTACCAACAGAGACGACCAGTCGAGCAGCGAGGTGTTTGTTTGTGATATGTCGATCACCTCGAATGAGAGTGTCCGCACGTTCCAACTTTGAAGGAATCAAAGCTGTGTGCGGCCGACCAGCACGTGGGAGGCGAGGATCGGACAGGCTTGCGCGACCTTAATGCGATGATAACAGACACCAGGCCCAACGACTCACCATGCTTTCGTTCAGTGCCACATCTCCGTAGACGTTCTGCAAGAGCCTCAGAATATCCGTGATGCCCTGGTTTTCCGCCAAATGAAATATAACGGCAACTCTCCGCTTGGAACCCACCTCCGTTACAGACGTTGTTTTAAAGGCTACGTATAGCGCCGCCACCCATCGGAACTTCATGAAACGACAGGGGCTGAAGCAGGAATATTCCACGATGTCCCACAACAAATTCCGCGTCTTTCCAACAGAAATTAGCCGAGAAAAAAATGTGTTGTTCTCTTGTCAAAAAAGCAGAGGCATTGTTTCAACTATTAGCGCTCGATTAAACACGAACTGTGCTTTCTTGCTCTATAACTTACAAGTATCAAACCAAACAAGAGTGAGAAGGCTCAGACACATTGACAATACGCAAAGTTCTCTTCGAACACACTTTCTCCATGTTTTAGCAAAATATTTGTCACTACAGTGGCATGATTAATGTATCGCCAATCCTGTAACAGTTCCGGCGGCCGCCCCATGGTCTTGAGCGCCATTTCTTAACCGCTGTGTCGTGACACACTGGTCTGTCACCAATACATGTCGCATGTATCGCGATATCTTTATGTTCTGCTTAAGAATGGAAAGCCTCTTTTATTGCATGCTTTATTTTTATGTTCATATGTTCCTATTCAAGTGTCTTACGTAATAAATTTGCAAAATTCATATTTCATAGTCATTCCATAGTAAAATGTATTGCATGCACCTTGTGTGTTTCCTTCTTTGCATCTAGGAAAAAAAAATCACATCTACGGGTGTAGCGAAAGTTTGAAACGTACTTTCGGAAAAGGGTGAGAAATGCGCGTCTAGGGCGCCTATCCACCAGACAGCGTACTCGCTGAACCAAAAACTACCGTGTCAATGCCCAACAATATCGCCCTCGTGACTGGAGCAATCTTTTAAAAGGTAAGTACGGCCCCGAAGAAGGATTTTTTCACATGTAGTAGCACACTCAGTCTTCCTGATTTCAATTGTGCGCTATTCAGAATCCTGGCTAGTTGATGTTAAATTTCCTTATGACCCAACCACGGTCCATTTCATAGATTGTTACTGGTAGAGTGCGCACAAAATAGCTTGGCCCCTGCGCTGATGGTGCGGTACGGGGTAGGGGACAGGACACTGACAGCGGATCGTGGTTTTCTTGCGAACGGTCAGCGCGTGGTAAGGGGGCGGGTAAGCGCAGTTGCGACGTCTGAAGCCTTCACACAAACGCTTATCTCGCGTGTCTTGTAAACTACAGCTAGCGTATCTGCAAACGATCGTATTAACAAAAAAATTTGTTCAAATGGCTCTGAGCACTATGGGACTTAACTTCTGAGGTCATCAGTCCCCTAGAACTTAGAACTACTTAAACCTAACTAACTTAAGGACATCACACACATCCATGCCCGAGGCAGGATTCGAACCTGCGACCGTAGCGGTTCCAGACTGTAGCGCCTAGAACCGCTCGGCCACCCCGGCCGACTGATCGTATTAACAGGTTATGTCCGAACGACCAATAATTCGATAACTACAAAAGTTCAAAATCGCACAACAACAGAATCATTCGGGAAGATGGGAATTAATTTCTGTTCCAGTCACGTGATGCAAAAAGATAGTACTTCAGTCGAATTGCTACGCTGCTTTATGTAGGAATTTGAGGTGATCTGTAACCATTCAAATAACTACCTTGAAAAATTTACAGAATTCGTCTCTTCATGATAATCTATTTTACTACCTGACTGGAACATTAAAAGTATATTTCGTACAAAAGCAGATTTTCCCCCGTAGGGGAAACCATTTACTTATTTTCAAGGAACGAAAAACAACTCCTTGTGTTCTGCACAACCGTACATTCTGTGACATACATTTGTCATCTATGTGCACTACAGTAAGACATTTTCCACCCGAAAGAGGCTCCTTTATTACTTGCTTGGATGCATCTGACCAGCCGATGAGATTAGTTTGGGGCTATGAATATACAGTGGTGGACAAAAGTATGGAAACACCACAAAACACAATACGTTACTATGCGCAGTACTGTACACCAAAACCACTGGCATTCAAAACAGCTTCCCGACGTCTCAGAATGGACAAAAACTGGTACTGTATGGTTTTCAAGGAAATCTTTTACCATTCTTTCTGCAAAGTAGAGTCAAGTTCAGGCAACGATGATGTAAGTGGCTAGCCATCACGCATCCTTCTCTCGGAAGTTGACCAAAAAGGCTCAATAATGTTGAGATCGATGACAACGGTAGCCAGGGGCGATGCGACAATTCGTCTTGATGCTCACAAGACCAGTCCTGGACTATGTGAGCTGTGTGAACAGTGGTGTTGTAATTCCAGCCCGCCCTGCCGTTCCCTGCTTACGGAGCTCCCTTTGTGTTCTTTTGGTGCTGACAGTGTTCGCGACTGAGACATTCAGTTCTGCGGTGGCTTTTTGCAGCTATCGTCCTCTTATTTCTCGCCGTAATCCTCTTCAATAACCGTTCGTCACGATCACGCACCACACACATTCGTCCGCGTTGTGACTTAGCGGATGATGTATCTCCACTGTATCTGTATGCGGTATAAACTTCGATTCGGTGCTTCTTGCAAACACCAAAGGCTTCGGCTACCATGATTCCGGAATCATCCACCATACGAGCACCAGTAAGTTGCCTACGTTCGAATTCAATGAGCTCCGATATAATGCACTCACAGCTACACAGAACATTTTTCTGATCACAACTGGCACTTGCAGCGTATTGAGGGCATTGCACAGGTGCCGTTCGCGGTTAAATACAATAGCGCCACCCGCAGCCTTGGCTTTCGTCTGCATTTGTGTTCAAGTACTCATTTTTCGCGATGTTAACATTTTTGTGCAATCCCTGTATACCTGTCCTGTCAGTTGTCCAATAGGGAGCAAAGTTTTAGAGTAATCTATGTTCTTATTGATCAACTGACATGTAGGGTATACACAGATTCAGTCTACTCGATGTTGTACTCGTTGATATGTCGCAGAACAAGGGCTTCAGTGACATATCGCACAAAAACGCTTGGGCGGGGAGGGGGTATGAAGAGCTGGAGAGCGCCGTTCCAACCGATGACTAAGGAGTATGAGCAAAATATTAGGATCACTTACGAAATAACGTATTGGATCACTTTTGGAACCTATTACAATTCTGCTTGGCACGGTAATTCACAAGTCCTTGCTAGATTTCCAGAGGAATGTGGTACCAGATGTCTACGCACAGATCACGCTATTCCCGTATATCACACGACAGCGTTTTGTGGCCGCGAAGCTGGCTCCCGAATGCGTCCCAAATTCATTCGGTCCATATCACCCGAATTTGGTGGTCAGGACTTCAATGTGCATTCACTATCATGCTTCTCAAAACCAATGTAGCACGATTCTGGCCTTGTGGCATGGTCAGTAATCCTGTTCGAAGTTGCCACCGCCGTTGGGGAAAAAATCAAGCATGAAGAGATGCTGGTGATTCGCAGTAATGTTTGCGCACGCAGCTGCTGTCATGGTGCTTTCGGTTACAATCGAAGGTAGCACGGAAGCGCTTGAGACTGTTCATCACAGCCTAATACTCCCCCAACAACCTGAACCCGTGGCACGATGCATGTTTCGACCAGTCATTCGGACACGACTATCGACCTGGTGTAATAAGAAACGTTTCCATCCATCCACGGTCGAATCTCTTAAGTCTTGTACCTACTGCAATTTTAACTGACGAAGTCGTTGGGTCAAAATGGGAAGATTTGCTGTGTTCAAAATGGTTCAAATGGCTCTGAGCACTATGGGACTTAACATCTACGGTCATCAGTCCCCTAGAACTTAGAACTACTTAAACCTAACTAACCTAAGGCAGATCTGCTGTGTGACCGAATGTTACACAACATGTGTTGATCCGTGTCCTCTGAAACATTTATGCCTTCACTAGCTTTGTGCTCTGCCGTCTGTCTTGCTTTATAGAGCGGGAAAGCTCCGACCTCCACGTTCTCTTGTCGCCTACTTGCGGTTTCACCATTCTTCGGTCACTTTCCATACATGCTCATATCAGCAGCACGCGAACAGTGGATCATTTCGCTGTTGCCGAGACGGTCGTTCCCAGCCCTCGGGCTATAACAAATCGCCCTTTGTCAAAGTCGCTTATGTCAGTGGAATGGACCGCTTGGGTTTTGGGTGGTTTGAGTTTTAACCCCGCATTTTGTGCCCATTTTGATAGTGACCATAGATAGATCAGCATGAAATTCTTGATAGCTGTTTTCAAGTCTGTTGGTATTGCACATATATACAAATGTAGAATATCAGCATACATGCGATATTTACAATAGAGAAATGATGACATGTGCTTTACATACAAAGAAAAAAATATGGGACCTAATACTGAACTGTGAGGGATGCCTCATAACACGTCTCCATTGCGACTACACGGCCAGGCGGAAAACCTCTTGGAAATCCGTACTCTTTGTCGAGTGCCTGTGCAGGGGAATAGCAAGATTCGTCAAAAATTTTAAAGGGTAAAATAACAAGCAAAATCCTTTCATTTATATTATTTATAGTTCGCTTGATGATCCAGATTGCTCCGAAAAAGGAATTCCAAGTTTCTGACGGTCCTTTACGAGTTCATTCGAAAGTTGGTTGTTTACGTGAAGAATTTCAATTGGTGGCTGTTCGTTGCAAATCGTGGGCGGTCAGACCGGCGTGGGCGAATAATTAACCGCGAACTCTAGCCCCAATTAATGTCGCGGCGGGCGCGCGGCGCTGTTTTGCGGGCTGCCTAAGTGCTCGCTGATCCGGGCGCACGCTCTGCTCCCGGTGTCTCACTGGCGGCACGCAAACAGCAGAGCATCCTCCCTCCCATTCTCTCTCTCCTCGGTAATCCTGCAACTTTTAATAGGCTCTCCGGGCTGGATCACGGCGCCTTAATTGAAAATTAGCTTGAGCAAGCATGTGCCGCTCCTCTTGATGTATTAAATCTTAAGTTCGCGGGCGGGCGCTCACTCGGGCGACCCATCTAGCAGAGTAAACTGCAGACAGAGGAGCGAGCCGGGATGAAGGGCCCGGATTTTTGCGTACAGCTTGTTTGGCTTGCCGCTCTCTGGCCTTTTTTGAGAGGCCTGTCCTTTCCTTTGATCGCGAAACTTTTCGATGGTCTCGCCTCCTCGATCCCGGCAACTAAGGCTTTAACTTTTTTCTGTGCTCTCGGTCGGGTGGGCTTAAGTCGGCTTTCCGTTAGAACGTGATGCGCCGAAGTCTGTATACTTTATCATAAGGCTAAACACGAAAGTGTGGTCAACGTCCTCTCGCAGTGTGTTATGTTAAACTGTTCGACGTTAATAACCGAATTTCTTCTGAGATACCTTCACTCACGTTCTCTCCCACGGGAAACCGTTCATATTATTTTGTGGACTCTGAAGGCCTGAAATACTCTTTATGTTAGAAGAATAAACAGAATGTTACTATATTGTTTCTGCTGCCAATTCTTCAGTCGCTAAAGCTGCTACAATAATAGTTTTTTGCGAATAGTTTCTCGGCGAGTGAGAGTGCTACTTATAAATAGTAACCAAGCGAATTTGACTTCTGTTGTTATCGATCCATTGTTCATGTATTGTAACGCATTAATGGATACAATATCTGTGTTAAGCGTATTAGTGAAACACGTTTTTAATTTAATTCATTATTGTTTTGTCCCGTCGAGGTGCTGCAGTGGTTAAGACACTGAAATTACGTTAGTCTCGATAGGCCTTCCGATCCCAGTCCCACCATACAGATTTGAATATTTAACGCGATTTTTTAAGTTGCTGACTAAACCACCAAAAAACGAAGGCTTCAGCCGTGAGAACATATTGTAAAGGCATTACTCTAAATTATAATGACTTACGTACGTATTAGACTTTTCTTACAAGCCGCTAAGATTGCTTCGTAAATAAATGCAGCGAAACTCATCTGACTAATATTTAAAAGTCTTCCACTCAGTCGTCAAATGCTCCTTGCTTAAGCGAAAACTCTATTAACAGATCTAAGCTAACACAATTTCACACTGCACATAATAAATCCCATTAAAGGTTTCAGTTGGTCAGAACTCTGTCACCGCTTTTACCACTTTCAGAGATGTTGCTTCTTTACCCGAAGATACGCTCCATGGCTCGTCAATTTTTCTGTAATTTGTGTTCCTCCTGGATGCCTGCGCATAGAACCTACCTAAAAAAATGAATACATGTGCCTATTATCTTCTTCCTGCCACTGTTGAACCGAAAGGGAGCTAATTTGGCATCAAGAGGTATCACATGGGTGTCCTGTTGGATTTAACTTAATTTGCGCCAATACCTTCTTTATTATTTTAATTTCCTCTTATATAAAAAGCTTTTTTTGTACGGGATCGCAACATTTGAAATTGTATGGTGTATCTGTACTAGCATCAACGCTCGAATCTCCAAGTCGATGCTTCCCAATCTCTGTTGAGTTCCGTTTTTATATCCTATTTGGTTCATAACTGATTTGTAAACATTACTTAGCCATAATTCTTGGAACTACGTGGAAATTATAAAAGAATTTGCTATAGATATTGTAGTTTATCTGTATACATGATTTTATATTTGTACCAAGCTGTTAACAGTATTGTACGCTAAATCCACGTCAAAATAAAAAGTACAGTTCCCGTTACTGTATAAATTAGAGAGTACTGACTATCGTCTACAACTGAATGAAACTGCCTACGATTATTACTAGAAGACATAGCGGTCGCTATTCAGTTCAGAATCTATTCACTCACATTCGTATTCTTCAGGTACAAAAACAAAAATTTGAAGAAAAAGAAAAGAATTTCAAGCGTAGGGTATTGTCGGTTGCAGAAAGATCTATGCGTATATTTTCATATTTACAGGTCAGGTTTGCAACCTAGATGTGGCGTAGACAATCATTAACATTTTTTTTTATTTTCCTCTTGTAAAACGGCGTTTTGTGTGCAGAAGTAATATAGCACACGACACATGCCTTGTAGCGCTGCTTTGGGATCGGGAACATGAAAGAACATTTTAACATGAACGACAACATTTTTACAGTTGCTTTCGCGGTTGGTGATACGTCCCTTGTAACTAGTGCCGCAGGATGTACCGAATTGCTGATTTTCATATTAATGAATTCCAACCAACTTCGAGATACCGGCCAGAACCGCCTTTCAGTGCCAGCCTCTGGTCCCTACGTTTTGATTCCACTGTCACTTTCCGTACACTGAAATACTGTCACTAACATCGCAGTTATACGCGGATGTTGTTGCTAAGTTCCTCACGTCAACGCTCACAGCACTGCGGTAACAGTGACCGTCACATGAAGAGTTAAATAACACAGCGCATGTTCCCCCTTTCTCTGCAAGTAATACCGAAACCTTCTACCGTCACAGTAAAAGCCAAGGAATAATCGCAAATTTCTTTACTCACTGCGTTTGGAAAACACTCCGAAAAAATTAAGAAAATGCAATTGTTTTATTGTTTAAGTAGCTCGTTGCCAAATGCGTCGAATGCGTTATTAATGCATCTGTAGACTGAAACGATATCTACTGCTATTATTTGTATGAAACAGAGGATGGGGAAAGAAAGGGGGAAATGTGGATGGGAATTCGTGACTTCCAGCCGCACGGGTCTTTGTGGTAATGCAATGTCGAAAGTGGAAAATTTATTTCGGAGCGTGACTCGAACGCGGATGTCCGACGGAACAGACACCACTCAAGAGCGCGTCGACTCCTTGACGTTTGATTCAGTGCGGACACAGTAGTATCGTCCGAAATCCTCCTGGAATCAAATTTGCGAATATGAGGTTAATGGACGAGGGCTAAGTTGAGAATTTGAGTTGGATGAAAGCGTGTCTGGATGCCCGAGGCTGATAAGGCAACCGTTTTAGAGAAACGAAGCATCCTGGTTCGATTCCCGGTCCGGCATAAATTTTCAACTTTCGCCATTTCATTCCGACAATCTCCTGTGGGGCTGGAAGTCACGAATTTTCACCCATTCTTTCCCTGTTTTTCATCATCCTCTAGTTTACATAAATGTAAGTACCTGCCGCGTGATCACGAGTGGTGTCTACTCTGTCGGATATGTCCGACAGAACAGTTACCACTCATTTATATAGAAATATCTGTCGCGTCAAATATCTTTTCTGTTATTACTATACAGGATGTGCGAATTTAACATTTCTGCTCTTTTGCTCACTGATTGTCGTCGTCGTAAGCCTCTTCAGATTGTCAATACAGTGATGAGCCGAAACCTTAGCACCACACAAAAACAAATGTAAGACCTTGTGACACGTTGCTGGATACAATGCAATATTAACTACCAGAAGAGGTCACGATCGGTGCTGTAAACTAATTTCTTTAGCCAGCAGGCACGAAGAGTTGCTGATAAATATAATTAATAATAGAAAACATTCAAACACACAGACATACACAACAGTATGACATAGGATAAGACATAATCAATTAAGTAATAAGTACAGACTTTAGCTAAGGCTTAATTAAGTAATCTGATTAAATTTGGAATCTAATATAACCAGCAAACTATACGGAGCACCGAACACGATCGGCGAAAGCAGGAAAATTTCTGTAACAGAGATCGCAATTTGCGATTCTATCATTAAGCTATGTTTTCAGTAACGTTAATCACAGAAGTAAGCTCCAAGGTTGATCGTAAGAGGCACAAAATCATATGCATTTTGATATATGAGTGACCACAGTTGATCGATAATTTTAATTTGTAAATATTCTCGATTATATGTAGGTTTTCCGAAAGCGTGGAATGGGATGGAGCGCTTTACAGTTGACGATTTGTAGAGTGTGTCTGCGCGTTGGTTTTCGGGCTCTGTTTCTGGGCGTCTAGGCCGCGTGAATTGTCGGTGCTGTCGGTTTAGGATAAACATTTTCGCTGAACAACGTACTGGCAACATATTATCTCGCATAACTCGTAAATTTGAGCCAGCAACTCTCGAAACGGTCGTAATTAACAGGTTATGTCAGTACGACCAATAATTGGACAAATTCATATGCCCAAATCAATAGTCTGCCACTAGAGTACCGAAAAAGAAATAATCGTTTAAACGAACAATAGATCAAAGCAAAAGAACGATTATGTGCTGCCAAGAGCCAGTATCACAAACAAAAAAATAAGGTGAAAATGTTGCACAGAGGACGTCACTTACCACGATACCGAGAATGTAAAATAAAAATTAGGTCCCACATGGAAATTAGGTCCCACATGGAAATTATGTCTCCGTGTCCCGGATAACCTGTTCAGCTATATTACCTAAAAATAAAATTTTATTATCCTTCTTTCGTGTCTTTCCAAAGCTGTGCAGCCCTTGGAAGTAACTTATTTGTAGCTATGATTTGTTCTCTTTATTTAGCGATTCAAACAGTTAGTTGTTGATATAGCACTCTCAAGCGTACTTCTCAATATATAGATGGTGACGACGAACAATTATCTTGTCTTCCAGTGTGGATGCACACCATATCCGATCTCTTATGAGAATCAGTGACTGAGAGTAAGAAGTTCATGAGTAGGTGTCGCTATGCATGTAATCACAAGTGCTCGATTGCATAACTTTCCCTGCATCCATGGAGCGCAGAGACTGCTGTACCATGCTATGTAGTGAAGGGACAGACAGGAGAACCTTCGAAGTGTGCAGGTCAGCAGGCGACAGTCAGTTGCCGCGGCTGCCACTTCGGAACTTAGGGGTGGAATCGCACAGCGCTCGGACGACGAGAAAGCGTCTCTTCGTTGTATTTTGCGCGAGCTCTACATTACGTACACGTTTCTAGAAACCATAAGCTGATTATGTAGGCTGTACTTGTAGACACAATAAAATCTACAAAATGAACATATTTCGGAAGTGTTTATTTAGCATGAGACATAGCAAATCACTTGTATTTATGAGTACAGATGGAAACAACAGTTTAAAAACAAAACAAGGTACAACATCTGAGTTTAGGATCTGAGTGTCTCTTGGGTCAAAGTTGAGAGGTCGAACTGCTGATCACAGCAGATAATAATGGGCATCATTTCTAATGTGACAGATGGTTTATCTGTTTGTACCACATACACACATTTCAGTCAACCAGTCTTTGCCCATCGTTCTTCTGTTCTGTGATCGCTGAATATACGCCGTAGATAATGTCTGACGAGTCCATACTATTAAGTACCAATTATGCCCTTGCATGATTATCTTAGAATTTCTAATGGGCCTAACAGTGTCCTCTATGAACTTCGTATACCAACATCACAATGCATACTCACTGGTTAATACATAAATACATATTAGAGTCTTTTGTCGGCGTATTGCGTTCCCGCATACAGTAGAAAGAAATCTTATTGAACATATGCCTCACAAGCAGACAAAAGTCTCACAGAAAAAAATAAACACGAAAAACTAACACAGTCCAAAGAAACGGCTTTTTGTTTCATTTTCAGTCTTCATGGCCGTTATAAATCTCGTCTATACTGGTAAGTAAAAGAGGAGCAAAGGGAATACCGGATTTAGCATCTGAGAGTGAATGTAAACCACATCAAACGCAAGTTCTCGGCTCCAACTGTAAAGGATAGGAATGGGTGGGAAGGTGGCATAGGCTATACATGATTTCTCAGTACAATCCTCGAGCTTGCTGCAAAACTATTTAGTTACGAATCTAATATTCACCAAGGGCATTCTCCAATTATATATAGGATTTTTATGGCATTTAACGTGACATCAATACCTGTAAGAATTTTCTCTGTTTGTGAATGTATTAAGTTGCACTGCGGTTTGAATTCCACATAAAAGTAAAGCTCCTCATACACCTACCTGTGTCAGTTCGGTCTGAGTTCAAAAAAGGCAAATGCACACCACCTACAACAGGATAATTCCTAGCAAAGCACTGTAGTGCACAAACCACATTCAGTAGTTAACTGCTTTGTTATCATGTGCAAACAAGACCTGCTATAAAATGTAATTCCCAATTGACATTTTCACTGTGGTTGGCTCCCAACGCACCTGCATGCCGACGCGCTCCTACTGCATTCGCCTGATAAGGATTATAGGAAAGAAAGAAGACTGAGGTTCAATTTTTCATCGACGCCGAGATCATTAGATATTTACAAGAAGCTTGGATTGGGGAAAGATTAGGAAGGAAGTTGGGCGTGTCCTATTTTAAAGTGATCATACATGCATTTACATTAACCTTTTTAGGGAAGCCAATGAAAGGCAAAATCAGGATGGCTGGTCGGGGAATTGAACCGCCATTGTCTCGAACACGAATCCAGAGTGGTAATCACTTCTCAGTCTGGCCTTTCAAGCAGGTGTGTACTGTAAATAATGAAATAACACTTTCCTTTCTATACTTCGGAATGTATCACAAAAATCTAAATGAACATAAATAATCTCATTTGCGCTTGTATTTAAAAATTTAAAATTTTTGTCTGTTCAAGTAAAACCAATCAATGTAAGCAGTGCAAACAAATACTCCAACCTTTCTTGATTTTCGGTAAGCTTACATTTTGTTCATAGGTGGCACTGCAGAACTGCAATGAATAGCTGGCACTGCAGAACTGCAATGAACGACTTCCAGAAGTCAGTTAAAACACCACTTACCTGGACGTCACTATCTACTGCCTTCTACATCTCAAGGGTGAACAGAGTGAGCTTGGTTTCACATTGCTGCAGTTGGGAAAATCCACGTATATTCCTACGCAGGAAATTCTTGGTCTACAAAATAGTCAACGCGTAAGCATAAAATGTGTTTTATAATTCTACAGCAGAATAACGTCAGCTGTCTTACATGGCCGGACAAAAAATTAGGCAGCCCCAGGAGACATCATCCGAATACTGCTAAAATCGCCTTCAGACATGTTCATGACCTCAACTGGGCGAGGAAGAGTGTCCACAAGTATCTCATTTTTGTCGTATCCAGCTGAAAAAATTCACTGATGAGTTGATCCCATACAGCTACCAAAGTAAGAAGATGTCGATTTCCATGTTTCACACGATGTTCCAAATAACACCATAAAATTTCTAAGGGACTAAGATTGGGTGATTTAGTGGGCCCATCCATATGCGACAGGCTGGCTAACTGTTTATCGAACCAGGAACGTATGTGTGCAGCCTTGGGACTGTGTTTGTCATCATCTTGGAAGACAGAAGTGTCACAAGCACCAAAACAACACAGGAACACCTCTCACTGGAACTACACCATTGCACACTGAGGGTTAAACGCCATATTGGGCTGTGGTGCTGCAAACGCTTTGCTTCACATGAAAAAGGGGCAAAATTTGACTCGTCAGACAATACTACATGCCTCCAAGTAGCTACTGTACAGTTGCTGTGTTTTTGGCCCATTGAAGATGTGCAACTTTCTGTACCACTGTAAGCAAAGAGTATTTAGCAAGGCACCCACTCGAAATATCAATTGAACTTCATTCCTTCTGCAATGTTTACTTGGAAACTGCTTGATATGGTCCTCCATTCATTAACATCGTTACTGTGCATTTGAAACTGTCACTGGTAAAATGTGACACTTATCTCCATTCCCACTGGTCAGGATCTTTTCGTGGGCACAATGCAGTGTTATATGGCTAGGTGTTTAGTACACCATTCCTTGCAGACATGCTGGACAGTCTGAATGAATTTCAACTAAATTTGGCATAGAAACATCAGGCCTCATCAGAATCAGCCCTGAGGCATTTATAATTTCCTAGCTCTAATAGGAGCAGAGATACAGACAAAAACTACTTTTCCAGCCCTTGGTGTATAGGCTGCCCTGCATTACAGCCATGTTGTTTGGGAACTGTATCAGCCTGACAGATCAACCTGCTTTGTAGGACAGCCTACAGCTCAGGGGCAACAAACGGTGTTTTAGGACCTAAAATTTTGACTGCCCTGCATGATGGGTATGTTGTGGTAGTGTTATCAGGCTGCTTTACTGGACGATATTGCAAGGGCTACACGTGCCAATGAGCATGGCTAGGGACAGGCTGAGATGGGTACAGGGGGGGATGGAGAGAGCAAAGGGTGGTGGACAGAGATAGGGGAGGTGGGGGAGATGCAGGAGGCACATGGAATGTATAGGAGGGTGGTGAGCAGTTGGAAAGAAGGTGAGGAGGTAGAGAGAGAAAGAGAGAGGAAGAAGATATGGTCAGAGGAAAGTGGCCCAAAGAGAGGGATGGAGGAAGTGGACAAAGAGAAGAGGAGGAGGTGATGAAAAGACAGAGACAGTGGGGAGGAAGAGATGGACAGATAGAGATGGGAGGATGAGGTGGATGGACAGGAGCAGGAAGAGGCAGACACAGAGAATGGGAGCAGGTGGTGAGTTCAGTAAACTGTATGCATCGAATGCATACACAGGTGAAGCGATGGGAAAAATCTAGTTATACTAATAAACCATGTCACTTCATTCACACTGTTGTCATTGTCAC
The DNA here is from genome assembly GCF_021461385.2 of Schistocerca piceifrons. Lineage (NCBI taxonomy): Eukaryota > Metazoa > Arthropoda > Insecta > Orthoptera > Acrididae > Schistocerca > Schistocerca piceifrons. The sequence continues at coordinate 423,098,350 of NC_060142.1, read as the reverse complement.
CTCCTAACAGTGCAGTTCTTTTCGGTCATTCTAACACGCCTCTTCATCGACAATTAGTCAGCAGGGAGTATAAAGTTTACTGTCTTACTGTTCGGTCTATCAGGTCCCATTGAACCTTTCCAATAAAACTAGGTCTTCGCTAAAATGTCTGTATTGTAATATCATTTTAGCAGCATACCCCCATACATGCTTCTACAAAGCCGCCCCAACACACAGTTTGTGGTGAACGAAGTTCATTTGGTCATTAGTGTAGAGTTTCCAGCCACTGTCAACTCTGGGTAAAAATCGACATACATCAAAGGTACATGATAGTAGCAGTATAATGTGCGCACAGTCTCCTTTAAGTATAGGTTATCTGAATTTACCTGACAGAGCGGAAGAACTTTATTTTCTGCCTCCAAGGATTTTCATTTAAGTTCCCCAGTTACTTGTGTTATAGTTTTGTATGGACTATACCAAACTTTTACGATCCTTACAGCACGTCTCTGAATTCGTTTGATGTCTTCTGTCTAAGTGGTATGTATTCCTTACGCTGGATTAGCGCTGGAGAATCGGTTGCATTAGCTCCTTGTATACAATTTTCAATACAGATCTTGTAATCGTATAATATCACGTTCTTTTTCTGTGTTACAGGCATTGTATTGTATTTACTCCAATTTAACGAGAAATACATTCAATGAATTTACAGTCAGTGCTCGCAGAACATTATGATAATATTAAAGAGAAAAACACATCCTAAAGTTCTGAAAATTCATTACAGCAAGCTGAAATGTTATCCAAATTATTTTTGTACTTCCTTAAGATAGTCTTATGAACAATCTGTTAATGATGCACACAATCCGAGTAATCATTTGTATTTTTGAAAACAAGGAAAATTCCTTCGTCAATCCTGGTGCAAATGAATTACTGTTCTTCCTCGAATGGTGCTGATTTTGTTCGTAACTTAAGGTAGCGCCATTCCATTCCACTGAAGTCGTTACGAGGATCATGATAATTTGTCGATAGTGGTGGCACTGGCAGTATCTTAAACCTTGTTACACCTTCATCTGCGTCAACACCTACACTCTGCAAACCACTGTGAAGTGCATGGCATAAAGTACTTCCTATTTTATCAGTTATTAGGGCTTCTCCCAGTTTGATTCGCAATGGGGCGCGGGAAGAGTGAGTGATTAATGGCTTCTATGCTCGTTGTAATTAATCTAACCTTGTCTGCATGATCCCGACGGGAATGATACGAAAGGGAGCTTTAGTATATCCTAAGTTCTTCACTTATGGCTAGTTCTTGAAATTTAGCAAGCAGACCTTCACAGGATAGTTTGCGTCTATCTTGAAGGGTCTTTCAATACAGTTTTTTCAGCACCTCCGCGTCACTCTCCCATGGGTCAAACAATTTCCTGACGATTCGTACTGCCCGTCATTGTAAATATGAAGCAAGTTCGCGATCTTTGCACCACTTTGAAATCTTATTAAAATCTTTCTTAATATTCGTGTACCTCCAGAATGACTTGTCACTCTGCAGCCGAGTGTGCGCTGATCTGAAACTTCCTGGCAGATTAAAACTGTGTGGCGCACTGGGATTCGAAGCTGGGACCTTTGGCTTTCACAGGCATGTGCTTTACCGACTGAGCTATTCAAGCACAACTCACGATCCGCCCTAAGTGCTTTACTTCCGCTAGTACCTCACCATCTACCTTCCAAACTGCAGAGAAGTTGTCCTGAATACTTTGCAGGAATAGCAACTTCTGAGAGAAAGGAAGAGTGCTACTCCAATAAGTTATTCAGGAGAACTTCTGTGAATTTTGGAAGGTAGAAAATGGGGTTACTGGCGCAAGTAAAGGTGTGAGGGCCGGTCGTGAACCACGCTTGGATAGCTCAGTCGGTAGATCACTTGTTCGCGAAGGGCAAAGGCCCCCAGGTTCGCGTCCCGGTCCGACACACAGCTTCAATCTGCCAGGAAGTTTCAAATTTGTGCTGCTGTTTTCAGTCAACATTTCACGAGAGGTACTTGCATCATCAGCCTGAGGTTATACACTCATGCTCAAAAATTAAGGATAATTGCAGAATGTGGTGCCAAACAACGTGACACTATATAAAACTGGCGCTAATAGCATAGGCACATAGGGAACACACACGACACAGATCTGTAAGTCCGCGGCATTTGTGATAGGTTGAGAAAACCGTCCCGAAACACATGTGCTAAAAAACGCCACTGTTTCCTGCGCATGTACCCCGACATCAATTTGAGATATGATCACCATGCACACGTACACAGGCCGCACAACGGGTTGGCATACTCTGGATCAGGTGGTCGAGCAGCTGCTCGGGTACAGCCTCCCATTCTTACACCAGTGCCTGTCGCAGCTCCTGAAGTGTCATAGGGGTTTGAAGACGTGCGGCGATACGTCGACCGAGAGCATCCCAGACGTGCGCGATGGGGTTTAGGTCTGGAGAACAGGCAGGCCACTCCATTCGTCTGATATCTTCTGTTTCAAGGTACTCCTCCACGATGACAGTTCGGTGGGGGCGTGCGTTATCATCCATCAGGAGGAAGGTGGGACCCACTGCACCCCTGAGAAGGCGGACATACTGGTGCCAAATGATGTCCCGATACACCTTACCTGTTACAGTTACTATGTCAAAGACATGCAGGGGCGTACGTGCACCAATCATAATCCCACCCTACACCATGACACCACGACCTCCACGCAAGTCCCTTTCAAGGACATTAAGGGGTTGGTATCTGGTTCTTCGTTCACGCCAGATGAAAACCCGGCGAGAGTCACTGTTCAGACTATACTTGGACTCGCCCGTGAACATAACCTGGGACCACTGTTCCAATGACCATGTACTGTGTTCCTGACACCAGGCTTTACGGGCTCTCCTGTGACCAGGGGTCAGTGGAATGCACCTTGCAAATCTCCGGGCGAAAAAACATGTCTGTTCAGTCGTCTGTAGACTGTGTGTCTGGAGACAACTGTTCCAGTGGCGGCGGTAAGGTCCCGAGCAAGGCTACCTGCAGTACTCCGTGACCGTCTGCGGGCACTGATGGTGAGATATCGGTCTTCTTGTGGTGTTGCACGCTGCGGATGTCCCGTACACGTTTCCTGTCTGCTGGAATCGTTGCCACAATCTTGAGATCTCACTTTGTTTCACCTGGAGAGCCCGTGCTACGACCTGCTGTGTTTGACCAGCCTGCAGTCGCCGTAGTATTCTAACCCTCATAACGTCATCAATATGTGTTCTTTGAGCCATTTTCAACACAGTCACCATTAGCACGTGTGAAAACGTCTGCACACTTACTCGTTGCACCATACTCTGACATGCACCAACACACCTCTGCATATGTGGGCCGCGACGACCGCAGGTCAAATGCACCGCATGGTCATAACTCGAGATGATTTAAACCCACAAACTGCTCACCAGAGCGTTGTTTCACCACGTATCAGCATTATCTTTAATTTATGAGCATGAGTGTAGTCAAACGTTGCTAGCGAGATCATTAATATATAAGAAGAGCAGCAAAGGGGTCGCAATACAATACCCTGGGCCGCGCCGTTAGTCACTTCTACACCAGTCCGTGCCTCTGCACCCAAGCTCGCTCTGGATGCTAGCGCAGCAGCTCCTCGCCGTCAAAGCAGGGCAGCAGCGGCCTCCTGACGTGAGATGGGAAGAGGATCTGCCGCCGGCGGCCGTCCATCACGCGCCGCTGTCGCAGCCTGTTAGCGGCAGATGCTGGGCTTACAGATGTACCGCGCTGACCCGGCGCTATGTAAACACGCCGCCAGCTGAGGCCGCACACTAAGTGGGCCTTTCATCAGCCCGCCCCGCGACACTTAAAGGCGTGTGGGGGACGCTGCTTCCGCCTCGCCTCGCCGCTGGCGCCCACCACCCTTCCTCCTCGCCTGGCCTTTTTCCGTCACCTCCGACACATCCCACCTCCACCTAACAAACAACGCTATTTTCGCTGCAAAAACTCAAACTTTCTTCTCGAGCGCCGAGTCTCCGAATCCAGACGCTTCCCTCCTCTTACTAGTGAGGTCAGCACATTGGTCACCGATATGAACAGTTTACAGCCGAAAATTCGTAGGCGCCAGCTGAACTTAGATTTTATAGACTTTGAGAAATCGTTTGAAGATAAGAAATGCTTTGGAACATGATGAAATACAGAGGAGACCGCTTAAACATTACGAAAAATGGAAACAGGGTACACACGCGATGACACAATCACGTCGATAAAATATCTAGACGTTGTAAGACGTGTATATTTCTATTGTCTGTTGTCAAACCACAATTTATGAAAGATGCTTATATTTTATTAGTAGGATTAAGTAGGAATAATTAATATTTCTCATGTTGGAAATAATTGTGGTAGCAGGGAATGTCTGCACCAAAGTATTATTGACAAGAGGGACCGCAAATTGATATAATTTTAAAATAGGCGGGAGAGACCGCGTATGGATACATTTTAAGAAAAGAGCGGGAAAGACCGCGCATTGATACATTTTGTAATGGTAGCAGGGATTGTCTACACCAGAAAGCATTGTTGGCAGGAGAGACCGCACTTTAGCGAGAAGTGAAGCGAGTCGGTAGCAGGTCTGAAGCGAGAGGTTGAGAGCAGCGGTGTGCCTGTCAGCCACTAGCTATGATTACAAGAGATTATAAACGGATGTACAGAGGCATCAGCTAACTATTATAATAAGAGGAACTAATATTACTGAATTAATTTTTTGAGAAACTCAAGACTACTGAAGGTATATTTGCGCATTGCTAGTTTAAGATTATTGTAAAAAGCAAGTCCCATTTGAACGTTTCTAAAATCGTTTCATTCAGAATATAATTAATTTTTGCCAGCAATACTGCATTTATAATTATAACCCATCCCAAAACCATCAACGTAAGACTTTGCAAAAATTTTATTGTAGTCAAGGAAAAGTGTAACAATGAATTACGTAATTTCAGTCAAATTAATTAAAGAATAACGTCAGCTTTGCTATTAAAGAATAACGTCAGCTTTCGTAATAAATACAGCCACTTATTATGAAACCCCACCAGCAGCTAATAGAGTATAGTAAAACAGAGTAAGTATATTCATGTCGCAGTTCGATGTAGCAGTCAGATGGCGATCCAGTAACAATAAAAAAGGTAAGGAACAGTTTTGGGTTATTGCAGATAACGACTGAGGGCCACGACGACGACACATTCTGTGTTTCGTCAAAATAATCAGAAAATCACTTTTAATAAGCAGCAATTAAATTTGTATCCGAAGATTGAGAAAGAGAATAAATTTCAAAGGGAAGATTTCATTTGTTAATATAAAGCAAGAGATAGAAATCCTAAGGGAAGGTTACATAGGTTATTGTAAAAGGGAAGCTTGCGTAACAAAATAGATATAGAGGAGACGGTTATTGCGTAGTAACAAAAGAGATATAGAGGAGACGGGAAGGTTTCAACGTAACGCAGCACAGCAACGTGTAGTGGAACGAGCACGTAAGGTCATTTGTAAGAAAGGCGAATGGTCGGGTTAGGTTTATTGGGAGGATTTTACGAAAGTGTAGCTCATCTACAGGGTGGTCCATTGATCGTGACCGGGCCAAATATCTCCCGAAATAAGCGTCAAACGAAAAAACTACAAAGAATAAAACTTGTCTAGCTCGAAAGGGGAAACCAGATGGCGCTATGGTTGGCCCGCTAGATGGCGCTGCCATAGGTCAAACGGATATCAACCGCCTTTTTTTTAAATAGGAGCCCCCACTTTTTATTACATATTCGTGTAGTACGTAAAGAAATATCAATGTTTTAGTTGGACCACTTTTTTCACTTTGTGATAGATGGCGCTGTAATAGTCACAAACATATGGCTCACAATTTTAGACGAGCAGTTGGTAACAGGTAGGTTTTTTAAATTAAAATATAGAACGTACGTACGTTTGAACATTTTATTTCGGTTGTTCCAATCTGATAAAAGTACCTTTGTTAACTTACCATTTCTGAGAACGCATGCTGTTACAGCGTGATTACCTGTAAATATACATTAATGCAATAAATGCTCAAAATGATGTCCGTCAACCTCAATGCGTTTGGCAATACGTGTAACGACATTCCTCTCAACAGCGAGTAGTTCTCCTTCCGTAATGTTCGCCAATGCATTGACAATGCGCTGACGCATGTTGTCAGGCGTTGTCGGTGGATCACGATGGCAAATATCCTTCAACTTTCCCCACAGAAAGAAATCCGAGGACGTCAGATCCGGTGAACGTGCGGGCCATGGTATGGTGCTTCGACGACCAATCCACCTGTCATGAAATATGCTATTCAATACCGCTTCAACCGCAAGCGAGCTATGTGCCGGACATCCATCATGTTGGAAGTACATCGCCACTCTGTCATGCAGTGAAACATTTTGTAGTAACATCGGTAGAACATTATGTAGGAAATCGGCATACACTGCACCATTTAGATTGCCATCGATAAAATGGGGGCCAATTATCCTTCCTCCCATAATGCCGCACCATATATTAACTCGCCAAGGCCGCTGATGTTCCACTTGTCGTAGCCATCGTGTATTTTCCGTTGCCCAATAGTGCATATTATGCCGGTTTACGTTACCGCTGTTGGTGAATGGCGCTTCGTCGCTAAACAGAACGCGTGCAAAAAATCTGTCATCGTCCCGTAGTTTCTCTTGTGCCTAGTGGCAGAACTGTACACGACGTTCAAAGTCGTCGCCATGCAATTCCTGGTGCACAGAAATATGGTACGGGTGCGATCGATGTTGATGTAGCATTCTCAACACCGACGTTTTTGATATTCCCGATTCTCGCGCAATTTATCTGCTACGGATTAGCCGCGACAGCAGCTAAAACACCTACTTGGGCATCATCATTTGTTGCAGGTCTTGGCTGACGTTTTACATGTGGCTGACATTTGGATGATGTCGTTCAGGATACCGAGCAGCATACATAGCACACGCCCGTTGGGCATTTTGATCACAATAGCCATACATCAACACGATATCGACCATTTTCGCGATTGGTAAACGGTCCATTTTAACACGAGTAATGTATCACGAAGCAAATACCGTCCGCACTGCTGGAATGTTACGTGATACCAAGCACTTCCACGTTTGTGACTATTACAGCGCCATCTATCAGAAAGCGAAAAAAGTGGTTCAACTGAAACATTCATATTTCTTTACGTACTACACGAATACGTAATAAAAATGGGGTTCATGTTTTAAAAAACGCAGCTGATATCCGTTTGATCTATGGCGGCGCCATCTAGCTGGCCAACCATAGCGCCATCTGGTTTCCCCCTTCAAGCTAGGGGAGTTTCGTTCTTTGTAGTTTTTTCGTTTGAAGCTTATTTCGTGAGATATTTGGCCCGGTCACTATCAATGGACTACCCTATATAACGGAGACTGCATATAGAATACTCGCGTGACCCATTATCGAGTACTGATGTAGTATTTGGACCCCCACCCGGAAGCATTAAAGGAAGACATCGAAGAAATTCAACGGCGGGCTGCTAGAGTTACTACTGGCAGGTTCAATAAATACGCGAGTATTACGGAGATGCTTTGTCCACTCAAATGGGAATCCCTGGACGGAAGACGATGATCTTTTCGCTAAACAATATTTAGAGAATTTAGAGAATCGGCATCTGCGGCCGTCTGTAGAACGATTCTACTGCCGCCAAGGTACATTTCGCGTAAGGCCATCGAAAACTAGACAAGAGAAATTAGATATGATATTGCATTGCCTGTGTTGTTAAGATGCAATGTTCCTTCGGTCATGAATGTGCGAACAACCACCAGCTGCTTAGGCAAATGACGATACTAAAAATTTGTGCCGGACAGAGACACGAATCCGGATTTCCAGCTTTACGTAAGCTACCGCCTTAACCGCTTTCGCTGTCCATGCACGACTCACGGCCAGGCCCAAACTTCTATTTGTCGTCGTCCCTGCGTCACAGCCTGTAATCGTACACATATTATGTAATTTCCGTGCAGGGGAGGGCATTTGCATTTAAAGGGCTGCCTGGTATCGACGGATAAATACGCTATTGCAGTGCCTGTGTTGTTAAGAAAAACGATGTAATGTCCTTCGGATATGCATGTACAACCATCAGCTGCTTAGGGAAATGAAGATGGTAAAAATTTGTGCTAGAACGGCACTCTAACACGGATTTCCCACTTAACGCGAGTGGTCGCCTTAGCCGCCTTGGCTATCCGTGCACGATTCATGGCCATACCCAAACTTCCATACGTCGTCGTCGCTCCTGTGTCACAATCTGGACGTGTACACACATTATATAATTCCCGTACAGGGGAGGACATTTTAATCGAAAGTCGCTGCCTGGCACAGGCGCGTAAGTACGATATGGCAGTGCCTTTGTTGTTAAGAAGAACGATGCATTGTACGCGCACTGCAGTGACTACCGCCGTTATGAAATACACGAAATGTACATGAAATGTATTCGCAGTTGCGAATATGGACAACCGTTAGGTGTGTGCGGGAATGGGGACAGTGAAAATTTGTGATTGACCGGGACTGGAACCTGGATTTCCCACTTTACGCGAGCGGTAGCCGTGTATGTATGCATGCATGTCCAAACGAACATTGCATTTTTTTTTTTCTTAGCAACATAGGCACTGCAATATCATATTTATCCGCTGATACCAGGCAGCGACTTGCGATTAAGAAATGTGCTCCTCTGTACGAAATTACATAACGCGTATATGAGTACAGGTTGCGACGCAGAAACGACTTAACGGAACTTTGGGTAAGGCCGTGAGTCGTCCACGGATAGCCACAGTGATAATATCGATCACTAGCGTACAGCGAGAAATACGCTTTCTAGTCCCTGTCTCGCACAAATTTTCATTGTCATCATTTCCTTACACAGCCGATAATTGTTAGTATCCGCAACTGCGAATACGTTCCGTGTTAAGAGAAATCAGGGCTCGTACAGAGGTATGTGAGCATACACAGTCGTTTTTCACCTCGCTCCATTTGGAAGTAGATGTAGATTGTTCTTCTGGCAGTGGTGAACAGTAGGTGGCTCCGAATAACGACAGACTCATCCAGCAACTGAACACTGTCCTAACAGCCTGATAAAGGAATTAAAAACTACTTTTGAGGGGTTCAGTATAGCTTTATTTTTTAAATAAATTTCTGTATTGCCGACTGTCGTCGTTAACTCAAATGGTTCAAATGGGTCTAAGCACTATGGGACTTAACATCTGAGGTCATCAGTCCCCTAGACCTTAGAACTACTTAAAACTAACCAACCTAAGGACATCACACACATCCATGCCCGAGGCAGGATTCGAACCTGCGACCGTAGCAGCCGGTTGGTTCCGGACTGAAGCGCCTAGAGCCGCTCGACCACAGCGGCCGGCCGTCGATAACTATATTCCACCATATTTCAAATGGACACCATCGAACACTGACGAAGACTTCGACCGTTCCGCAGTTTATTGAAGCGCGGTGTTTATTCAGTGCATGCGATAAGATCGTGGTGTCAAATTGCCCACATTACCCGGCGGGCAACCCATAGGTATCAAGGCGGCTTTAAGGCAGCGCCTGTGCAGTCGTAATTGCAAAACTCAGCTGTCCTCGGAGTTGCCGCTCCCCGCGGCCATCGGCATGCTACGTCGTCTTCGAATACAGCAAATCGTGGAAATGCTGGTGTTCAACGCGTTATACAAGTGGTAGCGCTATCGCAGCTCATCAGATTATCCACCATGCGCATATCCAGGAGTTATTAAATAACTGAGACCCTAAAAGATATTGCTGCAGCCGAAATTATTGTATTATCATATTCAACGGAATGTCCGGTGGAGATACGATGTTCAGCAATAGCAAACTTGTACGGCTGCAAAAGCGAGTGTAGTGTTCATGTTCGGTGCAGCGTACTTCCACAGTGTGCGCAGTCTGGCCTATGTAATCCATGCCACACTGGCAACGTATTTTGTAAATTCCAGTCTTCACCAATGCAAGTTGATCTGCCATTTTATATGGTGGGCGGAAAGCCGCTTTCACCTAAATTTACGTAGGATTCTTGCTTTCTTAAGCGAAATACTGCCAACAAAGGGAAGAAATGAATGGGTTTGGAATGCCCTAGAGAACCATCTTTCTTCCGTCTAAGAAAAACATACAGGAAAGGCAGAGAACTATCTTTCTCTGTTTCCATAGTGAACTGGATGTTCTTACGAACTGAGTACGGTGATGTAAAAGCTCTGCTCTTTACTCAATGTCTTACACCGCTAATAGTGTACTCCAACATCAGAGGATCGTAATCTTTTATATCGTTAATGTGTGTAGAGAATAAGAGTGGTGCTATGACACTTCCATTGGGCACTCCAGGCGATCCCTGGTCTCTGGTGAACATTCGCCGTCTGTTACAACTTAAAAAGTCATCTACACTCTCACATATCTATGAACCTATCCCGAATACTCAGACTTCCGTTAACAGGTTGCAGTGGGGCACGGTGTCAAACACTTTCTGGAAATCTAGGAATATGGAAACTGCTTGTAGCCCTTCATCCATGGTCCGCAAGATATCGTGTGAGAAAACGTCGAGCTGAGTTCCCCACGAGCGTGCTTCCTCAATCCATGGTGAATTACGAACAGACGCTTTTCTTAAAAAAATGGTTCAAATGGTTCTGAGCACTATGGGACTTAACATCTGTGGTCATCAGTCCCCTAGAACTTAGAACTACTTAGACCTAACTAACCGAAGGACATCACACACATCCATGCCCGAGGCAGGATTCGAACCTACGACCGTAGCGGTCACGCGGTTCCAGACTGAAGCGCCTAGAACCGCACGGCCACACCGGCCGGCAGAAGCTTTTCTGCCTTCAGGAAATTTATTATATTCGACCTTAGAGTACGCTCAAAAATTCTGTAGCAAATTGACATGTAATTCTGCAAGTCAGTTCTTAAAATTGGAAATTTGTGGTAAGGTCTTATGGGACCAAACTGCTAAAGTCATCGATCCCTAATCTTACAAACTATTTAATCTAACTTAAACTAAGTTACGATAAGGACGACACACACCAACGCCGGAGGAAGGACTCGAACCTCCGACGGGGGCAGCCGCGCGGACCGTGACAAGACACCCTAGACCGCGCGGCTACCCCACGCGGCAGTCCGTTCTTACACCCTTCTTGTATACAGTTGTTACGTCCGCTTTTTATCCGATTTCTTGGGAAACTGCGCTGTACGAGAGATTCCCGATAAATGCAAACTAAGTAAGGGGCCAATGCCTTAGCGTATTCTTTGTAAAACCGAATTGGGATTCCATCCGGACCTGCCGACTTATTTCAACTCTTTCAGTTGCTGCTCTTCGCTAGAGATGCCTATTACTATTTCGTGAAATGTAAACATTCACGCCCGGAAATGTCACAATTAATAAAATGTTGGGTTGTTAGATTGTTTTTGGGGAAGGAGACCACACAGCGAGGTCACCGGTCTCATCGGATTAGGGAAGAACAGGAAGGACGTCAGCCGTGCCCTTTCAAAGGAGCCTTCCCGGCATGAGCCTGGAACGATTTAGGGAAATCACGGAAAACCTAAATCAGGATGGCCGGACGCGAGATTGAACCGTCGTCCTCCCGAATGCGAGTCCAGTGTGCCAAAAACTGCGGCACCTCGCTCGGTTAATAAAATGTTCTGGGCTATTATGCCGTCGTCGAATGAATGGATTTCACCTAAAAACTCGACGTTTCGTTCCCATCCGCGGAGGGGGGACCGTAGCTTTCGTTGAACGCCCGATTCACATCCTGGCCCCTACTGACTACAGCAAAAAGGTGAAATCCATTCGACCACGGCATAACAGCCCGGAATATTTTATTAATTGCGACATTTCCACCCGTGAAAGTTTACATTTTACAATTAGATTCCTCCACGGGAAGGAAATGTCAAAAATTGTGCGACGCATTTAATGTCTGCAGAAGAAGAGAGTGCAGCTTTTGTGTTCCCTTCTGTCTCGTTGCAGATCGGTCAGTGTCGTTCCGAAGTTTTTGAGGGTTAAGCAACTATGCAGCTTGGCCAAGGCGCAACGGATTTTCAAATGGATGGAGGAGGCTTTACTGCCAGAACGTATTCAACAGACCCGCCGGAACCTGGCAACAAGCAACAAGATGTGTAGTGGTGACTGGGATAGTTGAACGATAGTATTAGGAAGCGTATGTTGACAACGTCTAATAGTCATAAGAAGAAATTAGATAATTTGCAACCTAATAAGTCGAGCCACCATTTAGACGCACCCCGCATGGTTATCAAAGTTCGTAGAAATGTTACGCTGTTGATAAAGAAATCCTCTATCGAAAAGAGCGTTCAGAAAAGTGTGTTCAGTTCAGTTGCACTAGCACCAACACTTTATGGGTTACCGAAGCTGCACAAACAACATGTTCCTCTAAAGGCCTATAGTGAGTGCTATTGGTTCGCCCACCTATTCGATTGCCAAGTTCTTGACACCATTATTACGATCGTATGTGGGCCGATCGGATTCGTATATCAATAATTCGTCACACTGTATCAGTATATTAAATGGCATAGTGGTACAGCCGGAGTTTTGATGTGGTGTCGCTATTCACTATGGTTCTACTCAATGAAGTGGTGCAACAGCTGAATAGGATTTTTCCTCTCGATAATGCAGAACTGTTTAAATATTGCCTCACACCTACGTATTTCAAATCTAACGAAGAGTTCTATGAACAGACGGATGGTCTCTCTCTGGGGAGCCCCTTAAGCCCGGCTATACAGAACATCTTTATGGAAAAATTCGAGGAGCAGGTATTGGAAACTGCGAACAAGAAACCGACTATCTGGTTCCGTTACGTGGATGATACGTCTGTTCTACGGCGGCATGGCAGGGAGGAACTGGATCGTCTTCACAAACATCTGAACGGGATCAATCCGAAGATTGATTTTACCAAGGAGGAGGAGGGGGAGGAGGAAGGAGGAAGATTAAATTTTCTTGATGTGCTAGTTTTCAAGAAAGAAGATGGTAGCATGAGCCACACGGTTTACAGAAAATCCACGCACACGTACCGTTACCTACACCGAGATTCTAACCACCATCCACAACAAAAGCGAGGCGTCATAAAAACGTTGGCGGACAGAGCTAGGAAAATCTGCGAACCAGAGGTGCTTGACGCTGAATTAAAACATCTCACCAATGAACTGCTCAAGAATGGTTATTCGTTCACTCAGATGAAAAGAGCATTAAGACCACCGCGTAGAAATTATAGCGATGCTCAAGCGCCGGTGAAACTGAAAGTTTTTCTGCCATTCAATAAGGATGTGACTGACCGCGTAGGAAAAAATCCTGAAAAAGTGGTACATCGCGGTAGTCTGGTGGTGGTAAGTCCTATGGAACCAAACTGCTGAGGTCATCAGTCCGCGTTAATCTGCACACCTACATGGAAGATACAAGATGCTCGCCAGCCGCTGGAAAATGTTGGAATTTATAGGATTCCGTGTTCTTGTGGGGAGGTGTACGTGGGTGCCAAAAAAACGACTCTGAGAGCACAAGGGCAACCGCAGAAGAGGGGAGATTGACAGATCAGCTGTTGCGGAACATGCCTTAAGCCAGGAGACCACCACATTCACTATCCCCGCTGGAAATGTCCTCCGCAGATAGGGACGAAATGTCGTGTTTTAAGGTGAAATCCATTCGACCACGGCACAATAGCCCGGAACAATTGTGAATTATTACAATATCGTCCATACGGGAGTGCCTGTGACGCTTGAATTATTTTTGAACGTGAAATTTAAAACTTCGGCTCTGCTTTTGCTGTCCTCTACTGCCGCACGAAACTTGTCGATCAGTGACTGAAATAAAAGCCTTCGACCCATTTAGTGATTTTACGTTAGAAACAGAATTTTTCACGGGTTCTCTGCAAAATATTTTGCTAAAACTTGACAATGGAAGCTATATGCCTCGTGAATCGATGCTTTTATAGACGCACGAATTTCTACTTACTTTTGCCTATCGACATTTCCGCACGCTGTTGAAACGAGAACCCGCCAATCTCTGCTCCCTCGGCGTTTTCCAAATTTTGTTACTAAACCATGCTGATTAATATCCTCCTTAATCCATTTACTCGGTACATGCAGAGCGCAATTTATATCAGTTTGAACCTTGCTTGGTTCAAATGGCTCTGAGCACTATGGGACTTAACATCTATGGTCATCAGTCCCCTAGAACTTAGAACTACTTAAACCTAACTAACCTAAGGACATCACACAACACCCAGTCATCACGAGGCAGAGAAAATCCCTGACCCCGCCGGGAATCGAACCCGGGAACCCGGGCGTGGGAAACGAGAACGCTACCGCACGATCACGAGCTGCGGACCTGAACCTTGCTCATAAATTCTCTACGTCCATCGCATTGGAACAAAATGACGTACGTTCACTGCCTAAGTAGGATGCTAAAAACAGCTTTCCAGCGTAAAAACTCTCATAGCCTTCTTGTTGGATTTATTAACTTCATAAACTATCGTCGATATGATGACGTCATTATGTCTCTCAATGAACGGTAGTGGACAATTCAAGGTTTGGACTGAAGTTACTTTTCTACAGGTTGTATACGTAGCAGCCGGAGAACGAAGAAAAGTGAATTCGCGACAATGCACGTGTGAAGTTGAGCGAGGCGGTCAGGCCAGGGCAGTCTCCAGAGGCTCCTTGGACACCGACGCTGCCGCTGCCTCCGACCCCCGTGCGACCGCGCGCTCCAGATCTGGAGCGGTGTGTTTCCACAGCGGCTACGCAAACTGCGCGGCCGCTGGTTAAATATTTTCCTTAATTTCCGGGGCCGCAGGTTGGGCGGCAGCGGCCGCGGCCGTGGCGGCTCCTCGGGGTTTCGTTTAAGCCGCGCCCTGCCTCAGCCGCCTGCGCCGGCGGCCGCTTTAAATACACACTCCCGCCGGATTTGCGGCCACAGACGGACGGGCTGCGCGCCACTGCCAGTTTGCCTCGAGGACTACGATCCCAATTCTACTCCTCCTCCCCTTCTTCTTCTTCCTCCTCCTCCTCCTCCTCCTCCTCCTCCCCCACTCCTCCTCCTCATCCTCACAGCCCTCCGGCGGCTCCCCCTGTTACAGTGATGCACTAAACTATCGCTGGGCTCTGGATTGCAAGAGGTCGGCAAACGTACATGTCGACGAGACGATACTTTCCAAAAGACAAATAGTTTGCTGATATAACATCACAAGGTAGATAATGTGGACTTAGTAGGGCAGCGCTTGTGTTGTAGGATACACTGAGGTTCTAAAAGTCATGGTACGAACTGACGTCTCGATCACGTCGCATAAATATTCTATGTGATTCATGTCGGACGACCTGGGTGGCCGATCATTCGATCGGATAGTCCACAACGTTCTTCAAATCAGTCGCGAACGACTGTGGCCCCCACCGCTCTTTGGGAAACTGAAGTCAACGAATGGCAGCAAATGATCTGCAAGTAGCCGAACATAAGCATGCCAGTCAATGATCGGTTCAGATGGACCAGAGGACACAGTCCATTCCATGTAAACACAGCTCACATCATTAGGAAGCTACCACCAGCCTGCACAGTGCCTTGTTGACAACTTGAGTCCATGGCTTCGTGGGGTCTGCGCCACACTCGAGCCCTACCATTAGCTCTTACCAACTGCAATAGCGACTCATCTGACAAGGCCACGGTTTTCCAGAGGAGGCGCTGTAGGCGATGTCGTACTGTTAGCAAAGACAATCTCGACGATCGCCTGCTACCACAGCCCATTAACACCAAATTTCGCAGCACTGTCATAACGGAGACGTTCGTCGTATGTGCCACAATGATTTCTGCGGTCATTTCACGTAGCGTTGCTTCTCTGTTAGCACTGAGCACTTTACGCAAACTCCACTGCTCTCGGTCGTTAAGTGAAGGCCGTCGGCCACTGCGCTGTCCATGGGGTGAGGTAATGCCTCAAATATGGCATTCTAGGCACATTCTTGACACTGTAGATCGCGGAATATTGAGTTTCCTAACTTTCCGAAATGAAATGTCCCATGCGCCTAGCTCCAACTACCATTCCGCGTTCAAAGTCTGTTATTTCCCGTCGTGCGGCCATAATCACGTCGGAAACCTTTTCACACGAATGTACAAATGAAGTACAAACGACAGTTTCAATGCACTGCCCTTTTATACCTTGACTGGCGATACTAGCGCCATCTGTATACGTGCATCGCTATCCCACGACTTTCATCTATTTAGAGTGTACCTCTGGTGCAGTGATGAGTAACCCTTCGTCTTAGCTACCCGACGAATGGCGGTCGCAATAGTTGAAACCATTTATTAGTTAAGAGCAGATGACGGTTTGGTGGCTTTTGTAATTTGTTCTTGCATGCGACGTGATACGGATGGACGCCGCACGTCTTCAGGTGGGACAGCGTTTGCAGTATTATCGCGAGCGGCGGTACCTGCGGAGTTTTGCATCTGTACAGTTGTTCGGCGTCAGGATTTGGAGCAGTGAGGCGCACCATCCAGTAACGAGCGTGCGTGTGACAACGCCGACGACGTCACAGCGAACTAACGAGGTTGACAGAACTGTCAGTTCACTGGTTCGTTTGTGTAATGTCTGACATCTAACTTAATAGACAAGCAAACTTTCCCGTTACTAATGGCTCTAATATTGAAAGATGGAATACAACATAACCATCTGTTAAGAGAGGAAGTCTTATGTATTACTCTGTAGCAAAAGTGAAATTGGAACACCACACACGCGTAGTGCCACAGGTAACAGAAAACTGTCGACTGTGCAGCAGCACATTAAAGATTCTGTTACGATGCAACGGTAACACTTCTCGGTATGTGTCGATACTATATTAAGGTTTAGATTAATGTTGCAGTGGAGCTATAATTTTACAGACCTGTGGGCTACCTAATTGAAACGTGACATTGAGCCGATGGAGATCATTCGGACCTATCCAAGATCCAGATCGAGAACTCTTCGTGAACACATCTAAGTGAATTTGTCCAGTATGTGTTAATCCAGCCATTCGCAACAGACTGTAAAACAACAAACGCATTTTCGATTAGAAGATACGAGTGCCCTGAGGAACAGCAGGGGTAGGCAGACTTCAAACACAGCTGTTTTCTTAATGCCTCTCGCCCCCCCCCCCCCCTCCTTCTCCTCATCCTCCTTCAGTGGTTGGATATCTGAATCTTTATGATGGTGGTTAGATTGCTACAGGGCCTTTCATTACTGATTTTAAGGTTATCATAATTTTAACCTTGTCTCGTGGGTCAATGCGAGATGGCGACTCTTATACAAACTGATTTCACATTTCTAGCAGAGCACAGAATCGCCACGGAAGCTTCAAGGACAGACGAAAGCAACGCTTGAATATATGAAATTGCTAGTGACTTGCTCCAGCTTACCACGCTTACCACTATGTATGTGCAGACAGTCGACTTGTCTGGCGGTGGTAATTTTATGAGGAACCATTGCGTAAAGTTATAAAACTGAATACCACCATTTCCAACTAACTTAAATGGTTCAATTAGGACACGCCAGGAAAGTTCTTTGTTCGTTGGAGTGCAGCAGCACACGCCAGGAAAGTTCTCACGAGGTACGAAATTTATTTATACGAGTGAAATCTAGTCTGGAAGCTACTACATACCTGGGCCGCCCGCCTGCAGCGCCAATACGGCATGGTATGCCTAACCACAACATTTTCTGAGAGATGTTTCCTGCTTTTTCCAAAGTAACACCGCTACGGAGCACCCTCTGCCACGCAACGTAGGTACGAAGCACCCTCTATCAAATAATAATAGTACGAAGCACCCTCTGAAACGCAAAACTTGTAGTGAAGCATATGAAGCATAGTTTATACAGTGGCACGAGATTTCATCACAGTTCAGCCAATTTGACGAAAAATTTACAAATTAGATACACAAGCCTTCCTCGTAAATTAGCCTATCCATCAGTGAAACCCATATCAAAATCCCTACAGTAGTTCCTGAGATCAGCCTGAACATGAAGACAGAACTACAGCAAGGGACTTCAATCTATATACTTATAGACAGATACGTAGGTTGGTAGACAGATGGTAGGTGGACAGATAGGGAGAAGGTAGTAGATAGATGCAAGAAGACGATGAACAGATGGACAGACAGGCAGACATCCCCTAATAACTAGACGGATGTTTTTTTTATACATTACGTTTTGATGCATGTAAAACAAAAAGATACATTTTTATTGGCACGTATTAGTGACCTCGACTCCCTCTACCGGGCAGTCTGCCGGTGTGGCCGTGCGGTTCTAGGCGCTTCAGTCTGGAACCGCCTGACCGCTACGGTCGCAGGTTCGAATCCTGCCTCGGGCATGGATGTGTGTGATGTCCTTAGGTTAGTTAGGTTTAAGTAGTTCTAAGTTCTAGGGGACTGATGACCTAAGATGTTGAGTCCCATAGTACTCAGAGCCATTTTGAACCTCTACCGGGCGGACGACCATTCCGGCTGTATATATATATATATATGTGTGTGTGTGTGTGTGTGTGTGTGTGTGTGTGTGTGTGTGTGTGTTAGACTTCTTTCTTCTATAAGCTAACTAAACGATACATTCACATTAATGTGACCACCACCTCTGTTCGACGTCAGCATACAATAGTCACTCACAGATAGCAACACTACAGTGGATGGTATATAAAGAGAAGCAGGGGGACGTGAAAAACAGTGCAATCGTTGTCGTAATCAGGAAACAGAGCAGTTTCTCTGACGTCCAAGAGGGCATGATCAACGGCTTTCGGGCCAAGGGTGGAAGCATTTTCGAAACGGCTAAGTTTGTAAACTGTTCGTGTGCCAACGTGGTTAAAGTATACCGTGCATGGGAAAACGGCGCTATACAAATCCAGCGCCGAGGCAACTGATGCGCCAATGGCCATAGATGATGTGGGTGAACGACGGCTGTGCAGATGTGTACGGGCGAATCGACGTGCAACAGTTGTGGAACTAACTGCCCAGATGAACGTCTGAAATCAAATAAGGAGGGAGCGTTATGGTCTGGGGAATGTTTTCGTGGCATTGTCTACGCAATCTCATCATTCTGGAAGGCGCAGTGGATCAACACAACTATGCATCTATCCTTGGGGACCATGGTCGCCCCTACATGCAGTTTGTTTCTCCTCGGGACGATGATATCTACCAACAGGATAATGCAATGTGTTACACAGCTCGCCGGCCGAAGTGGCCGTGCGGTTAAAGGCGCTGCAGTCTGGAACCGCAAGACCGCTACGGTCGCAGGTTCGAATCCTGCCTCGGGCATGGATGTTTGTGATGTCCTTAGGTTAGTTAGGTTTAACTAGTTCTAAGTTTTAGGGGACTAATGACCTCAGCAGTTGAGTCCCATAGTGCTCAGAGCCATTTGAACCATTTTTTTTACACAGCTCGCAGTGTACGAGTATGGTTCGAAGTGCTCCAGGATGTGTTTGCGGTACATCCCTGGCCACCAAACTCCTCGGATTTAACCCAATTGAGAATCTGTATAGCCATCTCAATCGGGCAGTGTGCACCATGGATCCACAACAGAGAAATCTAGCGTAGCTGGTCAGGGCACTAGAGTTAGCATAGCTCCACATCCCTGTCGGCATCTTCCAGAACCTTATTGTGTGGTATCGCATATGAATACCGTAGCCCCCAGTGTTCTACAGTTGGTAACGGAATGGCAAGTTCATGTCTGACACCGACAGCAGTTGTGCGGGATCTGGCGGACCCAATGGTGTGTGCCCGCTGAGCCACATCTCCAGTGGTTCTGTACTACGAGCGCCCTCTGCTGCAAAATATAAGCCGCTCAGTCCACTTGCCCTAGGAGCCATTTTGCTGGGGGTGGCTACGCAGACACCGCCTAGGCATGGCACCAACTTCATCGTTCGTGCTTCAGTACAGTCTCTTCCTGATCGCATTATTTGTCATGTGTCTTCGTTCGCTTGGTAAAATACAAGTTAAGTAAATTTTCTGTGTACTGTGTTGTCTCATTCGCTAATCATATCTGCCTCTGTTCAGCTTTCCTACGACGACAGTAGCCGCACCACTCTGCAGCCCACCTCTTCATATAATTGTGTACAAAGTCGTACAGAACACACTGATTCTCTTCATGCACGTCTCGCGCTGGAAAAGATGGTGATTCAGCCTTTTGACAGGTAAAGTAAAAATGTCGTGTGACTAGGGACCCCTGTCGGGTAGACAGTTCTTTCGATTTGACGCCACTTGGGCGACTTGCGCGTCATTGGGAAAGAAATTATGATGATTAGGACAACACAAGACCCAGTCCCTGAGCGGAGAAAATCTCCGACCCAGCCGGGAATCGAACTCAGGCCCTTAGAAATGACATTCTGTCGCACTGCGTTTGGTCTGGGTGGAAGTCACAAGACATCCGTTCAAGTTGATCGTTGGTTCCTTGACAGCTTCCCCCCCCCCCCCCCCCCCCCTTACAGAGAGCACGCAGCCCTCTGACCGAACACGCTGAGCTACCGTGCCGGCAACCACTCAGCTACCAGGGGCGGACTTTTGACAGGTAGTCACATTAATGTGACTGGAGAGTGAATTACATATTTATCCATTAGAACTACCCTTTTAAAACTAAGCTCCACCGAACATTATAGAAAAGAAACTAATGACAGTAACTAAGAACTTGTAACAATAAAAACTGTGAGAAAGAGAGCAGAAAGAAGAACAAAAATGAAAAATAAAAATGTTTTGCGCTATTACATAAGTATATCGAGGAGACAAGTACAATCCAGGTTTTCTTTAAATAATGTTAAGTAACTGCAGTGGCTCGAATAGACCCTTTTCAGACTATACTTAAAAGCGTTGTGGATCCAAAAGCAATTCGTCAGTGTACTGGCGTATTTCGAAAATTTTCAGGTAGGTGAGGTACTGAAGCAGTCTCCCTTTCATATTCAGCTTCGAAGACAACTCGGCTTTGGAAACGAAAAAAGGCTAACGGTCTACTGAGCAATTTTTCCTCCTCCATTCGCACTCCTCCGCGGAACGTCACATCATTGGTCTACATGTTCTTTTTCGACTGTCGGAGGGAAGATTGAAGCCATTTCACTAAAGATGTGAAATCTGTTTATTACGCTCTCTCTCTCTCTCTCTCTCTCTCTCTCTCTCTCTCTCTCTCTCTTCCTCTCCCCTCTCTCTCTCTCTCTCTCCGCGCCTTGGATTTCAGACCGGCCCTAACGGTGCAGTCGCGCCTCGTGGAAGGCGCAGAAAAACCGCTGCAGCCGCTAACTCTTGTGTGAAGCTAGCGGAAAGGCAGGGAGGCAAGCAGGCAGGCAAGCAAGCAAGCAATCTGAGCAGAGCGGGGCAGCGCGGCGCGCCGCGGTGCGGTGCGGTTCGGCTGTGCGCGCCGCGCTCGCGGCCCACCTCGAGAGCTGTGCAAACGTTTTAAGGCGCCCGGCCGCCATGCCGTGCCGTGCCAGTGAAAGGAGGATCAACAAGCGGCGGACGCCCGCGCCGCAGCGACTGAGGCCGCCTCGCGACGGCAGCCGGCGGCGCGGCTGTGCCCGGATCGCGTTACCGGCCGACAGACGCGGCCGCCCGTGTTGTCAAATACGCGCCAGAGGCCGCCCAGGTATGTCCAGGGAACACACGCGCGCACCAGCCTGACACGCTCCGCTCGGCTTCACTTTGCTTAGCGTCTGCCGGTAGCGCTGTTTGGCCGCCGCAGTTCTTGGACCTCATATGTCGCTGCCAGCGCACACCCAGTACCTCCACAGCAGTCGTCTGCTGGCCTAGTCTTTTATCAGTTGTCTAAGTGGTTTGATGCGTTCCGCCGAATTCCTCTCCTGTTCCTACCGTATCATTTCATTTCAGAGCAGCACTGGTACCCAACGCCATCAGTTATACTTACAAGGGAACCTTCCCATCGCACCCCTCTCAGATTTAGTTATAAGTTGGCACAGTGGATAGGCCTTGAAAAACTGAACACAGATCAATCGAGAAAACAGGAAGAAGTTGTGTGCAACTATGAAAAAAAATAAGCAAAATATACAAACTGAGTAGTCCATGCGCAAGATAGGCAACAACAAGGCTAGTACGAGCTCGGGAGCGCCGTGGTTCCGTGGTTAGCGTGAGCAGCTGCGGAATGAGAGGTCCTTGGTTCAAGTCTTCCCTCGGGTGAAAAGTTTAATTTTTTATTTTCAGACAATTATTTTCTGTCCGTCAGTCCGTCCGAAGCGATAACTTTTCTGGGAGTGATTATCACATGCACAAGAAAGCCTAAATCGGGCAAGGTAGAAGAATCTTTTTACCCATTCGCCAAGTGTACAAGTTAGGTGGGTCGACAACATATTCCTGTCATGTGACACACATGCCGTCACCAGTGTCGTATAGAATATATCAGACGTGTTTACCTGTTGAGGAATCTGTTGACCTATGACCTTGCGATCAAATGTTTTCGGTTCCCATTGGAGAGGCACGTCCTTTCGTCTACTAATCGCACGGTTTTGCGGCGCGGTCGCAAAACACAGACACTAAACTTATTACAGTGAACAGAGACGATAATGAACGAACGGACAGATCATGACTTTGCGAAAATAAACAAAGTAAACTTTTCACTCCAGGGAAGACTTGAACCAAGGAACTCTCGTTCCGCAGCTGCTCACGCTAACCACGGGACTACGGCGCTTCTGAGCTCACACTCTCCTTGATGTTGCTTATCTTGCGCATGGACTACTCAGTTTGTATATTTTGCTTATTTTTTTCATAGTTCCACACAATTTCTTCCTGTTTTCTCGATTGATCTGTGTTCAGTTTTTCAGGTCTATCCACTGCGCCAACTTATAACTAAATCTGAGGGGGGTGTGATGGGGAGGTTCCCTTGTTAGAAGAGCCAAAGAAACTGGTACACCAGCCTAATATCGTGTAGGGCCGCCGTGAGCACGCTGAAGTGCTAAAATACGACGTAGTTTGGACTCGAATAATGTCTGAAGTAGTGCTGGAAGGAACTGACATCATGAATCCTGCAAGGCTGTCCATAAATATGTAAGACTACGAGGGGTAACTCCCCCCATGAACGATGTCCCTTGCCGTTGGTGGGGAGGCTTGCGTGCCTCAGTGATAATATCGTAGGTGCAACCACAACGGAGGTGTAGCTGTTGAAATGCCAGGCAAACATGTGGTTCCTGAAGAGGGGCAGCAGCCTTTTCAGTAGTTGCAGGGACAACAGTCTGGATGATTGACTGATCTGGTGTTGTAACATTAACCAAAACGACATTGCTGTGATAGTACTGCGAACAGCTGAAAGCAAGGGGAAATTACAGCCGTAATTTTTCCCGAGGACATGCATCTTCTATTCCAGAGGGAAAATAGTCCCCCATTCGGATCTCCGGGCGGGGACTACTCAGGAGAACGTCGTGATCAGGAGAAACAAAACTGACACTCGTCAGGTCCCTTAATCGGGCAGGTAGGTTAGAAAATTTAAAAAGGGAAATGGATAGGTTAAAGTTAGATATAGTGGCGATTTGTGAAGTTCGGTGGCAGGAGGAACAAGATTTCTGGTCAGGTGAATACAGGGTTATAAATACAAAATCAAACAGGGGTAATGCAGGAGTAGGTTTAATCATGAATAAAAAAAATAGGAGCGCGGGTAAGCTACTACGAACAGCATAGTGAACGCATTATTGTAGCCAAGATAGAGACGACGCCCACGCCTACCACAGTACTACAAGTTTATATGCTAACCAGCACCGCGGACGACGAACAGATTGAGGAAATGTATGATGAGATAAAAGAAATTATTCAGACAGTGAAGGGAGACGAAAATTTAATAGTCTGGGGGACTGGAATTCCATAGTAGGAAAAGGAAGAGAAGGAAAAGTAGTAGGTGAATGTGGAATGCGGCTAAGGAATGAAAGAGGAAGCCACCTGGTAGAATTCTGCACAGAGCATAACTTAATCATAGCTAACACTTGGTTTAAAAATAATGAAAGAAGGCTGTATACGTGGAAGAGGCCTGGACACATTGGAAGGGTTTAGATATATTATATAATGGTAAGACTGATATTTAGGAACAAGGTTTTAAATTTTAAGACATTTCCATTGGCAGATGTGGATTCTGACCACAATCTATTGGTTATAAAATGTAGATTAAAACTGAAGAAACTGCAAAAAAGGTGGGAATATAAGGAGATCGGGCCTGGATAAACTGAAAGAACCGGAGATTGTAGACAGTTTCAGAGAGAGCATTTGGGAACGACTGACAAGAACAGGGGAAATAAATACAGTAGAAGAAGAGTGTGTAGATTTGAGAGATGAAATAGTGAAGGCAGCAGGGGATCAAGTAGGTAAAGAGACGAGGGCTAGTACAAATCCTTGGGTAATAGAACAGATATTGAATTTAACTGATGAAAGGAGAAAATATAAAAATCCAGTAAATGAAGCAGGTAAAAACGAATACAAACGACTCAAAAATGAGATCTACAAGAGGTGCAAAATGGCTAAGCAGGGATGGCTAGAGGACAAATGTAATGATTTAGAGGCATGTATCACTAGGGGTAAGATAGATCCTGCCTACAGGAAAATTAAAGAGACCTTTGGAGAAAAGAGAAGCACCTGTATATGGAAAACCAGTTCTAAGCAAAGAAGGGAAAGCAGAAAGGTGGAAGGAGTATATAGAGGGTCTATACAAGGGCGATGTACTTAAGGGCAATATTATGGAAATGGAAGAGGACGTAGGTGAAGATGAAATGGGAGACATGATACTGCGTGAAGAATTTGAGAGATCACTGAAAGATCTAAGCCAAAACAAGGCCCCAGGAGTGGATAACATTCCTTTAGAACTACTGATAGCCTTAGGAGAGCCAGCCCTGATAAAACGCTACCTTCTGGTGAGCAAGATGTATGAGACAGGCGAAACACCCTCAGACTTGAAGAAGACTATAATAATTCCAGTACTAAAGAAAGCAGCTGTTGAAAGGTGTGAAAATTACCGAACTATCAGTTTAATAAGTCACGGCTGCAAAATACTGACACGAATTCATTACAGACTAATGGAAAAACTGGAAGAAGCAGCCCTTGGGGAAGCTCAGTTTGGATACCGTAGAAATGTTGGAACACGTGAGGCAATACTGACCCTACGACTTACCTTAGAAGATAGATTTAGAAAAGGCAAACAAACGTTTCTAGCATTTGTAGACTTAAAGAAACCTTTTGACAATGTTGGGTGGAATACTCTATTTCAAATTCTGAAGGTGGCAGGGGTCAAATACAGGAAGTGAAGGGCTATTTACAATTTGTACAGAAACCAGATGGCAGTTATAAGAGTCGAGGAGCATGAAAGGGAAACAGTGGTTGGGAAAGGAGTGAGACAGCGTTGTAGCCTATCCCCGATGTTATTCAATCTATACATAGAGCAATCAGTAAAGGAAACATAAGAAAAATTTGGAGTAGGAATTAAAATCCATGGAGAAGAAATAAAAACTTTGAGCTTCGCTGATGACATTGTAATTCTGTCAGAGACAGCAAAGGACCCGGAAGAGCAGTTGAATGGAATGGACAGTGTCTTGAAATGAGGCTATAAGATTAATATCAACTACAGCAAAACGAGGATAACTGAATGTAGTCTAACTAAATCAGGTGATACTGAGGGAATTAGATTAGGAAATGAGACACTTAAAGTAGTAAAGGAGTTTTACTATTTGGGGAGCAAAGTAACTGATGATGGTCGAAGTTGGGAGGATATAAAATGCAGACTGCCAATGGCTAGGTAAGCGTTTATGAAAAGAGAAATTTGTTAACATCGAGTATAGATTTAAGTGTCAGGAAGTCTTTTCTCAATGTACACTCCTGGAAATGGAAAAAAGAACACATTAACACCGGTGTGTCAGACCCACCATACTTGCTCCGGACACTGCGAGAGGGCTGTACAAGCAATGATCACACGCACGGCACAGCGGACACACCAGGAACCGCGGTGTTGGCCGTCGAATGGCGCTAGCTGCGCAGCATTTGTGCACCGCCGCCGTCAGTGTCAGCCAGTTTGCCGTGGCATACGGAGCTCCATCGCAGTCTTTAACACTGGTAGCATGCCGCGACAGCGTGGACGTGAACCGTATGTGCAGTTGACGGACTTTGAGCGAGAGCGTATAGTGGGCATGCGGGAGGCCGGGTGGACGTACCGCCGAATTGCTCAACACGTGGGGCGTGAGGTCTCCACAGTACATCGATGTTGTCGCCAGTGGTCGGCGGAAGGTGCACGTGCCCGTCGACCTGGGACCGGACCGCAGCGACGCACGGATGCACGCCAAGACCGTAGGATCCTACGCAGTGCCGTAGGGGACCGCACCGCCACTTCCCAGCAAATTAGGGACACTGTTGCTCCTGGGGTATCGGCGAGGACCATTCGCAACCGTCTCCATGAAGCTGGGCTACGGTCCCGCACACCGTTAGGCCGTCTTCCGCTCACGCCCCAACATCGTGCAGCCCGCCTCCAGTGGTGTCGCGACAGGCGTGAATGGAGGGACGAATGGAGACGTGTCGTCTTCAGCGATGAGAGTCGCTTCTGCCTTGGTGCCAATGATGGTCGTATGCGTGTTTGGCGCCGTGCAGGTGAGCGCCACAATCAGGACTGCATACGACCGAGGCACACAGGGCCAACACCCGGCATGATGGTGTGGGGAGCGATCTCCTACACTGGCCGTACACCACTGGTGATCGTCGAGGGGACACTGAATAGTGCACGGTACATCCAAACCGTCATCGAACCCATCGTTCTACCATTCCTAGACAGGCAAGGGAACTTGCTGTTCCAACAGGACAATGCACGTCCGCATGTATCCCGTGCCACCCAACGTGCTCTAGAAGGTGTAAGTCAACTACCCTGGCCAGCAAGATCTCCGGATCTGTCCCCCATTGAGCATGTTTGGGACTGGATGAAGCGTCTTCTCACGCGGTCTGCACGTCCAGCACGAACGCTGGTCCAACTGAGGCGCCAGGTGGAAATGGCATGGCAAGCCGTTCCACAGGACTACATCCAGCATCTCTACGTTCGTCTCCATGGGAGAATAGCAGCCTGCATTGCTGCGAAAGGTGGATATACACTGTACTAGTGCCGACATTGTGCATGCTCTGTTGCCTGTGTCTATGTGCCTGTGGTTCTGTCAGTGTGATCATGTGATATATCTGACCCCAGGAATGTGTCAATAAAGTTTCCCCTTCCTGGGACAATGAATTCACGGTGTTCTTATTTCAATTTCCAGGAGTGTATTTGTATGGAGTGTAGCCATATATGGATGTGAAACGTAGACGATAAATAGTTTAGACAACAAGAGAATAGAAGCTTTCGAAATGTGGAGCTATAAAAGAACGTTGAAGCTTAGATGGGTAATCATGTAACTATTGAGGAGGTACTGAACAGAATTGGGAAGAAGTGGAATTTGTGGAACAATTTGTGTAGAAGAAGGGATTGGTTGGTACGACATGTTCCGAGGCATCAAGGGATCACCAATCTAGTATTGGAGGGCAGCGTGGAGGGTAAAAACCGTAGAGGGAGACCAAGAGATGAATACACTAAGCAGATTCAGAAGTATGTCGGATGCAGAAATTACTTGGAAATGAAGAAGCTTGAACAGGATAGAGTAGCATGGAGAGCTCCACCAAACCAGTCTCTGGACTGAAGACCACAACAACAACAACAACGAACGGTGGAGATCTCTTCTGAAGAACACGTAGGAAGGCATCCCAGATATGCTCCATAATGTTCATATCTAGGGAGTTAGTGGCCAGTGGAAGTGTTTAAACTCAAAAATGTGTTCCTGTAGGCACTCTGTAGCAATTCTGGAAGTGTGGGGTGTCCCGTTGTCCTGCTGTAACTGCTCCAGTTCGTCGGAATGCATAGTGGACATGAATGGATGCAGGTGATCAGACACGATCTGTCAGAGTCGTATCTCGATTTATCACGCGTCCCATAGCACTCCAAACGCACACACCCCACACTATTACAGAGCCTCCACCAGCTTGAACAATCCCCTGCTCACATTCAGGAGGCAAGGATTCAAGAGGTTGTCTCCATATCCGTACACGTCCATCTACAACTTGAAACGAGACTCATCCGACCACTCAATATGTTTCCAGTCATCAACAGTCCTATGTCGGTGTCGATGGGCTCAGGCGAGGGGTAAAGCTTTATGTCGTGCAATCGCCAAGGGTACACGAGTGGGCCTTTGCCTCCGAAAGCACATATCGATGATGTTTCGTTGAATGATTCGCTCGCTGACACTTGATGGCGCAGCACTGAAGTACGCACCAATTTGTGGAAGGGTTGCACTTCTGTCACGTTAAACGCTTCTCTTCCGTCGTCGTTGGTCTCGTTCTTGCAGGATCTTTCTCCGGCCGCAGCGATGTCGGACATTTGATGTTTTACCAGATTACTGATATTCAAGGTACGCCGTACGGGAAAATCCCCACATCGTCGCTACCTCGGAGACTCTGTTTCCCATCGCCGACTATAACACCACGTTCAAACTCACATAAGTCTTAATAACCTGCCATTGTAGCAGCAGTAACCGATCTAACAACTGCGCCAGACACTCGTTTTCTTATATACGCATTGCCAACCGCATCGCTGTATTCTGCCTGGTTACAAACTTCTCTCTGTATTTGAATACGAGTGCCTATACCAGTTTCTTTGGCGCGTAAAAACGGATGAAGACCTGCTTGCTAGGTTCCAAGCTGCCTGTATCCTGGTACAAGAGACATCAGAGATCTTTGAGAGAGTGCGGCAGAACTTCATGCGCCGATGCTATACCTGCATTCAGACTGGCGGTTGTCACTTTGAACAATTACTATTAGCTACGTGGTTGTTTGCGCTATATGCTGTGTATGTCTTTAACATAATATACATTTACGGCCATTGGGTCCCATCTCAATGTAATTCGTTGTGGACCCACTATCACCTGTTTCAATTTGACCCAAAAGGTTTAGAACACCCTGTATTCCGATCTCTGGCTTCCCCTACAGTTCTGCTCTCTACAGCTCCCTCAATTACTACAGTAGTTATTTCCTAACACCTTACCGCATACCGTACCATCCTGTCCGTTCTTTTTCCCAATCTTTTCCACATGTTCCTCTCCTCGCTGAATCTGCACAGAACCATCTCAGTTCTTATCAGTCGTCCTACTTTTCACCGTCATCCTATAGCACATATATAAAACGCCTCGATTATCTTCTCTTCCAGTTTTCCCCCGTCTATGGTTCAAATGGCTCTAAGCACTATGGGACTTAACCTGAGGTCATCAGTCCCATAGACTTAGAACTACTTAAACCTAACTAACCTAATGACATCACACACATCCATGCCCGAGGCAGGATTCGAACCTGCGACCGTAGCAGCAGCGCGGTTCTGAACTGAAGCGCCTAGAAGCGCTCGGTCACAGCGGCCGGCTCCGTCTAAGATTCACAAAATACAATGCTATGTTCCATACGTGCACTCTAAAAAATTTCTTCCTGCAAACGAGGCTAGTTTCTGACACTAGATGACTATTCTGGCCAGGAATGCGCTCTTTGCATGTGCTAATCTGCTTCTTATGTCGTCCTTGCTTCGTCTGATATGTGTTACTTTACTTCCTAAATATCGAAATTCCTTCATTTTTTCTACTTCGTAAGACTCAATTTTTATGGTAGGTTTTCGTAAATCTCATTTCTGATACTCTTTATTAGTTTCGTCTCTCGGTTTACTTTTCATTCTATTTAACGTATCACGTGGTTCTTCCTCAGTTGCACTGATGACAGCAATGTAAACTGCACATCTTATCACAGATAGCCTTTCACCTTGAATTTTCGACACGCAAGTCGCCGAAGTGGCGTCAAATCGAAAGACTTGCACCAGGCGTACGGTCTACCCGACGGGAGTCCCTCGTCACAGGACATTTCCATTTTTACCTTGAATTTTATTTCCACTCTCGCACCTTTCTTTTATTTCCGCCATTGATTCTTGATACAGAAATTGAACAGTAGAAGCGAAAGTCTGCATCCCTGCCTTACGCCACTTTTAATTCGAATGCTTCATTCTTGGTATTTCATCACTTGTGTTCCCTCGTGGTTTTTGTACACACTGCATACTACCCGTCTCTCTCGATAGGCCTAGCTTACTCTATTTTCCCGAAAATTTCTAGAACTTGCACTATTTTACATTGTCGAACGCTTTCTTAAGTCGACAAATCCTATGATGGTGTGTTTATTATGCTTAAGTCTTGCTTGTCATAATCATTTACAACCTGTGCACTGTAAACTTTGACAGAGATTTTGGAAGACTTGCAATCGAACTAGGCGGATGGGAGGTATAAAATTCCTTCGGAATTTCGAAAATCATTGGAGGAAGCGTCAAACAAACAATTTTTCAAGTTAGTACGCATAATCCGTGAGACTGTCGAAAGAAACTGGTCCACACAAAAGTAGAAATGGCAGTTAAATGCGAGGTCGATCGTTCAATCAGCTTGACAGGTTCGTGCATCCAATCTGCAGATCAGAATTATATAAAAGAAATTATAAAGAAAATTGCGAGTCGGTTACATTATGGGCAGTTTACCCATACGAAAGTTGAAACCACCAACCAGAGGGGCAGTCCTGACTTTAAGCTTAAAAGCAATAATTAAGTTCCAAGTCAAAACACTTCCTTATGCTCTGCTGAATGCTGACCAATAAAAAGCGTTCGACAACTTAACGTGGTGCATGACGTTTGAAATCCTCTGAATAATAGATGTACGCCATTGGAAGAGACAGTTAATACATGAAACCTACAGAAACCAAGAGGGAATCATAAGATTGGAATAAGAAAAGAGAAGTGCCCTAATTAAGGCAGAGTACACTCTTTCTCCCCTATTATTCAACCTTGTACATCAAAGAGACAAATTAGGAAATGCCACTAAAAGTCAGGGTGAAAGATTATCAATTATATCTGCTTCTGTGAAAGCTATGTAAATTTAAAGGACCCATCGCATGGAGTGAACAGTTCATTAAGCATAGAATATGGAGTCACAACAAATCAAAGGAAAGCGTCAAGAATTTAGGGGTAGCAAAAATGATAAGAGACAAATTCAATGAAATTGGGAACCACGTAGTAGACGAAGTGAAGGAATTCTTTTATCTAGGAAGCAAAATAATACATGACGGACAAAGCAAGGAGGACATAAGAAGCATATTAGCACAGGTAGAGTGAGCATTCCTCGCAACATTAATTGTATTAGTATAAATATACGTCTCAGTTCGAGAGCAATTTCGGAAAAGATACGACTGCAATAGCACTGCTTGGAAGTGATTGGTTGGTTGGTTTGGGGAAGGAGACCAGACAGCGGGGTCATCGGTCTCATCGGATTAGGGAAGGAAGTCGGCCGTGCCCTTTCAGAGGAACCATCCCGGCATTTACCTGGAGCGATTTAGGGAAATCACGGAAAACCTAAATCAGGATGGCCGGACGCGGGATTGAACCGTCGTCCTCCCGAATGCGAGTCCAGTGTCTAACCACTGCGCCACCCCGCTCGGTGCTTGGAAGTGAATCATGGACTGTGGGTAGGGGGGGGGGGGGGATGTAAATCGAAGAGTTTGAGATATGGTGGTACAAAAGGATGCTGAAAATCTAACTAGATGACGGGACAGCAAGAAAAGATAGGTTTTGAGAAATCAGGGGATAACTTGCACAGTACTACAGGGAGGCATAAAGCGTAAAATTTTACATGAAGACTGAGATACAGTATGTACAATAAATAATTGAGGACTTTGGAACAGGTGCCACACTGAGATGAAGAGATTAGCGCAGGAGAGAAACATCGTGGCTAGCCGCATCAAACCATCCAGAGGATTTAGGAAAAACATATTATTTACTATTTTCAATCTAGCACAGACAGACTTTCAAAGCAATAAATTATAAAGTCCGTATTCTCATTCTGACTGGTTCTGCAACCAGTAATCATGACATCTGAGGTCACCTATGATGAGGTCACGACTCTTCCTGTCAGATACACGGATGCCAGACGTTTTGGGTGGAGTTCCCGTGGTAGATGCAGTCAATGACGCATCGACAGGGATATCGCCCTTTGTAATTCTTTCCAAACTTGCTAATCCGGGCTGAGATCAGAGCGTTGGAGTGGTCATTCAAGGTGAGTTCCATTTTATAACACCAATACGTTGCTATTTTACTTTATACACAGAAACACTCTAGGCTGAATATGAAATGGATTTGCAAACTGCAGCTGTAAAACATACACATAACAGTTAACTATCACCTGACGGGTTTCGGCAGTTGCAGTTCGAGGTGAAAAACCAGAGGATCAGAAGATGGATGGAATATTTGGGGCTCCTTCTCTTCGACAACGAGGTGACCTGAAACTGAGCTGAAGCACGGATTCGGGAAAGACGGGGAAGGGAATAGCCATGTCCTTTGGAATATAGCCATCTCAGCACTCAGCTTAATCAATTTAGGGATATCACAGAAAACCTAAATTATGATGGCCGCACGGGCATTTGAACTACCGTCCTCCCGGATACGAGTCCAGTGTCTCACCATTGCGCCACCTCCCTCGCACGGTGAGCAAAGACTAATGTTTCACACCGCTGCACTGGCAACAAGCATATACTTGGTGTACGTGCTGGAAACAACTCTCAGTGAATGGTACGCTTATTCTCTCTCTCTCTCTCTCTCTCTCTCTCTCTCTCTCTCTCTCTGGCTGTCTCTCTTTCGCCAAACTGTTGTGGAGGGAATTACAAACTCAAATGGTTCAAATGTCTCTAAGCGCTATGGGAGTTCACATCTGAGGTCATCAGTCCCCTGGACTTAGAACTACTTAAACCTAACTATCCTAAGGACATCACACACATCCACACACGAGGCAGGATTCGAACCTGCGACCGTAGCAGCAGCGCGGTTCCGGACTGAAGCGCCCAGAACCGCTCGGCCACAGCGGCGGACAATTACAGACTCAACCAACCACCCAGCTCTCAGTGTACGTGTTTTACGAACGCTTTACCTACTTCTGCACCTACTAGAGACTCGTGGCACAGGATGAGTGACAAGAAGAAAGCGAGCTCTATTTGAAAGACGGGTTGCAAACTTTGCTAAATCTAATGATTAAAATCATTATGGTATATCTTTCAAGAACAGATTCGCAAAAGTCTTCGTTGGTGAAATCTAGGGATTCGTCTAAAGTCTGCTGAGATTCGATGAAAGAAGTTAAACTAATCAAAAGATTTAACCACTACTTAAAAACGAGCTTTCCATGCTCTGGGAATTAAAATACTAAACATCAACCAATCATTGCATAGTATAATTATTGTAAGTGTATATTATACACACAAAATTCATGGTGCCATTAGGATGTTGCATACCAATCAATTTGCTCATTTAATTATGACCATCCCCCAAAACACTTGAACTTGCTACTGGTCTATTCAATGTTGCAATTTCTGGATAACACAATATTACTTTCGCATGCTTAAGGAATGCTCATGAAGTAACACCAGTGAAGTGACTCCAGTGCAAAGTCAATAGTCTCCGAAAAATATCTGTCTTTTTCCACTGATGTCCTGCAGGTATGGCACGACATGAACGACACATAGAAGTTTGGCACTCGCAGAGATCAGATTATTCAACAAGAACGAACGGATGCAAACAAGCAGAAACCACAGGCCTTGTAAATGCCCATTTATTTATTTCTAAATGACTCAGCTCTCCCATTACACGTGCTTAAATTGTTTAAATAGCCAAATACTAATTTGCACGACTTGGCACCTCACCAAAAGGTGATATTTCAAGAACTATGCCACAATAATAACTGCACATACAATGTGTTTCAATCTGGCAGGTGAACTGATAGCGACAGACCACACGAAACATTGGTACTTATTAGTTTTCTACATTACCACCGTGCTTGTCCTAACATTCGTTACATCCGATTCACCAATACATCGGACCTCTCTGCAGAACAAAACTTCTAGTCTACATAGCACGTCATGACGCCGTGTTGAACATACATACCTCGTGTGAGTCACCTTCCACCTCAGTTCTTCAGTGGTGGAAGAAATGAAGGTTACCAGTGGTGTAAGAGAATGGTTGGGTGGCGTCGGTTCGTCTTCGCGATGGGCCTAGCACCTGTCATCTGAAGCATCGCAACGTACTGGCCTTTATGGATCTTCCTAGATAGCACTCACTCATCTTCATCTCCTCAGGTCTTTGAGAAATAAGATGGGCCGCATGCGATCCATAAGCTATACTTACGTATATTCAATATATCTACGATAAAATAGGTTTTGTCTCGCCATAGGTGTCTTGTATGTAGGTACCAGTGTTTGATGTACGAAAGTAACAAATGTTTGGACTGTTATGCTGACTACATTGAATGGAACGTTGCCTGATATCGGTGCCATATCTATAGGATATAAGCGGAATAAAGTTCGTCCATGGGAGCTGATCTATCTTTCTGAATAATTCTGAAAGTACAATATACGATTCATGTAATAAGGGAAACTGCTTCTCTACACATCTGAAGAATCTCGTAGCACTGTGTCGTGAACCAACGTGATTTGTAGAAACTCACCTGATCACATCCTGTATTCGGACTGTGACGTCATCTTTAGGGCCGTCCTCAGGCGACGCTGCGTGGGTAAGGACGAGCGCCAAGAGCTTCATCAACGCTCCTGTAACGCAAAAAGGAAAACATCAAGGGTAACACAAGTGCCACGGATTCTATAATATATGCGGAAGCAAACGACTATGTAGGGAGGACTGATTTATGAACGGATACGACTGCCTAATCAAGATAAGAGGATAGTTTCATTACCAATGCGTATTTCGATTGCCTTGACTGTGTCATATTTTAATTAGTAGCACATCTACGCAATTTACATTTTCGACTTACATGTATAACTTTCAACATAATAGGGTAAGTCAACAAATAATGTCCCAAATTTCGTTTCAACGCCCGCTGTTACAAAGGACAGCATTCGGTGCTTCAAACGCGATGTTTCCTCAGTAAATATGTAATTCGAACAATTCCAACAGACGGCATGCGGCGGAGCGCGGTCGATCGTCTTCGTTCTCTCTCTGAATCATCTAAAGTCCACCTACCTCGATATTCCTTTCTTCCGACGTCCCTTTACTCTGTAGTAGCAGATACGTGCTAGGCAGTGTAAAACAGCGTTGATGAAACCACTACCTGATACCTACCACACAGAGGCCGTGTAATTCGAGTTGAAAGTCAGTTTCTTAAAGTTCATATTTAAAAAATCGAACGTTCGGAGGATGCAGTCTACTTGCAAAAAGCACTTAAAATTGAGATTGAATCTGCTTTTTATTCATACGGAAACACATGAAATGGCTATCAAGTCCTTATTTAATATGGTAAACATTATCCTTCAAAATTCACTGTCTGTAGAATCTGTAGAACACATTACCATCCGAAAAGCAGTCAGTATTTTTGCAAGTCCGACCCGACTAATTTTCACGATCTAATAGTCACAGATCCACCACTCTTCGTGAGTTAAACATTCGGTCGTTTCAGTGGACTTCTTAGTAAGAAGTGCTCGCCAAAGTATTCCGTACAGAGCACGAAATATGCCACGCGGAATTGCTACTACGACCAGAAAGTTCAAACGCTCATAAATCTCCAACTATTTAATTCAGAAACACTAAACTTTCATTAAAATGTTCGTAACTCCAGTCACTTCGGTCACGACACGTTCTAACCGAAAGGAACTCACTAGTTCTTCATCTTACAGACTATTTTTACGGAGCTATCTAATATGGTGTTATCCGTCGGCCGGTTAGCAAGCGACTATCTCGAGCTCCTCTACTGTCTACCAACTCCCCTATATTCGCGCAGGAACAGGTTAATTCTGATTAGCTGTTGATCTAAACGACCAATAAGAATGTTCCTTCTAGGTCATTCTCGCGGCAAAACTTGCCTTATCCAATCACTAATCTGATAGTACTTAATGTCATTAAAACTTGAATTTCTAGTATATTGTTTAATCAAAATAAGCGAAGTTAAAAATATTCTCCAAATTGATAAATAAACTTATTCCGCCTCTAACTTTCATTCTAGCTGCTTTTATACAAAAGCAAGCTCTCACCGACATACGTCATCTGAATCGTGGTTGCACCATAACTTTCGTTTGTACAAGGTCTTACATAAAATGACATATTAAGTTTTAACGTATGTCCCGCATCCACTCTCTCATTCTCATGCACTCACATAGCAAAATTATAAGCAAATAATAATTCTGAGCGATTTTTGTATTACGTAATATAAAGTAACTACAGTTTTGCAAAGAAATTTCTAATTAATTGATTTTATGCACTGATGATTTTGTAATGGCTTCAAATGATAATGAAAGTCAATTTGTTATTGCTGCTAACTGGGTTTTAAAGCGTCAGTTTCAGGACTTCTCGGTAATTTTCATTATCTCCGGAACTATAACAAATAAAAATCTAAAATTTTGACAGCATCACTCCATTAATAACAAAAGGCTGTGTTACAAATTTTAACAAAATCGAATAATAACTAATATGGATAATTTAGATTCGTAGAGGGTCTGAATTTTCGTACCGACTGAATGTTATTCTATGCAGTTCTCACGGCATGCACCGTCAGAACTAAGCTCCGTTGTCGACCTCTTTTGAGACGCCCTGTCGCATACGTGGTGATTCGCGAGGATGTCATTTTTAGTGCAGACCAGCGCGTCACATCTCGATAATTGGCTCTATGGCTGTCGATGATCACTGTGCAGTGAATGTGGTTCTCGGTTATTTAGAAGTGTGCTCAGCATTAATTCCATGAATGCACAAAACAGACCGCAAGATTAAAAGAAAAGCCATTTCATCTTAACTGTTCGAGCAGTTTGAGACCGATAAAGACGCCTTTCTGAAACGAATCGTTACAGGTGATGAAACCTAGGTGCATCACTTTGATTCAGAAACAAAAGGGCAGTCACGGGCGTGACACCAACCGCAATTACCAAAAGACAAGAAATTTTAGGCAGTTCCATCCGTTGGCAAAGTCATGATGACAGTCTTTTGTGATGGTAATTGGTAATTGCGTCATTCTCGCAAATGAACCGTTTCCGACAAGTTCGGTTGGTTGATTTTCGGAAGGGGCCAAATAGCGAGGTCATCAGTCCCATTGAATTAGGGGAAGTCGGCTGTGCCCTTTCAAAGGAACTGTCCCGGCATTTTCCTAAAACGATTCAGGCAAATCACAGAAAACCAACATCAGGATGGCCGGATGCATCGTCCTCCCGAATGCGAGTCCAGTGTGCTAACCACTGCGCTATCTCGCTCGGTAACATTTTCGGTCTGACAAGAATCCACTTGCTCCGACACGACAGTGCACGCCGTCTCATAACCCGGGAACCCATCGCCAAATTATACTGGACAGCACTGCTTCATCCACGCTACAGACGGAACTCGGCGGCCTCGTTCTCCCACATGTTTAGGGCACTTTAAGGATTCTCTAGTGGGGCACTCTTTGAAAATAACGAGAGCCTAATCCATGCAGTGAAAACATGCCTACGATAACACGATAGGAACTTTTACCAACAGGAAATACATGCTCTTCCACAACCCTGGTGTAGGGCCACAGAAAGCGATGCAAACTATGTAGAAAAATAATACACGTACAGGGGATGTTGATATTGTCGCCAATAACTCTTAACTATAAATATGTTTCGAGAAAAGATTGAGGTGCATTATTTATTGAACAATACTCGCGCACTAAAACAAAATATCCATTCGCTTGAGTACTGCTATTTGGCATTCACGCATAATTACCTATCGCAACTGTAGCAAAAGCGAGACACAACTCCTTTCAAATTTGAGCCTGGTGTCGTAACACCTACGCCAACTCGTTAGAGACATCCTTTGCATTACTGAATTCGTGGGCGAGGCGTGAGAGAAGGAGAAGGAAGCTACCAAAGTAGCGAAAGAGGACAGATGTCTTAATTGGGAAGATATCGCTGACACAAATTCGGCGGAAGAGTTACCTTCTTGCAACTCGCGCAGTTTCTGCAGACTTGCCAAGCGACATGAATACACCACATACCCTAAATTTAGCTATTGGTGTCTCTCGTAGTAAAGGGGCAATATAAATGAGTTATTTCATGATGCAGTATATTCCCAACTACTACACATACACAAACAATTGTAAGTTAAAAAAGGCGCTCGAATACCTCTGACTTCTTTTGTGGTGTAATATCTCAGGAGTCTCTGAGATCACATAATTAATTTACAATAGCTCAATAGTACAGGTCAGCACACAGACCAGTCGAAGAAATATGTGAAAAATCACACCTGTAGAAGTTCGCCAGCAGGTCGTACAAGTTTAGGGGACCAGCATACTCACTCGCTCTCTATTAACAATTCTTTCGTGCCGAAGAAATCACATTTCATAGCCAGACCAATAGCCAAAATTTATGAGCGTGGAAGATGACTATTCCGATTTAATCTGCATTAACTCTACCTTGCACCAAAAAAGCTGTGAGTTTATTTATGTGCTGTGAGATTCAAAGTAACGTTTGGGTAGAGTGTTAAAAATACGATATCCATATGAGATTTGTAGCAGCATGCTGGAATTCAATAGACACGGTACCAAAAAGTATTAGCATGACAATTATTGGAATAGTAACAATGAAGTTTGCGAGTAGGAGGGCTAGGGACATTAAGGGGCTGTTGAAACTCTATAGTTCGGCAACAGAGGCAAGCTAAATATACCTCTCTCTCAAACACACACACATACACAAACGCACACGATCCAATCAAAGCTCAATGGCAGAACGGCAGAATGATTCGTTCGACCATTCGCTTCCTACTGAGGTGTTGTAATTACGTCAACGTAGGCAGAACATTTAACTTATAGATATTTTGACAAGATCATCAGTCATAAGATGCGAATTACACAGAGAAAAGGAAGGAAGACTGGAGTTTGTCCCGTCGACAACTACGTCATTAGCTTGGATATTTTTTAAACATGGGGAATAAAACTGGTCATGCGTCCGCCAAGGAACCGTCCTGGCATTTGCTGGAGCGATTTAGGAAAATCGCGAAAAACTTAAATCTGGATGTCGGAAGCAGATTTGAACCAACGTCCTCACGAATGCGAGTCCCGATATGCTAAACACTGTGCCATCTCGCTCGGTAATCAAACGAACGGTAATTATATTTATAACATACTTCAAAATTTGTGAAATTACACCACCTGGAAGGAATGATTGCACAGAAATGCAAAGTGACTTGTACACAATTGTCACTTAGGAATGCGATATGTACGGTGATTCGGCTGTCCCGCAATATTATAGCTAGCCTTCAGACACCACCCTTGAGATTTTCATATTCTCTCGCTGGCTGTGCGGAAGCTTAGTCCTACAGAAGAAATAAACAGGAAATTTGATGTGTCTAAATTTTGTACTGGGATACGTTTCCGCTGGAGGCCACGGTTTTCGAATTATTAAACAAAAAAAGTACAAAGGAGCCTTCAAACACGCCTCTACCCCCACATTCATCCCTCACCAGTCAGGATTTCTAGCATGTTGTTCGTCGAAAACGACTTTTGTAAACGTTACACTAAAACAAATTACTTTGAGAGTTCGATCTAAATTTAACCCTTACATGGACAGTAGATTCGTAGCTCGAAGATTCGACGAATGCAACGGTGTAATTGTTTACTTTATGCTGTTAAAATTCACAAAACTGTTACGTACATTTTACACAAACATCTGTTTTACAATTTGTAAGTGCTCGACTACGCCGGCGGAGTAATCAGATCTGTCAATGACGACTATAAATGTCGAATGTGGAAAATAATTTGTGTAGTCGCAAATTTTTGTACAGTACTAGGAGGAACTGCCTGAGCAACATACACTACTGGCCATTAAAATTGCTACACCACGAAGATGACGTGTTACAGACGCCAAATTTAACCGACAGGAAGAAGATGCTGCCATATGCAAATGATTAACTTTTCAGAGCATTCACACAAGGTTGGCGCCGGTGGCGACACCTACAACGTGCTGACATGAGGAAAGTATTGTAACGTCTCTTAGTAAAAGACATATTATGTAATAAAGAGAAAGCATTATGTGTCATGTTTTGTTCTTGTATTGAATTATTACTGGTTTTTTTTTATTTAGATAATATCTGTGTCGGCCAGTACTGAAACCGCCACAGACGATTCTTATTAAATATCAAACAAAGATGAGAATATGTGACTAGTATAAATAGTACAGATAGAAAATTAATTTCTCTGTCGTCTTCTTGGAGTTACGTGAGTAGAAAGAGCCTGTGACGTTATATTGTACGCTTGCGTAGCATTCTTTTGTCAAGATTGTGAGAGGGACGCCATTAGACATACCCTTGGAAAGGTGTGTAATAACTTGATTTGTTTAAATGTTTTGAATAGAGTTAGTGAAACCTTGCATTATGATTTGTAATAAGCTTGCCTGGTATTTTATCCCATCCCTTTAAGACATTTTCAGTTATTTAAATATTATTCGTGGTGCAGAGCTGCGATACAAACGAACGAGCCGCTGCCGCGGCGCATTCAATCTGCATTAAATGAAATCAATCATACCGCAAAGAAGCGGGCAGGTAATAGTGAACTAAAATTATTTCTTTCAGCTTTCGAAATTGCAGAGCAGAACAGCAGATTTTACGATGTGTTTTACAGGTTGACGCGGGCTGCTGATAATATATTATTAACAGTGCAAAAAGATAATTTACCTTCATAACATAAAAGGAATCTTGCTGTGCGTAGTTCTGGCCTGGCCAACCTTATAGTAAAAACATCTTTTTCTATGACAATAGTTTCATGTTCTCGTGTTAGTCTTGGTACTTATTGGTGTTTTATTGTTAACAAAAATCCACTGCAAAATTTTGATGTTGAACAATCACTGCCTACTGTAACATCAGTATTGATAACGAAGTAATTTCATTAACTTTTTCAATAACTATAAAGTAAGGAAGATATATTGAGCTTTATGGCGAGTTACAGTAACGAAAACATGTTCCTTTAATAGAAAGCCAGATCCAGAATAATAAGAACATAATATATTTTGTTTTGTTGAAAATTAATGATCCAAAGAAATTCATAGCACAGCATCACTAAAAGGTATTTAGGGGCTCTTTTCGTAGCAACATATTTTATCTCATATATTAGTTGTTACGCGAGTAATAGTAAAACAAAGCAAATAGTAAAGAGCCACCGAAAGTTTCCAACCGGTTTCTCATACACAAACAGCAGCTGACCGGCGTTGCCTGGTGAAACATTGTTGTGATGCCTCGTGTAAGGAGGAGAAATGCGTACCATTAAGTTTCCGACTTTGATAAAGGTCGGGTTGTAGCCTATCGCGATTGCGGTTTATCGTATCGCGAGATTGCTGCTCGCGTTGGTCGAGATCCAATGAAATATGGAATCGGTGGGTTCAGGAGGGTAATACGGAACGCCGTGCTGGATCCCAACGGCCTCGTATCACTAGCAGTCGAGATGATAGGCATCTTATCCGCATGGCTGTAACGGATCGTGCAGCCACGTCTCGATCCCGGAGTCAACAGATGGGGATGTTTGCAAGACAACAACCATCTGCACGAACAGTTCGATGACGTTTGCAGCAGCATGGACTATCAGCTCGGAGACCATGGCTGCAGTTACCCTTGACGCTGCATGGTTCAAATGGCACTGAGCACTATGGGACTTAACATCTGTGGTCATCAGTCCCCTAGAACTTAGAACTACTTAAACCTAACTAACCTAAGGACATCACACACATCCATGCCCGAGACAGGATTCGAACCTGCGACCGTAGCAGTCGCGCGGCTCCGGACTGAGCGCCTAGAACCGCTAGACCACCGCGGCCGGCGACGCTGCATCACGACTGCGACGGTGTACTTAACGACGAACCTGGGTGCACGAATGGCAAAACGTCATTTTTTCGGATGAATCCAGGTTCTGTTTACAGCATCGTGAAGGTCGCATCCGTGTTTGGCGACATCGCGGTGAACGCACACTGGAAGCGTGTATTCGTCATCGCCATACTGGCATATCACCCGGCTTGATGGTATGGGGTGCCATTGGTTAGACGTCTCGGTCACCTCTTGTTCGCATTGACGGCACTTTGAACAGTGGACGTTACATTTCAGATGTGTTACGACCCGTGGCTCTACCCTTCATTCTATCCCTGCGAAACCCTACATTTCAGCAGGATAATGCACGACCGCATGTTGCAGGTCCTGTACAGGCCTTTCTGGATACAGAAAATGCTCGACTGCTGCCCTGGCCAGCACATTCTCCAGATCTCTCACCAACTGAAAACGTCTGGTCAATGATGACTGAGCAACTGGCTCGTCACAATACGCCAGTCACTACTCTTGATGAACTGTGGTATCGTGTTGAAGCTGCATGGGCAGCTGTACCTGTACACGCCATCCAAGCTCTGTTTGACTCGATACCCACGCGTATCAAGGCCGTTATTACGGCCAGAAGTGGTTGTTCTGGGTACTGATATCTCAGGATCTATGCACCCAAACTGCGTGAAAATGTAATCACATGGCAGATCTAGTATAGTATATTTTTCCAATGAATAGCCGTTTATTATCTGCATTTCTTCTTGGTGTAGTAATTTTAATGGCCAGTAGTGTGTTAGAAATCCCGACCGATGGAGGTTTAGTGTGGGAATGGGGTTGTGTCTGAAGGTCACTTTTGGAAGTTTTCTTTGAATAACTAGAAAATTATGGCCCCTATCGAAAACATAGCCCAGTACAAAATTTAAATATGTTAAATTTCATACAAAAGGCACTGTTCATTTATTTTTTAGGATACACAGTCAGCACTTAGCGAGCGAGAGAATATGAAAATCTTCGCGCGATATTTTTGAAGGCCAGATACAACATTGCTGGTTACATAAAACGACATCGGTACAGGCATCTGAATCACCCTGTAGTGCCAACAAAAAAGAGAAAGAACTCGGTAACAGCCGATTAACAGTTATTTAGTTTCATAAACGAAGGAGAGACCGCAAAGAGTAAACGAGTTTTGCTGTTTGGGCAATAAGGTACGGGCTATGAGGATATAAAATACACATTGGGGTGACGGTACCGGTTGATATGATGCA
The DNA here is from genome assembly GCF_021461385.2 of Schistocerca piceifrons. Taxonomy (NCBI): domain Eukaryota; kingdom Metazoa; phylum Arthropoda; class Insecta; order Orthoptera; family Acrididae; genus Schistocerca; species Schistocerca piceifrons. The sequence continues at coordinate 423,055,229 of NC_060142.1, read as the reverse complement.
TCAACGAATATTACTGGAGGAAAGCGTTTGCATGGAGGGTAGCATCAAAACAGCCTCCGCACTGAACACAACGACAACAGACAGGCTAGTATTTAACATTTAAATCTGGAACAACAGCAACTTCATTTCTGTACTATTTACGAAATGACATCCAGACTGACGATTCCTTTCTTTATACTCTTAAGTGTGATGTTTCCCGGCGAAGTTCTGCCAACCCAGCAGCTCCGTTGTCCTTCTGGCCGTTTTGTCTCATAACGTTTTGCCTTCAGCGTCCCCTGACGGCACAGTACGCAGCCGTGACCGACAGACTAGGACGGTAGGGCGATCGGGCCCTATCTGGCGACAACATCGGCAGCCCCGCATCCCCTCTGCGGCGCAATATGCGCACTTGGACGCCGCAGATTATCGCAACGACATCCCCGGCACAAACGATCAGCCCACTATTCTATTGGTAATGGTAGCGGGCCATTAGGGGGCGGCAGGAAGCGCCGGCAAGAAGTCTGCAGGGGTGGGGGACATTAGCAGATAATGTTTCAGATACACAACACGCGATACGGCCAGGGTGGCCCTCCCTCCGTTGCCGCCCGGCTTATTTGCGTCCATCTGTGCAGGATAAAGAGGGACGCCCTCTGGCCGCCAGCTGTTTGCCGAGGCCGCCAGTGCCCTCGCTGCCAGCCTACTACCTGTGACTCAACGTGCAGGCGCCATCTCAGCGGCGGGTGCGACGTGCGCGTAGTCTCACTAAGACGTACCTTTTTTCTAATGCCGAATTAGAACAACTGACGTGTCTAAAGCCATATACTTACGAAAAAGTCGCGCATTAAGACCGAAAGTATGTACGAACCGCTGCCTCTTTCCTATATTTGGGCAGAGCGAGCTGGCGCAGTGGTTAGCACACTGGACTCTCATTTGGGAGGACGACGGTTCAAACCCGCGTCCGAGCGTCGTAATTTAGGTTTTCCGTGATCTCCCTAAATCGCTTCAGGCAAATGCCTTTGAAAGGGCAAGGCCATTTTTCTTCCCCATCTGTCCCTAATCCGACGGGAGCGATGACCTCGCTATTTCGTCCCCTTCCCAGAAAGAAGGAAGCAACCAACCAACCAACCAACCTACATTTGAGTTGCTTCAGCACGCTTCACGCTAACATCTAACAATGTGAGGCCGCGGGACGGGTCTAACCGACTTGGCTTAACTGTGTGTGTAGAAGCAACTACACTCATCAGCCATAACATTATAATCACCGACCTACTGTCGATATAAACCTATCCAGGTCACAGCAGTATCACCTGGCGAGGAATAACTGTTAGTCAGACATATACACGCCGCCCGCTGTGGCCGAGAAGCACGGATGTGTGTGATGTCCTTAGGTTAGTTAGGTTTAAGTACTTCTAACTTCTAGGGGACTGATGACATCAGATGTTAAGTCCCATAGTGCTCAGAGCCATTAAAAATAATTAAAAATATTTCCTGTTTTAGTTCGTCAAGTGTATCAGTATAGTGATTGCAGAAAGTTTAGAGACACATCTAAATTTCGTTCAATCCCCACGTGTCACCTAAGAAACAATATTTCAGTCAATGTTTTACATGATGTTGATAGAGATCTGAATTACAAGTTTATATTTAAAATTTCACTGTTGTAGTTCTAATACTTTTGGAGATTGAACGTTTTGTAGACACAGCTAAAAAAAAATCATGTTTTCCCGACTACATTTTCTCTTTTTCTAAAACCGCTAGTTCTACTGCTATTAAAAGTTAAATGCTGCTTCGTTACACCATAGCACAATAATAATAATACAACATAGGAAAAAAAAATCTTACTGATTGGGTTACGTCTTAAACAAGATTATTTTGAAATTACACTGTAGGAAATACTGTAACTAGCCACAAGTTTTCTGGAAATGATTTCACACTGAGGACCTAAAGAAACTGGAACACCTGTCTAATATCGTGTAGGGCCACCGCGGGCACGGAAGACTGCCGCAATACGACTTGGCACGGACTCGACTAATGTCTAAAGTAGTGCTGGAGGGAACTGACACCATGAATCCTGCAAGGTTGTCCATAAATCCCTCACAATACGAAGGGTGGAGATCTCTTGTGAACAGCACGTTGCAAGGCATCCCAGATATGCTTCATAATGTTCATATCTAGGGAGTTAGTGGCCAGCGGAAGTGTTTAAGCTCAGAAGAGTGTTCCTGGAGGCACTATGTAGCAATTCTGGACGTGTGGGTTGCCGCATTGTCCGGCTGGAAACTGCCCAGGTTCGTCGGAATGCACAGTGGACATGACTGGATGCAGGTGATCATCTACATCTACATCTACATCTACATCTACATCTATACTCCGCGAGCCACCTTACGGTGTGTGGCGGAGGGTACTTATTGTACCACTATCTGATCCCCCCTTCCCTGTTCCATTCACGAATTGTGCGTGGGAAGAACGACTGCTTGTAAGTCTCCGTATTTGCTCTAATTTCTCGGATCTTTTCGTTGTGATCATTACGCGAGATATATGTGGGCGGTAGTAATATGTTGCCCATCTCTTCCCGGAATGTGCTCTCTCGTAATTTCGATAATAAACCTCTCCGTATTGCGTAACGCCTTTCTTGAAGTGTCCGCCACTGGAGCTTGTTCAGCATCTCCGTAACGCTCTCGCGCTGACTAAATGTCCCCATGACGAATCGCGCTGCTTTTCGCTGGATCATGTCTATCTCTTCTATTAATCCAACCTGGTAAGGGTCCCATACTGATGAGCAATACTCAAGAATCGGACGAACAAGCGTTTTGTAAGCTACTTCTTTCGTCGATGAGTCACATTTTCTTAGAATTCTTCCTATGAATCTCAACCTGGCGCCTACTTTTCCCACTATTCGTTTTATGTGATCATTCCACTTCAGATCGCTCCGGATAGTAACTCCTAAGTATTTTACGGTCGTTACCGCTTCCAATGATTTACCACCTATGGCATAATCGTACTGGAATGGATTTCTGCCCCTATGTATGCGCATTATATTAGATTTATCTACGTTTAGAGAAAGCTGCCAGCTGTCGCACCATGCATTAATCCTCTGCAGGTCTTCCTGGAGTACGTACGAGTCTTCTGATGTTGCTACTTTCTTGTAGACAACCGTGTCATCTGCAAATAGCCTCACGGAGCTACCGATGTTGTCAACTAAGTCATTTATGTATATTGTAAACAATAAAGGTCCTATCACGCTTCCTTGCGGTACTCCCGAAATTACCTCTACATCTGCAGATTTTGAACCGTTAAGAATGACATGTTGTGTTCTTTCTTCTAGGAAATCCTGAATCCAATCACAAACCTGGTCCGATATTCCGTAAGCTCGTATTTTTTTCACTAAACGTAAGTCCAGGAATACGGCATCAATCTGCTCGCCAGTGTCTACGGCACTGTGAATTTCTTGGGCAAATAGGGCGAGCTGAGTTTCACATGATCTCTGTTTGCGGAATCCATGTTGGTTATGATGAAGGAGATTTGTATTATCTAAGAACGTCATAATACGAGAACACAAAACATGTTCCATTATTCTACAACAGATTGACGTAAGCGAAATAGGCCTATAATTATTCGCATCTGATTTATGACCCTTCTTGAAAATGGGAACGACCTGCGCTTTCTTCCAGTCGCTAGGTACTTTACGTTCTTCCAGCGATCTACGATAAATTGCTGATAGAAAGAGGGCAAGTTCTTTAGCATAATCACTGTAGAATCTTAAGGGTATCTCGTCTGGTCCGGATGCTTTTCCGCTACTAAGTGATAGCAGTTGTTTTTCAATTCCGATATCGTTTATTTCAATATTTTCCATTTTGGCGTCCGTGCGACGGCTGAAGTCAGGGACCGTGTTACGATTTTCCGCAGTGAAACAGTTTCGGAACACTAAATTCAGTATTTCTGCCTTTCTTCGGTCGTCCTCTGTTTCGGTGCCATCGTGGTCAACGAGTGACTGAATAGGGGATTTAGATCCGCTTACCGATTTTACATATGACCAAAACTTTTTAGGGTTCTTGTTTAGATTGTTTGCCAATGTTTTATGTTCGAATTCGTTGAATGCTTCTCTCATTGCTCTCTTTACGCTCTTTTTCGCTTCGTTCAGCTTTTCCTTATCAGCTATGATTCGACTACTCTTAAACCTATGATGAAGCTTTCTTTGTTTCCGTAGTACCTTTCGTACATGATTGTTATACCACGGTGGATCTTTCCCCTCGCTTTGGACCTTAGTCGGTACGAACTTATCTAAGGCGTACTGGACGATGTTTCTGAATTTTTTCCATTTTTGTTCCACATCCTCTTCCTCAGAAATGAACGTTTGATGGTGGTCACTCAGATATTCTGCGATTTGTGCCCTATCACTCTTGTTAAGCAAATATATTTTCCTTCCTTTCTTGGAATTTCTTATTACACTTGTAGTCATTGATGCAACCACTGACTTATGATCACTGATACCCTCTTCTACATTCACGGAGTCGAAAAGTTCCGGTCTATTTGTTGCTATGAGGTCTAAAACGTTAGCTTCACGAGTTGGTTCTCTAACTATCTGCTCGAAGTAATTCTCGGACAAGGCAGTCAGGATAATGTCACAAGAGTCTCTGTCCCTGGCTCCAGTTCTGATTGTGTGACTATCCCATTCTATACCTGGTAGATTGAAGTCTCCCCCTATTACAATAGTATGATCACGAAACTTCTTCACGACGTTCTGCAGGTTCTCTCTGAGGCGCTCAACTACTACGGTTGCTGATGCAGGTGGTCTATAGAAGCATCCGACTATCATATCTGACCCACCTTTGATACTTAACTTAACCCAGATTATTTCACATTCGCATTCGCTAATAACTTCACTGGATATTATTGAATTCTTTACTGCTATAAATACTCCTCCACCATTGGCGTTTATCCTATCCTTGCGGTATATATTCCATTCTGTGTCTAGGATTTCGTTACTGTTCACTTCCGGTTTTAACCAACTTTCCGTTCCTAATACTATATGCGCACTATTTCCTTCAATAAGAGATACTAATTCAGGAACCTTGCCCTGGATACTCCTGCAGTTTACCAATATTACGTTAACTTTTCCTGTTTTTGGTCTCTGAGGACGGACGTTCTTTATCAACGATGATAATGTCCTCTCTGGTAAGCCGTCAGGTATTTTATCGTTTCGCCCAAGGGGGGGTCCCTCTAACCTAAAAAAAAACCCGTGTGCACGCCACACGTACTCTGCTACCCTAGTAGCTGCTTCCGGTGTGTAGTGCACGCCTGACCTGTCTAGGGGGGCCCTACAGTTCTCCACCCAATAACGGAGGTCGATGAATTTGCAACCATTATAGTCGCAGAGTCGTCTGAGCCTCTGGTTTAGACCCTCCACACGGCTCCAAACCAGAGGACCGCGATCGACTCTGGGCACTATGCTGCAGATATTAAGCTCAGCTTGCACTCCGCGTGCGATGCTGGTTGTCTTCACCAAATCAGCCAGCCGCCGGAAGGAACCAAGGATGGCCTCAGAACCCAAGCGGCAGGCGTCATTCGTTCCGACATGTGCTACTATCTGCAGCCGGTCACACCCAGTGCGTTCAATAGCTGCCGGAAGGGCCTCCTCCACATTACGGACGAGACCCCCCGGCAAGCACACCGAGTGCACACTGGCATTCTTCCCCGACCTACCCGCTATTTTCCTGAGGGGCTCCATAACCCGCCTAACGTTGGAGCTCCCTATAACTAATAGGCCCGCCCTCTGTGACTGTCGGGACCTTGCCGGAGAATCGGCCACTGGCCCAACAGGCGAGGCATCCTGTGGTGGCTCGGAAACGATGTCATCACCACTAGGAAGCACCCCGTACCTGTTGGAAAGGGGTAAGGCAGCTGCCACGCGGCCAGATCCCACCTTCGCCTTTCGGCCAGGCACGCGCGAGCCCACCACTGTCCGCCATTCACCCTGGAGTGATGGCTGACCGGTAAGATGCTCACTGCCGGAAGACGCAGCGACATCAGGGGTTCCATGTGATTCCAAGGCCACCGAAGTAGGCATAGGTCTCACCACAGTTGCCCCAACGCCACTACGAGCCGACGCCTGCGCCTCGAGCTCGATGAGCCTAACAGACAAAGCCTCCACCTGCCCCCGAAGAGTGGCCAATTCTCCTTGCGTCCGCTCACAACAACCACAGTCCCTACACATGACTATGTTTACCCTACTCTATACGGTGACAAATTCCCAAGATAATCTTCTGATGAGCTACTCTGATAATCAAGAAACACTCACTGAAATACGAGACGCGAAAACTACGCTAGGTTTTCCCAGAAAAACTATTTAAAAGCTAAGCGCAGCAAATAAGTACAAAAACGCTTTATACAAACAGTACTCGCTGCTGCTGGTGCTCTCGCTCTGGCTGTCACAAGACAACTGCTGATTCAAGTGACTAGTGGCTAACGGCCGCGAAACAAACAAAAGACGGTTTTAGGGCGCTTTCTGTTCTAAACGATCAAGAAAACACTAAGAAATCTAACACGAAAACTACGTAAAGTTTTATCAAGAACTGTTAGTTACTATGCAGAGCAGATAAACAGAAATAGAATCCCTTCCTTAGTGGAAGGTCGTAAACAAAATGCAAAATAAACGCTTTATACAAACACGATGCTTACGTACGTGTCATCCATCAGAGTCGTATCTAGACCTTACAGTCTCCACCAGCTTGAACAGTCCCCTGCTGACATGCAGGGTGCATGGATTCATGAGGTTGTCTCCATAATCGTACGCGTCCATCCGCTCGATAAGACTTGAAACGAGACTCATCCAACCACTCAATATGTTTCAAGTTTATACAGTCCAATGTCAGTGTTGACGGGCTCAGGCGAGGGGTAAAGCTTTGTGTCGTGCAATCATCAAGGGTACACGAGTGGGCCTTTGGCTCCGAAAGCCCACATCGATGATGTTTCGTTGAATGGTTCGCACGCTGACACTTGTTGATAGCCTGGCATTGAAACCTACAGCAATTTGTGGAAGGGTTGCTCTTCTGTCACGTCGAACGCTTCTCTTCAGTCGTCGTTGGTCCCGTTCGTGGGGGATCTTTTTTCCGGCCGCAGCGATGTCGGAGATTTCATGTGTTACCGGATTCCTGATATTCACGGTATATTCGTGAAATGGTCATAGCAGTAGCCGATCTGACAACTGCACCAGACACTTGTCTTATATAGGCGTTGCCGACCGCAGCGCCGTGTCCTACCTCTTCACATATCTCTGTATTTGAATATGCATGCCGGTACTAGTTTCTTTGGCGTTTCGGTGTATTATACCATTATTAATTTCGGGCCTGAGCCTCTTGCCAGGTACAGGACGGCTTTTCCGGATAACATAATGTAAGAGAAGTTAACGCTACCAACTGACGATGGTCTCAAGCCCGAAACTGGTAACGGCATAACAAAATCATTTCAAGAAAACTTGTGGTTGGTTGCACTATTCCCTGCAGTGTAATTTAAGAAAAGAGCTGCCTTGTTCTCCAACCAAAATGGATAAAACAATAAAAATATTTTTTCTCCTGTGATTTCAGTGGCAAAATTGGACAGTTTAGTTCCACGATTACTACCGATTGTCAACACTTACAGGCATAATGACCACGCATTTGTTTTTTCCGTGTCTTGTTTGAACTGGAACGGCAATCAAAATGGGTCTAATTGTTATCAATTGGGAGTTATAGCAGAACAAAACTGATTGATTATGCCACTGAATTATAGAGGAAAAATTTTGTTTCAGAGGCGTCGAAATGAGTAGTTAAAAATGTATGATTTCTATGTTACAATAAAAAGGCAGTAAAAATTTCATTGGTGTATGAGTAGCGGTTTTCTAGTCAGAAAATGACGAATTTTTCAGTGTTAGTATTTGTATGATTTCTTTCCTGCAATAAAATAGCAGTTAAAATTTCATAGCTGTAGGTGTAGCAGTATTAGAGAAAAGAGACACTTTAGTCAGAAAAACAGGATTTTTAGCTCTATTTACAAAACGGTAAAACATTCCATTATTGGAGCTACAGAAACGAAATTTAAACTGAAAACCCGTAATTAAGGTGTCTAATAACATCAAGTAAAACACTGACTGAAATGCCGTTACTTTAGAGACACGTGCGGATTCAACGAAATTTAGGCCTGTCCCTAAATTTCCTACAAGCGTTTTAACAGCCAAAGTTTTGTATGGAACGCAAAATTGTATGCTTAAAATCAAAGAATTTACTTATTATCTTCGGTGTTGAACTGTACCAAGGAAAACCTAGTGATCATTCAGAAACCATTTCTCTGGTTTCACTGAGACATTTGGTCCTGTTCCAAGCATTCTCTCTTTAAATGTCATGAATTATAGACTTATTAAAAATAAAAGCTTACTAGTTAAATTATCTTTTTTTCTGATTTTTTGCAGCAGGACAACCTTCCCATCTCCAGTATTTCCCTTCCGAATCTCTACAGAATGCGGCAGCAGAATTGTGGAAGTTGTACTGTCCGCATTTGTCATCAAACTCTCTCTCATTTATTTCCAGTCCCTTGAATAGAAAAGCTTTTGGAACAAGCAAAGGAATTTTCGACCAAATGGCTGTTTTCCAACCGTGACGGTGCTGGAACAAAGCGCCCTTGTACTTATGATGCTTTAAATCTAAAGACACTGATGATGACAGACTAATTCAAAGAGCATTACCTTCTGTGAGTGTCTCATTGCAGTTTTCTTTGCGAAGACATCAAGCGACAATACTAGGTAGAACACATTCAGTCGCACGGCTTCCGTCGCAGCGCGTCGCAGCCCAAACTCAATCTGCGCATGCGCCAGGAGGCAGCACCTTTCGTCCCAGGGTTTCCTGTCGCTTTCGCACGTTGGACAACGCACCTTAAGCGGCGAGCTTCCCCACCTTTTATTCGATATCGAACGTACCTTCAAGAGCTACAATAGTTTCCTATACCTTTACCCTCATCATAAGGTTAGGTTAGGTTAGCTCATTTAAAAAACTATCCATGATGAAGTCAGTCAAAACATAATGGAAGGAAACATTTCAGTATTCGGCAGAAATTTCTCAGAAAAGCAACGAGAAGTCAAAATGTTCAAATCGGCATTTGCGTTAAGGCTTCTACAATCTAGATTTTTGTATCTGCCCTGCGTACAGAAATCTTCATTCGGATTCTAGACACAAATCGACACTCCAGTAAAGGCTTGGAAAACTTCTGTCTACTGGGTCTTTGTCAGTTTATCTACTCCGTGAGTCGCAGGCAGAAGGTCATAATATCGAACGTTAGCACATTAAATATCTACACGACCAACTAGGCAGCTTGAGGTAACCTTACATTAATTAGCAACACTAGCACTTCCTGGAAATGTATAACGAGAAACGTGACGATTACTACACGCAACACATTGACAATTCTGAGCTGCAGGTACTTTCGACAGACGGCAACATTAAATCAAGTAGCTACTTATTTCTTGAACCTAAACGTGTAAAATCTTTTGGCCTTGTTAGGTGTGAAAATGTAGCGGTAATTGAGCCGCTGTAGCTGGAAGAGTTTTCTTTCTTTGCAGGTATTAGCACTTTCGCTACGTGGAGGGGACTAAGATGAGTGTTTGTTTTTGTCTAATGTAACTGATGACAGGAGTAAGACGAGAGTGATACGTGCCAGCATGTTTTCTTTTCTTTTTTTTCCGCGATTAATATCAAGGAAGCACGACACTTCGATGTCCCTATTCGAGGGGTGGCCCAAAATTCAATGTATTCTCATGCCACATTACATTACACAATGTTTGTATTTTAATCGAGTACACTGTCGCACAATCTGGTTATTATGATCTTCTCATAACCACCTGTTCAACCCTGACCGACCATATTCCGACGACATGTATTCCTCTCACAAACAGCGTGCGCTACAAACTTCGGCTGCGGAGACGGAAAGAGTTTGAAACTGCTAATCACTCTGATGTTGCGATACTGGAAACTGCAACAGGTGGCAGTTGCTAAACAACCACTGGCTCCTGTATGTTAACAGGTCTGGTCAGAAGACCCACCTCCCGGGGGAAGGTACACACTTACGGTGAAACGTACGTGATCGCTCACTCCGCCAGCGTGTATTTCACTTGCAAATGCCAATTCTGGACCTAGATGGCAGCTGGTGGCAACTCGTGGGGTTCGCCTGCAGAGGTGACGCCACAGGTAGCAGGAGTCAGTGGTCACCAAACACTACACCCTACACAAGGAATTTTGAATTGATGATTTCAACTAAAATCGCTAGCTGGTGGAGGAAACTATAATAATCATATCGTCGTAATTATGCGTAGAATAAAACTGACACACTAAATTTTAAGTTTTTGGAAGAGACACTCAAAATCGATAGGAGGTATCGAAGCGTTATTGTAAATTGTTAAACGGCGTTTAAAATAGTCACACACAACAACAACAAAATTCTGAACATAAAATGGTATTATCCTTCTATGAAGAAGATATTGACTGTCAGCTAAACTAAGCTTCTGAAGATGACAAATTAATTTGTCGAAACTGGTAAAGCATAATAAAATTTATTTGCAACTGATGACTGAAATTTATCCTCAAAAAAGTGACAACTGTAAATAAAACATAAATAAATGAAATTGTTACAAAACTGACAATTCCTTCATGTCTCGAAATGTGTCCTATCAACCGATCCTTTCTTTTAACAATTTGTGCCACAAATCTCTTTTCTATCCAAATCGATTCAGTACCTCATTACTCGCAATCGCAGCATACCCTAGGTTGTAAGAGTCCCCTAGGTGGTTATAAACTAATAACAACACTGGCGCCAGGGATAGTCCAAGTGATTTCTTGGCATGCATCATATCACCACCCAAAAAGTTGATATGACAAAGCAGAGCATCATCTGTACAGAAAATTTGGTCTCAGAGTTAAAATGTGCCAATCAACTTACAATCATGACTTCCTTTTCTGTGTTTTAAACTTCTGTACATGTCTTGTTGAAGAAAAAGTGTTTCGCGTGTGATGTGATGCTAGCCCATGCGCTAAATAAACGTATATTCGATGTTAACAAATTCCTTTTTTTCAGCAAAGCTTTCCTTCCTATAGCCATTCTGTGCTTTATATCCTCTCTACTTCGGTCGTCACCACTTATTTTACTGCTTAAATAGGAAAACTCATCTGCTGCTTTCAGTTTCTCATTTCCTAGTCTAAATCTTTCAGAATTACATCATTTAACTCGACAACATTCCATTACCCTTGCTTTACTTTTGTTGATATTCACCTTGTAACATCTTTTCAGAACACTACACATTCCGTTCAATTGCTCTTCCAAGTCCTTTGCCGTCTCTGACAGAAACCTTATAGTTTTTATTTCTTCCTCCTGAACTTTAACTCGTTTCAAAGTTCTACTGGTTTCATTTCCTGTTTGTTACATGTAAAGATTAAATAACAATGTAGATAGGCTACAACACTGTCTCGCTCGCTTCTCAATTACTGCTTCAATTTCATGCCCGACTCCTATAACTGCAGTCTAGTTCCTTTAAAAATCATAAATGGCCTTTCCATACCCGTATTTTATTCCTGCTACCTTCAAACTTTCAAAGCGTGTATTCCACTCAACATGGTCGAAAGCTTTCTCTCAATATATAAATGCTATAAACCTAAGTTTGGCTTTCTTCAATCTGCCTTCTAAGCTAACAAGGGGAGGCCGCCAATTGTGAAATTCAGATTCGATTCATACTGCGCATAATAAAAGCTCATGGCCAGAGGTGTAATGTGGCAAAGCACCAAGATGCACTTCTCAGCCGTTGTCGAGAAAATCGACAGTTAAAAGAAACCGTTGCGGTGAAATACTCTCTACGATTAATAATTTTTTACAGCGTCGTGGCGCAGCGGTAAGCGCTCGGGTTCGTAATCCGAAGGTCGCCGGATCGAATCTCGCGCCATGCAATTTTTTTTATTATTAGTTTTTGAAATATATATATATATATATATATATATATATATATATATATATATATATAAACTATTAATGAATTGCTTATGCATGTTGGTGAAGGCGGATCGCTCTCCAATTGTACCGCCTCCATTTTTCCGTTTGTTTTTTTTTTAACAGGGTGTACCAAAGCTCTCCCGTCCGCACTGATTTTCGACGACGTTATAAGTTGCGCTAGGGACCGCATCTAACTTCTTTCGAAGTTAGCAGGCAACTACGCTGTTATGCGGTGCCTCGTTTCGGCCCATTCAACATCTGTCATTCAGGTGTAACGAGCGAGTAACGGAGTTTATATTTCATACCTGCCACAGTAAATTTGTGTTCGTGGGGTATCTATTCTAATTCCAACGTTTGACTTACGCTATACGTATTCGTTTCGGAATATCGTTTCTACGTCTTCCGTTAACTATACGCGGTTAACATTATGAAGACAATTAATAACATTTGTGAAATACAACTTTGTTTGCGGAAAACATAATGATGTTCGAAGTCGCCAGTTTTTCCACGACAACCGACTTTCAACAACTTATTATATGCATAATTGTTGCAACTGATTGCCGGGAATTATATATACACTCCTGGAAATTGAAATAAGAACACAGTGAATTCATTATCCCAGGAAGGGGAAACTTTATTGACACATTCCTGGGGTCAGATACATCACATGATCACACTCACAGAACCACAGGCACATAGACACAGGCAACAGAGCATGCACAATGTCGGCACTAGTACAGTGTATATCCACCTTTCGCAGCAATGCAGGGTGCTATTCTCCCATGGAGACGATTGTAGAGATGCTGGATGTAGTCCTGTGGAACGGCTTGCCATGCCATTTCCACCTGGCGCCTCAGTTGGACCAGCGTTCGTGCTAGACGTGCAGACCGCGTGAGACGACGCTTCATCCAGTCCCAAACATGCTCAATGGGGGACAGATCCGGAGATCTTGCTGGCCAGGGTAGTTGACTTACACCTTCTAGAGCACGTTGGGTGGCACGGGATACATGCGGACGTGCATTGTCCTGTTGGAACAGCAAGTTCCCTTGCCGGTCTAGGAATGGTAGAACGATGGGTTCGATGACGGTTTGGATGTACCGTGCACCATTCAGTGTCCCCTCGACGATCACCAGTGGTGTATGGCCAGTGTAGGAGATCGCTCCCCACACCATGATGCCGGGTGTTGGCCCTGTGTGCCTCGGTCGTATGCAGTCCTGATTGTGGCGCTCACCTGCACGGCGCCAAACACGCATACGACCATCATTGGCACCAAGGCAGAAGCGACTCTCATCGCTGAAGACGACACGTCTCCATTCGTCCCTCCATTCACGCCTGTCGCGACACCACTGGAGGCGGGCTGCACGATGTTGGGGCGTGAGCGGAAGACGGCATAACGGTGTGCGGGACCGTAGCCCAGCTTCATGGAGACGGTTGCGAATGGTCCTCGCCGATACCCTAGGAGCAACAGTGTCCCTAATTTGCTGGGAAGTGGCGGTGCGGTCCCCTACGGCACTGCGTAGGATCCTACGGTCTTGGCGTGCATCCGTGCATCGCTGCGGTCCGGTCCCTGGTCGACGGGCACGTGCACCTTCCGCCGACCACTGGCGACAACATCGATGTACTGTGGAGACCTCACGCCCCACGTGTTGAGCGATTCGGCGGTACGTCCACCCGGCCTCCCTCATGCCCACTATACGCCCTCGCTCAAAGTCCGTCAACTGCACATACGGTTCACGTCCACGCTGTCGCGGCATGCTACCAGTGTTAAAGACTGCGATGGAGCTCCGTATGCCACGGCAAACTGGCTGACACTGACGGCGGCGGTGCACAAATGCTGCACAGCTAGCGCCATTCGACGGCCAACACCGCGGTTCCTGGTGTGTCCGCTGTGCCGTGCGTGTGATCATTGCTTGTACAGCCCTCTCGCAGTGTCCGGAGCAAGTATGGTGAGTCTGACACACCGGTGTCAATGTGTTCTTTTTTCCATTTCCAGGAGTGTATATATATATATATATATATATATATATATATATATATATATATATATATACATATATATATATATATATATTTGAATTACAAAAAACAAATACTAAAAAAAAGGTTGCATGGCGCGAGATTCGATCCGGCGACCATTCGGATTACGAACCCGAGCGCTTACCGCTGCGCCACGACGCTGTAGAAAATTATTAAGCGTAGAGAGTATTTCACCGCAACGGTTTCTTTTAACTGTCGATTTTCTCGACAACGTCTGAGAAGTGCATCTTGGTGCTTTGCCACATTACACCTCTGGCCATGAGCTTTTATTATGCGCAGTATGAATCGAATCTGAATTTCACAATTGGCGGCCTCCCCTTGTAAGACGTAAGTTCACAGTATTGTCTCGCGTGTTCCTAAATTTCTCCGGACTTCAAACTGATCTTCCCCGAGGTCGTCTTCTACAAATTTCTGCTTTCTTCTGTAAATAATTCGTGTCAGTTTTTTTGTAAACACCACTTATTAAACAGATAGGTCGGTAATGTTCAGATCTATCAGCACCCGCCCTCTTTAGAATTGGAATTACTACAGTCTTCTTGCAATCTGAGGGTATTCCGATTGGCTTGTGTATCTTGTACATCACGATAGTTTTGACACGGCTGGCTCTTCCAAAGATGTCAGTAGTTCTATGGCAATACGCCTACTCCAGCGGCCTCCTTTCTTCCAGTGTCCAGTGCCAAACTCTTCTCGCAGCGTCATAGCGCCCACCTCACCTTCATCTACTTCCTCTTCCTTTTCTGTAATTCTGTCTTCAAGTGCATTTCTCTTGTAGAGCCCCTTCATACATTTCTCTGAGATTTCAGCTTTCCTTTCTTTTTTGTACTGGGTCTCCATTCCAGCTCTTCATATTCATACAGTTGTTTCTCTTTTCTGTAAAGGTGTCTGATCTTCCTAGAGGCCATATCTATCTTTCCCCTGGTTACAAGCGTTTCTACAGCATTGCATTTCGTCCACGAGAACCAGAGGGTCATAGACACGGGTTCCCAAGTAGATGCCGTGTTTCTTGACTTCCGCAAGGCGTCTGATACAGTTACCCACAGTCGTTTAATGAACAAAGTAAGAGCATAATGACTATCAGACCAATTGTGTGATTGGATTGACGAGTTCCTAGATAACAGAACGCAGCATGTCATTCTCAATCGACAGAAGTCTTTCGAAGTAAGAATGATTTCAGGTATGCCGCAGGGGAGTTTCGTAGGACCGTTTCTATTCACAATACACATAAATGACTTTGTGGATAACATCGGAAGTTCTCTGAGACTTTTTGCGGATGATGCTGTAGTATATCGAGAAGTTGTAGCAATGGAAAATTGTACTGATATGCAGGAGGATCTGCAACGAATTGACGCATGGTGCAGGAAATGGCAATTGAATCTCAATGTAGACAAGTGTAATGTGCTGCGAATACATAGAAAAAAAGATCCTACAATATAGGTCAGCAACTGGAAGTGGTTAATTCCATAAATTATCTGGGAGTAGGCATTAGGAGAGATTTAAAATCGAATGACCATATAAAATTAATCGTCGGTAAAGCAGATGCCAGACTGAAATTCATTGGAAGAATCCTAAGGAAATGCAATCCGAAAACAATGGAAGTAGGTTACAGTACACTTGTTCGCCCACTGCTTGAATACTGCTCACCGATGTGGGATCCATATCAGATAGGATTGATAGAAGAGACAGAGAAGATCCAACGGAGAGCAGCGCGCTTCGTTATAGGATCATTTAGTAATCGCGAAAGCGTTACGGAGATGGCAGATAAACTCCAGTGGAAGACTCTGCAAGAGAGACGCTCAGTAGCTCGGTACGGTCTTTTGTTGAAGTTTCGAGAACATACCTTCACTGAGGAGTCAAGCAGTATATTGCTTCCGCCTACGTATATCTCGCGAAGAGACCATGAGGATAAAATCAGAGAGGTTACAGCCCACACAAAGGCATACCGACAATCTTTCTTTCCACGAACAATACGAGACTGGAATAGAAAGAAGAACCGATAGAGGTACTCAAAGTACCCTCCGCCACACACCGTCAGGTGGCTTGCGGAGTATTGATGTATATGTAGATGTAGCCATGCTTCATTAGCGGTTTTGCACTTTCTGTCAATCTCATTTTTTAGAAGTCTGCATTTCCTTTCGCCTACTACACCTGCATTTTATGTTTTCTCCTTTCAGAAACTAAATTCACTATTACCTACATTAGCCAAGAATTTCTATTAGACCTAGTCTTTTTAACCTATTCGATCCTCTACTACTCTCTAATGTATTCTTTTCCTCTGTGCCAGTCAATCGTTGCCTAATGCTCCGTTTGAAACGCTCAGCAACTTTTGGTTCTTTCAACTTATCCAGGTCCCATCTCCTTAATTTCTGCCATTTGCCATTTCTTCAGTTTCAGTCTTCAGTGCATAATCAAATGTTATGGTCGAGTCCACATCAGCCTCTGGAAATGTGTTACAGTTTCAGATCTGAATCTCTGCTTTCCCATTATATAAAGGGCGTTCAAAAAGAAACGAGCCGGAGGCATAATTACAGAACACAGTACCTGTATGTTAGCAGTACTGACTCTGGCTGTTGAGACACTGTGACACAAGGCGATGAATGGCTGGCTCATAAAATTCCTGGGGCTGCAATGTTAAGTAGTTCCGCACGTACAGCTGGACATCGTCGTCCGAGATGAATCGTTTGCCCCTCAGAGCCTTTTTAAGGGGACCAAAAATGGAGTAATCACAGGGAGAGAGGTCCGAACTGTATGGAGGATGGTCGAGAACCTCCCACTTGAATTTCTGCATGAGTGTCGTGACTGTGTTGGCCGTATGAGGCTTTGCATTGTCGTGGAGTAGAATGACCCCACAGGTGAGATTGCCTGGTAGTTTTGATTTGATCGATTGGCGAAGGGTGTCAAAGTTTGCGAGTAACGCTGGGCATTCACTGTTGTCCCGTGTTGCAGGAAGTGACTCAGAAGGGAGTCATCTTGGTCAAACGATCTGAGGGGCAAACGATTCACCTCGGAAGACTTCCAGCAATACATGCGGAACTGGTTAACATCGCAGCCCCGGGAATTTTATGAGACAGCCATTCACCGCCTTGTGTCACAGTGGGACAAGTGTCTCAATAGCCAGGGTCAATACTTCTAACATACAGTAACTGGTTTCTGTAATTATGCCTCCGGCTCGTTTCTTTTTGAACGCCCCTTAAATAACAAATCTGAAACCTTCCAAAGTCTCCAGGTCTCCTCCACGTACACAACCTTCTATTTTTGAACCAAATGTTACCAACGATTAAATTACGTTCTGTGTAAAATTCTGCCAGATGAGATACTCTTTCATTCCTTTCTTCCAGTTCCTATTCTCCTACTATTTTTTTCCTTCTCTTACTTTTCCTACTGTCGAAATCCAGTTCCTCGTCACAATTAAATTTTCCTCTAGTTTAACTATCTGAATAATTTGTTTTATCTCTTCATACATTCTTCCTGTCACTTCATCATCTGCGTATCTAGTTGGCATACGAACTTGTACTATTGGCGTGGGTGTTGGTTTCGTGTCTACACTGGCTACGATAATGCGTTCATCGTGCTTACCACACAAGATTACTTGCATCATTATTTTCTAAATTATTATCTGATTATCCTGCTTTACCGGTATCTGACTTTGTTTTTATAACCCTGCAATGAACTCATCAGAAGTCCTGTTCTCCCCGCCATCAAACTTCACTGATTCCCACGATACCTAACTTCAATCATTCTATTTCCTTGGATCCACTGATAACACAATAAAAACAGCACGTAAATACCTAACCATGCCATATTTGGGTGCTATCTCGCAAAACATTGCCCTTCCTTAGATAAAGGAAAAAAATGTTAAAAACTCAGACGCAAATAAAACACTTGGCCGTTACCTACCACACACACACACACACACACACACACACACACACACACACACACACACCTTCCCCAGTAGGATCTACAAACTACGCTGCATTCACTGTTCAAAAAATGGCTCTGAGCACTATGGGACTTAACATCTATGGTCATCAGTCCCCTAGAACTTAGAACTACTTAAACCTAACTAACCTAAGGACATCACACAACACCCAGCCATCACGAGGCAGAGAAAATCCCTGACCCCGCCGGGAATCGAACCCGGGAACCCGGGCGTGGGAAGCGAGAACGCTACCGCACGACCACGAGATGCGGGCTGCATTCACTGTAGTTCGCTTTATATTGGAAAGACTGGGCAACATTTCAAGACAAGATTTCGCGAACACGAAGGTGCATTCAGACATAAATACGAAAAGTCCACAATAGCAAGACACATGCACAACGACAAATATGCAGTAAGGGACTTAGTAAACCATGTCAGCACCCTACATAATGAAAACAAAGGAAGAAATTTAGCTTTGGCACAACAACAGAAAATATTTCTTGATAAGATGAAATTCAGAGACCAATTTTCAACAAACGACAACGCTTTCACAGCCACAAAAAAGTTCAGCAATTTTTACAAAGTATTTCATCTAAACACTTAAACAACCAGTTCCATCAGTCGGTTCCTCTGGGTTTTTCAAAAAGTACAAACATTAGTTCACATACATCCAAAGTGGTTATTATGAAAATTGTGAATATTTAATCTTAGAGGTATGAAGCATGATTTTTGATTTCTTATATACTGACGTGTATTACAAGTGTGCCAACGATAAAACGTACGTTACGTGGCCAGAGAACCGTGACATGGATGAAACCAGTTCATGAAATTTAACGATACAACGCACAGAACTGCAAGTAATATACAAACTTTTAACTTCTAAAAACTGATACAAAATTTCTTTGTACGTTGCATTTTGTTCCCTATTACATGAAAAAACCACCTAATTGTGAGGTAATTAATTGGTTCTTTCGCGTAACGAACACGTAACTGCCACTAAAATGCACATGAGGAGGCCACAGAGTTCAAATGCACTGTGCAGCGAACAATATACTGGAGTGACTGAAGAAGAATTTCTTACCCGAAATAACCTCCAAAAGGTGCATATTTGACTTTGAATTTGAACTGAGGTTTATTTTCTTAAAACAGACTCTACTCGCTTGCGAGTAAAAGTTCAGAATTAAAATACATAAGGCACATGGGTCAGAATTATTATGTAATGTATACGTTCTGTTAGCTTTCTCTAAGTCTACAAATGCTAGAAACGTAGGTTTGCCTTTCCTTAATCTAGCTTCTAAGATAAGTTGTAGGGTCAGTATTGCCTCACGTGTTCCAAAATTTCTACGGAATCCAAACTGAATTCTGAAGGTGGCAGGGGTAAAATACAGGGAGCGAAAGGCTATTTACAATTTGTACAGAAACCAGATGGCAGTTATAAGAGTTGAGGGGCATGAAAGGGAAACAGTGGTTGGGAAGGGAGTGAGACAGGGTTGTAGCCTCTCCCCGATGCTATTCAATCTGTATATTGAGCAAGCAGTAAAGGAAACAAAAGAAAAGTTCGGAGTAGGTATTAAAATCCATGGAGAAACTTTGAGGTTTGCCGATGATATTGTAATTCTGTCAGAGACAGCAAAGGACTTGGAAGAGCAGTTGAACGGAATGGACAGTGTCTTGAAAGGAGGGTATAAGATGAACATCAACAAAAGCAAAACGAGGATAATGGAATGTAGTCGAATTAAGTCGGGTGATGCTGAGGGAATTAGATCAGGAAATGAGACACTTAAGTTAGTAAAGGAGTTGGGGAGCAAAATAACTGATGATTGTCGAAGTAGAGAGGATATAAAATGTAGACTGGCAATGGCAAGGAAAGCGTTTCTGAAGAAGAGAAATTTGTTAACATCGAATATTGATTTGAGCGTCAAAAAGTCGTTTCTGAAAGTATTTGTATGGAGTGTAGCCATGTATGGAAGTGAAACATGGACGATAAATAGTTTGGACAAGAAGAGAATAGAAGCTTTCGAAATGTGGCGTTGCAGAAGAATGCTGAAGATTAGATGGGTAGATCACATAACTAATGAGGAGGTATTGAATAGAAATGGGGAGGAGTTTGTGGCACAACTTGACTAGAAGAAGGGATCGGTTGGTAGGACATGTTCTGAGGCAACAAGGCATCACTAATTTAGTACTGGAGGTCAGCGTGGAGGGTAAAAATCGTAGAGGGAGACCAAGAGATGAATACACTAAGCCGATTCAGAAGGATGTAGGCTGTAGTACGTACTGGGAGATGAAGAAGCTTGCACAGGATAGAGTAGCATGGAGAGCTGCATCAAACCAGTCTCAGGACTGAAGACCACAACAACAATAACAACAACGTTCTGTTGTGATATGTCCGACGGCCCAAAAATTACGAACAGAAACTCAAGTAATCAGATACGGAAGACAGGGGTAAGCAGGTGGGAAAGAGTGCGCGGAATGGACATTTCTGAGAAGAACAGTTAGATGCACAGATAACTACTCCGTATAAATCGAGAATAAGCAGTATGAACGGACACTTGCTCGTCCAAGTGACGGGTAAGTTTCATAGAAATAGAGTAATAGTTGAACAGACAGACTGTAAACTCTAGAGGCAGAGGACTTATGCATACTTGTGCTGGTGTTGAGAGTGGATTCTGTCTTCGGTTCATGAAGATGGTTGCGGTTTTAGGATGGACACCAAGGGCAGCAACTACTGCCGTACCGAGTACACGCAGCGAGTACAAAAGCAACTCCAGAAGTCATCGCGTGAAGTAAACTACTGAAAGTTTGTATCTATCTATGTAAGTTGTTTCTTTCCATCCGTGAAGATTTGAGACAAAACAGCGCTTGCTTGTATTTAATGCGAGACAGTATGTGGGATGAACGTCGGGAGTTTCTGTCAGATGAATACGTAATGTGCAACTTAAAAGGAAGGAATGGAGATGGCGAGATTATACACTGCCTGCGCTGGCATGTTTGTCGGTGTTACTTGTGGGAAGGAGAAGACCCGTGTTTTTCGCGCGGTAAGGAGGTCAAAACTAACATACAAAGCTAGCGAATGCTTAATTGTTCATAATCAAAGCTGAAATAGCTTTACAACGTAACAAATAACCAGTATTAATGTATTTGCCTTTTTTACACCTTCTAAATTACACGAGAATGCATTAATATGGAGAGGCTGCTGTTTCACTACAGTATTTTCCAAACATTTTCTTGTGTGTTTTCGTAGCCATAAAAATGGTTTAAAATAAGTGAGGACCAATTTTACTGTATCGTTTAAGTATTTACAAATGCCGAGTATGCCGATGTGGTGTCTGGGTACGGGTTTTGTAATGGAAACTCAGATGCTGCTTAGAGGAAATGCGGTGCAATGTTTCTGTTATACTCTTCAGCTATATGATATGTACGCTAGGCAATTATGTCTCTATCATAAAAGGCCTCTAGTCCTTCTACTTTAGCCACTTTGTCTCCTGGGTAACGTACAATTGCTACGGTCACCCATCCATTACCAGCTTGGTTGTTATCATTATTTGTTAGAGTGAAATTCAACACTGCTCCACAAAAACAGAAGGGCCATGCAGAAACACTTGCCCATTAGTGTGATTAACATTCATATTAATATTGTCTATAGCTTTATTAACTGTCTGGCGTGTGCGCTACCTCCTCCTAAAAATAGAGTGCCAGATTAAAGAGTCAAACTTTTAGAATAAACATATCAATGTGGTCTTGTCTTTGACAAAGTCTGTATTTATTTTTGTATGGATTTTGTACGTATCTGCCAATACAGTCGTGCAGTTAAGTTCACTGATATGCAATATTACTGTGATCAAACTACCAGAAGTGTGTAAATTTTTTTAACACAGTATGTGTATTTTGGAATTTATTTCATGTTTCTTACTGAAGCTGCTATAACTTTCGGTACTGATTTTTACCCCCACGTAGCTTCATAATACTAGAAATTACTTAACAGTTAAAATATGAAATACAGTGATTATTAAAAAAAAACAGCCTACACAGGAAAATAACTTCCCCCAAAAGATTCAAGAGTGTTTATTCGTATTATCACTAAACTGTTAGAAACTGGTGCAATGCCCAGCAGTCATACTTCATCTCGACCTCAAATTGACAGTGTCCGATTGAAGCAGAAGACATCATTCAGTTAGTAGAACGCAGATCTTCAACAAGCACAAGCAAAATTTCCAAACATATCGTTAGTCCACAAACAAAAATATGGCGGACATTACGTAGGCACGGCCTCTATTCCTATTATTTAGAAAGGATTCAACATCTTCGAGAAGGCGACAAAAGTAGACGATTCGAATTCGGTCGTTGGCTAGTTGTAAATTGCTGAGTAATCCCGTTAATATTGTACTGATGAGGCCAATATCGATCTTGACGGTGTCAATAACACACGTAAATCACATCGCTGCTCGGACGGAAAACCGACATGCCCTTGTGAAGAGGCATTTGCAAGAACGCTTCTCTATAAATGTATGGTGTGGTATAAAAGACAATCGGTTGTAATCCTGCTGTGTTACCGCATCGTTCTACAAAGTCCCGTTATCCACTTTCTTGAAAACTAGCTTAGAGTATTACTAGAAGAGATTGCTTTGGCTACAGGGATGGGCATGTTATGCCCATTCTAGCCGCTAGGTAGCATATTATCTATATACAGGATTCCCTGGAAGATGGATAGGTACAGAGAGCCATGTTTCTTGGCCACTAAGGTCTCCAAAACTCACCCATTTAGATTTTTGCCTGTCAGAATGGTAGGAAGGCGAAGGCTACAAACAAAATGTAAACACAAGACGCGAACTGATCGTTTCTGAAAGAAAGTGAAGACGACCTCAGAAGAGCCACACTTGGAGTTATCAAAAGAATTTGAAAGTGCATTGGAGTCGGAGGTGAAAATTACGAGAATAAACTTTGAACTTCATCATTTGCCTTTGCTTAACATCTTCTGTGAGTAATTGTTGGCGTTGCATTTTAATAGCTATATCTCTGTAAACAATAAAAACTGGACAGATGTTATATGGAATGTTTTACTCGAAATAGTCGATACTACCTCCTCCTAAAACACGAGTATTTATTGTTCCTCCTGATACATCATGTATTACGATGGTGCATAAGATCGTAGCGTTTTGCCGGTAAGTTCAATAAACGCAACAGATACACATAACAGAGACTGTAGCCATCAATAATATATTCTCCTTTACTATTATTTACAACAGCCTGCCAACGCTGGAGTAACTTTTCGATTCCGCGACTGTAGAAATCACGTGTTTTGAGGCGAAGAACTCGGCCATGTTCGGAACGCATTCTCATCCGGAATGGACGTTCCTAGAAGGCTGTTCGACAGAGAGCAGAAAAGATGAAAATCTGAGGGCGATGGTTACACCTCGGGGAAGTAATTCGTTGTACTGTGTCGGTGTTGCTCACAAGCCAATTGACGATGAGCAAGCAGATATTCACATATGGCAATTGATTTTTGTGATTTTGGCTTGGAGCATGCAGTACATCCTCCCCATTGGATGCAACTGTCGCAAGATAGTGGAATGATCACATTTCTTCACACTTGCCAGTTATCGAGCAAACTGATGTGGATAGTTGTGGATTAATGCGTTTAAACGATCTTCATCAAACCCCAAAGATATCCTACAAGTGGAGAGTGACTAATGTCAGAGATAAAGACCTGAAACTTTAACAGTATACAGATGAAAAATCATTTGCAAATCACATAAAGATTTGCTACCGTATTTTATACATGTTATGAGTAATGATTTTTTGTTCTAGAAGATAAAATATTATAACTTTTATAAATACCTCGGAGCTTGTACATTTGTTCTTGTTGTCATTACACAGTCTCAATTTCTGAGGAAAGTGTACCACAAAATCCAGAAATGTAGTCTGAGAAAAATTGTATTGAAGTTTTACATATAAGAAACTATTGTACATCACTATACAGACACACTATAACGACATCCCAAGACTATAGTAAGACTCAGCTTCTTCCTCTTTATCTTCCTTTCTTCGATATTCTGGCTATCCTGTCCTCCTTCGTAGCATTTCCTGCAGAAATTTCAGCATAACAGATACGGTCCATGCCAATGCTTTTCAGTCCCATTGCAGTTCTGTTGCTATCCTGTGCTTCCAAGAGTCTTAACACTTCAGTCTTCATTGACACACCACATCACTGCATCACGAATACTAACAGAAACAGTTATTGGCACCCTTGTCCGAATGTAAGATTTCAAATTTTTAGTCAGATTCTGAGTTTACCGTGGAAGCACTTCTTTAAGAGATCTTTTTGACTACAGTCTCTGAAAATTGGTGTCATAACAAATAGGATATTTTTGGCACTGAATGTTTGCGCGTATAACTGGAGAAACTGGGTTCTTGAATTTGCACCAACTGTCAGGTCCTTGTGAACAAAGCTGATGATGTGGTTCCTCTTCTGTTGAAATTTTCTGAAAGAATATGGCCCCGATATCTCTTCTCATTGTTTCTCTGTTGTTGCAGTTATTCATAATTCCCATACCATAACAATTCTTGATCCTGTCTATTTCAACCTTTGGCAACTTTTTTCCTTTACGTATCTTCAAAAGTCGTGATCCTATTCTTTTCTGTCCATTGTTTATCCGTTGTTGCAGTTATTCATAATTCCCATACCATAATAATTCTTGATCCTGTCTATTTCAATCTTTGGCAACTTTTTTTCTTTCGCGTGTCTTCAGAAGTCGTGATCTCATTCTTTTCTGTCCATGTCCAATACACTCTAAGTTTATTAATTTTGACTGTAGGTCCGTAAGGTTTACCTTCTACCACTCCCTGATAAGCCTTACTGTCCCCGTCCCCAAGATAGTCTATAAACAGGGCACCTGTTGATTGCATAGGCCTTTTGAAAATGTTACCAACACCAGCCACTTACATGTCCCTACTAGTGACATAATAGCACTTTTTGCACACATGCTGTGTAGTGGGATTTTTGCTACAGGTGTCACTGAACTTCTCATTATTTCAATATCCAGAACCTTTCCAGCATCAAAAGCAGTGGCTTGCACAATGCCTTTTAGGGATTTATACTCAACATTTCTGCCAAATGTCGTCAAAACCAGCAGCAATATGCCTTGGGTCAGATTTCGTGTCATTCAGGTTAACTACATCTTTTGCAGGTTTCAGCATTGAAGAAGATCCACTCACCTCAGCTACAACTGCGCCAATAGTCTTGTTGCAAATATCAACCTTTCTGGGAGGTGGGACATTGTTCATCACTGCACAAAGAACCGTACTTTAATATCGCCCTCTCCGAATACACCTAAGTGCATACACTAATTTTACATTGTTTTCACACTTTCTGTTTCACGTTACGTAAGATGACACTGTACTGGCAGTACATTACATGCTAAACATTTTAAAACTGAACTTCCTTGGTTTTTCCCTATCTTCGTGAAAAGTGACGTTTTCACGATAGTTTTTTTTGTAACAACTGTGTTTTTCCAAAAGTTCACGAAATAACCTCATGGAAATCCGAATGTTTGTGTCAGTGGAAGCAGAAACGCACTCTTCACACCATGTATTTAACTGCCACACATTTTAGTGGCACTTGGAAAACCGGAAGCACCTATAAACTTTTTACTTGAAGCACTGACACTCGCGCTGGAATCACTACCAATCTTATTTTCTTCTCTCTGTTCGTAACTAGCAGTCTCGTTGTTTATTTTCACATATTAATATCCACGAAACTTGGTGTTATATCCAATCTTCTTTACTCATTCTGCTGTAACTTCTCACAAAAGCTTTACATTTGTATCGCTAAAACGTAAACAACAAAGATGAAAAGCCTACAAACGATAGTCGATAATGCAGACAGACTGGCATACATCAAACCAACAATTCACTTGCGGCCGAAATAAGAATATCTGTGGAACGTAAACGTCTGCTGTGCTACAGTCAATGTTAAGCAAGACAGAGAAAAATGGAGTAACACCAGTTACCACGTACCTCGAAAAAATTGGTAACTCCGAATCTAATCGTCAAATATGCGTGAAACAAACGGTATTTTGTAGCTAAATAGTTGGAGCGTCGTACAACACAAAAAAAAAAATATTTTCCCTGTTTGTGACTGTCCCCCATTACAAGGACAGGTCCGTAGCGGTGTGATCGACTTTTTGAAACTATCTATATAGTGATGTAGGTTAAGATCCCATGTATCGCACACTGCAATCCTTCGCCCTGGTGGGCCCTCGTCTGCGAGTAAAAGACGAAAAAAATTCGGAATTTTGTGTGACAATAGCGTTACAAAAGCTTCAGCATAGAGTATGTTGCGTGGTGTAATGGATAAGAAAACCCCTTTGCATGCAGGAGATTGCGGATTCGAATCTCGTCAGGTGCGTTTTTTTATGTTTGTAAAAATGATTTTGATCATCATTTTTATTCAATTAATTGATTTAAATGTAATTTTTTAATTCCATTCCTCTGTGACATAATTTTAATCATAATAACTTGCTCATTTGCTCTCACTTTTCGTCCTATCATTCTTTCTCCACTTGAAATCTTTGTTCATGTATTTTTAATTGATTTTATGCATTAATTTGCTCTATCACCCTGTTTTTCGTCCGTATTATTGCGTTCACTATATCTGTTTCTCTTTTGTTTGGATGTCGTTTTACTTATAAACCCGTCTTTCATTTAAATTTTCATCTGCCTTATTTCGTTCATAGAATTATACGTATTTATGTCATGTTTTACATGTTTGTACAAAAATTACCGAGCAAAAAAATACACATCTTGCACCAAAAATACATTTTTCACACCATGGCACAAATATAAATAGATTATTTCGTCTTTAGTTCTTTTAACAGATAGAATTTTCAAATAATTTAGTATTATAATAGATAAATATAATTAAATTGATGTTTACAAGAATTCCATTTGGAGAAAGCACAAATGAAAAAGTTCATACGGTGATTAAAATGATGTGACAAAAGAATAGAAATAAAAAATTACATTGAAACCAATGAACTGAGTAAACATAATCATCGAAGTAGTTTCGATAAAGATTAAAAATAAAAAAATTCGCGTACCTCACGAGATCCGAACCGACAATCTCCTGCATGTGAAACTGTTATACTATCGATAACATATGACAATAAGACATGATATTTTAACGGTATTATCACACAAAATTCTAAATTTTTTATTCGTCAATTACACGCAATCGAGGGCCCACTAGGGCGAATGGGTGCAGTGTGTGATAACTGGGACCTTAACCTACATCACCGTATAGCTAGTTACAAAAAAATTGATCGCACCGTTGGGGACCTTTCCATGTTAGAAAGAGAAAACCATTTTCTTGTCGTGCTCTGTCCGACGGATTATC
This sequence comes from Schistocerca piceifrons, assembly GCF_021461385.2. Lineage (NCBI taxonomy): Eukaryota > Metazoa > Arthropoda > Insecta > Orthoptera > Acrididae > Schistocerca > Schistocerca piceifrons. Next base: position 423,027,906 of record NC_060142.1, on the reverse strand, counting down.
CCCGTACACGGCGCAAATGTTTCTGACTGCCTCCGCTGCTATCACTCCTCCCCCCCCCCCCCCCCCACCCCGCCATTGAACTCAGACAGAAGGATGTTGGATATGTTCCAATTTCTCCTCCTGGAACTCCATTTTCTACCGTCCACAGCTCCACTCACTATCTCCAAATGACAGAACGACAATATATAAACTCAACAGCGAACTACACCCAAAAAATGAAAATCGATAAATATACCCGTAGTAATCGTAATACGAATATGCAAAACAAAAACACTACGAACTTTTTACACAAACCTAATATATTTGAATTTCACAGCTGTATGTGTTTACTCCCTTCAGAGATGTCCGTTTCGAAGGAATCCCGAGTTGGTTCAGTTTATAAGTGCCGGGTTCGCAAACAAAAGCACCTGTGCCAAGGGAAAATCCTGCCGAAGCTGAATTGCGGCAGTTGAGTAGCTGTGTCAGTGCCAGAAAAGAATGCAGCAAGGCTGCGCGTATATGCAATTTTCTCAAATTGTATCTGCGCCCTGGAAACGGACGGGAAGGCAGGAAGGAGCGGCCTGTCAGAGGGACCGCCCTGAGAAACAGACGCCGCCCCTCTCCCGCAGTAATTGCAGGCGCTACGCAAATTTGCATAAGAAATTAAAAGCTGCTACCGCCGCGTCTTCTTCGCCGTTTCTAACTCCTGAAACTTAACTTCTCCTACAAAAAATTATAATGGAATATTTTAGAATCTGTAAGATTTTTTCAAATTAAGTCCGACCGAGAAGTCACTAGAGAAAGTAAAATTATAATAAATGCAAGAAACGACGACCGAAGAAGTCGCCTTTGACCGGCGCTCTGCAGCAATTACCAGTCACCTTAAGCGACTCCATTCAGAAGTAGAAAAACGAACAGCATACCGGTTCATCTCAACAAAGTTAATCAGTCATAAGACAAAACATAAACTCGACTGAAAATATGTTTACAACTTGCAGGAAGATATGAGAAACTTCTAAAATTTATTACAAAAATACAAATAAACTTCTCCACTTGGATACGAAAAAGAAACTTGAAGAAATGGTTGTTCTTTCAACTGATGGGCATCGTCACGGAACGTCACGTCGACTGGTCATGAATGCCTGCGTGCGGTATGTCTGTGACGTTCGTCATTTTCATCATATTCCCTCGTCTTACGTCCATCTATCCTCGCTAATTGCTGACTAAGGCAGAGACATCCAGCCGGCCGCTGTGGCCGAGCGGTTCTAGGTGCTTCAGTCCGGAACCACGTTGCTGCTACGGTCGCAGGTTCGAATCCTGCCTCGGGCATGGATGTGTGTGATGTCCTTAGGTTAGTTAGGTTTAAGTAGTTCTAAGTCAGGGGACTGATGATCTCAGATGTTAAGTCCCACAGTGCTCAGAGCCATTTGAACCTGCCAGAGATATCCATACACTCTACCACGAACGTCGTCTGATCAGTGTGTAATGACCCTTCTCCAATTTCTCAATGACCGCAACATCTATTTGAACACCACAGTAGAAAAGAAACACTCGTCCCTTGCAGAACAAAATCCTGTCTGTTCTACTCTATCACACTACCGCTCACTCTAACTACATATACAATGAAAGAACCAGAGACGAATGATTGTCATAGCAACATCAAAACTGAATCATATACCTCGTTTCAAGAGAAAGTTAACGACCTAAACTGTATAACAAAAACATTGGTCTTGCTTCTGAATGCATCCTTTATACCATCAAAAATGGTTACCCTGCTTTTCCATCACACCTTTTACCACGTCTCTACCCGCCTTTCGCTTTCTAGTAACTCACTAGGCCATAATATCTCACTTTTGTACTCAGGTTTACATTAGCATGTGCTACTGTAAATAATAACAATAATAATAATAACAATAGTAGTAGTATTTGTTGTCGGGGTGGTTGTATCGCTATTACTATTAGTCCTTAGTCTCTTACTCCGCAGACGACATAGCGGTGCGTGGCGGAGAGTACTTAGTATACTAAGTCACTCCCCCTCCCCCCTTTTCTGTAGAGTTGCGAAGGGTTCACTGGAAGAACGATAGTTGGTGAATCTCTGTGTGAGTTACAATCTCTCTTAATTTTATGTTCGTGGTCTTCTCGCGAGATATGCGTATGAGGAAGCAAGATATTGGTTGACTGTATTCGTCCCTTGCGCAGCAAAGTCCTTTCTGTCGTACTTTATCACACTACCGCTCTCATATAAATGATTCGCCTAGATGGGCAATGGGTTCAGCTGAGGGAATTTCAGAGCAGGGAACATGGAGGAAATGTACAGGGACTGCCGATAGGGGGCGCTCGATGTCGACCGTGAGACCTGCCGAGGTAGTCCGCGCAGTTGCAATGAACGCTACGTACCTGCTGGCGCAGTAGTAACGCACCTGCCTAGTAAGCAGGAGATCGGGCGGGTTCGAATCCCGGTTCGGTACACTTTTTAACTCGTCGCCGCTGATTCCGCGTAATAGCCCGATACAGCTGACATCAGTGATCCCTTCCCTTTCTTTCCTTTCCTTTCCTTTCTCTTCTCTCTCCCCCCCCCCCCCCCCCCCCCTCCCCATCCACCACGCATTTATTTTATTTCTCAGATCGTCCTGCTATTACTAAAATTTTCTAGCGTTGAGGTTTCTCTATATACCAAGGGTGCCCAAACTTTTTGCGTACCCAGGCCACATGGGAGGGAATACGAATATGTTTGGGCCACACATAATACACTAATACACGTAACACTAACAACAAGCGCTGCGAGAGAGAGAGAGAGAGAGAGAGAGAGAGAGCGAGAGAGAGAGAGAGAGAGAGAGAGAGAGAGAGAGAGAGGGGGGGGGGGGGTATGACCAGTGAAAGAATAGCATCATATGACCAGTGAGAGAACAGCATCGTGTGCCTGGATTTTCAGAGTGAAAATATTCAATTTACCATTACTTTACACAAATGGAATTTTTACGGATTTTTTTTACCGATCTTGTAATAGATGCTCACTTATTAGGCTGCAATAATTCCTGCTTTGGGCTGCAAGTGGCCCAGGGGCCGCGGCTTGGACACCGCTGCTGTGTACGACAGCATCATGCGTGATAAGCCATAGTGAACTTCCATATTATGTTCTACATCATTTATACATTTATTGTAAACAGTAATGGTCCTCTAACATTCCCTTGGTGTACCTGTACGCCTCAAGTTACTTTTACGTCTGAAGCTTTACCTCCGTTGAGAATGACATGTTTTCCGTTTGCTACGAACACTTCACTCCAGTCACACGCCTGGTCTGCTATTCCACAGAATCATATGTTGCCCATTACACGGAAATGCGAAACTGCGTCGAACGCCTTCCAGAAGAAACGAACACGACATCCACCTAGTCACCGCTATCTACTGCTTTCTGGGTCTCGTGGACGAACAAAGCGAGCTGTGTTTTACACGATCGTTGTTTTCGGAATCCATTATGATTCCTACAGAGGACATTTTCGTTCTCCAGAAATGTCATAATATCCTAGCGTAAAATATGTTCCAAAATTCTACAACAATACAATGTTATAGCAAATTGCATACTGCACTGACAGTGCCATTACTACAACTGTTTCCACCTTCTGAAATGATGATTTGATGCAACTTACGTAATCTGATTTTAAACATCGTCTCACTATTATCGTTATTATTAGTGATAGTATTATTATTAGTGATATACCTTATTTAAAACGTCGTCTCACTATTATAAAAAAAAAATCAAATGTGTGTGAAATCTTATGGGACTTAACTGCTAAGGTCATCAGGCCCTAAGCTTACACACTACTTAACCTAAATTATCCTAAGGACAAACACACACACCCATGCCCGAGGGAGGACTCGAACCTCCGCCAGGGACCAGCCGCACAGCCTATGACTGCAGCGCCTGAGACCGCTCGGCTAAACAAGCGCGGCTCACTATTATCATTATCGTTATTATTAGTGATAATAATATATACATTTATTTTACTTTATGGTAAATCAAAAACTCTTGTACGTGTAAAACCCTGGTCCGATGTATAAAGGGCGTTTTCTTTCTAAACTGATACGATTAAATAAATTTAAAAAAAGTAACCACTTGGCTACCATAATTGCTAATTGAACCTAAAATTCATCCTCAAAACCTGGTATCTGAAAGATGATATACAGATAAATATGCGTTGTACACAAACACATTATACTAGAAGATTAATCGAAATAATCCCCGATGAATACGGTACTCAGCTCCACAATAACTCTTACATAATGCATTTGCTCGCCAAGACCAGCCTCGTAAAGCTGTAACACGACAAACAGCAATTTAACTGATTTGTGGAAGTAATTATTGGTCTCTCTTATTGATAGTCCGGAAGATTTTTAATGGTACGAGATACTGACAGTCACTTCAGATCCTAAATACTCTCTGCTTGGTTGCCAAAATATTGAAAACGCCTTCCGAGGTACAAATATGTTCGTCTATCAAACACTGTCGATGGCACTCGACAGTGTTTCAGCGTCAGCATTATTTATTTATACTTAGCTGAACCTACGAACCGGCATAAGCCAATTGAAACTGACTAATGTTTCGAATGAGGACTGCACACCTTTCAGAGACCTTTGACAAGTGTATAGTGTTCTTGTTTGATGAAAAACCATTAGATATCTGATGGAAGGGCGTGGAGTGGAGGGGCGAGGAGGAGGAGGAGGAGGAGGAGGAGGAGAAGAAGAAGAAGAGAATGTCGGTGCCGCCAAATAAACTTGCAGCTTTTCTATCTGTCATCAATACCTGCCATATATATTTGCTACGATACCTCGGATTATGTACCTTAAAAAAACTACTGTCAACGACACTGAAAGTCTGCACTGACTTGTTACGTCTGAAACCTTATGCTTCTATTGTTAACTCCAATGTCGTCCAATTATTTTCAATTAAAGTTTTGTGAGAAACTGTAACAATTGCCATCGTTTCCCTTAAAAATGGAAATTAAATATTTTCCACAATGGATATTTGTTATTAGGAAAATTGTATATGAAGTAATATAGGACTTTCTCGAGAGTATGGAATGTGTAGAGTGGTCTTTTCATGAACTGAGAAAACTAAAACAAGAATGTTGACGAGATGGAACTGAGGGAAAGGTGGGTTGCAATTCTGGGATCCCCGCTCCATTGCATACAACTGTCTGGAAGTTCACTATGTTCTACTGTGATCTTGGTGGTTTTTTAATTGGTATCAGGCCCTGGTTCAAGCCATATATCTCTTCCTGAAGTTTCATCTTCCAATGCTGGAAACATCTTTAGAGGCTATAACGACTCAAAAAGAAGTTACAGTCAAACAAGCTCAGTAAGCTGAGATGTTTGTATATCTACGCTACGGTCCGTTCGTGACGTCATCAGACTGCTGCTTAGATCGCGGAGTCGCCCCTATGTACGTTATGGGGTTTGTTGTGGGAAAGAGTTGGCGCAGTTAGTTTTATTTTGCATTAGGCCCACACCTTTCTAATTTCAATCCTCCTTTTCTGTTAAAGAGGTTCCGTGCTTTCAAATTTCTATGGTCTCTCTGTGCACCCTAGTATAGTGATGACTGGATTCCGGAAAATCATAGCGTCGTAGAAACTATCTGCGACTGCGATTAATCCGTGTTACTCAGACAACAACTGCTCTTGCGTTCCTTAATGTGGGTGTTAATGCTTCTATTTGAAGTTCCTACGTACACCTGACTGCATCTGCAAAGGAATTTTACACACTCCTGCTGCAGCAAGCGTTGGACGTAAGCCCTTTGTAGTGTTCAAACATCGCGCACCTTTCTTGTTGATTTAAACACTGTGTTCATAAAGTGTCTTCTGAGTACTCTTGCGATGCGATCTTTTGAAGTTTTTACAAATGGAAGGAAAACTTTCATTGTAATTGGTTCTTTTTCATTAGAAGCTCCAGACTTTTTAGGGTGTAGCGTCCTATTTATTTCTTTGTCAGGGCAGCCGTTTTTCTTGATGGCAGTTCTTAAATGATTAAGCTCGTGCATCAAGTACTCTGGTTCACAGATCCTTTCTGCCGAGTCCATCAACGGTTTCATCAGCTTTTCTGTTCGTGATGGTGATTAGAATTTCGGTGAGTGGGCGTAATCTAGACTTTGTGCCCTGAAGTTCCCTCGTATTTTCTAAGTACATGCACATCCAAAAATGAAATTTGACCTTTTTCCTTTTCTCTTAGTGAACTTTACTTTAGCATTAAAGTCATTCAGAAAATTTTAAAGTTCTGAGAATTCTTTTTCTCAGTGAGAACATATAACGCGAGAATCATCAACGTACCGAAACCAACATGAAGGTTCCATCTTCACTGTCTGGATGTCTACTACTTCACATTTTTCCATACAAAAATTCGCTACAACTGCGATGAGTGGGTTCCCCATAGCCATGCCATCAGCCTGATCATAGAATTAGTTGTCCCATTGAAAGTAATTTGGCGTGACATAACGTTTAAACAGATCCTCCACATCCCTTGTGAAAATATTTTTCCAATTGTACACACCAAGATGAACCATTGTACGCAGTGATACAACATCAAATCTGACCATAACATCACTTGGACTCAACCAGAAGCTTTATAATTTTTCGATAAAATGACTATAAACTTTAATGGAAGTGTCAGTTTTTCTTACAAATGCTTGTAGGAGAGTGGACAAGTGTTTGGCTATCCCGTAACTTGCACAATTAATAGCGTTTACAGTAGGTCTTAATGGAATGCCAAATTTGTGATTTTTTTGTAAACTATACAATGGGGGCAGCAACGATTCTGATTTGATGAGATCCTAAAGATCAGGTGCTTCTAGTGAAAAATAATGAAAATATTTTTTTTATATATACAGGGCAGATTGCAATAGAGAAAACTGCCAAGTTTGAAGTATAAGGTAGCCTATATGTATTTGTCATATGGCATTGTTGGCTGGGATATCCTACGGGATAGGTTCAGCTGCCTGTTGGATGTGAAGGTTTTATCGTAAGGGAGTGTAATGCATGGGTCTGTAGTGGAACGTCATGTTTGTGTTGGACGACGACGACGATGATGATGATGATGATGATGATGATGATGATGAGAGAAGGTAGAGGTGAAAATCGATACTGACACACAGCCTACTCCTCGCGAGGAGTACAATATTGTCAATATTTACGAGAGGACCCGGTCGTGTTTGAATGAATTCGTATTCACTGCAGATACGAGCGCAACATTGCCTACAAATATGAGGACGACATGTCGAACACCACCTTCAACAGGTACGACAGTACATACATTATAAAATGTAAACTGCGGAAACAGTTTCGTATTTCTTGTTAAGCCAAGATTTGAGTGAAGTTTGCGCCTAAACAGACAGAGGATCTATCGAAAAGTTGACATTTCGAACACATTTGTACTAATTAGGCCAATATGTCACACACATTCACTATTATCTCGGAAACGGCTCATTTGCGGATACATGTTTATTGGAATTTTTTCGCTTCCACCAGTATCAGTTTTCGCTACTATTTACGATACATCGCGAACATAATTTTTTCACATGGGGCCGCTATGAGTTTCGTATTTGGACTCCAAACGGCTGCTCGTGTCGCTTGGGCTTTAAACCAGCCCAGTTTCTCACAGTGACTAAATGAGAGTAGCGGTTTAAAGGTGTCTAATGACTCCTGCAGATAAACTGCATGAGCAGTTAGAGCAGAAGGAAATGTTTCCCACGGTGAAGACGTACTGAATTCAGAGTAACTTTGCTGGGTCTATGATAAAGTGTCACCCATTTACATTTAAATTACTAACAAGATCGTTAAGATCCCTCGAGAAAGAAAATGTGGCTCATTTGATTCACAGTGGCTTTGAAATGTAGGGTCGGCATGCATATCTCCTTCGCTGTCTTCTGCGTGTTCATCACTACATCTGTCTTCACTCACGGACACATTCTCAGTACAAAATGGTATTGGCAATTTTTCACTGCGACATACGCTTTACAGCAGATAGTAAATTGAGATATTGTACAGATTTCCTTGTTCCTCGATGTTGATTCCATATGATTTGTCAGACAAAGGTAAGTCCGTTGTGTGGCCAGTTTGTTCTCTCTAAGTCATGGGAATGGCAGTGGACAAGTAATTTGATGATTTTGACCACCCTGTCAGATGTGTAACACACCACATCATGGATGGTCCAATACCTGTCCTGATCGCCAACGTTACAGGCGAAATACAGTTCGTTGCATTTTGCACATGAGGATTAAGTTTCCGTTTTTGCAGTTTCCGAGCTAACTCTCCACTAATATAAGAATAAGAATTTGCACTATCTGTACAGGTACGAAGCATTTCTTGTTCTTAATTAACACAAAAGGTAATCCACAAACTTTGAACAACAAGCTGTCACTTTCAACCGTTGTGTAACTCTCAATGCTGTGCATGGATATGGACTTTCTGGAAGCGGGTGAGTCCTCGAGCTGTAGGGATCAGCCCAGACTTACTTCCATCTGCAGTCATTGTCCGAAAGTGCCTTGTGAGACCTGACGTCACTTCGTCTACAACACTCGAGTCGGAAAGTATTTGTACATTTTTGGTTAGTAGGTGTTAGCGTGTGTATAACACATGAAGACAAGCAGATCGAAGAGGTTGACAGTGTTAAATTTCTGGGATTGCAACTCGATAAGAAATTCAGTTGGGAAGGGTATACCACAGAATTGCTTAAACGTCTAAACAAGTCTATATTTGCAGTGAGAATGATGTCAGACGTAGGAGATATAAATACAAAAAAACTTGCAAACTTGGCTTATTTTCATTCTATTATGTCATACGGGGTCATATTCTGGGGTAACTCATCAAACCGAGGAAAAGTGTTTAGCATGCAAAAGTGTATAATAAGAATCATTTGTGGTATAAATTCAAGAACATCATGTAGAAACCTGTTAAAGGAACTTTGTATTCCAACCACTGCTTCTCAATATATTTGTTCCTTAATGAAATTGTTGCAAGTAAAATCTCTATTTCCAATCAGTAGCTCAATACATAGTATCAATACTAGGAATAAGAACAATCTACATAAAGACGTAAAATCACTTACATTGGTCCAAAAAGGGGTCCAATATTCAGGAACACACATTTTCAAATAATTGCCAGCAACCATTAAAAACTTGGTTTCAGATAAAACTCGGTTTAAACAGAGTTCGAAAGAGTTTTTGATAGACACCTCCTTCTACTCTGTTGATGAATATCTTAATAGAGACTGTTAGGTCAGCTTAATTAAAAATGTCTGTTAGATTTCAGTTTCAACAGAAATTGGTCACAACAGTCAAGATTAGGTATTTTGTGTATGTGCATAACAATGTTTCAGTCTGACAGCGTATTGATTCTGTACATATTAGATGTTCTACTTCACTGTATTGTATTTGCCTATTTTGACAATCTCTTGACAAATGGTCAGGGCAGTGATTAGTGTATTCAAATGTTTATGTTATACTTTATGACATGTTCCACACCCACGAGACTCATCTAATTTTTTGGGTCTATGGAAAGAAAACTGAATCTAATCTAATCTTAGAAAGGGTGCTTGAGAGAATGGTTCTTTATACTCACCGGCCAAGTTGTCCACAGGAAGCGTCGCATTTCCACTGGCACTGATTACCGCCAGACCTCGGCCGCGGTCTGGGATCAGCTCCTGTAAACACACAGAATCATATGAACGGTCAGATCAACGCCAATAACACCGCTCAAGACTAAAGTTTATTGTTTACGACGACTGGACCGGAAATAAGAATCCAATAAGTTCTACCAACCACTTCTGCATAAGAAACCACAATAGGTTATCAGGAACATATCAGAGGTGCACTTCTCGAAGTTAGTTCACTTACAGTAAAACTTTCTTCAACTCAAGCGTCGATTTCAGCACCACATAACTTTACTAGGCATGGTCCTATTGGACGTGTTGTGCCTTTCCTATCCTCAGATCTTTCATTTGACTTATCAGCCAGTTAAAATGGGATCTACGGCTTAACGTGGGCTCCGAACTACAGAGAAACTTAGAGTTTTTCAAGTTAACAAGTCACTGTCAGAGGCGAAAGTTTCCAATACTGGAAGAAAAATACTAGACACAAACTGAGGATTCAAACCTATCCAGTATTTATAGCTCTTGATGGCTGTTCGAAAGGCATGATGAGACTTCCTAAACACAGTTTCTATCTGGACTGTAGTTAATTATTTTTATAGAATGTTCTATCAATGCAGGATGTTCGCCTTTAAGCATTTCTACGAAATGTCCGAGGCTTACCACGTCAGAAAACTGCTATCAAACAAAAAATGGTTCAAATGGCTCTGAGAACTATGGGATTTAACTTCTGAGGTCACCGCGCAAAAGTGCGGCATAGGTGCATACATCTCACAAGGGAACCACCCCATCGCACCCCCTTCGGATTTACTTGTAAGAGGCACCAGTGGAAAGCCTATCGAAAACTGAACACAAAACAAGCATGGAAACAGGAAGAAGGTGTAGTGGACCGTGAAAAAAAAAAGCAGACTAGAAACCGTGAAATACTCAAGAACACCAAGTGCAATGTACTCGTAGAGCAGTCAGGAAGAGAAATGGCGATGTGGTTAAGTGGTTACGGTGTTAGAGTGCCATGCGGACGAGCCGGGTTCAAACCTCCCCCTAATTAATCTTTTCTTCCCCTTTTTTGTTTTTCTTTTTCGTTGTTCGCTTTATTCAAATTTGTGTATGTCGTGGTGTAACGCCCGTTTTCGACAGCGAGGTGCGAGGTGCAAGGTAGGGACCTATAACGACAGTTGATTTTGCACAGGAAGTAGCTTTCCAATGGGAACCGCAAACATTTGACGACAAGGCGAGAAGTCAACGGAATCCTCCAAGGAAAAACACGTTTGATGAGTCATACACGGCATTAGTGACAGTACGTGTGTCATATGATACCAATCTCTTATGGATGCACCTAAGCTGCACTATGGGTTAGTGAGTGAGATATGCCCCCTTGCCCGATATAGGTGTTCGTATCAATGTAAATGTAATAATTCCCAAGGAAATAATGAAAACCTAATAGCTTACCACATAGGCTGCAATAAATGAACGCAACAGTTTCACAGTCACACAGTTTCTCTGTACTCTGTCAAAACGTATGTTTTTAACGTTTTTGAAGTTGCGTTCCGTTTTGGAAGTCTTGATTCTTGAATTGCTTTGTTTTAATATAGTTCACATCCGTTTATTTGCTGTTTCTGTGAGACGTCTATACGGTATCTCCCCTGCCCTCACTATTCATCACATTTGCTTGCGACGGTAAAGTATTCTTACCACATGAGAGAATAACCAATAAAAAAAAATATTGGTACGAGGGAGGTTTGTAACCGGCTCGCCCGCGTATCAATCCAACACCATAACCACTACGCCATTTCTCTTCCCGACTGCTCTGTGTTACACTTATTGTTCTTGGACCGATCACTGTTCCTATTTTGCTTTTTTTCCACAGCGCAGTACACCTTCCTCCTGTTTTCATGCTTGATCTGTTTTTGTCGTCCTGTCCACTGGGCCCTCTCACCACTAAATATGAGGAACGTGCGATGGGGAGTTTCCCTTGTCACAAGTAGGCAAAGCTGAACAGTGACACCAGTGGCTAGAAACGTGTACCAAATGAGCGGCTACGGTTCCGCATCCTAATTTACGCAGTACCATGGAGATCGAAGCACACGCAATCTGTCTTTCCTCTGGCGACTGTGTCTTTACATAAGACGCACTGAGAATGGCGAGTATTGCAAAAGAGCAAAGAACGGGAGATCTGTGTTCTGTCACTTAAATACGAGTGGGAACCGCAATTCTTCCTCACGCAGTAGGTGAAAACTCATACTGTTTGCTGCGCTACCAAATAACAGGCAGCGAGTCCAAGTTAACGACTGAAAGACACACAGCTCTACTGAACAATGAAGAGCATGCAAACCAAATTAGGTACGCTTAAGGAAATGGATGAGCGCCATCAACAGATTTTTAATGTAAGTCATGATAACTGATACCTCTTGAACTCACTTGGTATGAGTCATCAATTTACACGTCACATCTAGGATGTAGTGGAAGTGGTGGTCTACACTGATACACTGCGAAGTTGATATGTTAGAGAATCGATGGAAGACTGGTGATGTGTCGAAATACTACATAGCTTCTGGAAGTCCAAACGCGTGGTCACTTCTGGCTGTGGACAATAAGACTTTGCTATGAAGTCAGAAACGATTGATTCATCTATATTCGAGAGTAGGTTGCGTTGCATTCGTATCTCTTTTACTGTACAACGTACTGTTTTTAATTTCCTAGAATGACAATCACAGTAGACCTGTACTGCGAGCAAGTTTCAGAACAGCATTAGGGATAGCAAGATTCGGGAAACCGTTTTCAGAAAGGGACTTTGTAAAAGACTGTCTTGTTGAAGCTTCAGAACTTTTGTGTCCCACGAACATTAGTAGGTTTGAAGGAATCGGCCTTTGCAACCAAACAGACACGACATATAAGTGTTACGGTCGGTGATGTTCACAGACAGTTAATAAATAATGCTAAGGACTTTGTTACTTTCTCTGTTACGCTGGATGAAACAACAGATCTTACAGATACAGCTCGGGTAGTGGTATGCATACAAGGTGTCGATAACGCTCTGCGTGTAACAGAAGACGTTTTGGACTCAGTGCCTTTGAAAGGGACTACAAGAGCCGTAGACTTACTCCAAGTTGTCGAGCAAGTGATTGATGGCCTCAGTATGGATTGGAATCATTTAATCTTAGTCACCACGGGTGGGGCACCGGCAATGCGAGGCCATCAGAGAGGACTCATAGCACTGAAGAGACGTTGTGTGGAATTCGTTGCATTGTCCATCGAGAAGCGCTATGTTGTGTGTACTGTAAACTATCTGAAAACACAAGAACTTACGCAGCACCAGTTTCGGCAGTTCTTCGGGGAATTAGGGGAGGAGTTCGGCGACATACCTCAATGAACCGAAGTACGCTGGCTGTGTCGAAGTAAAACGCTGAAAAGATTTTTTGATTTACGTATAGCCGTAGTACATTTCTTACGTGAAAAGGGAAATAATGAACTGAAATTAAAAGACCCTTGCACTTTATAAGACCCTGCATTTCTCGCGCGCATTATGTCTCGTACGAACAGCCTGAACGTCAGTATGCAAAATGAAAATAATTTAATATTCGAGACGTTGGAAAAAGTAAATGCTTTTGAAAAGTATCTTGCTCTCAGAGTGCCAGCTATTGTCTGGAAACACTGAACAATTCCCTACCATTCGTTCGGTCCACGAAAGTGGTACATTTCAAGAATACTTATCAATAATTGTAAAAATTAAGGAGCAATTTCGAGCGCGGTTTGTAGATGTTATGAACGTGTATCCTACCATTCGTTGCCTTGTACGACCGTTTTCAGCATCACTTGAAGATTCTCCGAATCATCCACAGATGAAGCTGATCCACCTGCAGTGCAATACACGGTTGAAGGACAAGTTCTTTGTACTACGAAGTACAAAACAATTCTTCGGAAACTTTCCACAACAAGAATTTCCACGATAGTGTCACGGAGCTGTGATAGTTATGTCCATGTTCGGATATACTTAAGTGAGTGAAAGATTTTTCTCCATAATGAAAATGAATAAATCAAGATTTCTATCGAATGTTAGTGATCAAAATCTTTGCAACTGCTTGCTTTTACCAGTGTGCCTTGTTTCTGTGTTCAACATTGACTTTGTCGATCCTCATCGTCAATGACAGACATGTTTTGGATTTCTTTCTTTTTCTAGTTATAAATTGTTATTTACTAACTGTGCCTCATCATGCTCCATGTCATATACGCGAACATTATTATCTGAACAATTTAGTATTACACCGGTTGTTCAAGGTATGCTTACACGCTTAAAAATATCCTTTACTTGCTGAGATATATGTTTGATACCCTTGCTATAAAGGTATTTAGGCATCAAATGCGCACGTAAAAACAATCCGGCTTATTTACGCACTATTTTTTTATTTGTTGTTTTAGAACCGTGACGTTTGTTGATAGGGTGATGGAATAACACGATACGTTCCCCTGATTGCATTGCACACAGTGAAAAAAAGCACGTGAGTGTTCCAGGTACAGTATATCCCAGATACTGCGTGAAACGACGCGGCGACATTTGTGCTTCGAGACATACACTAAATGAGCTGACGGCCGCTGTGGCCGAGAGGTTCTAGGCGCTTCAGTCCGGAACCGCACTGCTGCTACGGTCGCAGGTTCGAATCCTGCCTAGGGCATGGATGTGTGTGATGTCCTTAGGTTAGTTAGGTTTAAGTAGTTCTAAGTCTAGGGGACTGATGACCTCAGATGTTAAGTCCCATAGTGCTTAGAGCCATTTGAACTAAATGAGCGGTAACAGTTCCGTTTCCTCATTTACACGTCTGCAAGTGAGTGCACAATGTGACTAGGAAGTTGCACATGTGCAGCAGCTGCGGTGGTCGGCCTTGCCGTACGAGAACCGTGATTACCAACAGTAGTGAATCTCAATAAAACCTTGCACTATTTCGCAGAAATTTTCCACGCTTCTAAGCTGCAAGCTGTCGTTTAACGTACGGGAAATACAGAATCTGCCAATAATCACGCGTCTGCTCTGGCCCATGACACCAAAAATGACAGACATAAACCACTTACTGATATCCAATATGCATAAAATATGTGCCATAACGAGAAATACACTTATGCTTGTAACACCACAACTCACAACCAAAATGTCCCTTTTCAACCTATCCTAGACATCGCTCTACAGTACATATCAGCCTGTCAACATAACTTCCGATCATAGAATGCTTTCACGACCGGATGACATAGCTGCTGGTAAACCTTTCGGGATGTAATGTCATGGTTCAAAAAATATATTAAATCAAATTAAATATCGCCAATGTTCTCTTACATTTCTGTTTGCGGCTTGTTACGTTAAGGCCACATCATTACGTGTTTAATGCACGACATGACGTCTTGAGAACTGAAAGTAATTTTGACACAGCCTGTCTTCTTTTTTATTAGTTTTTCTTCTGGTAACATGTTTCAGCTGCGGCATCTTCAGACCGACTACAGAAGAATAAAATGGATCACAAAATACATATAAATAAAATAACGAATGTGTTGATATAGGTAAGCCGTAAAATGTTATTTTAATGGCATCCTACGCAGCAACGAAGTAGTGGTATCATTACTGGGCACCAATCAGCTGACATACGGTGACGTCGTCCACCTTAGTAGCTGCAAGGCCACCGCGGCGTACTGCTAAGCAAAGGTGCCCGGGTTCGACTCCCGGCCGAGTCGGAGATTTCCTCCGCTCCGGGACTGGGTGTCGTTTTGGTCTTAAGCTCGCATCGTCATAATTTACTTTATACTCTTGAGATGTCTGCATGGTCTTGGACCGAAAGCCACTAAATTAAAAAAAATCGTGGCGCAATGTTGTGATTATTCTTGAAACAGTGCATGTCAGCTGAATGGCGCACAGTACTGGTACTACTCCGTTTATACCTGTCTTTCCATCGCAGTACCACTGTACGGCTAACCCATACTGTCGCATTCTTTATTGTATTTTATTTGTAAATTTTATCATCCATTTTCTCCTCTACACCGTAACTTTTCTGAAGCTGGCGTAGCCGAAACCTGCAAATAAAATAATTAGAAAGCGACTTGGGCTGTGTCAAAATTAGTCAGAGCATATGTCGTTGGTCAAAGCCGGTATCCGGTTTCGAAGGGTTCAGACGAATGCCTACAACCTATTAAGCTACGCCCAGCAGACTTGCGTACAGAAATATGTGCACCAGGCTTTAAAGAATTCCTACCGGAGACGTTGGCGAATCTACGCTTCTACACATTATCACCCATGTGTAACTGAGTTCGAATCGCGGACACGAGGTACCCACGAACGTAAGATCATTCGAGGAATAAAAATTCGTTGGTCGCATACCAAGAAAAAAGAGGCTGCTCGCCACTAGTCTGCAAGTTTGACAACAATAGTGCAACAGCCGCAGGGAGATAACAATGCAGGCCTTCTGCGAGGCAAACACTGTCGCGCCCGAGCGGAAGGCCACGTACATAAACAATGTCCAATCGCTGGCAGGCGGTCCTCTCCACTCCGGATGGCCCGTAGCGGCACGGCCGAAAATACGGAGCGACACACACAAAGCAGCGTCGCAGCCGGCCATTAACATTTCAGCGCGTCAGTAATGGAAGCTAATGTTGTGCGCAGACTCCGCGGCCGATGCCGTATTCATCCGCAGGAGCGCCGCTTCCCGCCGTTATTATCTCGGCTGAAATATGCAACCTCGAAGCGCGGAGGGTAAGGCGGCCGCGAAATTTTGTCATCTGCCCGACCGCACACACGATGCAAATTGCCACCGGCAAATGGAAATGTATGAACAATGCGAGCCGCACGTGCGGCTGGGAACGCCTCTTGGTCAGCAACGCAGCAGCCACCTGGGCGCCGGCGTTGCTGCATCACCTCGCCGGTTAAGTGGACCGCAGAAAGTCTGTGCTGCTTCATTATGGCTGGCAAGCACTTCTGTTTACATTCGAAAACAGACTCTCTCTGCATCCAACTAGATTCTGCAACATAAATTAGGAACTGTGGCACAGACGTCGGATGGTCCGGCCGACGACGGCCATTGATCAATCACGTCAAATCTCTTAAAACCAGTATGCAGAGGTAGTTTTCCATACTGCATATGTAGCTCATACTATGGACCCAGAGCTGTCAGAGGCCCCACCACCATACTGCCTAGTCTTATGGAGGAAAATTAACCTTTAGCAGTTGCGAGCCGGCCGAAGTGGCCGTGCGGTTAAAGGCGCACTGCTGCTACGGTCGCAGGTTCGAATCCTGCCTCGGGCATGGATGTTTGAGATGTGCTTAGGTTAGTTAGGTTTAACTAGTTCTAAGTTCTAGGGGACTAATGACCTCAGCAGTTGAGTCCCATAGTGCTCAGAGCCATTTAGCAGTTGCGAAACTTGGATGGGTGACCATCCGGACTCCCGAGCGCTGTTGGCAAGTGGGGTGCACTCAGCCCGTGTGAGGCAAACTGAGGAGCTACTTGATTGAGAAGTAGCGTCTCCGGTCTCGGAAACTGACATACGGCCGGGAGAGCGGTGTGCTGATCACATGCCCTTCCATATCCGCATCCACTGACGCCTATGGGCTGAGGATGATACGGCAGCCGGTCGGTACCGTTGGGCCTTCATGGCCTGTTCGGAAGGAGTTTTTCTAAAACGTGGTGGCCTATAGTCTGTTTATTTACATGGGTAGTAATAATAACTAAATTGAATATGTTAATTTTACATAATTACAGAATCGGAACTCTTTAAAAATATTTGAATTTTATAATTTAGTTTAACATTGCGAGGAATAAAATTAAATGAAAAGAATGGCAGCAGTGGGAATCGAACCCGAGCCGCCAAACTGCCAGTCAGTGCAGTTAACTACTGGGCTTTTGCGCCGCTAAGTGACCTACTAGTCATAAATCCCTTATAATTCATGCGTAAATCTTAAGAGAGCGTTTTACCTTTTCTTGAAGACGAAGTTTTCTGGGTACTTGCGAGGGGCATTAGCCTGCTTCTAGTCGCATACTTTTATTTTATCTATAGTTTCTGTCAATGAAATCAATGGCCTTTTGAAACCAACAAAAGTGTTTGAATTCATTAATCTGTGGCAAATGATTTACTTCGGATTAAATATTAGTTCCAAACATGATCTGCCCTTCCTAAATCCACCTGGATTTTTTCCTAAATTACTCCCTGATGTTGTTTAGTATAATCTTCGAAAATGTGATTCATTCTCTATTCTCTATACGACGATACAGCGCCAGAAGACTGCTGCGAAATACATGAAGACCTGCAGAGGATCGATTTTTTGGTGGAGAGATCGGCGTCACTACTGCTTGATTATAAGTCATATCGGCGACAAATAACTGGAAACACTAACAACCGTAATATATGTAGAAGTAACCATGTGCGAGAGCTTCGCAGGTTTGCTCAACAAACTGCAGTGGCAGACACTATAAGAGCACTGATCTGCGTCACGGAGAGGTTCAGTGACAAAAGACAGCTTGCGTTCCAAGAAATGTCAGGCAGGCAACATATTACGTCCTCCCAAATACATCTCGTGATATCATCACGACGGGAAAAATCAGAGAATTAGACCTATTAAGGTGGCTTACTCACGTTCCTTTTTCACACACACCATTCGTAAATGAATGGGGGGGGGGGGGGTGATAGTGGTAGCAGAAGTACTCTCCACCTCACACTGAACGGTGACCTTTGGAGTACAAGCATCGATACTGTCGACATCAATATTTCCGTTCTGATGGTACTGGGAAATCGACAGAGTTTTATGTGTTGGTGTGGATACCAAATATTGTATCGACGTTGATGTTTGAATGTCCCTACCCTACTGTAACATATAGAATGAACACGATGGCAAAATAGGACTGTAAGAGTTTTCTGAATATTGCCAAACGACAAGAAGACTCGAACACTGACCACTGCATAGCATATGATTAATCCCCATAGCAAAGTTTAATAACGGACGCGAATTCTACACTTTTACATTATCCTGGCAAAAGTTCAGGCGTCGGCAACCAATATCTGTCGATCAAGTCTACTTTGCAGTTGTATACCACCCCATGTCGGTCATAAACCCAAAACACGGACATTCTCGGGAGGCTGGTGACCACTTTCGCGGCGAGGGCGGCAGATGTCCTCCCCGGTCGCGGCGCGTGCAGCGCGTCCATCCGTCTTGTTCCCCTCGACCGCACCCAATGCGGCAGCTGATTGACTCGCATTCAAATCCGACGGGCACGGCTGCAGACTCGATTCGATTACTCCAGGTCCCCCGAAACAGACGCCAGTCGGCCAGCCGTTCCAGTGGACGTTCCCCGTCTTTTCCGGATGGGCAAAATTCAATCCCGCAAAAGTGATGGATGCTGGAGACTGTTCCTCCAACTCTCGCCGACAGCACAGACCATATTTACAGGATTTCTCAATTCCAATCGCAAAAACTGATCCCTTCCTACATCGTAACTAGAAAACACTGTCCAATGTGATCGACACGAGCGATGCAATCCCACAAAATCTGTCGCGTCAGTATACTATGCTGCGCGAGAAACTTATACAGCCGCCCTCGGAATTTATCAGTGGACGATGAAATTAATATAATAATTGGGTGATAGTCGTAAATGACTAATGTTCCAGGCAATACAACACTGTTGCATCATTACAACGATTTTCTGTATCTATTGATGGCTGAAAGAAGAGACGTAACTCGCTTATTCTTTGCAAGTGATAAACATGAAAGCCTCGCAAAAGAATTAACCACTCAACTGAATGGCTCAGGAACGCAATTAGCTTCCGGTATGTCCACATTATTACGAAACAGAGTACAGATTTAAGACATTTACACTGCTTGTTACTTCTCAGTTCAGAATCTAGTTGTTTTTCTCCTCTCAGTATACTATATCAATTAACATTATAGCAGAAAGTCAAGGAATGCTTCGTTGAAATTATCAATGGATCTACGCTACATTAAAGTGTGAGCTGTGCAGGTAAACACAGGGCATTATTCCATGCATATTTTCCGTAAATATGGCGTATTTTTTGAGTAAAAAGAAATTTTTTAAAAAGGATGTTTTAGAAACCATTTTTTGTTGCCATGAAACATGGAACACGGGTTCATTTTAAAACGTTTAGTTCTTGATGCACATATAAATGAAAGGCACAATCTTTCGTGTGTTCTACAGTATTAATTTATTTTGTTGACCAGTTTTCGGGTCATTAGGCCATCATTAGACTTCAAGTAACTATCGTCGTCAAGAGGGTACAATATTCGTGAACAACTTTGAAAACGCTGTCACGCCATCATTAGACTTCAAGTAACTATCGTCGTCAAGAGGGTACAATATTCGTGAACAACTTTGAAAACGCTGTCACACATCGGCAGTGAGATACAAACCTAGAATTACAGTTGTCTTTGATTTGCGTTATCCTTGCCTCGTCAATGATGACTTTTATTTTGTGTTCGCATCTCACTCGCAGTTTTTAACATCGTTTTACATCTACTTTGACGACGATAGTCAGTTAAAGTCCGGTGATGGCCTTGTAAGTCGAAAATGGGCTACGAACTTAAAGTTGTAGAACATACGTAATATAGCGCTTTTACTTTATAATTATGAAGTTGTTCTACCAAGAAGCGACGGAAGAAACAGTTAACCCACGTACACTCCCTCGAACGTGACACATATCTGCCCAAAATAATATTCACTAGCACTGAAATGCAATGTTGATTGTGGGAGAAAGGCAGGAACCTGTTTCGAATCCACGTCCAACGCACGGTTTTAGCTTGGTCTTAGAAAAACAAAGCGGCATACTTTCTGCACAGAGTAATAGATTTGTTTCTCAGTATTTCGTATAGTGCTAAATTGTGTAGAAGGTATTGTTGTGCGCTACACTACATAAAAATGACAAATACAAAAGACAGATAAAACACGAAATTTGACTTACGTGTAATGACGAAGAGACGTGTCACGGACAACTAAGATTTTTGTTCCCAGTCAGATCCGATCTAACATCACAGTTCACTGGTATTCAGAGCCAGAAAAGTGTTCTCTTCCTGGAATGTAAGATCACGAGTGTGCCTGGGAAATGGAGGAGGGGCTCTTATTTTGACAGAAACACACAAATAACCCTACACAAGCAACGATACAATCATACCCAGCCATGTTTCAAGGGTCATTAAGAAACCTCGGCGGCCGTAATATAAAACAGTTCATGACTAGTACAAGAAAATATCGGCCCAACAGTCAAACATATTAGTAACTGAAAGAAGTAATGAGTGCAAAGTGGCAAAAAATACTATCGCTAACAGCTCCTGTAGTTTGTATGGCGGCATAAATTTGGAAAGATTCCACGGAGTTCACAGTTGCTTAGAAACCAGGATCATGTAGCAACACACAAACCCAGCGCCTATTAAATCACGGCAACGACTGTCCCAACAAATTTCGGCTCTAGTTTGGTGGCCAACTCTAGGCACTAACGGCCGCAGGCAGACAACCGCAGTTACGTATACTCACAGTAACTGGACAACAAGTAAATCCTTTGCCACTTCTGGTGTCTCGCAGAACTGTCATTTCACTTCGTCCGACCTGTTGGTGCTGATAAGCACGGTTATAATACACTACTGGCCATTAAAATTGCTACACCACGAAGATGACGTGCTACAGACGCAAAATTTAACCGACAGGAAGAAGATGCTGTGATATGCAAATGATAAGCTTTTCAGAGTATTCACACAAGGTTGGCGCCGGTGGCGACACCTACAACGTGCTGACATGAGGAAAGTTTCCAATCCATTTCTCATACACAAACAGCAGTTGACCGGCGTTGCCTGGTGAACCGTGGTTGTGATGCCTTGTGTAAGTAGGAGAAATGCGTACCATCACGTTTCCGACTTTGATAAAGGTCGGTTTGTAGCCCTTTCGCGATTGCAGTTTATCGTATCGCGACATTGCTGCTCGCGTTGGTCGAGATCCAATGACTGTTAGCAGAATATGGAATCCGTGGGTTCAGGAGGGTAATACGGAACGCCGTGCTGGATCCCAACGGCCTCGTATCACTAGCAGTCGAGATGACAGGAATCTTATCCGCATGGCTGTAACGGATCGTGCAGCCACGTCTCGATCCCGGAGTCAACAGATGGGGATGTTTGCAAGACAACAACCATCTGCACGAACAGTTCAACGACGTTTGCAGCAGCATGGACTATCAGCTCGGAGACCATGGCTGCGGTTACCCTTCACGCTGCATCACAGACAGAAGCGCCTGCGATGGTGTACTCAACGACGAACCTGGGTGCACGAATGGCAAAACGTCATTTCTTCGGATGAATCCAGGTTCTGTTTACAGCATCATGATGGTCGCATCCGTGTTTGGCGACATCGCGCTGAACGCACATTGGAAGCGTGTATTCGTCATGGGCACACAACTCATATATGGGGGCACACAACCGAGTGATCACTCACGGCTAAAGGCATCCCACAGAAATTTATCCAAGAGAGGGCAAAATTCTAAAACGGCCATTTTTTATGCAAATGACTTAGTGAGTGAAAACATGTCGCACTTCAAGATTTACTTTTGACAGGAAGTACATAAAACTAATTTAACTCAAACGATTAATAACTGTCCGTTTTGCATTTTTAAGTTTTACTTTAACACACAAATGATAGTATGTTTCAATAGTGTATCTTCTGATATTCAATAGTCTGAAGTGATATCATCTTATGATTTCGTCCAGGGTAACTAATGGCTTATTAAATATAGGTGGAAAACATTGCCAAAAAATATTACTTTCCAATGGTGTCAGATTGATACTTGTAAAATCCGAAATATAAGAAATCGGACTGGTTCGGAAGATCATGCTGAATATCAACAAAAGTTGAAGTGATATAAAGAATCCGGGAATAAAATTTAAAAAACAACTTATTCAACTTTGCTGAAATCTCAAGCAGTTTGGTTACGTAGCTTGACATCTGCATTACTTCCATGCTTTCAATTTTTAATCTTGACTGGCATAACTAACGTTGTGTAACTAAATTGGAAGTTACTTTTTTTGATTGATTGGAACAAGCGCAATCCGAAGACAGGATTCGATTTAATGAATGTGGGAAATCTCCCAAAACCACCCTCAGATTGGCTGGTAGAACCGAGTTTTAACAGTTTAGGGCTGAATCAAGGTAGTCCTTGTATTTTCAGTTTGTCACTTTATGTAGAATTTACGACAACTGGACTGCAAAATTCTTAGCTCTATTAGTGCATTTGGCGCTGTGTTGTGCCGCAAAGAGTTTATTGTGGCCCTAATCCAGGAGAGGACGTTTAGGAATCGGCCTAATTTCCCGTAAATTGTAAAATAACCAAAAAATCAAATCTACAGGATAGTCAGAAACAGTCCGAAATTTTTTTAAGAGAGTTGCAGTATAGGCTATCCTGAGAAATAATTGTTAAAAAAAATCGATACGCTGCGCCTTTTCCGAGCTAATTAGCATTGAAGTTGACCAATCGGGCCGTTACGCGCTCAGATTCAAGCGGCTCTCCGGAGACAGTGTCGTCACACATGTTCTTCGTTCGGTTTTCTACAACCGAATAAGAGAGCGACGCAAGAATTGGACACAGGAGGGCACTAAGAATAGAACCCGGACCTAAGGCTGGGCAGTCTCGTGCGCTATCATTTACACTATGAAAAAAACTGACACTAACTGTGCCTGGTGCACGCAATGGCCTGATCGGCCAATTTCAATGCTAATTAATTCGGAAATGGCGCAACGTGTCGAATTATTTTTCTTAATAATTATTTATCAACACAACCTACCCTGCAACACCATTACAAGCTTTTCAGACTGTTTCTGACCACACTGTTCAGTGATTACTTAAGTCACAGTAATTCCCGCCGGGCTCAGCAGTGTAAAACCTGCAGTTAAATACAGTCGCTGATAATCATTGCTACAAATGTGTAAGAATTCCGTAATGAATGAAAATCCTGTACGCAGATTCCAGGAGGTGGCAACTGCCCCCTCTTCTTCCCCTCCCCCCCCCCCTCTTGCGGACGCATATGCTAGCACGATAACTTCTATGGTTCGTGTCCACAGTCCCGTGAGAGTCAGGCAACTCCAACTTATTAGGCTCTCTGCTCCTGATCTTCCAGTGATATTTTGCATCATGTAATTCCTCTAATTTACAGCTGTACAAATACAGCACAAAGTCTAGGAACAGATAATGAGATAAGCAGCTAAGGATAACATCTACCACTCTCCTAAATCCAGATTTTAAAAATGTGCTTGAAACAAGATTGTCTACTGAACAGACGAGGCATTCAAGGAATGCCATTAGAACCCGGAGAACAGGCTCCTCATGAGGAAGGTACTCGGCCATGCCTTTTCAAAGGAACCAGTCCGCCATTCGCCTTAAGCGATTTTCGGAAGTCATATAGAATCTAAATCTAGATGATCAGAGTGAGATCTGAACTGCCTTTCTTCCATAAACGCGTCCAATATTTTACCACTATGTTATTTCGCTCGATACTCTCTCATTCAAGATCCTAAGGTCTATCTTAGTCACTGCACCAGAGTTCAAATATGATTTACGTTACGAAACAGGACAAAGAACGTAGTAAATGGATACAAAATATTCAGTCTACAAGCCTCTCATCGCCGCCTCCTGTCACACAGTGTAACAAGCACACGACTGCCAGTAATCAGTAGAATGTGACCGTAACTTCTGAGTGATGGAGACTGCAACCTCCCGTGTCCCCGACCTGAAAGGGAATCGCAATCACGGCTAAGAACAATGGCTTCCCCGTCATGCACAGTTCTCGGGTATTATTTGACCTCCGGTGCGCATTTTTCATTCCGACGAATGGCTCCCTCAATGGAAGCGAGTTCATTCGGATCGTAAGGAGAGAAAAGAAGTACGAGCTGCCCGACGACGCAAGCGAGTCGTGGCAGCGCTGCAGAAATAACTACAACCATCGATTTTCAAGTGGATAATAATGCGAAAGTACGGCAAGTGAGCGAGAAAAGCGCATGCACAGCAGAAACAAAAGGCAAGCGCGCCCGTCGTAGGATGAAGGCGGAGGCTAGGGCGACCTAATGGCTGCGCTCCACTGGTGCAGTACGTAAGTACGCACTACCTCCGTCCTGTCCCCCTCTATTCCATCATTCCCTCCTCTACCCCTCTCATTCCCCGGCAAGCTTGTTAAACAAGTGCGTACTGGAGCCACCGTTACTCAGGCTTGCAAATGTAGAGCAGCAGAATTAATAGCATGAGTTGAGAGTCACATTACAAAACTTTACAATATTGTGGAAACTAATATCATGGGGGAAAACGTTAATTTTGAATTATGGCAACCACCTTTGACTACAATACGCTGTTAAAGATTGTGCTAATCATGGAACGGTTCCTAAAATGACCAGCTACGTGAGATTCCTAATACAGTGTGCTGTCAGCCTTGAAGCACACCAACAACAACAAGAATACAATAAAAGCTACTATGCTGGTAATGTGTAGATGTAGAAATTTTGTCTGTATCAACAGGAATACAAAACCAAAACTATAATGGTTCAAATGGTTCTAAGCACTATGGAACTTAACATCTGAGGTCATCAGTCCCCTAGACTTGGAACTACTTAAACCTAACTATAACCTATGGACACCACACACATCCATGCCCGAGGCAGGATTCGAAGCTGCGACCGTAGCAGCAGCGCGGTTCCGGACTGAAGCGCCTAGAACCGCTCGGTCACATCGGCCGGCTCCAAAACTATACACTACACACACTATTCACAGTGCCCTCTTATACAAATGTACTTTGTATCGTATGCTTTGTATTTAAATTTCGATTAGCATCTTTGTAATGCCTTTTAAGACAATTTTATTATTGCATTAGCTAGCTTTCGAGTCGAAGCAGTTTCAACCTCAGACAATGGGCATTTACGGGCACTTTATACCATGTGTAGCTAGTTGCTGCGATCGTGGTGACTACGAATTTACACTGCACTTAGTTGCACGTGTAATAATTTATTACATCGACGATCGCTTAGATATATGAGGTCTGTTCAAAAAATTCCGGAACATTCGTAATTTCGCGCCAATGGTGTATTCGAGCGAAATTCGGTTGGCATTCCTGAACACAGCTGTGTTTAATGTTTAGCTGCCAAAGTTTCGTTATCGTATATCTGTTAGTTATTGTACAGTGCTGTATTGAGTAGAACGTTGCGTGGCGCAGTTTCGAATGCCGAATGGCAGAATTAGAGGAGCAACGCGCCTGCATTAAATTTTGCTTTAAACTCAAGAAAGCCGCTACAGGGACACACCAAATGATGCAGAAAGCCTACGGTGATGAGTGCATAAGCCGTACCCTGTGTTACGAATGCCTCACACGGTTTAAAAATGGCCGAATGGAAGTTAAGGATGACCCTCGTTCAGGACGCCTTTCGACGTCTACCGGCGACGCTCATGTCAGGAATGTCAACGAAATCGAAGACGGCCTGTGCGAGAGATTGCAGAAGAATGTAATATTTAAGTTGGAACATGTCATGAAATGCTGACACAGCATCTTCTTGGAATCCCATCGTGTTGCCGTCAAGCTCGTCCCACCGCTCATGAGTTAAGACCAGAAAGACCTTCGCCTCGGAACCTGTGAAGAGCTTTTGGATCGTGCAAATGAGAACGAGATGTTCCTTATGAGAATCGTAACTGGCGATAAGAGGCGGGCCCACGGTTACGATGTTGAGACCAAGGTTCAGTCTTCACAATGGGTCGGAAAAGTTCTCTCAGACCAAAAAAAGCTCGTCGGGTCAGGTCAAACGTGAAAACCATGCTGACAAACTCCTTTGACACTGAAGGATTATTTCATCATTAATTCGTGCCACAGGGACAAATTGTTAATCGATGGTACTATCGGGACGTGTTGTGACGCCTGCGAGAAAATGTGAGAAAGAAACGGCATGAAGTGTGGCGAGGCAATTCGTGGCTCTTGAATCACGATAACGCACCCTTAAGTTCAACCCTGTTGGTGCATGACAACTGCACAAAAAACGAAAACACTGTTCTGGTTCATCCTCCGCCCTTTCTAGTACAGTTTTAAATTTCTGGGGGATTTTTTCCAGTATGTCATAGTAAAATTGTAGTGTCCACTGCCTTGCTTTTCTTCAAAGTTGTTTGATGAACTTGGGGAAATATACCAGCCAGTCTGGTAGCTTTCCCGTTTTCGATTACTGTGATTACTACGTCAAGTTCCATCATTATGAAGGGTAGGGCGAGATCTGATGCTTGTATAGTCAGTCTCTCTCTCTCTCTCTCTCTCTCTCTCTCTCTCTCTCTCTCTCTCTCTCTCTCCCTGAGTTGTTTCTTTACTACTTCTGCGAAAACTGGATCAACTAGTATATTTCCTATGCAGTTTTTTACGTGTAACGCTGATTGTGAAAGTGTTACGTCAGGTTCCTGATTCTGCTTGACTGATGCTAAACCTTGTTTCAATTAAAACTGCCAAATATGCAGCAACCAGTCGCAAAATCATGTTTTATTTATCCACTTTTGCAAATCGATTTCAACTGATTGACTGCCATCATCGGTGCTTTCAACCATTATGTGCCCTGAGTCAAACATTAAAAAAAAACATACTTTACGTTTGACCACTGCTTAAGACAGTATTACCTCTCAGAGCACATATTGGTTGAAAGCACCGATGATGGCTGTTGATCAGTTGAAATCGATTTGCAAAAGTGAATAAATAAAACATTATTTAGCGACTGGTTGCTGCATATTTGGTAATTTTATGGTTTACGGTCGCTGCACGACTTGAGAACCACATGGAGCCCATCATTCAAAACCTTGTTTCCTTAGTACGGACCATGCTTTGCTACTGCCTTAAGTGAAATCTAGATTTTCTGCAGTTTCCGGCCACCTTTCCCTGCGCGGTTCATTAATAGGTTGTGAGATCCTGTCAGGGATGGTTTGCCCGTCCTTTGATATTATATATCTCGGTATTCTATCTCCTTCTTCCAACAGGACGTTTGTTCTTTCACATGGTAGAGTACTTGCCCGCGAAAGGCAAAGGTCCCGAGTTCGAGTCTCGGTCCGACACACAGTTTTAATCTGCCAGGAAGTTTCATATCAGCGCACACTCCGCTGCAGAGTGAAAATCTCATTCTCATGCTCAATAATGCTAATGGCTTGGGAGTTTGGTGGTCGTCAGCGGAAGTGTTGAAACTCAGAACAGCCACTGTATAGCAGTTCTGGACGTCGGAGGTGTCGCATTGTCCTGCTGGAATTGCCCACGTCCATCGTAATGTACAATACGATGGACACGAATGGATGCAGGTGATCAGACACGATGCTTACGTACGTGTCACCTGTCGGAGTCCTATCTAGACGCATCAGACGTCCCATATCACTCCAACTGCAGACGCCCCACACTATTGCAGAGCCTCCACCACCTTGAACAGTCCCCTGCTGGCATGCAGGGTCCATGAATTCATGAGGTCTCCATACCCGTACGCGTCCATCCGCTCGACACAATTTGAAACGAGACTCGTCCGACCAGGCAACATGTTTCCAGTCATCAACAGTCCAACGTCGGTGATGACGGGCCCAGGCGAGACTTAAAGCTTTGTCATGCACTCATCAAGGGTACAGGAGCGGGCCTTCAGCTCCAGGAGTGGGCCTTCAGCTCCGAAAGCCCATATCGATGATGTTTTGTTGAATGGTTCGCACGCTGACACTTGTTGATGGCCCAGCACTGAAGTCTGCAGCAACTTGCGGAAGAGTTGCACTTCTGTCACGTTGAATGATTCTCTTCAGTCGTCTTCGTACCGTTCTTGCAGGATCTTTTCCGGCCGTAGCCATGTCGGAGATTTGATGTTTTACCGGATCCCTGATATTCACGGTACACTCGTGAAATGGTCGTACGGAAAATCCCCACTCCATCGCAACCTCGGAGATGTTGTGTCCCATCGTTCCTGCGCCGACTACAACACCACGTTCAAACTCAGTTAAATCTTGATAATCTGCCATTGTAACAGTAGTAACCGATCTAACAACTGCGCCGGGCACTTGTTGTCTTATATAGGCGTTGCCAACCGCAGCGTCTTATTCTGAGTGTTTACGTATCTCTATACCAGTTGCTTTTGCTCTTGAGTATCTTTTTTTGTTGTTTGTGTGATTCAGATTCTTACGGCCATGGCCACATTTTATTCGGCTCCTATGTGTACAGACTTTATGTCACTTTGAACAAACTCTACGTTCCATTCCCTCCCCGGGGAGTAAGATCGTGCTGCGGTGCTAGCAAGACAAGAGATGTACAACTCATGCACCACATGTTTCTTGCGCTTCTTTACTGTGCTCTCACCCCCTCCCTTTTGTAACACAAACACACACACACACACACGCACACACACACACACACACACACACACACACACGCGCGAAATGAGAAGAGTCGGACACAGGCCACAAAATAAACACGGGCGACTCGTGGTTGCGACGGGAGTTGGCCGCCCATGTGCAGACAACGCGACAGGCGGGGCGAGGCGGTTGTGGGCAGCAGCGAGGCTGTTCCTAGCACGAGGAAATATCATTTGCGTTATTTATGAGCAGCGTATCGGGGAAGCGCTTTCGCCGCAGGTGCATTAGCGGAGGCAAGCCCGTAGGGAGTCCGGGAGCTGCTCTGTCACCGAAGGGGCCGGGCTCGCCAGCGGAAACGACTACTATACGCCGGCTGCCACGGCCCTGCTTCTCTATAATATGTACGTGGGTCGTCTGGCACCCTGTGCGTCTCATCACCTAACTGGCTGAGCAGGAACGAGCACAGCCTCGAATAATGATAAGGAGGGCTAAGTAATGACCCACAGTACAGGGGGTATCGAAAAGAACCGTCCGATTTGGCACGTCTATATTTCTGAAAGTAATAAACATGTACAATGAATTTTGTCTTTTGATTAACAGGAAACTCTAAAAATTTTTTTTAATACCTTTTCATAGGTGTTCAATATGCACCCCTTGAGATGCACGGCATATGTCATTGCATATTCAAATTGTTCCCACACTGCAGCCAGCTTTTCTTGAGTTACAGCTTCCCAGCTTCCGCAGCTGCTGTTATGCGATGTCTCAGTTCAAGTATTTGTATGCAGTGTAGCCATGTATGGAAGTGAAACATGGACGATAAATAGTTTGGAAAAGAAGAGCATAGAAGCTTTCGAAATGTGGTGCTACAGAAGAATGCTGAACATTAGATGGGTAGATCACGTAACTAATGAGGAGGTATTGAATAGAATTGGGGAGGAGTTTGTGGCACAACTTGACAAGAAGAAGGGACCGGTTGGTAGGACATGTTCTGAGGCATCAAGGGATCACAAATTTAGCATTGGAGGGCAGCGTGGAGGGTAAAAATCGTAGAGGGAGACCAAGAGATGAATACACTAACAGTAAGTAGATTCAGAAGGATGTAGGATGCAGTAAGTACTAGGAGATGAAGAAGCTTGCACAGGATAGGGTAGCATGGAGCGCTGCATCAAACCAGTCTCAGGACTGAAGACAACAACAACAACAACAGTTCAATCATTGTTGTTGGTAACGGAAACACATAAACAGGATCTTTTATAAACCCCCACAAGAAATAATCACATACAGTCAGGTCCGGTGACCTTGGAGACCAGTTATGTAAGGCTGTATCGTCTGCTCCAGTGTCACCGATCCATTGTTCAGCAATCCTTTGATTTAAAAATCCCCTCACTTCCCGTGGTGGTGCCCCGTCCTGTTTGTAAATGAAGTCGTTCGAATCAGTCTCCAACTGTGGGAAAAGAAAGTTCTCAAGCATATCGAGATATGTGCTTCCTGTAACAGTGTTCTCGGCAAACAAAAATTGACCATACACATTTCCACGTGAAACTGCACAACCCACATTAAATTTTGGAGAGCCCCTCTCATGTTGTACAACTTCATGTGGTTGTTCCGTACCCCACGTTCTCACATATGACGGCTTACATAGGACAAACAGTACGTGCCTTTACAACCAGATTTAAAGAACACCTTTTAAGCAAAAATGGCACGAGTATCCAAAATTCTTCTTTTGCCGACCATCTTCTGATTACAGGTCACGCGCCTAAAGCTATTTGCGATATCAACGTTTTGCACACCGAGAAGAAAGGATGTAAATTAGATATTCTGGAGGATTTAGAAATTTTTAAACATATTTCTCGAAATGATAGTCTCATTCTCAATGAACAGCTACAATTGCGCAATAATAAATTCAACGGTATAAAGCCGTTACTTGACATTTAATTTCGGGTCTCCTTTTGCAATTTACCGAAATGTTTTTTTCCATCTAAGTTAACTGATAATTTTTCATTTATTAAATGGTTTATTGGCTGTATTTCATGTTATATCGCTTTCTACAAGCTGTGTCATTCAGCCCTTCCTGTATTTTCTGTAATGACGTTTTTATGCTTCAAACTGTACTTGTAAGCTCTGATGCAAACAAAATGTTACTTTATCTGTCGCTGTTAAACAAAATATTGCTTTTTACATTATTCACTGAACAATATTCATTATAATTTTCGTCTGTCTACACTTGAATGTTAGTAGGAAAGTTGTACCTGCGGCTACTAGATGGCACCCTCGATGCAATGTCATGTTCACCTGCCCACACTTGTTAACGCGTGCGCCTCAGTCCGTTGCAACCTGTGGCTGTATAGGTACAAGCAGCCCACAGTGGCTCGCCTTCGAGCATTCCTTTTTACATATTTTGTGACTAAAGCCCTACTGGCCTGTTAATTATTTTATATGTGACATGTAAGTACTGCCACTTGTCTCTTATTGTTAGTCAGTACTTACACTTTTTTTTATATAAAAATGTCTTCTCCTATAAATTTGTAACTATGGTATAGGCAATTTTAATTGTTTTAATACTGATGAAGGTACTCTTAGAAGTATTAAAACCTGGTCAATAAGACTAAAAATAATGGTGACCGAGGGCTCATTTGTTTCAGTTTTAATTTAGAAACGATCACTGAACCAATCAGCCATCCTGAAGTACTACGGAGATGCTTCATGAATTCAAATGGGAATCTCTCGAGGTAAGACGTTCTTTTTTAGGAAGACTGTTAAGAAAATTTAGAGAAACGGCATTCAGGGCTGAGTGCCGAATGATGCTACAGCCGCCACCGTACATTTCGCGTAACGTCTACGATGACAAATCGGGGCTCATTGGGAGGCATATAGATAATTGTTTTTCCCTCGCTCTATTTGAGAGACCTCCATAAGCGTCCTCTGACAATGGTTAGGTCTCAGATGAAGACTCGGTGAGGCGAAAACAGAATTGCAAAGCTGCATATTGTTCATCGCGCGACACCTCCATTGTTGCGGTATGTGGTACTGAACATGTTTTAGCTTGCACGCCTGCCCAGACGGGAACCAGATTGCCAACAATGAAACTACTACGACGTGTTTGTTACACATTAAGCTACTAAAATATTATGAGATTAAATTCTAGCGAGAAATTGTGACCGTAAAACATTATGATCGTTCTTTATTAAATTCCCAGCTGACAACACCAGTTCTTAAAACTTCCTAATAGATTAGAACTGGGTGCTGGACGGCGACTCGACCCCATAATCTCTAACCGAGCAGCACAATCCCCATTGCATAGTAAAAGAGTCATTCTGAGAATACCAGCTCTTATTCCGCTATCAATGAAATGAAGAAAAAATTGTGGAGGAGGGAGGGGGGGGGGGGGGTTCAGGCCGTGTTAATTTCAATGAAATAATTCTGGCATTCACCTCAAGTGATTTAGAGAAACGTGGGAAACTGAAATAGGAAGAGCTAGCCTGTGATCTGCGCCCCGTTCCTCCAAATTTCTTCTAGTCAAGTCCTTTTGCTACTGCGCCACCTCTTTCGGCGCAGCGGTTAACATTGCAAAATAGATTAATACACCTCGTTGTGAAAAGGGCGCTTTATAAATTTTGAACGGGGGGGGAACTGTCGACAATTGCTAATACTGAACGCAAGATACTACAATGAAACATATGTAAAGAAAAGGTTTTTTATAAAATGTGTGTGTCCTAAACGCTTACAACCAAAAACTACCCCGCAAGCCACTAAAGATTGCGTTTTATATGCTTTTATTTATCGTCGCAAAAAAATTAGCCTCTCATGCAAGTTAGTGGGCTGCCTGAACTGGACAGTTGTACCCGACGTTCATACAGTTTATCGCCCAGACAACGTTATTTCTGATAGACTGAACAATTAAACAATGGATACGTAAATCCCTTAACAGAATATATTCTCAACTGCAAAAAGAGTAAGGAAAGAAGGAAGGATGATTGAGTTTAACGTCTCGTCGTCATTGAGGCCATTAGAGGCGTAGTACAAGCTCGGATTGTGCCAAGGACGCGGAAGGAAACCGGCCGTGCCCCTGAAAGGAAACATCAAGGCATTTGCCTGGATCGATTTAGGGAAATCACGGAAAACCTAAATCTGAATGACCGAACGCGGATTTGGACCGCCATCCTCCAGAATGTGAGTCCATTATGCTAACCACTGCGCTGCCTCGCTCTGTGCAGAAAGAGTTCGTAGCAGGCAGTAAGTAATGCACTAAAAAGAGAAACGAAAACGGCATGGGAGACTAGTTTCTGCGTTAACATGAAAGAAAGAAGTAGAAAAATAATAGGTGACCGAGAATGACCATACTAAAAATTGGAACCATTTAAAAAGACAAAATTTTTAGTCTGGATACACGACAAAGAGAGCAGAATAATAACTGGAGGAGAAATATAAAAATGTTTGAGGAGGCATGTACAGAAAGTGGAAAAACGAAGAGATTTGTACATTAATGACCTTACAGACAATATTCGTAGTAACCTCTGACTTATCGCAGATATAGCAGTTACCTATAACGAATTACTGTCCAAAAAACGCTGCACAAATATTCCCATGTCTTAATAATATTCCAAAGTGGTACAAATATTAGCAACTTGGTTTAAACGTTCAGATATGTAAAACATAGTACGCTATGACTACAATATCAGTGAGTCACGGCTGGAATTGGTCAACTCATATAAATACCTGGGTGTAACAATTTGTAGGGATATGAAGTGGGGACAATCACATACGCTCAGTCATAGGTAAAGCAAGTGGTGGATTGTCGTTCATTGGTAGTATTCTAGAGAAACACAATCAGTCTCCAAAGTAGCTTGTGCAATCCATCCTAGAAAACTGCTCAAATGTGTGGGACCCCTGACAAACACGACTAATAGGTGATATGAACACATACAGAGGCCAGCATGAATTGTCACAGGTATTTTACTGACAGGAGAGCACAACAGAAATGTCGACAAAACTCAATTAGCAGTCTCTTGAAGATAGATGTAAACTATCCCACGAAAGTCTGCCTAGTAAGTTTCAAGAAACAATTTTAAGTGATTAATCTAGAGATATACTACAACCTCCAACAAGTAGCTGTCATAGAATCATAAAGACAAGATTAGGCTAATTTCAACACGGAAGAGGAATTTCAGTAATCGTTCTTCAAATGCTCCATACACCAATGGAACAGGAAAAAATAAAAAATAACAGGTAAAATGAAGTACTCTGTTATGCATTTCACAGTGATTTGCAGAGAATGGATATAGATGTGGAAAACTTTCCAAAATGCGAATAAACCTGATAAAGCAAAATGTTTGGATTTACGGTACTGAGGAAAGTTACAAACTGAAATTAAGAACACACGACATTGTTGTCTTCGACACCCCAAGCGTTTGTCTGTCTAATTAGAAAGGCTTCTTGTTCTCCCGCAAGAAAATTGAGTGTCGTGTAATACGTTTAATTGTTGAAAAGAGGTAGAGTGTTTAGAATTTTAGTGTTTTATTTGTTTTTTGATAACAGAGAGAAATAAGGGAGTGTAAAATCCATAGCCAGAATATGAAACAGTACTTATTAGTGTTACGTGAATAAAACTTTTCAGATGCACTGTTTTTGTATTACAGGTAGCTCGAACAATTGTAGCTAGTGTAATTGGCACCCAGTGCTGGACTGGGCTGGGCTCCACACCTATGGGCATCATAATTCTTTTTGGTTTGTTTAATCCTGATCACTCCACTTTATTACTTCTAGAGACGAACATAAATTTACTATGAAGTAAATGGTACACGTTTAAATAACCTTTTTTGTGTGATACAAATTCCGAACACGGAAAACACACTGTTCAAAGTCAAATTGTTTGCAACAATAACGCATTACCTTCAACATTGTTTCACTGCTACATCAACGCAAAGTCGTAATAAACCAAACAATCGCAAAATATACTCTTTACAGCTTCATTTTGTTGCCTCACTTGGCATAATTAGAGTTGATTCTTCTTCTTCCTCTTCCTCCTACTTCATTCTACTTTTACTCCTTTTCTTTTGCCCTTCACAAAATTGTGCCTACATAGAAGTGGCGTCCAAGATACTCGTCCCACTATAGTGAGCTTGAATGCCCAGCTTCAACAAGTAACAAAAGTTTGCGTATAAAGAAGTGCCACAAGACACTGGGTGACCGGGTGTATGTGCAGTGTGTACTTGGTACAAGGCAATGTGAGAATTTTCTGAGTTATAACTATAGAAGCAATATTTAACAGAATTGAAATGTGAAAGTTAAACTGTGCACTGCATTAACGTGATAACTCAATGTGAATGTATTTACTGATAATAGAGCCGGCCGAAGTGGCCGTGCGGTTAAAGGCGCTGCAGTCTGGAACCGCGAAACCGCTACGGTCGCAGGTTCGAATCCTGCCTCGGGCATGGATGTTTGTGATGTTTTAGGTTTAACTAGTTCTAAGTTCTAGGGGACTAATGACCTCAGCAGTTGAGTCCCATAGTGCTCAGAGCCATTTGAACCATTTTTGAACTGATAATAGAAACCTGTAATTATGTTGCTATTAATCGATCTGTAAAATATAAATACGGGAGAGTCAGGCGCTGCATTTGTTGACGTCATTTTCTGTTTATCGTTCATATTCAGAATCATGCAATGTGGGAAGAGGGGAGAGGGAGACAGAACATGACCAAGGCATTTGTAATGTACTACTACTCAACCTACCTGTGAAGTGAAGACAAAGGAAGCAGGGAGGTGCTAATTACCACTTAACAGAAACTCGGATGACTCATTACGCAAAACCGAGATGATTGTATTTCATCTCTAAGAGCTGTGTTCACTGATCACATTCTTTCTAAGGAACCTGCAGCTTTGTGTTTCTAGTCATCATTGAGAAGTAACAGCAACAGATAATCATTTGTTATTTGAAAAGTTGTAACTGTCAGTTCCGACAGTTTCTAAACTAAATTCAATCATCATTTACCAAGATTCATTTGCTCCACTTTGCATTGCACTAAAGTAGTGAATTATAAATTTGTTACTGACATATTAACTGTCTGTACTTGTTAATGAATGAGGCTCACTACAATACTGTGGCGTATTGTAACGGAAGCGTGGCTAATAGCACGTGCATATTCAAGTGTGAGTATGGTTTGTACAGTTGTTTATGTGAATGATATACAAGACTACTTACATAAATGGGAGTGAGTGTGTGAGTTTATTTCCGTCAGTTGTTCTTGAGTGCTCATAAGTTCATTTGGTGGGAACAATGTCAGTTTTATTCAAACACTGTCAAACTATATTGCGTTGTTGCGAAGATGACATCTAACTGACCTATTCAGTAGTCCGCTCATCTTTTATAACACTGCTGACGCCTACCATGAACGGTCACGGTGCGCTAGTACGTGCTACGACTTTACATAATTTGTACGGGCAGTGTATGATATAAGAGGCAACCCCATACGACCTATGGTGTACAAGTCAATATACACATTACCTGTTGTATTTTAGATTTTTAATAGTGAATCGCTGTTCAACTATAAATGGTACTTTCGATATATGTATGGTTGTTATATGCTCTGATAACATGCAGATTTGTCTTAGTTCTTTCGTCATCCTGGGGGAGGGTTTATGCACCTGTCCGAGGTAAGAACAGAGACCCTTTTTATGATTAGAGTAATTCTATTGATTGGAAATAAATATACACTCCTGGAAATGGAAAAAAGAACACATTGACACCAGTGTGTCAGACCCACCATACTTGCTCCGGACACTGCGAGAGGGCTGTACAAGCAATGATCACACGCACGGCACAGCGGACACACCAGGAACCGCGGTGTTGGCCGTCGAATGGCGCTAGCTGCGCAGCATTTGTGCACCGCCGCCGTCAGTGTCAGCCAGTTTGCCGTGGCATACGGAGCTCCATCGCAGTCTTTAACACTGGTAGCATGCCGCGACAGCGTGGACGTGAACCGTATGTGCAGTTGACGGACTTTGAGCGAGGGCGTATAGTGGGCATGCGGGAGGCCGGGTGGACGTACCGCCGAATTGCTCAACACGTGGGGCGTGAGGTCTCCACAGTACATCGATGTTGTCGCCAGTGGTCGGCGGAAGGTGCACGTGCCCGTCGACCTGGGACCGGACCGCAGCGGCGCACGGATGCACGCCAAGACCGTAGGATCCTACGCAGTGCCGTAGGGGACCGCACCGCCACTTCCCAGCAAATTAGGGACACTGTTGCTCCTGGGGTATCGGCGAGGACCATTCGCAACCGTCTCCATGAAGCTGGGCTACGGTCCCGCACACCGTTAGACCGTCTTCCGCTCACGCCCCAACATCGTGCAGCCCGCCTCCAGTGGTGTCGCGACAGGCGTGAATGGAGGGACGAATGGAGACGTGTCGTCTTCAGCGATGAGAGTCGCTTCTGCCTTGGTGCCAATGATGGTCGTATGCGTGTTTGGCGCCGTGCAGGTGAGCGCCACAATCAGGACTGCATACGACCGAGGCACACAGGGCCAACACCCGGCATCATGGTGTGGGGAGCGATCTCCTACACTGGCCGTACACCACTGGTGATCGTCGAGGGGACACTGAATAGTGCACGGTACATCCAAACCGTCATCGAACCCATCGTTCTACCATTCCTAGACCGGCAAGGGAACTTGCTGTTCCAACAGGACAATGCACGTCCGCATGTATCCCGTGCCACCCAACTTGCTCTAGAAGGTGTAAGTCAACTACCCTGGCCAGCAAGATCTCCGGATCTGTCCCCCATTGAGCATGTTTGGGACTGGATGAAGCGTCGTCTCACGCGGTCTGCACGTCCAGCACGTCCAGCACGAACGCTGGTCCAACTGAGGCGCCAGGTGGAAATAGCATGGCAAGCCGTTCCACAGGACTACATCCAGCATCTCTACGATCGTCTCCATGGGAGAATAGCAGCCTGCATTGCTGCGAAAGGTGGATATACACTGTACTAGTGCCGACATTGTGCATGCTCTGTTGCCTGTGTCTATGTGCCTGTGGTTCTGTCAGTGTGATCATGTGATGTATCTGACCCCAGGAATGTGTCAATAAAGTTTCCCCTTCCTGGGACAATGAATTCACGGTGTTCTTATTTCAATTTCCAGGAATGTATAATAATAAATCTTAGTTGAAATTCACTAAACAAGGTCTCACACATAGTTTCATTCATTTTATATTAAAAAACTAGTACTTTGGTAGTACATGTTGCCGTTCAAGGTAGCAACATGTTCCACTTCCTTTCTACTGTGCAGATGAAAAATGGTCGTGAAGAAACCTTGATTTGTGGCAGTAGTGCGTACATTTTATTTTATTATTTTTGCGCAGGCATGAAATGCAAATTTAAGCACTACACTGCCACGTGATGTGATGGAGGGCAAGTGTTTTAATAATGGGAATGAGCTGTTTACACTTTGAGATCACGACTTTGCACTACCGTGGATGCCAAAGAAGAAGAGGTCGAGACGATAATGGCTGTTTTTCCAAAAGAAAAAAAGAAAAAGAAGGTTGTATAGGATTACTTAATAAATTTCTTGCTTACTTCTTTACTTTGGAATACTAATGATCTATCGACAAGTTTGGTTATTGAGAGCTTAAATGTGAATGTTTAAATGATACATTGATGGTGTTATGGGAACTGCTAAATACGTACGGATTTTGAAATGGAGTGGTTACACGATTTCGTAGTTAGTTGGTAGCACACGTAAGTCTTCCATATCACAATGCTTTCCTGCAGACGGTGGAGAAATTCGATATAGCTACGGGTAGCAATCCATAGCAGGAGCACAACTTAAGCAGCGACACAAGTACAGAAAGAGAAGATTTAAAGGTAAATGTGATTAAGAACATATGACTGACAGATCACATTCACGGAATTGGTATCCTGGTTAAGTCCTCTCCAGCAGCAAACACCAGCAGTAACATTCCAGCACGCTTACAAGCTCTCCTATAGACATATTTGGCATACTTCTTTATTGGGAACAATGAAAAGCTGAAGGCAATTGACGTTCACATGCACTGTACCTTGTAGGTATAAAATCGACGTCCCGCACTTTTGCCCGCCATACTGAATCGTGAGCTGTGATGTCATCTGGCAGCTACGGCTGGTTCGTTACAAGTGTGTCACTCAGTTTTTCTATTAAGGCGTGCATGTGAATTCATTTTGTTTATGTATTACTTACAATAGTATATATATGTCATCATCTAACAAAAGAGAAGCACTAATGCAAGTCGCTCTTACAGTGAGTATATAATTTTTTCACTGTATGAAGGAATATAATAAAGCACGGTGGTAAAGTGGTGTTTTTGACTGAAGTGCTTTAGAGCACCCCAGCAAATTAAGAAAAGATTATCAAAAGGAGAAGTACTTAATCATGCAAAACGTTTTTGAAAAACAGGAATAATATTTAACCCTATTTGTAAACATTTTTCCATAATTTTAATATTTTAGTTGTTGACGAATCAAAAGAATATTAAAAATATGATGCATGAGGGAGAAATGTGTGGATTAGTAATGACCTGTTTGCAAAAATTTTCTTCCCAGCAAGTGAACATGACATGCAAATAATATCACGAGTTCTATCAAGTATCATAATGGAATTTAAGCGCCATTCCGATGCTAGGAGAAAACAACTCATTTAGCAGCCAAATACTAATTAAGTACAGCTCAGAACAAATCAGTTGTAGGAATTACGACATGCTTCATTTCATATGATAGCCATGAAACACATGTAATGTACCAAAAGAAGCAATAAACAGATAAAATTATGCATGTGTCACAACTGAGGTGAAAAATATTTGGGACATAAAATAAAATTGTGTTGTCACAAGAATGAAGAGCGTTTTAATTTATTGTTCTGTAATGTAGTTTCAAAACTTGGGTGAGAAATGTCGTGATGATATGCACCACTAATGATAATGTCTTTTTCAGATTCTTAGTTATCAGCAAATAAACCAAATGCTGGTTATTCGGGCTGCCAATTATCTGTGTACACTGCAGTGATTTTTGATAACATAAAGTGTAATGTGAGGTATTGTGTTATAACTCAAATGTGTATATTTGTTTAGGACACTGACTTCTGGTAGTGGAGGCATAGATAACAAAAAAATCCATGAATGGTTAAACAGCAGTACCCATGAACTAGGATTTAATTAGCTAAGTAATGCAGATGAAGTAAATAAGTGTGTTCCATTTAAGAAGAGTGTGACGACAATGCAATTGAAGAACCCTTTATCCTTACCAAAGTCAATGAAGCGAACTGACCTGTTGTTAGAGAATTCATTTAGGTAGAACAATGTTTTAACACTCTGGGAAATGATCAGAATCATGAGGAAAAGAGTTAAGTGGTTCTGGTCGCCAGGGTGATGCAAAACTTTTTTGATGTGCGTAGTTGATGACAACTAGCTTCGTATACAGATTAATGACAAAATATAAAGGAAAAAAGTTTTCAGTTACAGTGTTAGCAACAAACATCAGAACACAGTAACACATATTAAATATCTCCATGTAACGAACTGAAAATTTACCACCACTTCTGCACCTACACCTATACTTTGTGAACTACCATGAGGTGCATGACAGAGGGCATGTCCTTCTGTACAGTTATTAGGTTTCATTCCACTTCCGCTCACATATGGAGCATCAGAAGAATGATTGATTGAACGCCTCTATGCGTGCAGTAATTATTCTAATCTTATTCTCACGAGCCCTATGTGAGCAATATATAGGAGATTGTAGTATATTCCTAGAGTCTCCATTTAAAGCCAGTTCTTGAAACTTTGCTGACAGACTTTCTTGGGAAAGTTTACATCTATCTTCATGAGTGTTCCAGCTTGGTTCCTTCAGTATCTCAGTAACACTCCCATGGATTGAAAAGACCTGTGCTGCCCTTCATTGTATATGTTCAATAGCCCCTGTTAGTCCTATCTGGTACAGGTCCCACACACTTGAGCAATATTCCAGAACTGGTCACACTAGTGATTTGTAAGCAATCTCCTTTGTAGACTGATTGCACTTCCCCAGTATTCTACCAATAAACCAAAGTCTACCACCTGCTGTACCCACGGCTAAACGTATGTGATCATTCCATTTCATATCCCTACAAAGTGTTACACCCAGACTGTTGGAGTTGGCTGATTCCAAGCGTGACTATTGATATTATAGTCATAAGATACTATGTTTTTTTGTTTTGTGAAGTGCACAATTTTACACTTCTGAACATTTAAAACAAGTTGCCAATCTTTGCACCACTTTGAAATCTTATAAAGATCTGACTGAACATTTTTGCAGAGCTTCTTTCATGTAGTATTTCATAAAAGAGAACTGCTTCAACTGCAAAAAGCCTGATGTTACTGTTAATATAGTCTACAAGATCGTCTACATACAGCATGAAAAGTAAGGGTACCAACACACTTCTGTGTGGCACATCTGAAGTTACTGGTGATGACTCTCCATCCAAGACAGTATGCTGTGTCCTCCCTACCAAAAAGTCCTCAGTCCAGTCACAATCACTTGATACATCATATGATCGTACTTTTGACAATAAGCTTAGGTGTGTTACTGAGTCAATTGCTTTTTGGAAATCAAGAAATACTGCATCTACCAGATTCACTTGATCCAAAGCTTAAGTTGGGTTTCACATGATCGATGTTTCAGGAATCCATGCTGGTTGGCATTAAGGAGGTCATTCTGTTCAAGATTCCTCATTATGTTTGAGCTCAGAATATGTTCAAAGATTCTACAACAAATCAATGTCAAGGATACTGGACAGTAATTTTGTGGATCACTTCGACCACCCTTCATGTAGACAGGTGTGACCTCTGCCTTTTTCCAAGAACTGGACACAGTTTTTTGTTCATGGGATGTACAACAGATTATAGTTAGAAGAGGGGCTAACTCAGCCACAAATTCATTATAGAATCTGACAGAGATTCCACTGGGCCCAGGAGCTTTTGTTCAATTTTAACAGTTTTGGCCGTTTCTCCTTACCACTGACACTAATACTTATTTCAGTCTTTTCAGTGATATGATGATTAAATTGGGGTGATTCTCCTGGGTTTTCCTTTGTAAAGGAACATCTCAAAATGGAGGTAAACATTTTAGCTTTCTGCCTTCAATTTCAGTTTTTGTTTCACTCACTAGGGACTGGACACTACCTTTGATGCCACTAACAGCCTTTACATACGACCAGAATTTCTTTGGGTTTTCTGAAATACCATTTGGCAATATTCTGCTGCGGTAGTCATTGAAGCCATCACACATTGTTCTCTTGACATGCAAACCTATTTCATTCAGCGTTTCTCTATCTACAGCCAGGGTGTATACGACCCGTGAGATCCGGGAAAAACCCGGGAATTTTTTCGTCCGGGAGAAAACCGGGAAAAACCCGGGAATTTTTTAGAATTCCGGGAATTTTTTTGAATTCCGGGAATTTTTCATTGTTTAGTTAGCAGTTAAATTTTTGTGATTTTGACTGGTAATAACCAATACTCTAACGAAGGATATTACTGTATCCCGCTTCTGCAGAATAATACTGCAGCAACAAAACATGAACAAGAGGGAAAAAAACGAAAATAAAACTTAAGTTGCAATGGAACTGCGCCATATACAACAACAAAACACAGTGCTCATACAAGCGTCTGCCAACCAAAGTGTGTCAAAGGCTTTAGGAAGAATATGCAGTGCTTCCTAACAACAAATTGCCTCCAATGAGCGTGACGTGACAGTGTTTTTACATTAGATTCATTTGAGCAGTTGCGGGCGAGCTCTTGCGCATGCGCAGTTGAGTCGCGTCTGAGTAGTACTTTCTCCCGCTTCTGGCTACAGAAGTGTGGCTGGGTGCCACTATCTAGTTTTGTCCCGGTTCGGAAATATCGTAGGTCCAGGGCTGATGTACAGAGCAGTCTGAGTTGTAGTGGGGAGGTGGGTAGTCTCCACGTGACCTGTGTTTACGTTTAGTGATTTTGATGATTCCTCTTCGTTTATTGCTCTCACATTAAATGAAAACATAACGAATTTCTGTGGCCAGGGGCTACCATATGAATT
Organism: Schistocerca piceifrons; assembly: GCF_021461385.2. Lineage (NCBI taxonomy): Eukaryota > Metazoa > Arthropoda > Insecta > Orthoptera > Acrididae > Schistocerca > Schistocerca piceifrons. The sequence continues at coordinate 422,984,897 of NC_060142.1, read as the reverse complement.
AAAATACGTTCGCATAATTACGGAAGGCTAAAACATGTTGTTAGTTTCAGGTTTTATTTCCACCTTTCTGGCAGTCAAACATTAATAGTCAAACATTAGAACAATGAAGTTATTTTTGTCGGTTTGCTAAAGAGATTTTGCACCGAGGCAGTCACTTTATTTGAAACGAAGTGTTTAATTTCACACTGTTAGCTAGTTTCAACTGTTCGCTGCATTTCAAGTGCACGTTTTCCATCTTCTAGCTCGTATGGCATTATGCCATAATAAAGAGCCAAACATGAGATAATGCAGCACTGGTACTCAAGAAAATTTACATCCGAATCTGGACATACGATTGTCCACTTTAAGGCGAATTATGTATTTTAGTGTGGTTCACGAAATTCAGATGCTCTTGAAGTATCCTGTGGTGTCTTGTTTCTTTTATGACATAACGCAAGATCCCTTAATGTTTTACACGTACGAACATGCGGGCTTCCTGAGTCATCGTAGCTGCGCAGGCGCAGTGACACCTGTTATCTGGCGCTCTCTGGCAACTGCTGAAACGAACCAATTTCTAACAGGTCACGGGAAAATATTGCTTATGGTGGTTTGAAAAGTATTACTTTCAAAGTAAATTTCCTTTTACGCAAGAAGAACTATGTGGAAGAATGTACGATGAATTTCTTAAATCACAGAGCGTTTGACTCTTATTTAAAAATCAACTCTTTGAAGACGACCATCTAGAAGAATTATGAGCCCAGAAGATCAGACATTTACGTCGTTATTAAAAATTTTACTGGCACATTTGTGTGATGTATCTTAAAGTGTAACGCGCGCAAAAAGATCAGCATTATATGTGGAAGCTTAGCTTCTCTTGCAGCTTATTAATCTTAGTGACCAATATTATTTCTGAAAGCTTTGTTTTTCTTGTAGCAACACTATGTATATTAACTTAAACCATTAACTTTTTTTGTGTGTGTGTTCGCGCTACTTAAGAGTGATCTTGCTATTGGCTGACTAAATCACGTGTCCTATGCTGTCATCAGATGGCGAGATCACGTGACATGAGCTATGACTGGCTTACAAAAGCGCGTCGCAATCTCGATTTCATTGCTTCGGAAAGTAACATGAAGTGTTCAGTGGAATTCGAATTTATACCTCCGTAACACGAAAAAATGCAGCGTACCTGTTGCTGCACATTAAAGATCTTTCCAAACCGTGATTCCCTCCCGCCCCCCCCCCCCCCCCCCCCGCCCCGCCACCACCCTCCGTTTCATTTTCTACAGTGCTGGCAAATTCTACATCTGTGTATAAAACCATAAACATTCTAAGGATTGATAAGTTTTACAGCGCCGAGGTATAGTATACTGTCACTTAACACGGAAAAAGTGTATTTTCACCCGGGAAATCCGGGATCTGGAAGCTTACACACTACTTAAGCTAACTTACGCTAAGGATGACACATACACCCATGCCTGAGGGAGGCCTCAAACCTCTGAATGAGGTGCTCAGGCATACGTACGGAGTGCACATTTTTGGTTTCAGTGAAAGACAGCATTCAGACTTGTAGATTGGGGAGACTTAACAACACCTTGAGTCCTCCCTGGTGCTCATCCACCCTGTACAGGCCAGCTAGATCTACCATTGAAATGCCACTTACAATCAAGTGGATGAGTAATGACAGAACCTGTACTTTCTACAGACGAGACATGACCCACAGGGCAGGATAGTACTTGAGGTACACCTGGCATTGGTATCACAGGTACATGACTCTCAGGAGCTCGTCTAACACACCGATTCACAGCAGCTGCCAATTGTTTGACAGTGGTCAGCGCGATTTTCCAGCTGCTTACAAATGTCAACCAACTCATCCCATGTTCAAGAACAGCATTCACAGTGGGGCTGTGTTTTGGCTGGTGCAATGTATAAAAAGGCATCGAACAAAAAACTTTAATTTAAGCTTGTTGATTATCTTTTAATCTGTTGAGCTAGAGGGTTGCTAATTTCATACAAGAACTGAAGCAAATACACAAAAGGAGATTTCCATTAAAGTAACACAAAATCTGTGGTAAAAATTACCAGTTTCCTAAGACATTTTGATGTTAATTATAAGAGGATTGTCCAGAAAGTAATGCATCATAGTTTTTTTCCTTCAACAATTCTTTGTTGAACATAATGAGAATTACACACAGGAAAGAATGGTGCTATTTTTCCATGTAATCTCCATCCCGTTCTATGGGTTCCTCCAGTGCAAAACAAGGGCATGTATACCCTCTGTCAGTACCAGTCCATGTCCTGGTGGTGAAGCCAGTGCTTAAATGTGTGAATTACCTCCTCATCGTCCTCAAAATGTCTTCCACAAATGGTATCCTTTAATGGCCCAAACAAGTGGAAGTCCGAGGGGGCTAGGTAGGTCAGGTGCGACAGCCACGGATGGTCTCCCTTACCGCTATAAATTGTGGAGCTCTGCTGAACCGCCTTCTGATTACCTCACCCTCTGTGCCCAGTGACTAGTTGTGCTTCTGTCGACAGCAGATGCTCTGAAGACTTTGCACAAGCATTTGTGAAAATTCCCCACAGTTTCTTTCTCTGCAGTGAGAAAATATCCTACAGCTATGCTATCTAAAGTTTTGCATTCGTAGCATTGTTTTCGGCTGAGAAAAAAAACGCAGTGCATTACTTTCTGGGCAATCCTCAAGGTTGTTGGAAAACTCAAAAGCAGAGTTAATTTATGATAAATGCAGATAATATATACAGTTACTCCTCTTTGAGGGGAAACTAGATCCTACATAACATGTTTGTTAGAAAATCTGCTACAGTAACTAAATCAAAAACACCAGTTTACTACAAATTCTCGTAGTTTTTACTAAGGACAATGGTAGCTTCCAAAATTCTCAAAAACACATGTGTATGTGCATTGATATACAATGAAATTGAGAGGTGATGCATTCTTTGGCACAACTGCAAACCACAAACACTGATTTGCAACAAAAATAAATTACATATCCAAAACACTTGTACTGGTAACTTATGAAAATATGGTTTTGTAAGCATCCAAAAATTCTCAAAAATAACCTTTTTTTCACATAATTTACAATGAAATTAGAGAATAATTATTTTGAACAAGGATAGGCCTATTGTTCTCAAAAATTTAAAAAAGACTTACGCAGAAGACAAATAGAAGATTTGGCATTATGAGATAATAGCGGGGAAATGTAGCACATAATTATAAGATACACAAGAAACCTACTTTTGAAGTAGTGGCTGAGGATTTTGGATCAATGTAAAGTCATTTTGATGGGATACATTTTAAGCAAATGAAAATATTCAAGTAAGTTTATACAAGTTTCTTATGAAGATGGCTTGGAAACTGGAAATCATAATCATTGGAAAAGTGGCAAAATAGTTTCACAAATTCAAAGAACCAATATTTGTTACAGATGTGTAATGAAACTTGTTCCACAACAGGGTGTGCAAAGTGTGGTTTACTGGTTCTGGTACAAGTAAGAACCTGTATGCCAAAAAGAGGAGCTGCCACCTGATGCCAAGTGACAACCAAAACAGCCACAGTACAAAAGCTGTGCATGCAACTGGGCCTGTGAGAGCTTGCGGCCAGCCTAATGCCATCACGACTGATTGCACTGAGGATGTTGAGCAAGTAGATCCCACAGATCTGTATGCTCAGCACCCACATGCCATCTACAATCTCACTAAACCTTGAATAGTAGAGTATGTGCACCCTGTCTGCTCCCCAAGACCTAGGGCTGCTGTACTTACAGATGATAAGTGTTAACATGGACCTTGCCTTCACCTTCAAAAAGCCTGCTTTCAGGGTGCTCATGCAACAAAGTTAAGAGCCAGAAACCATGTTGAATCTTGGTATGGCATCCCTCATTTGGTAAATAGGTAAATGAAGATGATGATGATGATGAGAGCAGATAAGTCCGCATCTCGTGGTCGTAGGGTAGCGTTCTCGCTTCCCACGCCCAGGTTCCTGGGTTCGATTCCCGGAGGAGTCAGGGATTTTCTCTGCCTCGTGATGACTGGGTGTTATGGGACGTCCTTAGGTTAGTTAGGTTTAAGTAGTTCTAAGTTCTAGGGGACTGATGACCATAGATGTTAAGTCCCATAGTGCTCAGAGCCATTTGAACCATTTTAGAGCAGATAAAAATAAACAAACAAACATGTGCACACCAGTTTGCAAAAAAATTTAAAACTAGTTTGTGTAGCCCTTCCTCTAGCTCGATTACCATTAGTTTGAAATGACACAGGTTGAAGGAGGGTACAAACATCCAGAATTGTCCATGAATATGGAACTGACTGATGGCAATAGTGGAAAGGGTTGCACTTAAAATAATTTCTTAAGGGAATTCATTCTGCTACTCAAATATGTAAAGCACGACTTTACCATCTTATGACCGAATACAGCTTTATATTAGAAATGACAATAGGAACACAGGCAGCCTATCATGAAAAACAAATTGATGAAGCCTAAATGTATAATTTATCTAAATCAATGCATGTGCCAATTTAATGCTCTTTTCATAGGAACCCATCACCGTGGGTTCAGGAAGTATCGATCTACCATCAACAACCTGATGCTGCTGCACTTATGCAAGTGACTTTTCTATGAAGACAGCATTGAACTGGTACATTCTTTGACTAAGGAAAGTCCTCATCTTTAGGATCCAGGTAAGGCAACAGTTGCCTTTTGCTTCAAGGTCTGCACTACAGAGTTCTTTAACCACCTGCCTATGTAACATATATGCTACATCCAACTTTTATTATTCTTTTGGCTCAAGGAGTAAACTGAACTGTCTGTACCTGATTGCATATTACACTTTATGTCATGTATCTTCCGTCCATCACTTATTTTCGTTTCTGCATGTTCCCAGTAGGTGGTAGTATCTTGTTGAAGAAAGCTGTTCATCATACAGTCTGGATTTCTATGAGAAATAAAGATAATTTCTCTGTTTTTAGCAACTTTAAGTACAATGTACTTAGAATATCCTACAATATGTTAACAGTACACTACTGAATGAGTGACTGTTTATTTCACCACAAGAATACAGCAAGATACTTTTTTCTGTGCAGCACTGGGTCTACAATTCAGCAATGACCTACGCTTTCACATTCCAGTGCCACTGTTTCATACCATTTAGATGTTTAATACTGAGTTTTCTGGGTAGTGCATGTATTCCAGTTATATTCTAACAAACAGTATTCACTCTGAACATATCCTAAAATTTTGATGAGTCACACCGACCTTTTAATCTAAGGAAAAGATAAAGTGCTACTCGCCATAAGGGTGACACACTGATTTGTAGACGGGCAACAAAAGGACACTTAAGACAGAAGCTTTCCGCCAAAAAGCCTTCATCAATAAATAAACACACACACACACACACACACCCACACACACACACACACACACACACACACACACACACACACACACAAGCACACCTCATGCACCCAACAGCCATCTCCATCAACTCAGACCAGAATCCTGGTCTGAGCAGCTGAATATAGTGGTCATGTGTGTGTGAGGTGTGCTTGCTTGTAAGAACAAATGTGTGTCTGTGTGTTTCCTTTTCTTATGAAGGTTTTGGCCAAAAGGTGATGTGTACATGTGTTTTCGTTGTGCCTGCCTGCAACTCAATGTGTTATCTTATGGTGAGCAGCAATCTATCTTTTTCTTACACTGTTGATACCTGGTTTCCATTGTTTCAATTTTTAATTTAGTATGGCATTTTAGTTTTATTTTGTCACAGAACAATGCACTGATAACCAATATAAACTTTGTATTCATAAAATATAAGCTCAGAACTGAGGATGTTATGCCAATACCTTTGTAATTACTTAGATATTTGTTCCATCTGTGATTTTGAGGATGGTGGCCATACTGCCTCCCTCCATAAGCTGGGAGACTGTGAAGTCTGCCACAGTTAAAAACTTCTATAATAACTTCACTTAATTTTCTGTCAGTGTGCCACAGCATGCCACACTTGATTCAGTATTTTCTTCTTCTTCTTCTCCTCCTCCTCCTCCTCCTCCTCCTCCTCCTCCCCCCCCCCCCCCCCCCCCCCCGTCCACTCTCTCTCTCTCTCTCAAATAAAAGGGGGTTCAGAAATAAACACTACACTAAACTAACGCAAGACCATAATGGTACTGACCGACCGCCACGTTATCCTCAGCCCTTAGGCGTCACTGGATGCAAATATGGAGGGGCGTGTGATCAGCAGACCATTCTCCCGGCCATTGTCAGTTTTTGGACCAGAGCTGCTACTTCACCATCAACCAGCTTCTCAATTTGCCTCACAAGAGCTGAGTGCACCCCATTTGCCAACAACACTTGGCAGTGGGCAGTCACCCATCCAGGTGCCAGCCAAGCCCAACAACATATAACTTCGGTGATCTGATGGGAACCGTTATTACCACTGCGGCAAGTCCATTGGCAGGGGTTCAGAAATGTTGTATCAAAAGTCCAATGTAACCCTCTCTACAGGAGACCTGATCCAGGCTGGTGATGGTTGTAGTCTTGGTTAAATGTCCTACCAATCTCTGAGTGGCCTGCAGTTACTGTTTGGAAAGACATCCTTCTTTCAGCATAGCTGTTAGAGGTGGCTGACTGCTCTATCTGGAAATCATTATGATAGATTTCCATATTTGTTTTGAGATAGTGGAACAGCTGACTTGGTGCAGCATCACTTGTCACATTTCATCCTGCTACTTTTAACAGTTCATTAGTTCCTTGTCCTCGACCCAAACAGCTGCTAGCTCTATGTATTTGGACTTACACAAAGTGCATATCAATCCCTAGTTGCATTATTTATGCACCAAGAGAACAGAATATATAAATAGCTAGCCTGGAAACTGTGGAACATAAATCAGTGAATTATGATGAGACACACACATTTTTGGAAATTGTTGCACTGTTCAAATACAGCTGGTTGGCTGTACAATATCCATTTTGACAGTTCCCTTTTAGGCATTGCCCAGTCTGCAAAGTGTACCTAACTGTGAACAGTCACTAGTGTAAATCGTCATCCATTTCTCACTGAGCTGTATGAGAGCTGAAGAACTTATTGAGATGTCTTGAACAATGTAAACTGAGATGGGTTGAACATCCCACCAACAACGAGGCTATTAGAGATACAGCACACATGCAGATTTTGGAAAGAAATCGGCTGTGTCCTTTTCAAAAAAAAAAAATGATCTCGACATTACAGTTAAGCAATTTTATGGAAGTAATGGAAAAACTAAATCTGCATTGTCAGATGGGATTTGAACAGCCATCCTTCTCTACATGAGACCAGTATTTTATCGCTGCACCATCTCAAACAATTCTAGGAACAAACAGGGAAGCTGTGCCTCAAGGACTGTCAGAGCCCCATGTTCTGCGGTGTTATTAGAGTATATGTGTGATAAACGTGCAGTTACCGAAACAGCACATAAACTATTACAGAGACTGCTTGCAAGCTGATGTTGAGGGTGACAGGCGAGGTAAGGTATGTTTCATTAACAAGATGGGAACACCTTCTTTAGCTCCTTCCTCACTTATGTCCTCCTTTTGGTGGAGACCGTAATATCCTAGCATACAAGTGTCAACATCTTTAAAATGTGATGCTTGGAGTCTTAAATAATATCAGCTTCTGTGTGCTATTAGTTGCAGCTCCTCTATATGTTCACTGTCCCATTCAGGTTTCATTACAGTATCAAAGTAATTTGATAGGTGAGGTTTCATCACTTCCCTGCTGCCCAAAGCCCAAACTGTGTACACATAGGAGCTGATGGTTCAGAGGATGAACTGATGATTCCCTTTGACACACTTCACATATGTTTACTTTTATTTAAGGATTCTTTTCAGACTCATCAGTAAACACGACTATGGAATGAGCTGACAGTTTTAGACCTGTTCTTATACGCTTCCATTTTTTCACTTTCTTTATCAGTAGCAATGTTGATGGGAATGAGCATTATGAGATGTTGCTTACTGTATTTTATGATGCTTATTATTATTATTATTATTATTATTATTATTATGCAGTTTGCAGTATTTTTATGGTCTCAGCACTTTGTGCAATTGGTCGGCACATGTTATTAAAGTGGGGATAGCGACTGCCTTGCAGTTCCATTTGTAGAAGCTGTTGGGTTGTGCCTGAGTCGATATATCCACTTAGGTGGCAGCTTTTAATTTCTGTTAGAAAATATGTGGTCAACAATGAAGGTTGTAGTGCTCTGTGTATCTTCTCTCTGCAGTATACGTCACTCAGTGGGTAACCATTATCTCTTGAAACACTGAATGGCTTCAGTTTCATGCTGAGACTCCTATTTCATGGGCTGTCTTGGCACATCTGCCATGTATTGCCTGCCCATTACGTGCAGCAATTTGGTTTTCATCACCTCAGAACAAAGCTGTCTATGCACAAACATGTGTTGGCCAACTAGTGAAATCAAGAAAAAATCTGAAACAGAACCTAGCTACAATTCACCCAGGGGGATCATCTGCCAGTTAATATATGAAGTGGAAAGTCCATCTGACATTTCAGAGTATAATTAATACCTGACAATAACTATAACCCACACTGCTTACATACTGCAGCTCTTAATCATTTCCATACCACTACATTCTCACTCTCAAGAAATATTTGGAAGAAACAATGTTCTGTCTACAGAGAAAGATGATTGATGTATCATACCTTTTTTTTTTTTTTTTTTTTTTTTTAGATGCAATCATATTATATATTGACAGTCATAACAAATTTCAGCTGTACATTTGATATCTTCACAGTCTACAGTATATAAAAATATAAAAAATCTACACAAAACTTAAAATCTGTAGATGGTTTGCCAGTTCTGTTTGTAATTAACATAGAATAAAGACAATAATACTTGGTGGTTCATACCTGTCTATAACATTATGGCTCTCGTTAATAAATAGTTCAAACTCAGTTTCAAGTGACAACTAGAATGTAAGCTAGTACTTACAAAATTGTGCGGTTTTTTAGATAGTCATCATCCATATGCACAAATCATGATTTACCATTCTGTGTGAAATAGTGTTGACTTGCAGATTTGTCCCAATATTTTTTATCCAGAATAGCTTCCTAGCTCTTGAGGTAATGTGGGATACACTATCACTTTGACATCATTTAAGAAATAGGATACCTTGTGTATTCATCTAAGCTCCAAAATTAATGCGATTTTAAGAGATTTTAAGGGTGCCTGCACAGCACCTACCATTCATTTGGTCATGGTGCATTTATCACTAGGTTTATCGGTCAGCCCTACAAGCCATCTGAACAATAATTTTTATCACACTGGCTTCCATTAGATGAAGTAAAACTTTTCATTACTTTGATTCTTTTACTGTGCATTTCAGCTAAGCAGTATCATACCCAAGTTCACTTCTATTACATGCTGGACCAATCTCCTATGATTCACTACTATATGTGTGGAGTTCTTGGACTTTGCCACATGTACAACCATTCAGTTGGGTTACACTCACGTTAAGTACTCTTTTGTACATTGTTTCAACAATATATCTGTAGTTATTTTATCTTCAAATAAGTGCTACTTATATTTATTCCAAGATTACATTTAAAAATATCGGTAGTCTGTAGCCGAAACTGTACAGTAATAGAAACAAAATTCAAGAAGTTTTACTACATCCAATGGCAGGTGGTGTGGTAAAACGCTGCATAACAAATAACTGAAACAGGAATCAATGTGAAAAAATTACTGCATTATATGCTACAAAACCTTCATCTGGTAAAATGAAAGAAAATTTTTTTCCCAAAAGAACAGCAACAATAACTTACTGTTAATCTGTGGTGAAGAAGGTCCAATACTGTGCTCACTTTATTGCTAAACAAAACGTATTTGCAGTTTACTTCATTTGCTTGGCAAGCAAGAGTATATGACGTACATACTGTTACATAGCATCTGAAAAAGACATAATTAATATTAGAAACTACACCATTTAATTCAAATTGGTAAAAAGAATTAGTATGTGTACATAAAGACCGATTGCTATGATTTTGATTTTAGCTTACTTGGAAGACAAGTATGGAGCCATGTTTGGAGGTACATCCATAGCCAAATTAAGCATGTTTGAAAGCACAGTAAAACCATTCAGTGCCTGGAAAGCCAACTGATCAAGCGTATTCTGTAATGACAACACACAAACAAAATAATGTGAAAGGTGCATACCTAACAATGTAGGGAAAGAAAAACACCAAAAACACACACACACACACACACACACACACACACACACACAAACACACAATAATTATGTTCAGTTTGAATTCTGACAATAGCCTGGCATATGGACAGCAATGAGAAGACATAAAAAATGATGACAGAATCAGCAAAAATACATGGAAGAAACGAAATGATCCAAATACAAAACTAGCAGTCCTTGTCATCAGAGATGGAAAAAGGTTTTTAAAGAGGTGTGTCGAAAAATCACAACTATTTTTTGATGAAGAAGAATACAACCATCAAGTTACCTTCCATTAGGTTTGTGGGTGCACTCAACGACTGTGATAGGACTTTCAAGCAATCAGTTGTCCTTTTCTTTCAAGTTTTATGAGGCAAATCTAGATTTTGGCTAGAGCCTAGCCATTATCAATGCACTGTTTCATAGTATCAATGCATGTCCTAGTACATCAGTTTCCTGTTGTTTGGGCTTCGGTCAGTTTGTTCAAGACTACTGTGACAGAAGCCTGAACAACAGGGGACTGACATACTAGGGCATGAATTTATACTACGAAATAGCGCATGATGATGGCTAGGCACTAGCTAAAATCTAGATTTTGCCTGATAAAATCTGAAAGAAAGGGATGAATGAGTGCTGTGCGCTATCATTTGAAAAAGGAGTATAAGATGGGGGAAACCTGTGGATGTTAGGGAGTATAAGCTGCTTTAAAATGATTCTTCATTTAATCGTTTGAAGTTACAAATTATGTCGACTAGAAAAATAAAAACATTGTATCATTTTTTGAATGAAAATGTTAAATATGAGATGGCTGGTCAAAAGTATGAGAAACATATGACATTCTTAATGCATGTTTACACCTGTGCAGTTTTCTGGGTGCGCTATCTGCATCCAGCCATTGCGCAAAGAGGGAGGAGGTGCACGCACCAGTGCAAAGTCACTCATGCCTCTAATTCATGCACATGGGCCATTGTCTGCAGACATAGGAGTCTCTTTAGCATAGATGGGGAGAAACGTGTAACAGTTGTACACTTGTGCATTGTCCTATCCATTTGGTGCTTTGTTTCACTACATTTCACTGTTAAAAGATTCAATTTTTAACATGCATTCAAATTTGTCTTTGCATTAGCACTTTGGCTTAGTGGTCCAACAAGAAACATGTAGAATTTGAATAGTTTTATCATCCATTTCCTGTTTTCAGGCTGTTTAATTCTGTGGATTATAAAAACAGAGTTTCAAGCTCCTCACAAATAAGAACAGCCTGGAAACAAAACTGTCCAACCCTCCGATGAATACACATTGAAGAAGAGCACTGATTCTGGGGCTCTTGATGTGCCAAAGCCATCCTGGTTCCTTTCCAAGCCACTCTGATTCATAAATAGTTCGCAGGAGGGAGAGAAAAGAACACAGAAATTTCTAGCAGTAACGCACATCCATAAACTACTTTTTGATCTGCAAATGGAACTGGAAATGCAACATCTAATGTCTGGTTATCACTTCATTAGCCACCAGTCAATCCCTGTATGTTACAGATCCACATACGAAACTACTTCCTTCTATGCTTCACAAATTTCAACACATCTGGCTTACAAGGGAACCATCAGACCTAATCATGGATTTTGACAAGTCTGGGTCCATGGCTAGAGACTTTTCATGCAACAGCACCTAGTTTCTGAGAAAATCGATGTTGTCAACTTATGCGTACCCCCAATACCTGTAATGTTTATTGCATTTCGGCCAGGTAAGGTTTGTGGCTACCACGATGGCAATAAGGGTTCAAATCCTGCCTCTGTAGTTATATATTTTTTCCTTCCTTTTCTCTTTTTCTTTCTTTCTTATTGTGCAGAATATCATTAAGTCATACATGTCAGGCAAAATTATTCAAAAATTACCATTTTTGCCATGGTAATTTTATTAATAAATCAAACAAATTTTCTTCAGATGTGTATTCCATTTGTTACAGCATACAATACAGAACCATATTACTCACTATTGCTTACCTGGCTTGACATGCTAGAACAGAGGTTTTGATGGCATTTGTTGTGTAAGCAACTGAAACAGTGATTTGTAGAGCACTAAGCACATTTAATGAAAAGTACTACCCTGTAGGCACACTGATTTTTCAGAAGTGATACCAGAAAACACAGTTCTTTCAAATTCAAATAGACCGTTCTTTCTTCGATCGACTTTGATGTGAACCATACTGTGAATGCAGGTGTACTAAATTTATGCTGAATCAAAGAATGAATTTTTTATGGAATCTTGTCTCTAAACAATTTCTCTATTAGGCTTTAGCAAGGTGGAAGCATTCTGAATTTTTTTCATGAAAATTTTAACCTGCTTGTAAAAACAAAAATCACAGGACTGACAAAGTGGAGTGCCCTTTTGTGGGGTAATTTTTATGGTGCAGATGCAAGCTTTTGTTTAGTTTATAGTTTGACTGTAAGTGTCTAATCAGTCTGCCTTCCCTACAAATGTGAAATATACAGAAACATATCTTGTCCCATGAACAGAAGACTGATAGATATTAAAAACTCTTCGTACAGCACAATTATCAACTTCCCTGGTTTCGTGCAGGTCACAATTAAATTTTCTAATTTATCTGTCCATTTATCCGCTCTTTTTTGAACAATCCAACCAAACTTCCTGAACGGTTCTTGCATACGTAGGAAAACATAAGGGAATACCTTTCCTATCACCATTGTAATATACTGTGCTGTAAAGGAAGGACTAACCTTGTACAAATTTTTTTTCTGCACATGGACAGTTTTCACTCCTGGTTCTGCATAGGAACACTCGTATGTGGATTGGTACTGGCAGCCATTTTGATTGGTATTAATTAAATAATCAAAATCACAATTGGTTATGAGTAATTTCTCTGCATCCAGAAATATTTAAAAAAAAAGTGCAGTGTCAGTATTCAAACCTGTACTGTTAGCGAGGTAGCCATAAACCCTAGCTGCTGTGCTGCACTTGCTTGATCCAAACTCGTTACAGGTGTAGAAGATATGCATAAAACTTGAATATCTCTTTTCTCAAAACTAGGGGATGTCACATGAAAACCTGCTATCCATGTAGTCATAACAGATCCCTCTACAGCATAACCGAAATTCATCAAAATCTATAATTACTAAATCTGATAGTCCCCTTGTTAGACACGGAATGAAATTCACCAAAGCAACAATAACATGTCCAGACATGTCAGATACTTTGTGATGCTGCAGTCTATGGGCTCTCTCAGTGAAGCAAAAATATGTATTCATAATATAAACTGAAGGACTTTTCTAGCATGTTGATTTGGTGATGGTACTTTCTTTTTGTAATATAAAGTTTCCTTCTGTTTAGAATTCATCATTATGATTACACATTTTGTAAAATCAATAAGATACACATACTTCTATGTTCTTGACCTATTCATTATAAATGCTAATAATTATCAAGTATCCACAAATCTGGAGACATAACTTCTAGATCATTTTCCAGATCTTTTCATATGGTGCAGACATATTAGTAGCTGTATGAATTCCTCTTTCTTCCTTGACATTTAGCCAAGATATTATCCCCTCCATCTACATGTGCTGAATGAGTCTTTACAGTACACTCTGGTTAGGACTCTTCAAAAGGGTCAACATCACCCAGGCTGTCAACACTCTCCAAAGAGATTTGAGAATCACAGTCAGTCTCCTTAGTTTCCTCTCTCTTTCATGCACTTGCTACAACTTTGGTCAGAGCTGTAGTTTCCTTGCTCTTCACTGTTTGGCCTTTTTTTGTTGTTTTTTTGTTTTTGTTTTGAGGTTATTCTTTTTCAGCAATGAGCTTACTGTGTTGTTCTGAGGTTATTAAAAGTGAGAATGGGTCTATCCGATTACATTTAGTCACAGGTTTGTAAGGGTTATACCCTCTTCCGCCCCCCCCCCCCCCTCTCTCTCTCTCTCTCTCTCTCTCCTGTCACAGTGACATTTATGGTTTCACTAAACTTTTTTGTTTTGAATGTTACAACTCTTGACTTATTTCAGGATCCAGTTGATACACAACATACTGTGACCTTACATCTGGGCAAATTCCAGTGTTCTTGAAGCCTGAAACCATGTTTTTAGGCTTTGAAGCATCTGGTCAAATTTTGGAAACAAGACCCACAAATTCTGATTTTGATGATGTTCTCGGATTGCTTCTTTCCATTGAATCAACTGTTATTGAACGGCTTGAAGAAACACTTATCTAAAGGTTGCAGCTGGTCAGTTATCTGTGGCAGCAGTTTCATGATTGCAACTTCCTCTTTTGTCACTTTTTCAATTAGTGTGGAATCCAAATAATTAAGGTGTCCATCCAACAGTAAAGGCCTCTCTTTTACTGTATCACAGAAATTACTAAAATGACTTGAAATGATTGATGCTGTCATGAAATCATGAACTGAATTTGAATAAAACGTGTCAGGTAAATAATTTGTGCCCTTCCAAGGTCTCTCTAATGCATCCCATCACAGAGAACTAACAACTTGCAAACGTAACACAGTCTACATTCTCTAGCCACTGTCAACAATAACATAAAACACGGTATGACAACAGCTGCATTATTGCCAACAGCAGCAAGAAAAACATATTTCAGTGTATAGAACTGCATGATGAAAAAATTTAGTGTATCAGTTTTAGGAATCAACTATATCATATTTTGGACCAGAGTGCATCATACATAAGAATTACACGGACTGAATTATCTCCATGTAATAAATTAAACAATAATGAATAATCCACAGATGGAACACAATTTTCTGTGCATGCAACAAAATTTGGTAGCTACAAAGTCCATGTTTTCATACATGTGGAAAATATTCTATACCTGCATGCATATTTATTTTCAGTCTGCAAAGCTCTTTGTCAAAATTATTTTTTGTCTAAAAAGAGAAGTTTATAATGGAAAAACAAATTACAACTAACTACTTCTAAACAAAGACACCATATGTAACCTCATAGACTGGGTAAATCATTTTTTTTTTTTTTTTAAATATTAGGTGCCTCAGTTTTGGGACACCTTACCTTGCAAAATGCAATGATACAATTGTGTAGAATAGAACCTTTGATTGAAGAGCCTGACAAGTAATCCATAGGTCTGATATTTGGTTTGGTCTCTAGATAGCTCTAAGATGCCTGTTACACACAAAAACTGACTATCACATTTTGTAATATTAAGTCGGAAGGACCAAAGGGTGAGGGAAAAACTTTCAACAGGGTTTGTGTTAGATATTATATTATATGTAACTCACAATTTGCTTAGTTAATTGTTTCTTACGCCAAGGGAAGCCAAAATCATATTAGTAAAAGTACTCCAATGGTGATAAGAAACTTTTGAATTTGTGAGCATCTGACTTTTCAAATGGTTCAGGACCGAGCCTCAATCAAACACAATTTTGAACAAATGGCAATGTCACATATGGGTAAGATACAGGCAATCATCCTGATTATATGAAACTTCGTGTTAGCCCTTGAGAGAGAGAGAGAGAGAGAGAGAGAGAGAGAGAGAGAGAGAGAGAGAGAGAGAGAGAGAGAGAGAGAGAGAGAGACCTAGGTTTTAAGTTCCAAGTCCATTTTCTAAAAATGTAACTAAGAAGTTCTGAAACAAGGGTAAAAGTATATATGCACACTTAAAATGATTATTTTAATTAAAACTTGCAACTGTGAACCACGAAAGCAGTTAGTTTTCATGGAGTGGGGTTGGAGGTGAAAGCAGCCTCCAGCACTCACTCATAATTATTAAAGTATCATTTCTCGTCATCAGTTTTTCAATACTTTTTTTCATTAGTGTGACAAATGTTTACTACTGATCTTTGAAGTGCAATTAACAACTGGGAATTTATCATCATTTCCAGAAGAAACTGAGAATATCTTTGCAAACTTAGCCAGTTTTTAAGTATGACAACTCCTCATGTGAAGTAAAGAGAAATGCAGCAAGAGCACACTGAAAACGTAAGTGTTGGGAGTTTGAAATACATATCCGTCATTGCACAGATGTAGTACCAAAAATTCTCTCTCAATAAAGAACATCTAAAGTGTCAAAATTTATTTAAGCATTTTTAAAGATTTCTGCAGTCTGACTAATAAGAAAATAACATAAAAAGCATGCTAACTTTTATAAATGCATATTCTGCCACCAGTCAGGTGGAAATGAGTGTGCAGCAGGCATAAGAAAGAACTAATATTTTCATAAGTCCCCCATTCGCAGACACTAATACTTCTTTAGTCAGCAGCCTTACATAGAGGTTGGGTGGATTTCTCGTCTTCAGATTTTAATTGGCTTTAGTAAAGGTACTAAGCACACGCACTCAGTGCTTTCATAATACAAGAATTAGCTTATGTGCCCTCTATGAATCATATACCTAAAGCAAACACTTTTAATACTTTGGCTATGAACCATTTTCAGACAACATACCCACTGCCTAGCAACATGTACCAGGTTATCGATGGGTTATCAAAATGACAATCTCACATGATAATAATTATTAATGTATAGTGTCAGATTTCATCTTGTCATAACAAGGCAGTGGGTGAATTTCTGACCATTGTGTTCATTAGTACTGGAAACAAAACAAAAGTCTTACCAGTAGCAGCATATAAAGTTCACAGTATACATTTTTCACTCATTACCATTGGACATTAACAGTCATAGTTTTTATAGTGGTGGCAAAACCAAAGTGGCTGGCAACTATGGACTCTAAGCAAAGCAACCTTATTCAAAAAGGAATTTGGGAATATATATATATATAACAACTGTCACCTGTTTGGACAGGATGCGGTTCACTTCACCCAAGGCTCGTTCAAGAGCTGTTACAGCATTATTTGGCCACTGTCCTTTCCCTTGCGTGTTGTGTAACTTCTCAACATCACGGAGACATTTCTGGAGGCGAACTTTATTTGGAGACTCTATTTTTTGTGGAATCTCCCTCTTGGATTCATATTCCTGCCCTCTAAAAAACAAGAATATTATGATTAGATATTTTCAGAACTGCTTAAATTGAAAATGTTAGTACAGCATAATGCATTTTAAGATATAATAAACTTACAAGGCATAAAAGTAAAACTTGAATACATAGCCACAACTGAAATTTTGTACCAGACCAAACCTTGAACCCTACTCATTGTGAGCAGTCAACTCAACTGTGCATGGCTCCATGTCTGACTCAGAATTTCATTGTTGCTAGTGATCTATTCAGTGCATTCAATTCATTTTGTAGACAGTGAGATACACTATTAAAAACCACATATACAGATACACATACAGAGAGTGAAGAAGGGAGAGGTGGAGAGGCAGAGGAGGAGGAGGAGGGTTTACTTCACGTGATGTCACACAATGTAACACTGTAATAATAGAAACAAATTGAAAATTAATGCAAAAACAAAGCAATTGTGGGAAAAAAGAAGTGCTTCTGCAAAGACTCTATTAACTTTAACTTCAGAAGAGAGACTACTAGTAACTTCATTTAATTATCTGTCATGCATATTATAAATATCAGTACTGCAATGTCACTGCATAGGACATGATTATGCTTGGTCGTGGTGGTGGTGGTGGTGGTGGTGGTGGTGGTGGTGGAGCAGGGGCAATAAAAACAATTTTTCTTACATAAATTATGATGTAGTGAAATGCATAAGGAGCTATATATCGTCAGGAGTCAAAGAGAAACCATACTGAGGCATTTCCACACATCTCATGTCGGTCACCTCATTGGTCTCTCTCTAAATATTAATCGTAGTAACCTTCCTCAACATCTGTTTACCCATAGTCTTCTCCCTATTTATTTTATCCTGTGTCATCCCCACCCTGAAGGGCACCTACTGTTGCCAAACCCCTGTCTACCATCAAAACTTCTGTCCCTCATATCTCCATATGCAACACACCACCAACTCTTCTGTTGGATGAGCTCTCCATGACTTACTTCTGTTCTCTTCTACTGATGGTATATGCTGCTCCCAAACCATCACTCTTCTCTCACTCTGACTACCCTTTGCTTTGCCTCTTCCATGTTCATCTTGTCTGCTCCTCCCAAATCATGCCCAATCCCAGTCAGACCATAGAACTGGGAATGAAGAGTAAAACAGTCTGTCAACAGCAATATTATTAGAGACAGAACACAAGCTAAAATAGGAAGAGGGTAGAGAAGGAAACCACCTGTTTCCTTTCAAAGTAACAATTCCCAGCATTCACCTTAATCAATTTAAGGAAATCTGAATCATGACAGCTAAATGGAAAATGGCCCTCCCAATGTGGGACTGCTCTCACACCTCACCTGGTCTCAAAACACTGGGGCCATAGTACTTCATGCTCTGAAAAACAGTGCAAGTTCTAAGCTAGACCAACAGCTGTCAGTTCTTGTTTATGTGCTTATACCACAGGCAGATAAAGATACAGTGGTCTTCCCAATCTTTCAGTTGAATTCTAAGGTAATGAAAAGTACTTGGAAGAGAAGCTTCAGAAGAACGTCAAGAGGTATCTTATACACTGGATTGTCAGACAGTTTGTCACCTAAAATGGGGCATTTTCATTATGGTTAAAAGACACTCTTGTTTATTTGGCATAATCAAGTGGCCATGTCCAGGTAAGTTAGAGGTGCATGGAATATTATGTGAATGCTCCAAACTTCTGTACTGTAAATGAATGAAGCTTAAAATTCATTAATCTGTAAACTCATCAAAATTGTCAACAGTTGCCTAATATTTTACTGCATCTATGGCAAATACATTTGTGCACAAAAAGCAGAAATACATTGATGACTAATTCTCTTCTTCATGTATTACCATATCTGAACAGAGTCAAATTATTGACTAGTTAACTAATTTACAGGTAACAAATGTCACTGTTTGTCTAAAATAGGAACAGTGTTGACTTAGGCATTGGCTGGAAATGTTATGTAGCTAGACTTACAGTCTCACATGAAGAAGCTGCTAGTTGTGGCAGGTTATTGTCTGTGTGGAGTCCCACATGAAGAAGCTGCTAGTTGTGGCAGGTTATTGTCTGTGTGGAGGCCGACCATATATGGGCATTGGGTAACCATATATGGACTCAAGATGGCACATGGCATGGCAAGAAGGGCAGGTCTGATGTGAGGGTTATACGGAAACAGTGGGCCACCTGTGATTGAAGTCAAGTCCTCAGAAATTAGATAGTAGCAGTCATCCCGAAAGGGACCCCAGCCTAGACTTTGAGAGTCATTCTGGGAACTCAGGTGAAGTAATCTGTATTCCATGTAGGCCGTGCCCAGGGGTAGACACTTAGAACTTTGCTCTGGCTCTGCTTGTGTTTAACACGTGTACCTTCCTCCATGGAAACTTTGCTGTTTGTACTAATAGGAATGCAATAAGAATACTCTAAATGAGTTGGTCGACAATTTCATAACAGCATTTCAACTCAAATCGAGATCAGGATGATTCTTTGTTAAAATTCATAAAAACTAAAATACCTGGCCCAGCACATAAAATTGTTAGTCTGAGACCCAAGTGCCAGTTGGTGAGATGTGTGTGCCATACTAGTAGAAAATTAAGCAATGCAGCACTGCTATAGAGAGGCTATCAGACACACAGTGCAAGAGACGAAATTATAAGATACCCTTGAATTCATTTGGAATTTAAGCAGAACAGTATTCATTGAAGTGATTTACAATGACAGGATTATGACCTTAGTGTGTATGTACAGTGAACAATTAATATTAGCAGAGGCTTTAGAGGTTGCTCCCATGGAGGAGAGTACAATAGCCTTGGCCAGAGAATAGGGAACACTTTAAGTGGCAGTGCATCACTGTGAAACAAAAAGAAAGCGACAAAGTCTTTTGTATGTGGTAATACAGGTCATGTAATGCAAGACTGCCATACCGACAAGAGTCAGAAAGGAAGGGCCAGTCGTATCAGGAAACAGAGGAGAGAGTACAAAAGTGCCAGTGACAAAGGCCAAGTTTTACCACTCATGTTCCATGGAAATTGCAAGGAACTAGGCGATTGAAGCCTGTAACATGTTTTAAATCCAAACAAACTGTTCATTACTTGAGAGACTGCATGGACCTGTGCTTACCATGCACAGAGGAAGAGTCAAATGCAGAAGAAAAGTAAAGCATAGGGAATGAAGGAAGAGTTTATAGAATTGAGATGCCAGGAAGGCACAGAAAATCAATTGAGATTTCTTGTGGATAGTGGGGCACAGATAATCCTAGTTCAACGTAGTTCGAAAGATAGTGCACGGTACATTCTGGCCAAAGGTATTAGGATTCTGGGAATTGTTAATGTGGTGGCAAAGATAGAAGTAACTACAACCCTCAGTTTGCAAACAAGAAGCAGAATGCAACTGAGACACTGCTTCCATGGGGAAGATGTGGATCTTCTTAATGATGGGATGATGTGCAGAGCCTCCTTTAGGGAAACGGATTTGTAGCCACCACCACACTGCCTGCGGATCCTCAAGGAACAAATCTAAATGAAGACAGAGTGAGAGTGAGAGCTACATATAGTGCATGTATGAGAAAAAGGAGGCTCTTTCAGAACAGGCTCAGACATGGAGCAAAAGGTGCACAGTAAAATGAAGACAGAGAAAGGGGAGTCAGCTGTACCAATAGCATGTACAGGAAAGAGAAGTCTCTTTTGAGAAAGGCTCTAATGCAGAGTGAAACACACATAGAAAGGCAAAGGTCAGGTGGGATGGAACCAACTGCCAACCTATAGTAGAAGCAGACAGTCAATATTAACACAGAAAATCTAGAGAGAGATGTGAAATCTGGGACAATGTTAATAGTTGGGCGTGGAGAGGAACGAGTGTGCCGGATAAGAATAGAGACCTGTGGAATGAAAGAGGTTATCATTATGAAAAAGGAGGTCACCAACGGTGTGTATCTACCTGAGGCACTGGTGAAAGTGCAATCAGGGGAATGCATAATGAGTGTGTTAAACAATACAGGTGAGGGTGTGTCAAAAGAACTCCCATGAGTGGAAGCAGAAGCAATACTGTAGTGGGAATGATCCAGAATGAGTCACATCACTGAAGAAAAGCCACTGTTGAAAGTGTGAATAATTACTCTAAAAGAGAATATTTGTATGAGTCATCTGGACATGGAAAAGAAAGCCACCATAGCAAAGCTGTGCACAATGTATACCGACATTGCCCATGTGCCAGGAGACAAGTTGTCTTACACAGATAGCATCGGGCATGAAATCTAGCTAGCTGCTGCAGAATGTAGATGGTATGGTAACATGTTTGTGACCCTAAAGTGTGCCATTTGGGCTGTATTCTATTGGCCAAATGTTTGAAGCCAGACCCACAGAAGATCAAAGTGATAAAGGAATATCCACAGAGGCAACTGAAGAAACTCTTAGGTAGTGTGGCATACTGTATGCATTTAATAAACAACTTCTGCAAAATCACACATCCACTACACTAATTATTAAAGAAGGAAGAATGCTACATATGTGGTGTCAAGCAAGAAAACAGTTTTCAGGGTTTAAAAGAGAAACTGCTCAGTCCACTGATGCTGCAGTATCTGGACTTTGAAAAGGACTTCAGAATCACTATGGATGTAAGTCAGAATTTTGTTGGGGCTACCTTTAAGTCAAAGAAAAAACAGAAGTAAGTAACTTGTCGCTTATGCCTCAAGGACATGAAATAAAGTGAAAACATTGAGCAGGAGATGTTAGCCAGTTGTTGAGCTGTCAAATACTTTAGACCGTGCATGTCTGGCAGAACTGACCATAAACCCCTAACATGGACAGGTAGCAGATCAGATCTGCATCCAGATTAATAAGTTCACATTAAAGCTGCAGAAATATGATTACTATACACTGTACAAAAGTCCAAACCATATCAAGTCTCCAAGGCACTTTCACGAATGAAAGAGGTCAGGGCACCTGGCACACAACAAGAAGTCGATGGCAACCTGGGTCAGAAGGCAGCAGAAAAGGAAGCCCTTGCACGTGTCAAGAATCGCTCAGGCAGGCAATGACAGCATGGCTGTTGCAAACTAGTATCACAGTTCTCCAGAGGGAGGATAACAAGGCATAAGGAGAACATATGGATGAATAAAAAAAGTACTGAATATGGAGTGGTATGAAGGAGGATATAGAAGAGTATATCCAGAAATGCGAGAGCTGTCAGAAGAATAAATTCACTAGGAAACACACAAATATGTCTTTAGAGATGACAAAGACTCCCAAACACATTTTCAAGAGGTGACACTGATTTGGTATGTCCTTTGAAGACAGACCAAGGTAACAAGTATATCCTCACATTTCAGGATGAACTGACTAAGTTTATACTAGCTGAACAGCAAGATACTGACATTGTAGCACCAGTGTTTGCTGAGAAAGTTATACTGAAGTACAGAAACTGACAGTGACATGGGAAGCAATTTCATGAGAAACCGTAGAATGCAAAATGCTGTGGATTGAGAAGATGCAGACTATTAGTTACTATCCTTATACAAATGGAGAATCAGAGAACTCGCATCAGACTTTAAGAGAGATATTGCAACACTATGTAAACAGATCGCAGACAGACTGAGACAGTTGGATTCCATTTGCAGTTTTTGTGTACAGTACAGCACCAAACAGTGCAAAGGGATACAGGCCACAGAAACTATTCTTTGCAAAGAGTACGTACATTCCAGAGATATTACATAGTGATCTGACCAGGTTGTGGTATAATTTTGACAATTATGTGGCAGAGCTAATTCAAGAGAACAAAATGTGCCATGTACGATAAAGAACAAGGAATATTATGATAAGACACAGAATAAAAAACAATTTGTTGTGGCAATAAGGTTCTGTTGTTTGATGATAGTGTGTACAATGAGGGAGATCATGTAAATTAGATGCACAATAGCTAGATCTTACTCTGCTTTACTCCTTGGCACTACAGCGCTTATAGGACTTTTGGCTTCCCGGACAATCTCCACCCACTCTTCTCTGCTGGCTGCCTCAGCTCTCCATCTTATAACTCCCATCCTTCTCAAGTCCTCCTCCAAGTTGTCTAGCCATCTGGTCCTTGGTCTGCCCCTTATATGATGTCCACCGGGATTTCCTTTGGAAACTTTCTTGACTGTGCTGTTCTCCACCATTCTTTCTACATGTCCCAACCAACGTAGTCTATTACTCCTTATTTCTGTCATGATATCTGGTTTGTTGTACAACTCTCTGATCTCCATATTATTTCTAATTCTCCAAAAACCCCTATCATTCACTGGCCCATAGATTTTCCTAAGTATCGTCCTTTCCCATCTCAGCAACAACCCCTCATCATTTTGTGTCATAGTCCAGGTCTCTGAATCATACATCACTACACGTCTAACTACTATACGATACACAATCAGCTTCAGATTCCTACTAAGACTCCTTGCTTTAAACACTTTAACCAGTACAAAGTAGCACCTGTTACCAGCTGCAATCCTCGCATGTATTTCTTCTCTCACATCATTATTCTCAGTTACCAGTGACCCAAGATATTTAAAGCAGTGTTCATATTCTTTTCTGTTCAAAGTCATGCTTCTTTCTCCTTCACTGTATCTTTTCCTAGATATTAATCTAGCTAGATCAGTACACAATAATACCAGTGAAGGGACCTAACATCTGTCTGGGCTCTGAGAGCAGATATTGAGGACAGAACTTGAATTTATTACTGCATACACAGCTTCTGTGAAGGACTTGATCACTGCAAAAGTAATTAAAGCAGTTCTCAGAACATATCTGGTGGTCTACAGTGTGCTTTTTCTTTATGCAATTACCACCTCACTAAAGGTTTTTCAGTTGCTGAGCTACAACGGAGAAGTAGTTTGTCAGGCAATGCTCTTGAAAGAGCCTGGAGGTGGGTAGACAGTCAGGTTCACTTCTTTTTCCAGTCATTTTCAAGTGACAATACCATTCATCTGAGCTGTTCTTCTATGTGGAATGGAGAGTCCACATTCTCATAACTGGCCTATTACTATCAAACCACATGTGCCCTCACAGAGCTCCAGTCAGGCACACAATTTTAATCTGTCATGAAGTTTCAAATCACCACACTCCTGTGCGGAGTGAAAATTCATTCTTGAAAAATACAGCTACCTTAAAAACAATAACCTCACCTCGAAGCCATTCGTAGGCGGATCTTTTTGCACCGCTTCTTGAGTGCTTTCTGACGTTCCTTATCAAGTGCAATTCGAGGATCTATCTTGTCAGCTGGCGCATCAACAATGTGTGTTATGCTGAATGACAGCAGTTCCTCTCTTGAAAGTGCTGTAACATCTTGCTTCTGTTGCAACGCTTCCTGGTGTTGTCGTCCACGGAGATGGCTCAGTAAGTATACTTCTGAACCAATCTGGAAGCAAATAAAAATATATGAAATATTTCCTACCACCAATGAGAATTAGTATATCTATTACATGCTCCTGTGCACCTATATGCTGCCAGCTAGACTGACAGTGTCAGTACTATTTTGCAGCAGGTGGGCTGATTGTGGAGGGAGTAGTGTTGGGGTGGATGGGTAGAGAGAGGTGGGAGATAAGGAGAGGCTAGTGGCTCAGAGGGAGGCCAGTTTGCCAGTTAGGCATACAGAAGGCAGTGGTGACAGGTATAGTTGTAGCGGCCGATGATTGTGGGGACATGAATTAGAAAGGGGTGACAGGACAGTGGAAGGGGAAACTGTTCAGTGTGGGGACAGTTGGTTTCCTGAGAGTGAAGCCAGGATGATTATGAAGAGCAGAGAATGTGTTGTAAGGATAACTCCCATCTGTGTAGTTCAGAGAAGCTGGTGGTGCAGGGAAAAGTGCAGATAGTTTGGGTTGTGAAGCAGCCACTGAAACTGAGCATGTTATTCTCAGCAGCATGCTGTGTCACTGGATGGTCTACTCTGTCCTTGACAATAGTTTGGTGGGGTCATTCATCCTGGTGGGCAGCTGGTTGGTATTCATATCAACATAAAAGACTTTGCAGTGTTTGCAGCAGAGTTGGTGCACGGCATGTTAGATTTCACAGGTGGCTCAGCCTCTAATGGGGTAGGATAAGCCTGTGACAGGACTGGAGTAAGAGGTCCTGGGATAGGTGGAGTGGGAAAGTCTTGCACCTTGGTCTGCCATGGGAATATGATCCCTGTAGCAAGAGGTTGGGGGTGGGTGTGGCATATGTATAGACCAGGATGTTGCATAAGTTGGCTGAGTGACAGAACACCACTTTAGGAGGAGTGGGAAGGATCTTGGGTAGGATGTTCCTAATTTCAGGACAGGGTGAGAGATAATCAAAGCCCTGGTGAGGGTTGCTCCTTTGTAGCTTATTTTTGGTGTGGTGTGAGGATATGGCATGGGACATCTGTTTGTGGTCTAGGTTTGGAGGGTATTGCCCGAGTATGTAGGCCTTTGTGAGGCCTTCATTGTACTGGGCAAAGGAGTTCTTGTCACTCCAGACAGGCTGTGCATAGGTGGCTAGGCTGTAAGGAAGGGAATTTTTTGGTGTGGAAGGGATGGCAGCTGTCAAAATGCAGGCAATGTTGGTGATTGGTAGGTTTAATGTGGACAGAGGTGTGGACGGAGCCATCAGTGAGGTGGAAGTCACTGTCCAGGAAGGTGGTACATTGGGCAGAGTAGGAGTGGGTGGAGTGAATGGAAGAAAAGATGCTGAGGTTCTAAAGGAATACAGACAGGGTGTCTTGGCCCTGAGCCTAGCCCATTAAGATATTATCGGACTAGGGGTTGACGGGGGGGGGGGGGGGGGGGGGTTGAGAGTTTTGGGGGGCTAGGGATGTTTCCTCTAGATGGTCCATAACACTTTGGCATAGGAGGGTGCCATGCAGGTGCCCATGGGCATGTCGTGGATTTGTTTGTAAACATTCCCTGCAAGGAAAAAGTAGCTATGGATCGGGATATAATCAGTAAGGTGTATAAGGAATGAGCTGGAGGGTTTGAAGCCTGAACGACTTTGGGAGAGGTAACGTTAGATAGTGCCAAGGCCATGGGAGACAATGGATGCTGATGTGTAGGGAGGTGGAATCAACTGTGATGAGTAGGGAAGTGGAATCAACTTTGATGAGTAGGGATCTGGGACATAAAGGTGTGGGATGGCGGAAAGTTGGTGAAGGAGGTAGTTAGTATCTTTGATGCGAGAGGCTAGGTTTTGGTCAATTGGTTGTAGATGTTGGTCAGTGGGGTGGCCTGGAATGTTGAGTTTGCGGATTTTGGGGAACATGTAGAAGGTGGGTGTGGGTGTTGGGGTGAGGAAGGAGATGGACTCAGGTGAGAGATTCTGGGAAGTGCCTATGGGTTTCAGTAGGAATTGGAGATTATATTGGATTTGGGACAGGATCACACAGACACTTAGCACAAGCCTTCTATCAGGTGGTCACTGTGACTCACCACAACAGTGGTGGAGCCTTTGTCTGCAAGGAGGATGATTAGGTCTGGAGCCATTGTCAGGTTGTGTATGGCTGTCCTTTCTTCTGCTGAAAGGTCAATGTTCTTAGGAATGGACATGGGGAAGGATGGCAAGGCCAAGTTGGTAGTAAGCAATTCCTGGAAGCTGACTAGGGGATTGTTAGGTATGAGGGGGGAGGGTCACAGGAGATGGCGGTATGAACTGGCAGAGGTAAGGTTCAATGTTGGGATTAGGTTGGCCTTCATCGGAACGAGTAGTGACAAAGAAGTGTTTCCACTGTAAGGATCAGGAAAAGGAGAGTAGGTCTTCGACAAGCCCAGTGTCATTGAACTTGGGAACAGGGATGAAGGTTAGGTCTTTAAATAGGACAAACTTCTGTGGGACTGAGGTTTTTGATTGTGAGCTTAACAACAGTGTTTCGGGTTTGCTTGGGTTCAGGGTTCTGTGGGGTGTTGGTAAGGAGTTTGGAAGATGTGGTAAATTGGTTGCTATGAGGGGTTGATGACAGGGTTCACTGTGAGAAGAATGGGTGTTGGTGAATATTAGTGCCCCAAGGGCGTAGCAAGATGTCAACGTTTGGGCAATTTATGGAGGTAGTGTCTGGAATGCGTCTCCAGGTGTTGGGAGTGCAAGGGTTTATATTTCAGAGATATTATATGTAATGCTGACTAAACAGTGGTGGTATCTTGTGGAGGGAATTGAGATGGTTCGGAGATATCTGTGCTATGGAGAGGTGTTTTCGCAAAACCAGGTTCATGAGTGATACAGACTGGCGGAAACTGAAAAGGTGAATGTTGTTGTGAAAGGAAGGGTGAGGTCCAGAGAAGGTGGCCATTGGAGGGGATTCATTGGTTCAGGAAGCACTTAAGGAACAGGATATGGGACTGGGTTTTAACAAGTGAAACCGGCACTTTTCTGAACTGGTACAGAAAGGTGGAGCATGGTACCTTCCTAAGCCAAACTGTTTATGGGTCATCTAGAAGAAACATTCCTAGCCTCCTGAAGTTCCCAACACCTAGTTTGGTTCAGGTTCATTGACGATATCTTCATGATCTGGACTCAGGGCCATGACACACTATCCACATTCCTTCATAATATCAACACCTTTTCTGCCATCTGCTTCATCTGTCCTCTTCTATCCAATTTATCACCATCTTGGACGTTGACCTCTACCTTACTGATGGCTCCATTCACATCCCTGTCCACATCAAACCCACTACCCACCAACAGTACCCACATTTCGACAGCTGCCATCCCTCCCACACCGAAATTTCCTTCCCTTTCCACCCTCGAATGACATATTTGCAATGGAACATGCCGTATCTACACACACGCAAGGGCACACACACAAAAAACCTCCCACCACCACCAAGAATAAGCTACACAGGAGTGCCCCACTCATCACCTAATATCACCCTGGCTTGGAACAACTGAACCATGTCCTTCATCAGGACTCTGATTATGTCTCATCCTGCCCTGAAATTAGGAACATCTTATCCAAGATCCTCTTCAACCCTCCTGAAGTGGTGTTCCACTGCCCACCCAATCTTCACAACATCCTAATCCATCCCTACACCACTCCCACTCTCAACTCCTTGGCAAAGGCCCTGAGGTGGTCCAAGGTGCAGGACCTAACCAGTCTGCCCATCCAGCAACTCCTATTCAAGTCCTGTCACTGGCTTATACCACCCCATCAGAGACCTTGCCACCTGCAGAAGCAGCCATGCAACTCTGCTACGAACACTGCACAGCCTTTTATGTTGGTATGACTACCACCCAGCTGTCCACCAGGATGAATGGCCAGCACCAAACTGTTGTCAAGAACACAGCTGACCACCTGGTGGCACAACATGCTCAATTTAAATGGCTGCTTCACAATCTGTGCCATCTGGATTCTTCCCTACACCACTAGTTTCTTCAAACTACTCAGGTGGAAGTTATCCTTACAACACATCTTCCACTCCCATTATCATCTTGGTATCAATCTCAGGTAACTCACTGTCCCCACACCCTCCAACCAACAGTTTCCCCTTCCATTATCCTGTCACCCTCTTCCAATCCACATCCTCACATAGCCTTCAGTGTGTGTCACTTCCCATTGGCTACTACAACTATACCTGCTGTCCCTTCAGCTCCTCTTCTACTTCACCTAAGAGTACCCTCACCATAACCTGTCACAAAATCACAAAATAGCATTGGTACTATCAGTCTAGCCGGCACAATCTAGGGGCATAGGTGTGTGTGTGTGTGTGTGTGTGTGTGTGTGTGTGTGTGTGTGTGTGTGTGTGTGTGGTGGTGGTGGTGTGGGCGCGGCACATGTGTGTACTCTAGTTCATCAAAAGATAAATCCAAAAGTTAGAAAGTTTTCCTCCTCCTGCATATGCCTATCGACAACTCAAGGCTTCTGCTTTTTGGTGAATGGTCTCCTTTAATCCTAAAGTAAATTTAAATTTGAGTGAGGTAGATCATCACTCAACCTAATATACATGCCATATAAATATATTAAATATAGTTACATGAACTCTACTTAGTTATATTATCTTTTTCTACGTAATTTTTATTAACACAGACTTCATTAGGCAGAAACACACATACATACCAAAACATTACAGATTTCACATAATTTTAGTGTTTCATATGGTGCCAGCCTTGGCGGTAAATCATCAGTTGAGTATCGGAGGATGCTGGATTCTAAGGCTTTCTGTCGAATCTGCTCAATATTTTCTTCATGGCGACGTGCTGAATCTTCTTGCTTCTGCTGTATCTTTTTTTGCAGCTCTTCTTGATTGGCTAGCTGAGCTGCATGCAAAGCTGAAAGACGTTCTTCTCGGTCTCTGGAAGAGGTGACCATCATTGAAAACAAAATATTGAAATAAAAGTGCAGCTTTACATGAGTCTACTGGAGTGTATCATCATCTTGTCTCCAGAATAGTTTTGTCATCAAATTTATAATATTCTCCATTCTTTTCATTATTTTTATTTCAGCTTATCGTGAATCAATCATAGTTAATGAAAGACAGGTTAACTAAGGAAAAGCCAGTCCTCATCTGTGTAAGTCAGAAGCTTGGCGGAGGTTCTATATGACCTAACTGGCACCACATTTCCAAACTCTAGTTATTATAGTCTACAGCAGTCCACTAGAATCACTGTAAATAGGTTTTCTATGTTATTTCACTTTGATTGATATTATGTTGGAACAGAACATGTTGAGTAAAATTCAACTCGGCTCATACTGTTGAAAGGTTTCATATTTTTTTAAAAAACATCTTACATGTATACTGGGTCTCTCCCTCAAGAGCTGTCAGCCTCACATTCCATAGTATTTTAGCAGGTATTTGCAGTTTTGTTTTTTCCTACGTGTAGATGGAGTCAGTCCAAACAAATACTGATCATGATGTGTTTCATGTGACACCCGTATACAACAGAAAATGTCAGTTTGTCAATTAGGACAGTAAAACAAAAAGTACATCCAGTAGTGAAGTAGCAACTGAGTAACACTGCTGCTTGGCAACAGGAGACTGACAGTGCGCCATGGGCAAGAACTCAAGATGTGGCAGGCTGGGGAAAAAAGACGTGATGAACAAATGTTTACCAATAGTAGTGCTAGAAGACACTGGAGCTGTCAGCTCTTTAAATCATAAAGGATAGTAAAATAGATACTATTGGTTTAGGGATCTGAAAACCAAAACTCCAGGCCACTCTACCAAATACTGACACTTTATGGCCTGCATTAGAACTGAGGCTACATTACTTGCTGTGAATCAAATACAGTTGATAGTATGAGACATCCAAAGGTAGATAAGCGTTGTTTGCCACATTATCTTGACCTACTTATGCCATTTCTTGTACTGACCAATATCGGGCTATTTCTCTACTATTGCCTTGCAGTATTTCTCAGTCACTACTAAAGTTGTTTATGTTTTTTATGTTTTGCTATCCCTGCAAGCAGATACTGATAGCACAGTAACTGTAGTAGGCTAAACCTGGACTGCTCTACCAAATGCCCACATTAAATGCTGGAAAAGCTACCGAGAGTCGTGTACCTGAGATACCAAAGGTATCTCAGCTATTATTGTCTCCTGGGAATGCTGCCTCTTCTACAGGAAATACAGGTCTGTCACTACTCTTCCACTTGACTGTGAGTGGTATGACAGTGGTAGGTCCAGGCATTCTGTACAGGGAAGATGGAGCTCAGGGAGAATTCCAGATGTCCCCTAACAAACAACTTCAAGATGTTGTCTTCCACCGAGACCAGTGGAGCTCACTTTACTGTTGAGAAATGTGCTGTGTCCCATGTCAGGGAGAAGAAAAAACAATGGAGTAAGGTACATTAACCACCAGCAGTCCAAACAACAGCAGATAATGGTATCCCTTAGAGAAATTGCAGCAAGGGATGAGAAGGACACTGTGTATGCCTGGGGGCCTTTTTCAACATGTTGAAGATGCTATTCTTGCTGCCACTGAGGGAACAGTGTGCAACCAACTGAAGACTGTGGGGCATGCTGGAACAAACAATGCCTGCTATCTGGGTTCCAAAGTCATACTTGGATCATTCCAACAACAGAGAAGGTTGAGAATACCAGCCTTGCTCCCAGAGTGTCAAGGAAGCTCGCAATCAGGAGTATTCTCCTCAGAACATGCTTTTTACAGATGATTCAGCCATCTATAATGCAGTGCTGCCTGGAAGATGCTGTACAAATATTCAATCAGATCTTGAAAAGATTTCAAAGTGGTGCACAGACTGGCAATTTCATTCAGAAATGTAAAACTGTGTTCTTCACAAAAGGAAAAAATGTAGTATCCTATGATTACAGTATCAGTGAATCACAGCTGTAATTGGTCAAATCATACAAATACCTGGCTGTAACACTTTGTAGAGATATGAAATGGAATAACAACACAGGTTGCCACTGGTAATGCAGGTGGTTGACTTATTGGAAGAATACTGACAAAATGTAATCAGCCTACAAAGAAGACTGCTTACAAATCATTCATGAAATCCATCCTAGAATATTGCTGAAGTGCGTGGGACTTTTATCAAATGTGACCAACAGGAGCCATTGAATTTGTATAGAGAAGGGCAACATGAATGGCCACAGGTTTGTCTGACCTGTGGAATGTCACAGAGATGCCGAAAGAATTGAACAGGCGTATCTTCGAGATAGACATGAATTATTATCCTGAGAAAACCTTCTTCTAAAATTTCAAGAATTGGCCTTAAATCTACATCTACACCTGTGCTCTGCAAAGCACAGTGAAGTCCATGACAGAGGTAGCATCCCATTGTAGCACTTATTAGAGTTTCTTCCCATTCCACTCATATATGGAGGGGCGCAAAAAGAATGATTATTTTAATGCCTCTGTGTGCTGTAATTAATCTAATCCTGTACTCAAGAACCTGATGTGCACAATACATAGGGGTTTGCAGTATATTCCTAGAGTCATCAATCAAAGCCAGTTCTTGTAACTATGTAAGCAGGCTTTCTCGGATAGTTTACGTCTATCTTCAAAAGACTATCAGTTCAGTTTCTTCACCATCTCTATGGCACTCTTACACAGGTCAGACAAACCTGTGACTATTAGTGCTGTTTAAATGATCACTCACAGAATATACTACAAACCCCCACTTATTTCTCTCATAGGGATTGTGAGGACAAGATTCGATTAACTTCAGAAGGCATTCAAATAGCCATTCTTCCCATGCTCTGTACATGGATGGAATAGGAAAAGGCTATCTGGCACAATGGGATGCTCTGCCATGCACTTCACACTGGTCTGTAGATTATACATGCATATGTAGATAAACTACAATTTAAAAACAAAAAATGAAATGAGTTTTTCTGCTGACACTGGGTATCACATGAAACACATGACTAATAGTATTTATTTGGGCAGACTCCCTCTCCACTTTGCAAAACCAAAATTGAAAATGTTTGCTCCAATACCAGATAAAATTTGTCTGGCAACTCTCAGGGGGCACACCTGGTGCATAAATCATTGGCATTTATGAGGGGACTTCAAGAAAGTAAGTTATTCATTATTATGGCAGACCAAGCAACTTTTATTGAATGCCCAACATCTTTGCTCTAAGATGATCTTGAAATACAACCATTTTCTCAAACATGGAAATTCCATAAGGAGGGGCCTAAGGCAGCAGAACGAGGGTGACACATTTGGCAAACAGGTCTGTTGTGTCCACCAGTTACTCTGCGTCTTAACTGACTGCTAGTATGCACTTCAGAGTAACACAGATTAATGACACTATTTTTCAACACAGTGACCAAGTCTGGGCACACAATTCCACCAATCATTCTTTTCCTCAATGAAAGAAATCCGCTACTTGGTCATGGACCCATTCAAGCACTGCTGTGTGAACGTCCTCATCTTCAGAAAATCTACAATTCCTATGAATCAGTTCCTAGATTGCCTGGACATTGTCATACGTGGTCAATGTCGATGGCATTCCTTCCCATTCAGCATCACCCTCTTTTTTGCAGCTTTGATCAAATTGTTGGCACCATTTCACTATGTCAGGACACAACATCGCATCTGGTCCGTCTATGGCCAGAATTGCTGAATCTTTGTGCAATTTAGACTTTTTTCCACAAGAATTGTACTGTCCCTCAATACTTCAACTTCGCACTACATTTCCTGTTGCCACTCCCACAATGCAATGTACCTTTTCTCCTTATCACAGCAGAACTGTGTCTGCAGAAAACACAGAACATGTACTCTCTTCTGACAATGTGCCACTCTCGTTGTGTGATGGTCTTAATGTAGGACGACATGTGTAACTTACTTTTTGAAGTTCCCTCATTGTAATTGGACTTTTATGGGTATAGTCAATTACATATACTGGTAATATTTAAAAGGGAGACTTATATACATTTGCAGCCAAGTTAATGTCATTTTACACAAAATTTCAACACCTTTCCCAGCTTTCTACTTCAGGTTAGTTGAGCAAAGAACTTCTCACCATTACAGTTTCATCCACACTCAAGTCCAGAGACTGAGTAACTGCTTGACATGCCTGAAAAAGGTAGACAAAATACCGTGTCAAGGTGGTATGGCCTATATAGGACAGACACCACATACAGTGGAAGAGTGTTGTATGGAACATCCACGTTGCACTTGCCTACTGCAACCCAGTAAGTCTGCAGTTGCGGAACATTGTATTTCCAACAACATTCAATAGAGTACGACAAAACTTCGATTTTGGCCACAGCAACAACCTTTTGGGACTCCATTATCAAAGAATCTGTTGAAATATGCATCATGGGAAATCTGATGAACCGTGACAGTGGTTACCAATTGAATAACGCATGGAATCCCATCATCTCCAAAATTTGCTTGAAACGAAGACACCAGAAGACTTCGACAGCTGCAGCCAGTGACAATACCGATGGCAGCTGAGTCTTGCAGTTC
This sequence comes from Schistocerca piceifrons, assembly GCF_021461385.2. Classification (NCBI taxonomy): domain Eukaryota; kingdom Metazoa; phylum Arthropoda; class Insecta; order Orthoptera; family Acrididae; genus Schistocerca; species Schistocerca piceifrons. The sequence goes on along the minus strand of NC_060142.1, from coordinate 422,950,910 downwards.
CACCAGCGAGGGCGCTGTCACTGGGCAGTGTGGTCCTTCTGTCTCCGCGACTGCAATGCATGTGTGGCAGTACCATCAGCGCACTATATAAGACAGAGTGGAGAACGTCTTCGTCAGATCTCGTTCGGTTCACCTAAAGATGGCTGGCAGTTGTCCAACTGAAATATTGTGCAATGAAGTTTACGACGACCGGCTGCAAGCCCGAAATCTTTTTGAACAGTTGATTCGCCAGGATAATTTCAAATTTTACAATAAAAAATTATGTCCCTCTAGAAGCACCTGAAAAGCTCAGACATGGCAGTACGTTTCAGAAGCATTGGCAGCTTCATGTAGAATCTGCACCTACTGGCACTGGCATTCATAAACAGTAAATCTTACACTTATTAGAGTCACACTGGTATGATGTGAATTCACAACAACCAAAGTTAAGAATTTAATCTATCATCACTTTGAATCTACCTCCATGTGATCATGTAGATGAAGTCAAAGGACACCTGTAGCAGGAAGTGAATCTGATGCTTAAAGCTTGGCCAGGAAAGGAAGTAGGGTAGTAGTTGCTTGTTTGCTATCCATACATTTGGGAACACCAACCACAAGAATTTCAAATATTGTAGAAAATAATAAAAGTGACTTAGCTGGAGTCTTCAAAATTTGGAAATGCTCAATTTCATCAGCAAAATCTGAAAGACCACATATATAAATTTGCTTGTTGATGTATTCTCTTTAAAGCCTCATATTAAAGAAGGATATTTTGACAATTTCAGTGAAGCTGTAACTGAACTTTCTTTGAAACAAGAAAAAGAACTGTGCCAAGCTTAAGCTGGCTTGGACACTGCCAGATGACAATGGTGCATACAAACAAGCAACATCGGCTTAGCATGAAAACCTTAAATCTCAAAAATAAAACAAAAATATTTTAACTACCTTTTTAGGTAGAAAGCCCTGTATATCAGCTATTAGTAAGCCAATGACACGTAATGACCAATGTGCTGCGCTCCAGTGAGGAGAAAAAAGAAACCTCATTTATTGTTAGGCAATCACATCAACTGAGAAAACCTCACATAACTTTTCTGAGATACGTTTTCCTAATGAACCAACAATATTTTTTTTTTTTAAATATAAAGTGCTTGAAAACAAAAGAACACATTTACAGCTAAGGAACTGTTGATAATTACCTTGCCCTTTCTCTTGCATGTTCTTGCCTTTCTTTTTCCTTTTCTTGCTGTTTTCGTCCAACTCTTTCCTCTCTCTTTCTCCTAAGTTCTTGCATTTTTTCTAATCTTTCCTGCATCAGTTATTCAAATGTATTACCAAACAGCACAATAAAAAATTACCACACCATAAAACATACTCTTTATGAGTGACTTACCTGCCTCTCTGCCTCCAGAAGTCTTCGCCTCTCTTCTGCAGCTGCCTCTTTAGCTGCTTTCTCTTCCTGTTTTCTCTGTCGTTCTTCATGTATGCCTTGGAGTCGTTCCTCTTGTTCCTTCCACAGTGAAATTTGCACTTAGTCACTTTCTGGTTAAAGGAGTTGTGTTTTACAGGAACTATACAGATAACAACTACTGAAAATACGTTATCCTCTAACTCAGTATTAGTTAAAAGGCTACAAAATAAAAGCACAGTAATAGGTATTATCAATAAGTTAATATCAGCTGCTTTTACTTATGCCTCTGTGCCTATGTTCCTAATGAAATGTCAATGTTATTGTTGTCATCGTTGTGATCTTCAGTATAAGAATTGTTTTGATGCAGGCAGCTCAGTGCAAGTTTCATCATCTCTGTATGACTATTGCAACCTGAATCCATTTGGAATCTAGTAACTATGGTCAGGTCTTTGGTTCCCTCTACAATTTTCACCACTCACACTTCCCTCCAATACTAAATTAACTATTTCTTGATGCCCCAGGAAGTCTTTCTTCCTGAAATCGATTCAGTTCCTCTTCCTTAATTACCTCATCTTCAGCATTCTTCTGTAGCAACACATTTCAAAAGCTTCTATTCTGTTCCTGACTGTACTGTTTGTCATTGATTTTTCACTTTCGTATAAGACTACATCCAGGCGAATTCACCCAGGAAAGGCTTCATATCACTAAAATTTATATTCAATGTTGACAAAACTCTCTTTTACAGTAGCAACCTTATTTCCAGTCTGCATTTTATATTGTGCCTACTTTGACCAATGTCAGTTATTTTGCTGTCCAAACAGAAAAGCTAATCTACTACTTTTTGGTCTCATTTTCTAATGTAATTCTATCAGCTTTTACCAATTTGATTTGACTACTCCCATTGCCCTTGTGTTACTTTTGTTGATGTTCATCTCATGATATGTTTTCACAACAGTACCCATTTCATTCATCTTAGGTTCCAAGTCCTTTGCCTTCTTCTGACAGGACTACAGTGTCACTGGCAATCTTTATAGTTATTAATTTTTCTGCCTCAACTTTTAATTAATTTTCCAACTTTCTCTTCTGTTTCCTTTAATGCCTGCTCAGTGTATATATTGAATAATATGTGGGTTAGACAGTAATAAATATCACAGTAGGCAGTTCAGCTGAAGCGGAATCAACTTCTCTAAATAGGGACAATCACAGAAGTTGGACAGACAGTGGTAATACAAGGAAGGTAACTGAAGAAACCTCGGGTTAGAGAAGAAATACTCCAAGAAATCAATAAAAGAATAAAACACAAAAATTCTGATGAAGAAAACAAGAATACAGCAGTGTAGGTCACTTAAGAATGAAATAAATAGGAAAGGCAGGGAAGTTAAGGTGAAACAGCTGCAAGAAAAGTGTGAAGAAATCAAACAAGATACGATAATTGGAAGAACAGATTCTCATATAGTAAAGTCAAAACAGCCTTATAAACAATTGAAAGTAAAGCTGTCAGCACTAAAAGGCAAGAGGAATTATGTTGTTAAACATAGACAAAAGAGTGGACAGATGAAAAGAATACCCTGAAGGCCTCTATGAGGGGGAGGAACTGCCTGCTGATGTGATGGGAGAAGAAATGGAAGTGTATCTGGATTTCACAAGGGACCCAGTATTACCAGTCAGAGTTTGACAAAGCTTTGCAAGACTTGCAATTAAATAAGACAGAATGCATAGATAACATTACTTCACAATTTCTGAAATAAGTGGGGGAGAAATGGCAACCCAACAAATAGTTCAAGTTGGCATGTAGAATACATCAAACTGGAGACATACCATCAGACTTTTGGAAAAGTATCATCCACATAAGCCCAAAGATAGTAACGACAGATATATTTGAGAACTATTGCAGAATCAGCCTAACAGTTCATGTGTCCAAGTTGCTGACAAGAATAATATACAGAATAATCTATAAGAAAATAGAAGATATCTTAGGTGATGAGCAGCTTGGCTTTAGAAAAAGTAAAGGTAACAGAGAGGTAGTTATGTTGGTAATAGAAGTGTGACTTAAGACAAATTACGACACACTCATAGGATTTATAGACTTAGAAAAAGTGTGAAATAATGGAAAATGGTCCAAGATGTTTGAAAGTCTCATAAATGTAGGCGTAAGCTATAGGGAAAGAATGTAATATACAGGGTGATTCAAAAAGAATACCACAACTTTGAAAATGTGTATTTAATGAAAGAAACATAATATAACCTTCTGTTATACATCATTACAAAGAGTATTTAAAAAGGTTTTTTTTTCACTCAAAAACAAGTTCAGAGATGTTCAATATGGCCCCCTCCAGACACACGAGCAATATCAACCCGATACTCCAACTCGTTCCACACTCTCTGTAGCATATAAGGCGTAACAGTTTGGATAGCTGCTGTTATTTCTCGTTTCAAATCATCAATGGTGGCTGGGAGAGGTGGCCGAAACACCATATCCTTAACATACCCCCATAAGAAAAAATCGCAGGGGGTAAGATCAGGGCTTCTTGGAGGCCAGTGATGGCGTGCTCTGTCACGGGCTGCCTGGCGGCCGATCCATCGCCTCGGGTAGTTGGCGTTCAGGTAGTTACGGACAGATAAGTGCCAATGTGGTGGCGCTCCATCCTGCTGAAATATGAATTGTTGTGGTTCTTGTTCGAGCTGAGAGAACAGCCAATTCTCTAACATCTCCAGATACTGTAGTCCAGTTACAGTAGCACCTTCGAAGAAAAAGGGACCAAAAACTTTATTGGCTGAAATGGCGCACAAATGTACAACTAAATGAAACTTTATAGCTCCCTTAATTCGCCGACAGATAGTGCTTAGCTCTGCCTTTTCTCGTTGCAGAGTTTTAAATTCCTAAAGTTGTGGTATTCTTTTTGAATCACCCTGTATAATATGTACAAGAATGAAGAAAAAAAAACAAGAATGGAAGACCAAGAATGAAATGCTCAAATTAAAATGATTGGAATTCAGAGAATCAGTCTCTTACCACTACTGTTCAATCAGTACAGTGAAGAAGCAATTATGGAAATGAAAGATAGGTTCAGGAGTAGGATTAAAATTCAGAGTGAAAGAATATCACTGATAAGATTTGGTGATGATGCTGCTATCCTCAGGGAAAGTGAGGAAGTTTGCAAGACATACCAAATGGAATAAATAGTCTACTGGGCAGTTTATTAAGATCTTGCCTCCTTACACAAGAGTTTCCAAACTTACAAGATGGTAACAAAGTATCGAACATAAATATGATTCTCAGGAATCTAACTGGTACTATCCCATGTGGCACTTTTCTCCTATTGCTAATGCCAGATTTTCTTCCATGTCTTTGTTCCATTCTTCTTTTGTCCTTGCATTCGCGTTTCTCCTGTGTGTTCCTATTAATTTGTGTCTCACTTAAAGATATTTCTTTATTGTTTCATTTGTTCTTAGCCCTCTTTCTCCCCCATTCCTTTTTTAAATTTTGTTTGTCCTTTTATTAGTATTTTAATCTTAATACGTAGCTAGAGATATATTTGCAATATAATGTAAATGGATATATAAAAAATCTACTCACCAAGTTGTAGCATGAGAAAACACACACACACACACACACACACACACACACACAAAGATTTAACTTTTACAGGCTTTCGGAAGCAGTGGTTCCTTCTTCTGGCAGAAGAGTTGAAGGGAAGGAAGAGGGGTGAAGGGAATGGACTGGGGAGGTTTAGGAAAAGGTGTACAGCTCAGAGAAGGAACCCAGAACCCTACATCAGCGGAGTCTTACCATATGAGTTGAGAAGGAAAGAAAGAAAGGGATATATTTTGAATTGTAATATTTCCAACTTGAACTATAGGTTGCCTGTAGCTCGTTATTAATACTCTAGTAGATTAGCCTTCTCTATCATAGTTCCCCGTTAATTCTATTTGTTTTCTTGATACCAAGACTCTGAATTAGTTTTTCTTCTCTTTCCTGGTAAGCCTCTTTTCTACAACTATTAACTTTCCCAGACAGCTTTACACCTAAATGTGACAACTATAGTAGTTATCCCAATCTCAGATTTCACATTTGATTTGATATAATATAACAAAACCACTGACGATAATGTAATGACGATTCCAAATTCACATCTCATTCTTAAATCAGTCAACATACAACAGAATTTTCTCCCCTCTGCATCTTTCATACCTGCAGAAAGGTTAATAATTATTAGAAAATTAAATCTTCAAGATTTTCTCAGATAACTGTACCTGGCATTGAGCCATAAAATCGTGTCTCTTGTTTTGTGCTGACAGTTCAGTGATGAATGCGATCTCCTTCAGTTTCTCCTCTTCATCGTGAGCCTTACGTACAATGCCTTGAAGGTGCAGCTTACGGTTGACTTCAGCACGTTTAAGCTTCATTTCAAGGCGGTTTCTTTTATCCTCTATGAGTTGGGCCTGGGCAGCCTTTACCTCTTCCACCTGTTAGATGGGTTAACAATATCCAATATCAAAAAATGGTACTATTGTGAGATACAAAGTAACTACATTTATGTTACATTTTTACAGCTATTCATCATTTTCATGATACAATGGTGCAGAGAAGCAGTATCACACTACTTTATACCTAAAAATTTATTTATTTGCTTGAATATAACAGAGGGAAACATTCCACGTGGGAAAAAATTTCGAACACCTGGAATCCTTACCCAATCCGTTACCCCCGGAAACCATCCTTGTAACCATTGATGCCACTTCCTTATACACAAATATCCCGCACGTCCAGGGCCTCGCTGCGATGGAGCACTTCCTTTCACGCCGATCACCTGCCACCCTACTTAAAACCTCTTTCCTCATTACCTTAGCCAGCTTCATCCTGACCCACAACTTCTTCACTTTTGAAGACCAGACATACCAACAATTAAAGGGAACAGCCATGGGTACCAGGATGGCCCCCTCGTACGCCAACCTATTCATGGGTCGCTTAGAGGAAGCCTTCTTGGTTACCCAGGCCTGCCAACCCAAAGTTTGGTACAGATTTATTGATGACATCTTCATGATCTGGACTCACAGTGAAGAAGAACTCCAGAATTTCCTCTCCAACCTCAACTCCTTTGGTTCCATCAGATTCACCTGGTCCTACTCCAAATCCCATGCCACTTTCCTTGATGTTGACCTCCACCTGTCCAATGGTACCTCCTTTATGACAGCTGCCACCCATTCCACATCAAACGGTCCCTTCCCTACAGCCTAGGTCTTCGTGGCAAACGAATCTGCTCCAGTCCGGAATCCCTGAACCATTACACCAACAACTTGACAACACCTTTCGCATCCCGCAACTACCCCCCCGACCCTCACAGAAGCAAATAACCAGAGCCACTTCCTCATCCTCTCAAACCCAGAACCTCACACAGAAGAACCACAAAAATGCCCCACTTGTGACAGGATACTTCCCGGGACTGGATCAGACTCTGAATGTGGCTCTCCAGCAGGGATACAACTTCCTCAAATCCTGCCCTGAAATGAGATCCATCCTTCATGAAATCCTCCCCACTCCACCAAGAGTGTCTTTCCGCCGTCCACCTAACCTTCGTAACCTCTTAGTTCATCCCTATGAAATCCCCAAACCACCTTCCCTACCCTCTGGCTCATACCCTTGTAACCGCCCCCGGTGTAAAACCTGTCCCATGCACCCTCCCACCACCACCTACTCCAGTCCTGTAACCCGGAAGGTGTACACGATCAAAGGCAGAGCCACGTGTGAAAGCACCCACGTGATCTACCAGCTGACCTGCCTACACTGTGACGCATTCTATGTGGGAATGACCAGCAACAAACTGTCCATTCGCATGAATGGACACAGGCAGACAGTGTTTGTTGGTAATGAGGATCACCCTGTGGCTATACATGCCTTGGTGCACGGCCAGCACATCTTGGCACAGTGTTACACCGTCCGGGTTATCTGGATACTTCCCACTAACACCAACCTATCCGAACTCCGGAGATGGGAACTTGCTCTTCAATATATCCTCTCTTCCCGTTATCCTCCAGGCCTCAATCTCCGCTAATTTCAAGTTGCCGCCACTCATACCTCACCTGTCATTCAACAACATCTTTGCCTCTGCACTTCCGCCTCGACTGACATCTCTGCCCAGACTCTTTGTCTCTGTGTATGTCTGCTTGTGTCTGTGTATGTGTGGATGGATGTGTGTCTGTGTGCCCGTCCTTTTTTCCCCCTAAGGTGGGTCTTTCCGCTCCCGGGATTGGGGTGGCTCCTTGCCCTCTCCCTTGGAACCCAGATCCTTTCGTCTTTCCCTCTCCTTCCCTCTTTCCTGGCGGGGTGGCCGTTGGTTGCGAGGGCTGGAGTTTTGTGTGTGTGTTTGTGTTTCTGTCGGTGTGCCAGCGCTTTCGTTTGGTGGGTCGCATCATATTTGTTTTTAGATATATTTTTTCCCCACGTGGAATATATATATATATATATATATATATATATATATATATATATATATATATAAAAAAAAATAGAGGGAATGTGTCTGTTTGTGTTTCTATCGACCTGCCAGCACTTTCGTATGGTAAGTTACATCATCTTTGTTTTTTTTATATATATATTGGGAAACATTCCACGTGGGAAAAATATATCTAAAAACAAAGATGATGTGACTTACCAAACGAAAGCGCTGGCAGGTCGATAGACACACAAACAAACACAAACATACACACAAAATTCAAGCTTTCGCAACAAACTGTTGCCTCATCAGGAAAGAGGGAAAGACGAAAGGATGTGAGTTTTAAGGGAGAGGGTAAGGAGTCATTCCAATCCCGGGAGCGGAAAGACTTACCTTAGGGGGAAAAAGTACGGGTATACACTCGCGCGCGCGCGCGCGCGCGCGCGCGCGCACACACACACACACACACACACATCCATCCACACATATCCAGACACAAGCAGACATATTTAAAGACCAAATATATACTAAATATGTCTGCTTGTGTCTGTATATGTGTGGATGGAAATGTGTGGATGGATATGTGTGTGTGTGTGTGTGTGTGTGTGTGTGTGTGTGTGTGTGTGTGTGCGCGAGTGTATACCCGTCCTTTTTCCCCCTAAGGTAAGTCTTTCTGCCCCCAGGATTGGAATGACTCCTTGCCCTCTCCCTTAAAACCCACATCCTTTCGTCTTTCCCTCTCCTTCCCTCTTTCCTGACGAAGCAACTGTTTGTTGCGAAAGCTTGAATTTTGTGTGTATGTTTGTGTTTGTTTGTGTGTCTATCGACCTGTCAGTGCTTTTGTTTGGTAAGTCTCATCAATAACACAGGGATGATGTGGCTTGCCAGGCAGGAGCGCTGGCGCATTGATGGACGCACGGGCGGGCACGGGCATGCGCACGGGCTTCTGGCTTTCGCGGCCGGCGGCTGCTTCATCGGGGGGGAGGACGGGGGGATGTGGGTTTTGGGGGAGAGGGTGGGGAGTCGTTCCGGTCCCTTGGGGGGAAGGGGGGGACGGGTGTACACTCGCACACGCGCGCATGTCCGTCCACACATGTGCGGATGCAGGCGGACGTGTGCGGAGGCGGGGGGGTTTGGGCAGAGATGTCACTGCCCAAACTCTTTGCGTCTGTATATGTCTGCTTCTGTCTGTATACATGTGGATGGATATGTGTGTGTGTGCGCGCGCGAGTGTATACCCGTCCTTTTTTCCCCCTAAGGTAAGTCTTTCCGCTCCCGGGATTGGAATGACTCCTTACCCTCTCCCTTAAAACCCACATCCTTTCGTCTTTCCCTCTCCTTCCTCTTTCCTGACGGAGCAGCCGTTGGTTGCGAAAGCTAGAATTTTGTGTGTATGTTTGTGTTTGTTTGTGTGTCTATCGACGTGCCAGCGCTTTCGTTTGGTAAGTCACATCATCTTTGTTTAGATATATTTATTTACTTGCTTATTCATGTATTTCATATTGGCACTTGCTGTCGGCATAAACTGCCAGCAACTATTACGTATGTGGAAGATCTAATTACTTGAAAATTAATTCTGTTTTAAGATCTACATCTACATTTATACTCCGCAAGCCACCCAACGGTGTGTGGTGGACGGCACTTTACGTGTCACTGTCATTACCTCCCTTTCCTGTTCCAGTAACGTGTGGTTCGCGGGAAGAACGACTGTCTGAAAGCCTCCGTGCGCGCTCTAATCTCTCTAATTTTACATTCGTGATCTCCTCAGGAGGTATAAGTAGGGGGAAGCAATATATTCAATACCTCATCCAGAAACGCACCCTCTCGAAACCTGGCGAGCAAGCTACACCGCGATGCAGAGCGCCTCTCTTGCAGTGTCTGCCACTTGAGTTTGTTAAACATCTCCGTAAGGCTATCACGGTTACCAAATAACCCTGTGACGAAACGCGCCGCTCTTCTTTGGATCTTCTCTATCTCCTCTGTCAACCCAACCTGGTACGGATCCCACACTGATTAGCAATACTCAGGTATAGGTCGAACGAGTCTTTTGTAAGCCACCTCCTTTGTTGATGGACTACATTTTCTAAGGACTCTCCCAATGAATCTCAATCTGGTACCCGCCTTACCAACAATTAATTTTATATGATCATTCCACTTCAAATCGTTCCACACGCATACTCCCAGATATTTTACAGATGTAACTGCTACCAGTGTTTGTTCCGCTATCATATAATCATACAATAAAGGATCCTTCTTTCTATGTATTCGCAATACATTACATTTGTCTATGTTAAGGGTCAGTTGCCACTCCCTGCACCAAGTGCCTATCCGCTGCAGATCTTCCTGCATTTCGCTACAATTTTCTAATGCTGCAACTTCTCTGTATACTACAGCATCATCCGCAAAAAGCCGCATGGAACTTCTGACACTATCTACTAGGTCATTTATATATATTGTGAAAAGCAATGGTCCCATAACACTTCCCTGTGGCACGCCAGAGGTTACTTTAACGTCTGTAGACGACTCTCTAATAAAGTGTTATCACCTTTAACAATTGTTTAATGCACTATGTCCTTTCAAAACATTTACTCTATGGTTCTCAGTGGTGAGAATAGTCATGGTGGGAGAGGGAATCAGTTGGTTGATACTCTTAAATGCACTTTCCTGGGGGCATTTCCTTCATATGCATTCAAATAAAATAATAAAATGTAGGAGACTAAAGGACTGCATAACAATAATGATAGAACAGTAATTATTACTATCCTTCAAATGATTGTTGCAAAATGATAATTCTTTATTTTCTACTTTTTGAAGATTGATATTAGAATATGGCTGTGTAAGGATACAGGTTAATTCTTACACAAAATAGCAACCAGCCACTTTAAATAACGTTATTTATTAAACACATGTACCTCTTTTAGGGATTTATACCAAAAAGCTCACCATCGGATGGATGTTTACAGTTATAATTTCATTTAGCATTTGTTCAGTATAAGCTAAATTAAATTATAAATGTGATCACTCTGATGTGGAACCTGTTGGTTTAAAGTCAGTAACAGTGCAATCTGTTTTGGATAAATGGCAATATTAACAGTCGCTGGCTGCAGTTTTTTACTTTCTCTAAGAGCTAACTTGTATCTTTACTTACTACTAAATAGTCTTTTCTAGCGTAACTCCAATTTCTGCACTTTTGTGCCCACACTATTATTTGTGTTTGTCTGCAGCACAGAGACAAACACAAAAAGATACAACCAACCACTTATATACAGGCTCATACCCTTCTCTAGTTATTTGTGTAGTAGTCTCCTCTACTCCAAAGTATTTATTTGCCCAATGAATAATGTGTTGTACCAACTCACCGAATAGTTGAAACACTGAGTCTTAAATAAGGACATAAACAAAACAGAACTTTGCTAGCTTTTGGATAAGTTGTTCTTCAAAACTATAGAATGCATATACACCTGTACCTGAAAGACTATGTTGTCCTACTACACTGACTGTATGAGTGTGTGTGTAGGTGGGTACGTAGTTAGGAGGGGGAGGGGGGCCACACGCATGCATGCGCATACGTAGGCCTGAAGAAGGATTTGTCCCAAAGCTAGCAAACCTGTCAGTTGTCTTTATGTGGTTACAGATTACTCTGTTTGCTGAGTTGTTACCTTTACTCCTTCCATTATTTATATGCCACCAAGGACCACCATTACCACATTTATACATTTAATGTCATCCACACATTACTGGATTTCTGCAACAAGCAATAACTAACCATATAACTGAAATACAATCTGCAATCTACAGCAATGTCAATACTAAACAGATCCTTACTTCAACTTTTTCATTTCCCTTGTTGTTAATCACTTCAGGGCAGCCCTCCTCTCCCCTTCCTCTCACAACACTTCAACCAACCCTTCTCTGACACTAAAAGAAAAAGCTTATAACAAAATCTAACAACAAGTAGCACCCTTTTTTCACATCTCTAATCATATGAACATAAAAAAGAAGAATTGACTCTGAAACACAATAAATGTAGACAGAAGTGTCCACTTGGATAGTTAGCAAAACTATTGGACAGAAAATAATAAGAAATAGATTTTTAAGAGCAAGGTGTGACATTATGGTCAGTATTGTGTGTTTGCAAATGTTGCATCAGACTAGATAATTGCCCTTCCATGCCCAGTGTAGCACAGTACAACTAGGTAAGAACCACCATCACAATTATTACACCTTGCAGCTATGACCAGAACATAACAACTACAAGAGGACAACATAAATTTTACTTGGTACATGTCACATATTGCACAAAAATATCAGTTTCTCTTAATATCCTAAGGAGAGTTTGGTAGCTGGTCCAAACTTAGTACACTCTGTGCTGCTTGTAATGCACAACCTGAAGGAGGACAGTGAATCATAGCTTTAGAAGCTATGGAAAGTTCACACTACATAAACTAAAAGCATCCATGCCTTGTTTAGAAGTTCCCGAAGGCGTTGACTTCGTTCCAGTTTCAGTTTCTCACGTTTTTCTTCGGCCTGTGCCTGTTTTGCTTGGAAGCGACGTAAAGTTTCAGGAACAGTGCGACGACGTGATGGAGATGACAGTTTCTGGTGAAGCTCAAGAGCTCGTCCAGGGTGCCTTGCAACAAGTTCTTGCAGCTGCTCTAATGCATCCATTCGTTCAGACCATGACATTCCTAAATCAGGTAAAAAATTAATACTGTTATAAAAAGTAATAACAACACTGTATTTCAACTGTGAATTTTCCATACACTACCAAAAATATCTGGACAAATACTATATCAGGCTACTATGTTGGTCACATTTCACTGTGCATAGGGTTATGAGTAACACAAGACAGTTCATTACTAATCTACTGTTGTATGTGTACTCTATGTGTGGACTATTTACATGACAGTGAAATACATGCATACAGTGTTTATTGTTGCATAATGTAACTGAAAACACCACAGCTGAACTTGCACATGAGATTCTGAATAAAAATGAAAACTTCTTTGAACTCTCCTATTTCTTCTACAGCATTATTATTATTTCTTTCTTTTCTCAGACATTATGTCTGGTCAAAAATGGAAAGTGACGCGGACCTTGCTCAAGCGCGACTTCCTTTTAACTGTACGGTATATGTTATATTGCATTTAGGGACTTTCGGGTGATTGAACATGTATCAATAATTGCGGATTTCTGTAGTTGTATATATAAGTTTGGATGTAGCTGTATTGCATTGATGTACTGGTGGATATTGTATGGTATGACTCCTGTAGTTGATAGTATAATTGGTATAATGTCAACTTTATCCTGATGCCACATGTCCTTGACTTCCTCAGCCAGTTGGATGTATTTTTCAATTTTTTCTCCTGTTTTCTTTTGTATATTTGTTGTATTGGGTATGGATATTTCGATTAGTTGTGTTACTTTCTTCTTTTTATTGGTGAGTATGATGTCAGGTTTGTTATGTGGTGTTGTTTTATCTGTTATAATGGTTCTGTTCCAGTATAATTTGTGTTCATCATTCTCCAGTACATTTTGTGGTGCATACTTATATGTGGGAATGTGTTGTTTTATAAGTTTATGTTGTAAGGCAAGCTGTTGATGTATTATTTTTGCTACATTGTCATGTCTTCTGGGGTATTCTGTATTTGCTAGTATTGTACATCCGCTTGTGATGTGATCTGCTGTTTCTATTTGTTGTTTGCAAAGTCTGCATTTATCTGTTGTGGTATTGGGATCTTTAATAATATGCTTGCTGTAATATCTGGTGTTTATTGTTTGATCCTGTATTGCAATCACGAATCCTTCCGTCTCACTGTATATATTGCCTTTTCTTAGCCATGTGTTGGATGCGTCTTGATCGATGTGTGGCTGTGTTAGATGATACGGGTGCTTGCCATGTAGTGTTTTCTTTTTCCAATTTACTTTCTTCATATCTGTTGATGTTATGTGATCCAAAGGGTAGTAGAAGTGGTTATGAAATCGCAATGGTGTAGCCGATGTATTTATATGAGTGATTGCTTTGTGTATTTTGCTAGTTTCTGCTCGTTCTATAAAGAATTTTCTTAAATTGTCTACCTGTCCATAATGTAGGTTTTTTATGTCGATAAATCCCCTTCCTCCTTCCTTTCTGCTTAATGTGAATCTTTCTGTTGCTGAATGTATGTGATGTATTCTATATTTGTGGCACTGTGATCGTGTAAGTGTATTGAGTGCTTCTAGGTCTGTGTTACTCCATTTCACTACTCCAAATGAGTAGGTCAATATTGGTATAGCATAGGTATTTATAGCTTTTGTCTTGTTTCTTGCTGTCAATTCTGTTTTCAGTATTTTTGTTAGTCTTTGTCTATATTTTTCTTTTAGTTCTTCTTTAATACTTGTATTATCTATTCCTATTTTTGTCTCTATCCTAGATATTTATAGGCATCTGTTTTTTTTCATCACTTCTATGCAGTCGCTGTGGTTATCCAATATGTAATCTTCTTGTTTAGTGTGTTTTCCCTTGACTATGCTATTTTTCTTACATTTGTCTGTTCCAAAAGCCATATTTATATCATTGCTGAATACTTCTCTTATCTTCAGTAATTGGCTGAGTTGTTGATTTGTTGCTGCCAGTAGTTTTAGATCATCCATGTATAGCAAATGTGTGATTTTGTGTTGGTATGTTCCAGTAATATTGTATCCATAATTTGTATTATTTAGCATGTTGGATAGTGGGTTCAGAGCAAGGCAGAACCAGAAAGGACTTAATGAGTCTCCTTGATATATTCCACGCTTAATCTGTATTGGCTGTGATGTGATATTATTTGAATTTGTTTGGATATTAAGTGTGGTTTTGCAATTTTTCATTACTATGTTTATGAACTGTATCAATTTAGGATCTACTTTGTATATTTCCAATATTTGTAGTAACCATGAGTGGGGTACACTATCAAAAGCTTTTTGGTAATCAATGTATGTGTAGTGTAGCGACCTTTGTTTAGTTTTAGCTTGATATGTCACCTCTGCATCTATTATCAGTTGCTCTTTACATCCTCGTGCTCCTTTGCAACAGCCTTTTTGTTCTTCATTTGTAATTTTGTTCTGTGTTGTATGTGTCATTAATTTCTGTGTAATGACTGAAGTTAATATTTTGTATATTGCTGGAAGGCATGTTAAGGGGTGATATTTAGCTGGGTTTTCTGTGTCTGCTTGATCTTTAGGTTTCAGATAAGTTATTCCATGTGTAAGTGTATCAGGGAATGTGTATGGGTCTGCAATGTAACTGTTAAATAATTTAGTTAGATGTGAATGTGTTGAGGTGAACTTCTTTAGCCAGAAATTTGGTATTTTATCTTTTCCAGGGGCTTTCCAATTGTGAGTAGAATTAATTGCTTGGGTGGCTTCATGTTGCAAAATTATCACTTCAGGCATTTGTGGTATCATCTTGTATGTGTCTGTTTGTGCTTGTATCCACCGTGCATGCCTGTTATGTTGTACCGGGTTTGACCATATGTTGTTCCAGAAGTGTTCCATGTCTGTTATGTTTGGTGGATTGTCTATTTTAATGTGTGTGTTATCTATTGTCTGGCAAAATTTCTTTTGGTTTGTATTGAATGTTTGGTTTTATTTCCTTCTATTTTCACTTTTTTTGTATCTTCTAAGTCGTTTGGCCAATGCTTGTAATTTCTGCTTCTTTTCATCTAATTACTCTATCGCTTCTTGTTGTGAGATTTTACCTAACCTTTTTAGTTTTTTTTTTTTTTCTGACGTTTCATTTCTTATAAATTGTGTTAGCTGTCCTATGTCTTTTCTCAGTTTTTCTATTCTGATCTGTAGCCTGTGTTGCCATGCTGGTTTTGTGGGTTTCTTCTGTGTGTTGGTTGGTTCTGATCTCTGCCTAGTGTGTATACTCAGTGTAGTGAGTGCTCCTATATAAACCAGTAGTTGTAACTCTTCCATAGTTTGTTTTCATTTATTTTGTTGTGTATGATTGTGTTGATAGTTTTTATTGTTGTTTCGACTTGTGGGTTATTTGGCGGTCTATGCAAGAATGGTCTAATGTCTGTATTTGTGTCTTTGTATTCTATATATGTCAGCTGAAACTTCTCTTCTATATCTAACATGTGTGTCACTTCGTGTTCTATTTGTGCTTGTTCTGGTGGCTGTCTTAAGATTTCGTTTTCATCTGATTGTTTAATTGATGTGTGTTGGTCTTTGTTTGTTTGCTCTGGGATGTTGGAGTCCATTACTGTATTTTCTTCTTCTTCTGATTGCACATTATTTTGTTCCAGTATTTGTTGTACTTGTTGTTTGATGTTTTCTAATTCTGACTGGGGTATCCTGTTATTTTTTATTATTACACGGATCTGATCAGCTAGTCCTTGTTCTGTTAAAAATTTTAATTCTGGGTATCTGGTAATAAATGTTGTGTATACTTGTGATCTGTATCCAGTTGTGTTGGTTCCTAGGTTTGTTGCTTGGTAATAGCAGAACATGAGGTGTCAATTAACTTCATCTGACCATCTCATCCTCTGTCTTTGTTTCCCTTCTAGGGTGGTTGCAGGAAGCATATCCTGCAAAACACCTCTATTTGGATTTAAATCATTTTCCAGTTGGCTAGCAGTGTCGTTATCATTGTGGGCGGGCATAGGGTTTAAACATCGTCCCCGACAATGACAGCACTTGTCCGAGTCTTCTTTAGTTCTGTCCTGAACCAAGTAATCACACTAAAAGGGGGGTTAGCCCTATTAGTGGTTTGTTCTTTTCGTCGCCTTTTACGAGTGGCAGAACATACCGGAGGCCTATTCTTTTCCCGGGCCTCCACGGTGTTTATTATTATTATTATTATTGTTATTACTATTTCCTTCACTTTCTCAGACGTTAAGTCCGGATAAAAATGGAGTGACGCGGACCTTGATCAAGCGTCACTTCCTTTTAACTGTACAGTATGTGTTATATTGCATTTAGGAACTTTCGGGTAATTGAACATGTATCAATAATTACGGATTTCTGTAGTTGTATATATATGTTTGGATGTAGCTGTATTGCATTGATGTACTGGTGGATATTGTGTGGTATGACTCCTGTAGTTGATAGTATAATTGGTATGATGTCAACTTTATCCTGATGCCACATGTCTTTGACTTCCTCAGCCAGTTGGATGTATTTTTCAATTGTTTCTCCTGTTTTCTTTTGTATATTTGTTGTATTGGGTGTATACTTGTATGTAGGAACGTGTTGTTTTAAAGGTTTATGTTGTAAGGCAAGCTGTTGATGTATTATTTTTGCGACACTGTCATGTCTTCTGGGGTATTCTGTATTTGCTAGTATTGTACATCCGCTTGTGATGTGATCTACTGTTTCTATTTGTTGTTTACAAAGTCTGCATTTACCCGTTGTGGTATTGGGATCTTTAATAATATGCTTGCTGTAATACCTGGTGTTTATTGTTTGATCCTGTATTGCAATCATGAATCCTTCTGTCTCACTGTATATATTGCCTTTTCTTAGCCATGTGTTGGATGCGTCTTGATCGATGTGTGGCTGTGTTAGATGATACGGGTGCTTGCCATGAAGTGTTTTCTTTTTCCAATTTACTTTCTTCGTATCTGTTGATGTTATGTGATCTAAAGGGTTGTAGAAGTGGTTATGAAATTGCAGTGGTGTAGCCGATGTATTTATATGAGTACTGTATTATTATTATTATTATTATTATTATTATTATTATTATTATTAGGAAGCACAAATAGCTTTTGAATTAGTATGAATATCACGTCAAAAGTCATGCAATATTATGACCAGACAGACTTAACACTGATTAAATACAATGATGATGGGAGAAAAAAGCTGACTAATCAGAATGTCAAATTGAGACCATTTACAGGAAGTCTCCAAATTCTGTTTCCATTATTGACAAATTTGATGATGCTTCTTACTTAACACAATCCTTTGTAATGCTATGAAGGCGAATTGGTTAAAGCGATTTTTTTTTTCTTGAACTGTATCTGTGTAGATCTTTCATTTTGATGTTTTATTTGGTTATTCTGCATTTGGCTAAAGTATGAGAAAACGATGAAAAGTTAGGTTGGCAGTGAAAGACTTGTTTATGTAAAATATGCACTTAGTTTTTTTTTTTTTACCCACATCTCTTAAGTAAATGTACTTTTTCCAAGTTATTTCAGTGAGTAGATTCCATCCCTGAAGTAACATTCTGTAAGTTTGCAAAACACTCATTAATGGCTGCTGTAATTTTTTATTTGGGCACAGTATACTCAGTCATAAATTTCTTGAGATGTATGTAGGTGGAAGTGAGATAATGCCAAAGTCAGTGAAAAGGATGACTCATACTTCAAATTTTTCAGCTCCCCCACTGCAAAAGCATCTTTGTGGGCAAATAAATGGGAAAATGAATTACCTTGTTGAAAGGTACGACTTTGCTTTTGCCATCTAGGCCTCTTCTCAAACATTTTTCATCCATTTCATCTGGAATACTGGTACATGGCTCAACATAAGCTGTCAGCTGGTCGGCTATCAACTGGAAACTTCTTGTGGTGTACAAGGCCACAAATATTTCGTGGAGGGAACATTACAGTTTTCACAAATCATCATCTCCTCAAGGGCACTATTCACAATCCTGCTGTTGACCTTCCCCTCACAGGTTTGGCATATGGATCCCATCCATCAGTACACAACAGACATCCAATGCGTTCGTGGCTCAGAAAATGTGGTGGCTGATTATCTGTCACATGCCAGTGCTATCTCATCTCCTATTAATTTCGATGAACTGTCCCACTTACAGGACAATGATGTCGAACTTCAGAACCCTGTCAGGCCTCTTCCACTTACCTACAGATAGTTTCTTGCAACCTACTGGGTTTGGTCAGGCCGTGATGGTGTGATATGTCCATGGACATCACTCAACCTATCTTCCCAGCTGCTTTACTTCACCAAATTTTGCATACTCTTTCACACCCTGGTACTAAGGCTACTGGGTGACGCGTCATGGAACGCTTTGTGTGGCCATGAGTGAAGAAGCACTACCATGTGTGGACTCATGCCTGCGTACCATGTCAGCACAGAAAAATCAGCGGACATACGCAGCCACCCCTAGGCAAATCTGACATCCCATGATGCTGTTTCCGAGATGTGGACCTAGAACTCATCGCGCCGTCACCTGCATCTGATGGTTTCAGATATATCTTGTCCATCATTGATCGTGCTACAAGATGGGTGGAGGCGATCCCTCTTGCAGCCATTACGGTTGATTCTGTTGCATGAGCATTTGTGTATTCCTGGATGGCTAGATTCGGGTGCACTTCATCTATCACCATCAATCAGGGTAGGCAGTTCAGATCACTGTTATTTAACAAACTCTGCATGGTCTGTGGCATGGATAAATTTCACATTATAGCATGCCACCTTCATAGTAATGGGCTCATCGAGTGCTGGCACAGGACTCGAAAACCACCATCGTGTGCCACGGTTGTGGCCCTCATGTGCCACAGTGTTGAGTGGCTTGAAGCCCTGTTCTTGGTCATGTTAACAATCCACGTGGTTGATAAGGCAGACCTCCAAGTGTCACTTGCTAAAGTCGTGTATGGTGAGACATTAGTCCTCCCAGCTGTAATCATCAATGATCCTGCAACCATCGCCCTATCTGACCTCCCCACTTTTGTCGAGTGTGCCCAGTTGCACATAGCTGCTATCCGTATATCTTCTCGATAGCTAATACTATCAACATCCTCATGAACATCCGACTCCAAACAGTTTCACTTCAGCAGGTTAAACAAGCTTGGACCACTGAGGAATTCATCCCACAACCTCTCGACTCGAGTTCTCCACCATCGGGCAATGGCCCCGAACCCGCACATACCACCCCTCTGCCTGTGCACCAACCAGAGTGCATTGAGTCTATACCTGTCACTCAGTGCTTGTGCGTGATGCTCCCACTCCCTTGCCTCACTCAGACACTGTGTGGGATAATCCGCTGCCTCAGGCCATGTAACTTAGGTACGAGGCACACACTGCCAAAAAAATGCAGGGTTAACATTAATAAATTCGACAAACTGCAAGGACGGATTCCTGAAAGGTAATGACGGAAAAATGGTCCTATGAATATGTGTGCAGAAATGAATGGTGTGTGTGCAGTGACAACAATGACTGAACACAGAACAGAGCTGCATCGCATTCATGTAGATGTTCAAAGTGGCCTCCGTGTGATACATTCAACGTGTCTGCCATGCAGGATACACATAATCATACTTTGGCTTACAGCATCTTGGCGGTCCACTTTCCTGGAGCTCATGTTGAGGTCTGTCTCAATATCCTCCTGAACTTTGTCCTCCATATCTGGTGTATGCACAGTTCACTGACTCCAAGCCCATTGATTTGTCTGAAAGGACTCATGATCATACAAATACCCAAAAAGGGCTTGAAATGTTGTGTGATGTAGCTGTTGTCTGTGAGGGTACTTGTTTTAGTATAGTTGTGCTATCTTGTGACCATTTCCATCTGCTTGGCCATACACAAACGCCACCTCAGTTTGTTCCTGGCATGAATACTGGACCGTTCTGCTGCTTACAGTATGCTGCCGTACAGCCTGCACCACACAAGGAACACACGGCACTTGGTCACAGGAACTTTCATTTGTCAGCACCTCCTACCATAGCAATGATGCTTTTCCAGACATGTATTCATAGGACCTTTGCTCCTCCATTTCCAGTCAGGAACTTATCCTTGCAGTTTGTCAGTTTTATTAATGTTCACCCTTTGTAATTACAAAACACACACTGCCATGTAAAATTGTTAAGAAGCACTTCTGCAATATAACATTGCTACACAGCACCCTGTGCCACAAAACACTGGAACAGAGCACCACCAGCCAGGCAACATCAGTATGCTGCACCCTTTGCTACACAACAGTGGTTCAAAGCACACACTGTCACAAAACATCCTTACAAAACACCCTCTGCCACATAAAATTGGCAAGAAGCACCCTTCAACAAGCAACAATGGTATGAAGCACACTCTGCATCATAACATTGCTACAAAACACCCTCTGCATTGTAACATTGCTGTGAAGTACCTTTTGCATCATAACATCACCACAGAGCACATTCTGCACCATAACATCACCACAGAGCACCTTCTGCATCATAACACTGCTATGAAGCACACACTGCCACAAAAAATTGGCATGAAATCCCCCGTCACAAAGCACTGGTACAAAATTTCCTCTGCACAAAACATTGGTACAAAGTACCCCCTGCCACAAATCAATGGTACTGAACTCTATCTGTCATGAAATATCAGTTCACATTCTGCTATGCAATAATGGTGGTACAAAGCATAACACTGGTAGGGAGCACCACAGCAGCAACAGGTGATGCAGGGTATCACAATTCCAAGGAGCTCTGCTTTTCACTGAGGTGAAAATGGCATCAGTTTCACAGCAATAGGGGACTTTAATTCATCACAGCCTAACCAATTTGCTTGAAATTCTTATAAATTATACATACAAACACTCCTTGCAAATCAAAATCCATACATTAGTTCCTGAGATTAACTCAATAAACAGAAAGAACCATGATGCGGGACATCAATTTATATATGTACAGATAGACAAGATAAAAGAAGACATATTATGGACGCAGATTGCCAGTTGGAAAAAACAAATAAATAAAAAATTACACTTGATTCTAACATCTGCCTGTCATCCTAACTTAAAGTATACATATAAAAAAAAGTGGATCAAAATAAAGAAACTGTATTAACGTGGATGATATCTATAAGTAGGAATTTTTCATATTTTTAACAAAGTTTCACTCAAGTTCTGTCTTCCACTATCCATGCATTGTTGAATGTGACTTCAAAAATTCTGCATCACTCTAATGAGCATGTATTAAGGGATAAGCCCAATTTTTCCCGTATTGCATTTCTTAGTGCTGGCAAAGGCCTCTGCTGATGTGTGAACACCTCAGCCTTAAGGTGGCTCCACAGAAAAAAATCATAGTATGTAAGATCTGGTGATCATGCTGGCCAAGGGACATCACAATGTGAAGAATTTAAGTGTCTGGGAAACATCTGCCTTAATGCTTTGAGAAATATCTGAGAAGTGTGAGCAGTGGCTCTGTCTTGCTAAAACCATAGCTGGTCAATCTGCAGCACACTGAATCTTGGCCCAAAAAACGTGTTAATCATGTGAGTGTATCGTTGAGAATTTACTGTCACACTAGTACCATCATCTTCAAAAAAGTAAGGACCAAGTATCCCGAATCTTCCAACTACACACTATACAGTAACATGGTCATTGTGTAGTGGTTTTTAATGAAGGCCATGGGGATTCTCTCCACTCCAGTATCAAAAATTTTGATGATTAATGCATCCTGGTAAGTAATAATGTGCTTCACCTCTGCAAAAGATTAAAGCAAATTCAGGCATATTTTCAAGGATGTTTGCACATGATCTCACGCCAAAGTCATGTTTATAAAACTGTTGAACAACAACCATCTCGTATGAATGAAATTGCATGTCCTGTTGCAAAATCCAAAACCCACACTGGTCAGATAACTGAAGAGTTCTAACAAGTTTTTGAGCAGATATCTTTGGAGACTGCTAAAATAAAGCCTTACTGCATTATTGTTCTCTAGAATTTTAATGCTGTGTAGCTCTCCTACTCTTTCTTTTAACCATGTCACCATTTGCTTTAAATCTTGATACCCACAAGCTAATGGTTTTCCAATCTGGAGCTGCCCCATATGTGGGAATCTGGGAGCGGCTCCAGAAAGCACATTGGGCAGTACCATCAGAACAACTGCTTACCAGAAATGATTCCATGGCACAAGGACATTCTTATCCATCCACAGCAAGGTTGGAATCTGTTACAAATTACAATTTTCGCTAATTGAATGTCAGTTCTGTGTATTCAATGTCCTATTCAGTCCATCTTGTTGTTTTGATATTGCTATGTCGACCATAGCTGTGGCAATGCATTGAAACAAAACTTTCCATGCAGTAGATGTAATTCATGTTATCAGTTCCTTTATTTTGATCCAGCTGTTTCTGTAAATTAGGGGGGATGTTTTGCTACACGCTTATGTCCTGAAGGCATACAGATATAGAATTTCAATTTCTCCACTTGTGCCCTATATCCAGTTATGTTCACTGAAGGCTAGGCACTATTTCAAAACTGGTTTTCTCTATTAACTTTACTGTGTTCTGGTCGGAAAGTTGAAGACATTGTCAATGGAATTTTTTTGGGGAGCAGGGGAGGGGACAAAGACAACTACAATGATGACAATGGCGACAGAACACAAATGACAGACAGTGGGTGAATGAGTCATGGGTTGACAAATTTGTCAGATTCTCTGTACATATTTCTAATTATATCACAGAATTTTTGCTGTGAGATATCGTTACAGCCTTGAGATCAGCAGATTTAACCCCAGACTTGGTGGGTCCTTATTTTTGCCTAAATCTATCTCCTGTGGAGGTGATATGGCTAGCGGTATCAAACGTCAGTCTTTGATCTGAATCCATGAGCTTAACATTTATGCTCACTGCTGATTTCATGGCACATTTACAGGTGCACACAGATGTTCTAATACCCATAGTGGCGTATGGGTTGAGGGGTCTGACTTTGTGCCTGGTTTCTTTGGATTGTAGGGAACAAGGTTGACTCCACTGAAAGTAGCATATATACAGCCTGAGATCTTTCTTGCCTCGATGTAAGATGGCAGTCTTATGCTCTGAATCTCCAGAACCTTCTGTCCTCCCAAGCAGACTGATCACTCTTTAACCATATCAGTTGTTCACCTACACTGACAAACTGATGAATTTGCCCACAAGCTGATACATGCACCAAAAGAGCCTAAAAAACTCTTCTACCAATAGTAAAGAATATTTTACTGATGTGGTAAACACAAGCTTACTATATATATGCTTCTTTTATCATGACAATGAAAAAGATGCACGCATGGGTCTTCAAAAAAATAAACTGATCAGCCAGAACATTATGACCACTGACCTAGTATCAATATAAACCCCTCCACATGATAGTAGCATCACCAATCAGACACATGCATGGTGCACGTAGCATCAGTAAGCATGCTGTACATGTGTAGAATGGGGAAGGTGCGCGATCTATCTGAGTTTGACTGAGGGCATATTGTGATGGCCCGGAAGCTCGGCACAAGCATTTTGGAAACTGTACAACATGTGGAGTGTTCAAGAAGTGTTGTGGTGTGGTGTGTGTCTTCAACACAAGGTGAAACTATGTCCAGGTGTTGTGGGGTTAGATGGCCACATGTCATTGCAGATGTCTGACGTCATAGGCTGGACAGACTGGTAAAACAGGATAGGCAGCAAACTGTGGTAGAACTAACATCAGAGTTTAATCTTGGGCAGAGTACAAGTGTGTCTGAACACACAATGCACCGAACACTCCTAACAAAGGGCCTCCACAGCTGACAACCCATGCATTTGCCAGAGTTAACACCAAGACATCAGCAACTACTACTGAAATGGGCACTGGACATTGATGCAATGACAAAGTGTTGCATGATCTGATGAATCCCAACACCTTTTTCATCACTCTGATGGGAGGGCATGAATCCCTCGTCTTCCAGGGGGAACAGCTCGTTGACACCTGTACTGCAGGACAGTGACAAGCAGCCCCATTATGCTCTGAGGAACATTCAAGAGGGTATCCACTGGTCCAGTGGAGCTCATGCAAGGCACCCTGACGACCAAGGAGTATTGTACACTGGTTGCAGACTGCATACACCCCTTCATGATTATCATGTTTCCTGACAACAGTGGCAGTTTTCAACAAGATAATGCGGCATGTCACAAAGCGAGCTCCAGTTGATATGCTGACCCCCAAACTCATCAGATCTGAATCCTATCCAACACATCTGGGATGTGATTGAATGTGGCGTCAGAGCTCATCACTCCCCTCCTCGTAATTTACAGGAATTAGGTGACGTGGGTGCAGATGTGGTACCAACTCGCTCCAATGACATACGAAGGCCCCATTGCTTCCATGCTATGATGCATTGGCGCTGTTATCCATGCCAAAGGTGGACATATGGGCTATTAGATAGGTGACCGTAAGTTCTGGCTGATCACTGCATGTACTATCTTGTGTAAAGATACAAAGTTTTTCATGGTACTTTTAGTCACAGAAATTGGTAACAAATTTATTTACTGGCTGCTGATGCCAATACATATGACTGAACTTATTCAACAAGTTATGAAAATGAGTAGTTACCACACCTTCCAGTATATTTTCATATCTGGCTTCCAGTGACATGCTGTCAACTCCAATCTCTTCATCTGTTCTACCATTTTCATCTTCGGGACAAGTTGTGGCCTCACCATCTGTTTCAGTTTCATCAGTCTCAGTATCTACCTGTTTAAATACAAATTTAAAGATAGAAATTCTCTTAACAAATAACACAAAATTCACAGCAGAAAACATGTAATTGAGGAATACACTACTACCTGTTTCAAGGTGTGACCAAAGCCCCCCCCCCCCCCCCACACACACACACACAAAAACACACAGTATTACAGTCCCCCCCCCCCCCCCCCCATGGACCTTGCCATTTGTTGGGAGGCTTGCATGCCTCAGAGATACAGATAGCTGTACCATAGGTGCAGCCACACCAGAGGGGTATCTGTTGAGAGGTCAGACAAACATGTCGTTCCTGAAGAGAAGCAATAGTCTGGATGACTGACTGATCTGGCCTTGTAACATCAACCAAAACAGCCTTGCTGTGCTGGTACTGTGAATGGCTGAAAGCAAGGGGAAACTACAGCTGTAATATTTACGGGGGGCATGCAGCTTTACTGTATGGTTAAATGATGATGGCGCCCTCTTGGGTAAAATATTCCGGAGGTAAAATAGTCCCCGATATGGATCTCCAGATGGGAACTACTCAGGAGGACATCATTATCAGAAGAAAAAAAACTGGTGTTCTATGGATTGGAGCATGGAATGTCAGATCCCTTAATCGGGCAGGTAGGTTAGAAAATTTGAGTGAATACAGGGTTCTAAATAAAAAATCAAATACAGGTAATGCAGGAGTTGGTTTAGTAATGTATAAAAAAATAGGAACATAGATAAGCTACTATAAACAGCGTAGTGAACGCATTATTGTAGCCAAGATAGACATGAAGCCCACACCTACCACAGTAGTATAAGTTTATATACCAACTAGCTACACAGATGATCAAGAGATTGAAGAAATATATGATTTGATAAAAGAAATTGTTCAGATAGTTAAGGGAGACAAAAATTTAATAGTCATGGGGGACTGGAATTTGATAGTAGGCAAAGAAAGAGAAGGAAAAGAGGTAGGTTAATATGGACTGGGGTAAGGAATGAAAAAGCCACCTGATAGAATTTTGCACACAGCATAACCTAATCACAGCTAACACCTGGTTTATGAATCATGAAAGTAGGCTGTATACGTGGAAGAGGCCTCGAAACACTGGAGGGTTTCAAATAGATTATATAATAGTAACAGAGAGATTTAGAAACCAGACATTTCCAGGTGCAGATATGGACTCTGACCACAATTTATTTGTTATGAACTGCAGATTAAAACTGAAGAAACAGCAAAAAGTTGGGGATTTAAGGAGATAGAACCTGGGAACATTAGGAAACAATTGACAAGAACAGAGGAAAGAAATACAATAGAAGAAGAAAGGGTAGCTTTAGGAGATGAAATATAATGAAGGCAGCAGAGGATTAAGTAGGTAAAAAGACAAGGGCAAGTAGAAATCCTTCAGTAATAGAAGAGATATTGAACTTAATTGATGAAAGGAGAAAATATAAAAATGTAGTAAATGAAGCACACGAAATGGAATACAAACTCACAAAAATGAGATTGACAGGACATGCAAAATGGCTAAGCAGGGATGGTATGAGGGCAAATTAAAGGTTGTAGAGACATATATTTCTAGGGGTAAGATAGATACTGCCTACAGGAAAACCTTTGGAGAAAAGAGAACCACTTGTATGAATATCAAGAGCTCAGATGGAAAACCAGTTCAAAGACGGGAAAGCAGAAAGGTGGAAGGAGTATATAGAGGGTCTATACAAGGGCAATGTACTTGAGGGTAATAGAATGGAAATTGAAGAGGACATAGATGAAGATGAAATGGGGGATATGTTACTGCGTGAAGAATTTGACAGAGCACTGAAAGACCTGAATTGAAACAAGGCCCCAGGAGTAGACAACATTCCATTAGAAAATTCAGTGAGGTAGGCCTAAATGAACAGATTGCATTATCTGAAGATAAGGAATTTGAGCTTTCTATGGTTAAGCTGCCTGAACTAAACTATATAATTATAAATGATTAATGGAAAATCTCATATAAGATGTGAAACAAATACTAACAAAGAGATAGAGGGGCTGGCCAGTACTTACCTCAGCTCAGTACAGCCGATAGATACACATAAAACAGAACTGAAAATTTACATACCAGCCCCGCTACTGGTAAAACATACACAATTCAAGGCAGGGCTACGTGTGAAAC
Source organism: Schistocerca piceifrons (assembly GCF_021461385.2). Lineage (NCBI taxonomy): Eukaryota > Metazoa > Arthropoda > Insecta > Orthoptera > Acrididae > Schistocerca > Schistocerca piceifrons. The sequence goes on along the minus strand of NC_060142.1, from coordinate 422,923,562 downwards.
TACACATGTCATTTATCAACTGACGTGCCTGCACTGCACAGCCTTTTACATCGGCATGACAACAACCAAACTGGCTGAGCGAATGAACGGACACAGACGAACTGTCCGCCTAGGAGATGCCCAATACCCAGTAGCGGAGCATGCCCTCCAGCATAATTCTAGGGACCTAGGAAACTGCTACACCGTATGTGCCATTTGGCTTCTCCCACCCAACACCAGTCCCTCTGAACTGCGGAGATGGGAACTTGCACTCCAACACATCCTTTCATCCCGCCATCCCCCTGGACTGAACCTACGTTAAAGAACCTCACTCCCATTCACTCTTCAGTCTTCTCCTCTTTCCCTTTCCTCTTTAGCCATTCACGCATCTTTTCATCCTACATAGTTGTGTTTATCTTTATACTTTACTTCTGTATGCATCCTCTTTGGTTTGAAGCTGGCACAGTACTTACAGTAGAATATCTTTGGCTTCCCTCTGACAACCATGCCTCCATCCTTGCTACCCTCCCTGTTTACCTTTCCCTGTTGCTTCATAACCTGGGTTGTGAGTAACTGAATCCACTTTCCCTTCTTCCCTTTTTTTCCCCTCTCTCCTCCCTGATGAAGGAACAAAGTTCCGAAAGCTAGGAATGTAAATTTTCAGTTCTGTTTTATGTGTATCTATCGGCTGTACTGAGCTGAGGTATATAATTATAAATGCATACAGAGCACCAAGTAGTAATATTCCAAATTTTATGACCAAATTAGAAGTTCTGCTGAATAGTGTCAGCTCATTAAATATGAGAATAATACTTTGTGGCGATTTTAACATTGATTTATCAAAAAACAGTAATGCTAAACTTGATTTGTTAAACATGACCAAATCCTTTAATATGATCACCACAATACACTCTCCAACAAGATCAACAGAGCATACTGATTCAATAATTGATCAAATCTTCATAACTGATACTGGTTACAAATTCACTGGCGAAGTACTGAGCATGGGATACAGTGACCATGAGGCTCAGCTACTGAGCGTTGACATGGAAAATAGTAAAATCAGCCCCAAAAAAGTATTTCAAAGAAGAAACTTTTCAGATGGCAATATTAGGATTTTTAACTTCCTATTAGCTAAGGAAAGTTGGGACAGTGTTTACATGCAAACAACTGTTGATAATATGTTCTTAAGCTTCCATAACACCTTCCTTTATTACTTTAATACAGCATTTCCTTTTGAAACAAAAACTTCAAGCAATCAAAATAGAAAGTCGTGGGTAACAAAAGGATTTCTCCAATATTGCTCCAAAAAATACATAGTCACTGAAGAATTTTCTGACTATTGTAAAGCCTACAAAAAAACTTATCTTAGAGTGATTAGACAGGCAAAACTTTTATGGAATGGCAATTTCATAAGAAACTCTTCAAACAAAATGAAAGCTATGTGGAAAGTTATTAAAAAAGAAACTTTTAGTTCAACACCTAAAAAGGAAAACATTTCTCTAACACTTAATGACTCTAAGGTCACAGATCCATACACAGTTGTAAACAAGTTCAATGAATATTTCACCTCACTAGCAGAAGATCTCATTCAGGCAAACTGCAAGGTATCGTTCTTCAATTCCACCAATACGTCAAACAGCACTAATGCTACAATGTTTGTTTATGAAACAAACCCTGATGAAATTATGAACATAATAAAATTGTTACGCAATAAAATCTCTAGTGGCTATGATGAAGTACCTGACCTCATATTAAAGGTGTGTGCTCCCCATATAGTAAAGCCATTATCAACCATCTACAACCAATCATTAAAAACTGGCATTTTTCCAGATGCTCTCAAAATAGCTAAAGTCTCACCATTACTAAAGAAAGGTTCCCCTGATTTAGTATCCAATTATAGACCATTATCCATATTAAGCATCTTTTCAAAAATCCTGGAAAAACTCTTTTATGACAGGCTTATAAATTTCATAAAAAATCACGCACCAATCAGCATTCAACAACATGGTTTTAGTAAATCTTTATCCACCAAGACAGCAATTTTTGAACTGTTGGACCACATACTGAAATCAATTGACCAACATAATATAGCTGCAGGTATCTTCTTAGATCTCTCTAAAGCCTTTGACGTACTATATCATAAAATACTGCTTGCTAAATTGGAAAGAAGAGGAATAAGAGGTGTGGCTCACAACTGGCTATGCTCTTACCTACAAAACCGCAGACAGAAGGTATCACTTCAAAACGATATTAATGTACAGAATAAAATAAATACCACAGTTTTCCTCTTGGAGGAAAGAACAATAAGATATGGTGTTCCCCAGGGTTCTGTTCTAGGGCCATTACTTTTCCTCATTTACATAGATGATGTTGTTGAACGTATGAGCCCACAAAAAACTATCCTGTTTGCTGGTGATACAAGCATAGTGTTGACTGGATCTAGCCCTGAATCCCTTCAGACAATATCTGATAACTCTATGAAAAAACTTTCTGACTGGTTTAACAAAAATGGCCTAATTGTTAATAGTGGTAAAACTGTATGTATCAACTTCCATCTAATTCCTACATCCAATCAAAAAACTATCCAAGTAAAGTTAAATAATGATAAAATTGAAAATGTAAATGCAACAAAATTTTTGGGTCTATGGGTCCAACAAAATTTAAAATGGGACACACATATAAACAACTTATCAAAGAAACTCTCATCATTGTGCTATGGACTAAGAATACTAAAATCTACTACAAGTAAATCCACACTAATGCAAGCATACCATGCGCAGTTCCACTCATTGCTCTGCTATGAAATCATCTTTTGGGGAAATTCAACTCACAGCACAAATATATTTAAACTACAAAAAAGAGCACTGAGGATAATCTGTGGCCTCAAAAAGCTGGAATCCTGTAAATGTCAATTTATAAAACTTAATGTTCTAAGCATCCCATCCCTATTCATTCAAGAAACAATCCTATTCACCAGGGAATACCTCTCAAGAACAGGCAAATTAATCCAAAACAATGATATACACGCTCATTATACCAGAGGGCAATCTAATATCCATCAAATTTTTTCAAGGACATCATCATACCAAAAATATATAACTCATCTGGGTGTCGTATTACACAATAAAATTCCAGAACAAATAAAAACTGCTCCAGATCCAATATTTAAAAATAAACTAAAGGCATTTCTGACAAAGCACTGTTTCTATTCAGTACAAGAATTCCTGGAAATGAAAAATTATAAAGTTCCTTTGTAAAATACTGTGATTAGAGTAAAACATTCTGTAGGCAAAATAATAACCTAATTTCTACTATACACAACTATGTTTCAGTTTCACTTCCCAAAATTTTTTAACTCGCTTTTTGAATGTACAAGTACACCTTCTATTAGTATTAAAACTTAATTGTCTATGAAATCTCAATGTTAATTTCATGTTTAATGTATTTTTTAAATGACATTGTCCTTCTGTTGTGTTTCCAGTTGACATTTTCACTATTCTGTAATCTCAGTGATTATTTGTGTAAATTTAAAGTAGCACTACATTGCCTACATGTTTCTTAGTTCCCCATGTAAACTGGTTGTATTCTCTGTATGTGAAGTTACTATATTCATCAATGAACAATTTTGTGTACATTTTTTTAAATGGCAGTCCATTGCCTATTTTTTTTCTCCAAACTACATATTTGTTAAGAAAAATGACTTGTCCTATATCATGTGTACTTTGTACAATATGTGATCCACAGGATAAATAAATAAATAAATACAAATACAAACTACTAACAGCCTCAGGAGAGCCAGCCATGACAAAACTGTACTATGTGGTGGGCAAGATGTATGAGACAGGCGAAATACCCTCAGACTTCACGAATAATATAATAATTCCAATCCCAAAGAAAGCAGGTGTTGACAGGTGTGAAAATTACTGAACTATCAGTGTAATAAGTCATGGCTGCAAAATACTAATGCGAACTCCTTACAGACGAATGGAAAAACCGGTAGAAGCCAACCTCGGGGAAGATCAGTTTGGATTCCGTAGAAATGTTGGAACACGTGAGGCAATACTGACCCAACGATTTATCTTAGAAGTTAGTCTACGGAAAAGCAAACCTACATTTATAGCATTTGTAGACTTAGAGAAAGCTTTTGACAATGTTGACTGGAATACTCTCTTTCAAATTCTGAAGGTGGCAGGAGTCAAATACAGGGAGCGAAAGACTATTTACAATTTGTACAGAAACCAGATGGCACTTATAAGAGTCTAGGGGCATGAAAGAGAAGCAGTGGTTGGGAAGTGAGTGAGACAAGGTCATAGCCTATCTCCGAAGTTATTCAATCTATATATTGAGCTAGCAGTAAAGGGGGAAAAAAATGGAGTAGGAATTAAAATCCATAGAGAAGAAATAAAAACCAGGGGTTTGCTGATGACATTGTAATTCTGTCAGACATAGCAAAGGACTTGGAAGAGCAGTTCAACGGAATGGACAGTGTCTGGAAAGGATGATATAAGATGAACATCAACAAGAATAAAACGAGGATAATGGAATGTAGAAATTTGTTAATATCGAGTATAGATTTAAGTGTCAGGAAGTCCTTTCTGAAAGTATTTGTATGGGCGATAAATCATGTAGACAAGAAGAGAATAGAAGCTTTCAAAATGTGGTGCTACAGTTTTATGCTGAAGACTAGATAGGTAGATCACGTAACAAATGAGAAGGTACTGAACAGAATTGAGTAGAAGAGGAATTTGTGGCACAACTTGACTAAAGAAGGACATGTTCTGAGGCATCAAGGGATTAATAGTTTAGTACTGGAGGGTAGTGTGGAGGGTAAAAATCGTAGAGCGAGACCAAGAGATGAATATGCTAAACAGATGCAGAAGGATGTAGGTTGCAGTAGTTACGCAGAGATGGAGAAGCATGCACAGGATAGAGTAGCCTGGAGAGCTGCATCAAACCAGTCTCTGAACTGAAGACCACAACAACAACAACAACATAATGGAAGGATAGATGTGATGTTGCATGATTGATATGCATACAAACAAGATGGAAAATCTAACAATCCTTTGGACAAACCCTTCTTCAAAGCTACAAAATTAACACACACACAGATACACCTGCACAATTACATTCTTCCAGGCAATTACATGGTACTGCCGCTGCAGTGTGACAAGCATGAGGATGCTATAAGGTGGAGTGGCTGAGGCTTGTAAGGAAGCAGGGAGTGGGGAGGGAGGATGTGAGGGAAGGGTGACTGTTGGTCACAAGAGGGAGTGTTCACTCATGAGACTGCTATGGTGCAGGTGCAGGTGGGGAGTGGCAGGAGGTGCACAATGATTTGGAGGAGTGGACTGGGGGACGAGAAGGAACAGAAGGAGAGGGAGACTACAGAAATGTGTTAAGTGTGTATAATGAGTGAAATAGGGAAAGAGGTGCATGGGGAAAGGAGTGGATGTGGGTCTAGATGAAGGGTTACTGCAACAAGTTCACTGATTGTATAATATAAAAAAAAGAAAAAAAAAGACAATGCAATTCAAAATAATATTAAATTCATAAAGAGAGAGGTCACTACTTAGAAAGTACTTACCTCCAAGAGCTGTAACTCCTAATACTGCCAATGAAAAGTAGATATCTCCACTGAGGCCTATCAGCCAGAATTTTGAGTGACATGCCACCCCTCCCCCCTTGCCCCTCCCCAAACAAACTCCCACAACCAATTCAGTCGCTTCGTGTAAGGGAATGCATGGTTCCAATACCTAGGAATACTACTACCAAGGTTTGTGTGTTTTCACTGGCTATACTGAGAGTTGTGTCTTCTGAAGACAAGTAAATGGCAGCTGTTCTGTCTCTCTGTATAATATCTACTCTTTTAATGTTAGCCCCTTCTAATAGTATAAAAAAAACACAAAATCTCTTCAAAGAATAAACAAAGAAAGAGGGCAAATAAATAATGAAATAGACATGAGCAGAATGTGGGGGCAGAGAATATATCATCCAGATTTCCTGATAGTGAGCTAAAAGTAATACAAAAGATATGATAATAAAGCCGTCATTTTCACCTCTGGCAGCAAAAAAGAGAAAGTGAATAGAGTGGAAAATACAAGTACCAAAAATCTAGTAAAAGGGTTCACCTGCCCTTCTTCATACTCCCACTTCACTCAGCAAAACTTTAAGTTTACACCTCCTTTTTCAGACATATGTAACAACAGACAGCCTGAAAATATATTTATATATAATTTAATTTATTCATGCAAAAGAAAATTAAAAAAGGTAAAATTAATCACGATGTGAAAACAGGCCGATTTATTTGTTGCATGTTCTAATTTTTAATTTCACATTATCATTTTAAACTGAAGAAAAATTTTCTGAACTGTGTAATTACTGGGACATTTGTCTGGAAGTTCTGTTTACCTTTCTTTGTATAAATGATATTTTTTTGCAATACATTTTATGTATGGAACCTAGCTGCTTTTTTTTTTTTTTTTTTTTTTTTTTTGGCAGCCCCTAGTTTAGTTCAGATAATGGTACGGAGTCAGCAGTTCAGTTCAGTCAGCTAGATACAGTCATTTTTATTTTGTTGATTTGGCAGGAGTGGACTAAACAGCAAGGTCATCGGTCCCATCGAATAAGGGAAGGATGGGGAAGGAATTCAGCTGTGTTCTTTCAAAGGAACTATCTTAGCATTTGCCTGAATCGATTTTAAGGGAATCACGGAAAACCTAAATCAGGATGGCCGGTGCGGATTTGAACAGTCATCCACCCAAATGCGAGTCTTGTGTGCTAACTACTGTGGCACCTTGCTTGGTCATTTTAATTGGACATATCAAATAAGATGCACTTGTAAAAAAATGTTATCTTTAATGCAAGGCAGGTCCAAATTGCAACTGTAATAGTATGCTAATTTTTGGAAAAAAAATCACTATTTATTTATAGTATTTATGTGGGAAGAACGTGCCCTTAGAATATCACTTGCCAAAGACAGAAGCTCTAAAACTGTAATGAGCAATGATAACACTTATTTTTTGGATGTAATTCTACATTATTTACATAATTTTTCACATTCTTTCCACCCCCATTGATCCTTGCTCCTTCGATCTGCATCAATACAGAAAAGTTTCCTTATCCCTAGCTAGAACCCAGTCCCACATACTGTTCCTGCATTGTTGCTTGGCTCATGGAATCCCCTCAAATGGTCTTACCATGAAATTATCCATCTCTGGCTGTCACCCCTCCTTCCACAATGACCTCCACCTGTTCAGATATCGTGCCAATCCTTATCCCTCGCCAACATAGTCCTGCCAACCAAGCCCAAACCTCCTTGCAATAACTTCTCTCCCTCCGCAAATTCTCCTTCTATGCAATCCCCAATTCCTGGAACCCATAACACACACTGAAACTCTTGCCCTCCAGGAACTAGAGCAACATGCACAACACCACCTCAAAAAGCTCTCCACCCTGCTCACTTCCTACTCCCACCTTTGAGTACCACTGTCTGCCACCTCTACAACAACTTCCAAACCTCCCCCACATCCCCTCATAGCTGACAAACCCTGTCTCACAGACCTACTACACTTACCCCACCCTCCAAAACTCCCTCCCAAGACCACACAGAAACCACAACCTAAACAGATCCGTAACATGGTCATGAACCTTTCCTTCAAAAGCCTTAGTCCCAAAGAAATATCAGTCCTTTTGAATGGCCTCACCTTTTGCCCCACTCCCAAATTCAACCAAGCAGAACTTGTTAAAGACCTTAAAAAAATGGCTCTAAGCACTATGGGACTTAACATCTGAGGTTATCAGTCCCCTAGACTTCGAACTACTTAAACCTAACTAGCCTAAGGACATCACACACATCCATGCCCGAGGCAGGATTCGAACCTGCAACCATAGCGGTCTGTGCGGTTCCAGACTGAAGCGCCTAGAACCGCTCGGCCACATCGGCCCGCGTTAAAGACCTTCTCTCCTCCTCTCAGTCCCTATAGTGGAAACACTTTTTTGCCACCAACCCTACCAATCAGACTCAACCAAAGACCAATATTGAACTCTGCCTAACTCAGTTCACTCCTCCATCCAACCACGATAAAACCCCACTGCCCCCAAATCACCCCCTGTTACCTTTCCAGAATTTCTTAACCTCGAACCTTGCTTCACTATCATTCCCTAAATCCCTCAACGTGCAAACTAACCTTACATCTGCAAAAAGAACCGCAGTCCACCATCTAAAAACTGATCCTGACCTTAATCTACCTGTGAACAAAGGCTCCACCACTGTTGTTTTGAGACTCAAGGATTACCTGGCAGAAGGACTCCGCCAGCTGTCAGATACTTCCACCTACAAACCTAGCCACAGTGGCCCCATTCCAGAAATCCAGCAGGATCTCCAGTCACTTCTCAAATCCTTAGGCCCATCCCAGACCTCTCCCCGGAATCCATTCCTCTGACCACTCCTACCACTCCCCACACTCCTACCTTCTATATGCTTCCTGAAGTCCATAAACCCAACCATCAAAGACACCCCATTGTGGGTGGTTACTGTGCCCCCACTGAGGGGAATCTCTGCTCTCGTAGACCAACACCTTCAACCTATTACCCAGAACCTACCCTCCTATATGAAAGATACGAACCATTTCCTCCACCAACTCTCCACAGTTCCTGCCCCTTTACCACATGGTGCCCTCCTCATCACTATAGTTGCCACATCCCTAATGCCCATGGCCTTATTAAACACTACCTTTCCCAATGCCTGACAGATTCCAAACCCACAACCTTCTTCCTTGTCGCCATGACCAACTATATCCTCACCCACAGTTGCTTCTCCTTTGAAGGCATTCTCTCTCTCTCTCTCTCTCTCTCTCTCTCTCTCTCTCTCTCTCTATTCGTTTAGTGAGTTCCGACTCTTCGTGACTCCATGAACCAAATCACGCCACTTTTTCCTGTCTTGCACTTTCTCCCGTCGACCTTCCAGGTTGGAACACATTGCTTCTGTGATGCCATCGATTCATCTCATCCTCTGATGTCCTCTTCTTCTAGTTCCTTCCATCTTCCCCAGCAATAATGTTTTTTCCAGCGAGGCATGCCTTCGCATTGTGCTTCCAAAGTAGGTCAGCTTTTGTTTTAACATTAGACCTTCCAGGGAAAAATCTGGTTTTATTTGCTCCAATATTGATCTGTTGGTTCTCTCTGCAGTCCATGGAACTCTAAGAAGTTTCCTCCAACACCACTATTCGAAGGAGTCAATTCTTTGCCGTTCAGCCTTTCTAATGGTCCAGGTCTCACATCCATACATCACAACTGGAAAGACCATAGCCTTCACAATACGGATCTTTGTCACTAGTGTTATATCTCTGGACCTTATAACCTTGTCAAGGTTTGACCTCGCCTGTCTACTGAGCATTACCTACAAACAAATCCACGGCATGGCTATGGGCGCCCTCTTGGCATCGTGCTATGCCAACATATTCATGGCCCATCTAGACGAATCCTTCCCAAACACCCAAAATCCTAAACTCCTCGCCTGGTTCAGATTCACTGATGACATCTTTGAGATCTGGATTGAGGGTAAGGACACCCTATCCACATTCCTCCAGAACCTTAACAACTTGTCCCCCATTTGCTTCACCTGGTCCTACTTAATCCAACAAGCCACCTTCCTAGATGCTGACCACCACCTGAAAGATGGTTACATCAGTACCTCCGCCCATATCAAACCTACTAACCACCAACAATATCTCCACTTCGGCAGCTGCCACCCATTCCATACCAAGAACTCCCTTCCATACAGCCTAGCCACCCGTGGTTGTAACATCTGCAGGGATGAGCAGTCCCTCTCAAAATATACCGAGGGTCTCACTGAAGCCTTTACAGACCGTAATTATCTTCCAAGCCTTGTACAAAATCAAATCTCCCATGCCTTATCTTTCCAGTCTCCCATCACCTCCCCAAGTCCCATTCTCCGGCCACAGAGGAGCATTCTACTTGTAACTCAGTACCAGCAAGACTGGAGCAACTGGATTACATTCTCCACCAGGATTTCGACTACCTCCTGTCATGCCCTGAAATGAGAAATTTCCTGTGCAATATCCTTCTCACCTCTCCCACAGTGGTATTCTGCCATCCACAGAACCTACACAATAGACACGTCCATCCCTACACAACACCTTCTCCCAACCCCTTACCCTACCCCTGTAATAAACCTAGATGCCAGACCTGTCCCATACATCCTTCCATACCACCTACTCCAGTCTGGTCGAAACCATTATCTATCCCATCACAGGCAGGGCTACCTGTGAAACCAGTCATGTGATCTACAAGCTAATCTGCAACCACTGAGCTGCATTCAACATGGGCATGACAACCAACAAGCTCTCTGTCTGCTTGAATCGCCATTGACAAACTGTGGCCAAGAAACAAGTGGACCACCCTGTTGCTGAGCACACTGTCAAACATGACACCCTACATTTCAATGACTGCTTCACAGCCTGTGCCATACAGATCCTTCACACCAACACTAGCTTTTCTGAATTGCACTGATGGGAACTTTCCCTACAATACATCCTACGTTCCCATAACCCTCCTGGCCTCGACCTTCGTTAGTCACTGTCCTCACCCATCCAGCCTCTTCCCTGTTCCCATTCCAGCACTATACAGCCCTCATTCCACCGTCATACCCAGTCTTTTTTACTTCTGTCCTTTTCTGCTACCCCCCCCCCCCACCTGCCCACATCTCCCCTGTCCCCCATCTAACCAGCAGCACTTCACTTTCCACCATCCTTACCCTACTATCCCTCCCCCTCCCTATCCCTGCCACCTCCTTACCCCCACCCAGTCGCCACTCCCACCATGCATGGGTGCTGCTGCTCACAGTGTAGTTTCAGTTGCCTGAGACTGCAGTCTGTGTGTGTGTGTGTGTGTGTGTGTGTGTGTGTGTGTGTGTGTGTGTGTGTGTGTGTGTCGGGGGGGGGGGGGGTCAATTTTTGACAAAGGCCTTGTTGGCCAGAAGCTTATTTTGTGACAGTCTTTTTGTTGTGCCTATCTGCGACCCAGCATCATCGCTATATAGTGAGTAGTAACTTTTGTTTTCATAATATTGTTACATTCCATCCTGGTTTGGACGAGGACCACCTGCAGTCTGAATTTCATCATTTGAGATGTGTGTTCAGGGATGAACATTAAAGCAATGTCTTCAATGAAGGACACATCATGAATAGGCAAAAGAGGCCAAGCTGGTTATATTCCTCCCATAATGTGGAGCAATGATCAGCAGTGTAAAGCGCATGCTGCAGAGACACGGACTGAAACCACAGCTACGATCTTCCTCCAAGGTACAAGGTACGTTATGCCCCATAAAAAAAAGTGTAGGTCTTCGAGGTCACAGTGTGTATGGTGTCCTCTGTGAACATGGTAGCATATACATAGGACAAATTATTTGCATTGTTACTGGGAATTATACAGAGCACTTATGACATTTTTAAACAAAGGGAACTTGAAAAGTTGGCTATGGATGGAAATCACCCAGAAAACAAACATGAAATAATTTTAACAGAAACGAGTGGTACACAAAGCGGATGGGCCTCGAATATGGAGAAAAAGCAAAGATGGGTGCTTGATGGTTTCAGGGATGTGGGAGTGATGGCTTCAAACATTGAGCCAGTCCCATGTGTCACCTGATGTTACTGGTCTTGTGGTGGTCTGGAGCCAAACTTACCTTCCCATTCATCCACCCTTTGAGCCCTCTATGGAAGGTTCCAGACACTGCTGTCACACCTATATAAGCGAGAGATCATGCCAGCACCACCACTGCTCTTTATAATTGATGACGACTGAAAGCTCAAGTGTTCTATTTGAAACAATGTGGTTTCTAAAATGAGAATATATTAATTTATGAGCGATGTTGACCACTTGGCAGCAGGGTAGGCCACTGAGCTGAACATGTCACATTTCAAAGGTTGCTTTCCAGCCATGCCCTCTTGAAAAGTAGGTTTTCTGAATCACACAGGTGGGAATTGTTCTCAAAACATGTCCTCCAATCTCACAATCCTTCTGACATCAATCTTTGCTAGCCCATCTCACTCCCAACCCCAACAGTGTCGCGAATCCTCCCCCCCCCCCTTTTTCCATTCTATCTTGTCCTCATCCTCTTCCCAAATCACTTGTCCACTTTACTGTGTGCCACATTCAACATTCTTTACCAGGATTAGGAGGGACTCACTGGTGTCACATTCCTATTGTATTCCCCTCCTTCCTGTCTCTCCCAAACCCAACACTCTTCCTTCCCTTTGACCCTCCCTCCATCCTTGTTGTTCTTGACCACTCCAACAAACAAAACTGCTTTTGTTAGTTTACTGTGAGATAATTCAAAATTTAAAATATTGCCAAGCTCAAGGACAACTGCTGCATAAAATACTGTAAAAAAAAATGCAACTCACTTCAATCTCAGTAGACTGAAGTTCATGTATTTTTTTGCGAAGCATTTCCTCTTCTGCACATAACTCTTTGCTTTTACGAAGTTCTTCTTCATTGAATAAATGTTTCTCTTCCAGAATGTCCTCAAATTTTGATTCCAAAATCATTTTTCCATTCTCTATATTTCTGCAAAAAAGAGTAAACATTATTAAACAACAAGTAAATGTGATGCTGAAACAATTTCGTTTTAAGTAATAAGGAGAAATGTATTATTGTTCATCAACATAAAATAGTCTTCACAACATTTATAGTGATTATAGTGTCATATTCTATGCTTGTGGTGCAGTTAGACACAAACATCACACTAAAATTTATCAGAGCACCGCATTCATTATAGTTTTATTACGTACAACAGACAGGAAAGAGAGTGTCTACTCAAGAGTGAATAAAAGAAAGCCAAATAAAAAATGCGGCAGAGGAATGAGTGCTACAATACAGGACAGGCCAATAAGGGTCTTGGATAGCAAACTGGAGACATTTCTCTTGATAAAATTCTTCCTTAGGAACTCATAGTTTAAGTAATTCAAAATAATTATAGAACATACATAATTTTGCTATTAAACTGAATATTGTTTACTTATTTATTAAAAATCCATAGTGAAATATAATATGGATGAGGATAGATCATAACTCAACAAACAGAAAAGGCTCAATGGAAAATGAAATGAAATGTCGTGTGACGAGGGCCTCCAGTTGGGTAGACCGTTCGCCTGTTGCAAGTCTTTCGATTTGATGCCACTTCGGCGACTTGCACGTCGATGGGGATGAAATGATGATGATTAGGATGACACAACACCCAGTCCCTGAGTGGAGAAAATCTCCGACCCAGCCAGGAATCGAACCCGGGCCCTTTGGATTGAAGGTCTGTCGCGCTGACCACTCAGCTACCGGGGGCGGACTGGCTCAATGGAAGAGGACAGGGTACTCTAAGTTACACGTATTAAAAGTTGGTTTTGAACAATGTAGGAAAAGACAGATTGATACTTACTGTAAAGATGACAAATTAAGTTGCAGACAGGCCCAACTAAAAGGCACTTACACAGAAAAAGAGAAAAAAACACCATTCTTTTGCAGAAGCAAGCACACCTCATGCACATATAATACACAGCTTGGGCTAGAATGTGTTTTGGCTGGGTCTGCCGAAGTTGGCTGTCATGTGTGCATGAGATATGCTTGCTTGTGTGAATGAACTGTGTATTATCTTTTTCTGATGAAGGTTGGTGGCTGAAAACTTGTGTAAGTGTCTTTTAATTGTGCCTGTCTCTAACGTAATGAATTATCTTTATAGTAAGTAGCAATTTTCTACACTGTTTATATTCCTACATGGTGTTTCCATTGTTTGAAAAATTGGTTTTGATGTAACAAACACTTTTTGATACAGCATAAACTTGCATGAAACTATGTAGTTTTTTTCACAATTATTTTACTTTTATTATTCCAATTAGAGCCAGTGCACGATTGAAGTGTTCACTTTTGATTTTCTTTTTAGAAATTATACCTATCATTGCTAATATGTTTTTGAAATGTCAGAACCAACTTTTATTGGCAATGAAATAATAAATTTTGTCAGGGACAGCTTCCAGGAGGCAATCCCCCCCCCCAAACCCTGATGTAAGAGAATTTCTTCCAGACTTTTAAAAATAGCTTTTGAAACAAATGAGCTATCTTAAGTTGATGCAGTAGCTCAAAATCACTCAATTCATATGTAGTTTCATGTAAAAGATCCTATTTTAATCAATACTAACCAAATAAAACACCAGTAAGAATACATAGTTAATTACCCAAACGCAACACTTTGACAAAATCAGATTCATAATCCCCACGCCAAAAGGAATTATTTAATCAATAATAACAACATTTACTCAATTTCTTATTTGGTAATTTCATAGAAAATTTTGTTTTGGGTTTTTTTTTTTTTTTTTTTTTTTTTTGCCGTCGTGCCAATCTGGTTCAATCAGCACTTTTCATACAAGCTTTGCCCACAAACAGAACTGGCACTCTCTGGGGAACTTCCATTTTTAATATGATGTCTGAAATGAAATAGAAAATTGGCCTTCCTCTTAATTGAAAATTATGTAACATATGACCTGAATTATATGACAGTTGCACAGCTCAGTTAACTATGTAATGACACAACCACCAAGTACTATTTTAAAAAGCTTTTTCATAGATCGACCTGCAAGTGCAAAATAAATGAATGTTACATAACATTTTCTTGTTGTTCATTGGTAACACAACATTACAATAACCGAACATCAAGAGGAGATAAAAGAGACACACACATCCATTAGAATGAAGAATTATGAGAATAACCGATCGAAACTGATAGCAAAGATGGAAACTTTAAGAGATTTTAGCTCCTCTGGAGATGAATGTCATTCTTTTGAGGAATTGACCTTCAGTAAAATAAATGGAAAAAGAGGGTCAGTGAGATGATTCAACAGGAGAGAAAAAATATGCATAAAATAATAAAAAAAGATTCTAATGAATTTATCTCTACTTGAAATAACCCTAGTCCCATAATCCACCATTTTAATTCATCACTATCAGAAATAAAGCAAATACCAATTTATTTATTTTTGAGGCATATTCAATAGACCTATAAATGCATGTATAAGCAAGGATGTAGAATATGTCAAATCTTGTCTTTCATTACACAAAAATTGCTTAACATTACTCATAAAGATAAAAAGGAAGTTAACTAGGAGCTATGGAATATAAATAAGATTTATCTAGTAGCTAAGAAATGTATAATTTGTAGTATAATACAAAAAAAGTCTACTATAACACACAAAGTCAGCACAGTAGCAACAAACAGAAATGCAAGTAGTACAGGTACATATGTGGAGAATGGCCTACAGGTCTCTACTAGAACACTCATCTAGAGAAGAAAAAGTGTTTTCAAGCAAAAACTCTTAATTTAATTTATTGCCTCTTAGGGACTTAATATCACTTGGAAGTAAGTTGTCAGTGTCATCTCTATATGGCGAGTAGCACTCTATCCTTTTCATAAAATTGGAAGTAAGTTAAAAATTTTGCTGCAACTGCAGTTTACTCCTTTCCTCCAACTAGAAACAAAAATTCATTTCATAGTGTAGGTCACATTTCCTTTTAGTGTTATGACTGCTTTATATTTCATTTACACTGACAGAAAAAAAATCCAAACATCAAAAAATGATTAATGTACAATAATGAGATTTTGGGAATACATTTGTTTAGGAAACATATTCAAGTGATAAAGGTAGCAATATCACAGATTAATGTAGTTTGTGGGATGGAATTCCATGCCTGTTGCAATTGGTTGGCCAACACACGGACAGTTAATGCTGTTTTGAATAATGTTGGAGTTGTCATCCGATGATGTACCATATGTGCTCGACTGGAGACAGATCTGGTGATCGAGGTGGCCAAGGCAACATGTCGACACACTGTGGAACATGCTGGGTTACAACAGTGGTATGTGAGTGAGCATTATCCTTTAGGAAAACACCCCAGGAGTGCTGTACGTAAATGGCAGCATAACAGGTCAAGTCACTAGATTGATGAACAAATTTGTAGTCAAGATGCCTGGGATACCACGAGAGTGCTTCCGCCGCCATATGAAATTGTACCCCAGACCGTAACTTCAGCTTTCTAGCATACAGACAGGTTGGTTGCAGGCACTCAACTGGCTGCCTCCTAACCAACACACGGCTATCACTTGCACTGAGGCAGAACCAGCTGCCATCAGAAAACGCAAAAGGCAGTAGTTTTAGGGTCAGAGTAATGTACACTACAGAGCATCTAGCTGAGAGCTGCCCTTCAAGTAATCAATTTGTAACAATTGTGTCACTGGAGTGCCAACTGCTGCCCAAATTGATGTCGCAGATGCAGTGCAATGCACCAAAGCCGTACCCCAAACACGATGGTCTTCCCTCTTGGTAGTGTCACATAGCCAACTGAAGCCTAGTCCTCTCGCGAGTGTACATTCTCGTGACCACTGCTGCCAACAATCGCGTACAGTGGCTCCATTCCTGCAAAGTATTTCTGCAGTATCGCAAAACGAATATCCAGCTTCTAGTACCCCTATTACACAACCTTGTTCCAACTCAATGAGCTGTCGATAATGGCATCTTTGTCATGTTAAAGGCATTCTTGGCTAACATCAACTCACTATGTCTAATCTCAAAGGCAATAATGCTCACAACCGTTACGGTGCGTCATTAAAGCTAACCTGATTTTCCTTTTCATAGTAAAAGCAAGAACATGATGACTTTACTGAGAGTGTAGAACATACATTATCAGATGTTGAGAAACCCGCACAGAAAGAAATACAGATTGGCACAACTCAATAGTGCAAGAAATTACTCTGCTTAAGCAAAATGCATAAATCAGGGATGAATTACAATCTCTTGATTCATCACTGATTGATGCACACAGCATCAATAATGACCCAGACCATCCAACAATACCACAAGCCAAACCAAGCAGTCAAACAGAAAACATATCTGCTTCTGCCTCCCCCTCCCCCCCTCCTCCCACCTACAGCATAGTCTATGGACTTGGTACGCAGTCTGTGCTTGTAAATTCGTTACGGAAAGAGAAAATTCTGTGGGGTAGGGAATTTACTGTATTCCCACCTGATTAAAAAATCTATTCATACTGCTGTTTTCATACGGGATTTTTATGGTACTGACAGTGTTCTGGAACAAATGACATTGCATTCCTGTCTGCTGATCTGTACTGGGAAAAGTGGCATTGTGGGCCACAAAGCTGTGGAACAACGCCAGACTTATGATGAATTCAAAAAAGCTTTTCTGGTCAAGCAGTGGTCATGAGGGAGCAAGAAAGGCTAAGAAAATAAGTTTTCAAAGTTTCCAAACCTGAGACATATAGCAAGAAACATAGTAGTCTCATGAAGTTTTTCAAAGAATACTTAAATAAAACAAAATACTGAGACAAGGCGATCTCTAAGAGAGATGTCATAAGTCGAGACACAGAAAGACACAACAAACAGACTGCTAAACAATTAAGCTTTGGCCAAAAAGCCTTCTTCTCAATTAGACAAAACCCATGCGTGCATGCTCACACTTCACTTCATAATATTGTCATTGTTCCAAGCTGGATTTTCCATTGTTTGCTAGAGATGTCATAAGAATATTATAATACTAATTTCATTCAGGAGGCTGTGAGTAGCACAGCGCGTACATGCACACAACACACCAATAATTCCGGCTAGAGCAACAAATCGCATAACAATGACCAGGAATGCCACAGCTGATCTGATAACTGTTGTCACCTTCAGAGACATTCTTCAAAACAAGATCTTGCTCGCACTCTAGTAGCCCACACTGCATGTTGCTCTCCAGAAACACTGTTGTCAACTGGCAAGAAGATAACTAGATCACACCATCATCCATGGAGGAACAGACTTAATGTTCATTACCCACCCAGTTATCATCAAAATAGTAGTGAAAAGCAGAATCAACACCAATCAAATGGCTGGCATCAGGGCATGACAGTAAAGCAAATGCAACCTGAGCCTAAAATGAAATCGAAAAACTAGATGTGATGACTCTCTAGCTCTGCCAGCCTGGTCAAAGATGATGATAGGGATGTGACTCACTTTATAGTCAAATTAATATGGTATGACCACAATTCAGATAAGTATGATGCATTGTGCATCAAAGACAATAATTGTACAAAGGTATCCGGATCATGTACAATCTGCTGTACGTGCAATGGTTGCCGATTTACCTGTAACTGTAATCCTGGGCACAGGTGCTCAGTTAAGTATCGTGTGACCTGGTTTCTTTAGAAGAATTTGTCAGCATACAAATGTACAAACTTTCCCTGTGACTGGATGCTGGATCTTGGGGGCAGTTAGTACCAGATCTAAACCAGTGAAGTGACAAACACTGTTATGAATTGAAATGCAGGAAATGAAGCTAGAGCACTCATTCCTGGTGGTCAATGAATGTTCGGTAAGAATGGATCTATTATGTTAGAGGGACACTAGGATTGACCTCTGCTGGCCTCTTACAGTTGAAAGTATGACACAACAACATGGTTGCCAATTTGATTTGTAGTTATGTGGGCCATGGGTGCCTTTGCCAAACATTAAAAATACAATATTTTGGTGGGTTCATTGATAATGAACCACCAAATGCACTGAAACCACTTGCCATGCCCCAAGCCCACAGTACATAAAGCTAATAAATCTGATTACCTCAATGACACTGAGTAATATAAGTGGACAGATGTTTTGCAATAATTTGAAGCAGTATTTGAAGAAAGAGCTGGAGTAATATGGTGATATGAATGTAAACTGGATGTCTATCCTCACAAAACATATGTCATGCTTCCTACAGTATCCCCTAGACCAGCATTTGACTGTTGCCAAGGAGATCAGGAATATTGTATCTTTGGAAATTGTGGAACCCTCTCAGAGCTCATATCTAGACTATTATTAAAAGTTTCGGCTGTATCTGACTTTGTGTAGATGCCAGAGGTATTAATACAATATGTGTTCCCATACAAACTTGGCCAGAAAACGTCAATCAGAGGATTCAGAGTTTTTATGTAAAATTCTTGACCAGCTTTGACTTTCGGTATCATACTGGCAGATTACCTTGGAAAAAGAATCACGCAAATACAATGCTTTCATACTTTCTTTTATTGGACATTTTTGCTAGATCATCTGCTTCAAAGTGCAGATCTCTCCTGTTTTCTCGAGAAATTTGTGCCCTCATATTGGTCAAATGAGTGTCAGAAGGCCTTTGACTGCATAAAACAAGCTTTATGTAGTGCAAACATTCTTTGGCATTCTAACATGAATGAAGACTTTTGTCTGGCAACAGAGTAATCAAAGCTCGATATTGGTGGCTGTTTATTTCAGATTTGTAACAATGAAAGCAGGCCTGTGATATGTACCATAGATTTTGGCAATTGCTTATTGACCAGCTGTGAGTGATCATATTGCACCACTGAGTTAGATGTGCTTGCCATTGTATGGGCCTTCGTGAAGTCCCACTTTTACCTGTATGGACATCAGGAATATGACTTCAAAATTATTAACATTCCAGGCAAATTCAACATAGTAGCTGATGCATTTTCACATCTGCCTGAAAATCTTGATTAGGTGCCCTTGTATACTGATCACAAAAGTGATGTCAAAATATGCCTCATGAACAATGACATTAATTGGCAGTATTTCTTGAAGACGTGCAAAAACATAGGAGATGCACACGATTTCGCCAAATGTTGACAGAGAATAAAGGAACAGTTGCTCCACAAACCAATCGAATCCCTGGATGCAAACTATCAAATACACAATGATGTATTATTCTTCCATCATCTGAGACGTGGTGTTCACTCCACCTGAGGCTGAAGAATGTGTGACCAGGTATGCCCACCATGCTTATGGACAATTTGGTTTGGTAAAATGTGCGAAGAAACTGGGAGAGTATCACTACTTTACAAAGCTGCTCACAAATGCATAAAGACTTTTGCATATGTATCTCCTGTGTAAGAAGGCAAACCATTTAATGTCTGCTTGAAAGGCAAATTATACCCAATTCTACAAACCAAGCTGCTACAGCTTGTACCAATTTACCTTCACAGTCCTTTGCCGAAAATTAGAACACAATGTAAAATATGTGGTACTTCTTTGTGATGTACTGTATATACTCGAATCTAAGCCCCAATTTTTTCAGGTTTTTGGGATCCAAAAAACTGCCTGCAGCTTAGAATTGAGTGCAAAGCAAATGGAAGGTCTGAAAATTGGTGCTAAGAGCTGTCACAACTAACTTTTGCTGTTGAATACACGCAGTGGTACACTGTCAAGTTGTTCAGTCGCAAAGATAAATACTAAGGCCACAACTAGAAAAAATTTAAAAAAAAAGATTGAGGATGAGTCCACTCCTTGAACCCCACTGTTGCAACTGTACCTTCATATATTCTACCTACTTTGTATCTCATGTGAACCAACATTGCTTCAATCTCGAACTGTGCCTACGACATTTTCCCCCTTAAATCTTTATTCTCATTTTTTGGGTGTGACTTAAGATTCAGATACCTTTCTTCCTTGAATTTCAAATCTCATTTTTGGATGCAGTTTAGATTTGAGTGAAGCCTAGATTTAAATAAATACAATATTTTCTAAGTTTGTAAGACGTAAGGTACTAGAGTACAGCTACAACAGAGATCATTATCAAACATATATTTAGGGATTTTATTCCCCAATTTGGTAAATCTGAATCCATCCTATAAGACAATGTAAGTACGTTTATAGGCCATAAATGGAAACAGTTGTTGCAAGAAGAAGTTATTAACCCTGCACTAACTTCAAAATACCACCCACAAATCAATCTAGCTGACCAGATCTTCTGCGAATTCACTGTGTTCATTTGCACTTTTTTTACAATTGACACAGTTTGTGGTTTTTATATCTGTCCAGTTTTGAGGAAGTTATGAATAACTTATGTCATTTATCTAGTAATTTTACACCATGTGAACTTATGCTTAGAGTATTAGGTAACGATTAATGGACTAAACCCACACCAAAAATACGTAGAAGAATAATCTCCTGGGAGGTAAAAGTTCAGTGGACTGTAGTTACGCTTCCAACAAAGCACAATAATGCTGGTAGTATTTTAACTGTAAAGTGTCCTTGACATGCACTGTAGAAGTAGGTGACCACATTGTAATACAGTCACCCAAAAGCTATTTTTATTAAGTAAAAGGAATAGCAAATATCAATTATTTTACACTGGGCCATTTGTAATATCCAGAATACTGGACCCTGTTGATAACTGTTGGTTATTCACACACTGGTAGAATTAAAGGCGTATATCCTCTTCAAGGCATGAAGATATTTCATGACTGAAAAATAAGCAGTGCAATGCAATGCATTCTCTCATGTATGTAAAATAATAGGATGTTTTCACAATTTCATTTTGTTTATGTATGTACATGTCTACTTCGATCTTAAGTATGTGTATCTTTATAACCTTCTAGGTGTGCTATTTCATTTATGCTTTGGTTTAACCTAACACATCAGAATTTAGTATCTATTCCTTAAAATATGATCTATTGATGAGTTATGCTGTAAGTGTATTAGGTTCATTTTTGGAGTATATGTGCTCATTATTAATTCATGTGATAGCAGAATGCCTGCATAATTCTGTCGTCTTTCTCATTACACATGATTTAAACTTGTGGTTTGCTGAATATTTCATAATTAATTTTTACTGAATAGTCATGACATACTGCATTACCTCATTCATCTTCAGGGTAGATTACAGTGCCTTCAGCACTCTTACAGGGTAGGTTCTTTGATTGCAGATGAAATCGTGCATCTAATCATCACCCATCCTGTCTTGGTGTGGCAATGGGATTTCCATATTTTGTCTCTTTAGTTCCATCTGTAGATATGTGTTGTAACTCTTGCAGGCTCTGAGGCATAGTTAGATTTAACTGAGGAGAACCCACGAGAGTTACAACAAAAAGTTGTCCATAAACTTTTATTCGGATGGATGACATTACTGATGCATGAAGAAACAATTTATGTTAAATGAACAAAATGTGGACACATTTCACATTGAGTGTATGAAATTCTTTAGTTTGAGTGTAAATAAACATTACTAACTGCAAACCAAATCCAGAGGGCACATTGTGACTAGGAGTTTTACATCAAACAAACGGCCAGACATGGAACACCACTTCTCTCAGGGTGCCGTCCCTAGTGAATTCTATTGATATCACTAGAGGGCTCTGGAGCATCTAAACATTATGAGATGAGCATCTTTATGGGTGTTAGGTGAACTATCTTGTAAAGTGGACATTCTGTTGCCACGTCACTGGGACAGTGGCCATCATGTGATGCCTCACGTGAGCCGCATATATTCCACATACTGCCGCCACTTGGTGTCTTCATTGTTCCTGTGCTCTCTTAAGTCTTCTGCAGAAGAAAAATGAACGTTTCTATCATCACGAGAGGCCATTGCATCACAACGACACTGCCAAGAGTCGTGCATGCGCACCATGGAGAAATTTGAAATGATGTTAACTGCACAAACTAAATAATGACACTATTTCAAAATAGCATAAGTGCAACAATTGGATGACATTGGGCTCAGCTTTTGTCCATGTGAATTCTAGTGATTAAACTCCAGACTTGAATTAAAGAACTTTAACAGGAGTCACAATCATACATAACAAGGACGTGACTGTATCAAACTGAGTTCTATTAATTCTACTTGCATATTTTGTTCCTCTCAACGCCTTTACCCACACCTGATCCTCTGTTATAACCATGCACTAATTCCACTCTCCTCCAGGAAGAGAAGTACATTTTCTTTACTAATGCCTGTGGTGCAATAAATTTTTTAACTCTTTCATTTACAACTTCTGAGTCCGGAAACTCCACTTGCTCCCAACCTGCTGTGTGTAGACTCCATCTTTGAAACCAAACACCCAATTGGGATGATGATCCATCGTGTGGTCATATTGTCCTATACAACATAACCAGCAGTACAGCAATGAAGAATGTCATGCTCAAAGTTTAAGTGGCTTTTCTTTGAGACCACAGGCAAATGCTGCTGAGATGTGCCTTTTCCACTACTAAAATGAAAGACAATTCATTCTAGAGTGCATATGATGGAAAGGAATGGAGATGTATGAATTCTAATGAGCGTAAATGCTGGCTAAGCAAAGTGTCACCAACCACTGTACAAAGCTCAATGCATCTCAGAGCTAATAACTCTTGTAACATTCTATAAAAATCTTGAAACAATTCTGTAATGCATATACTTATTGTAAACTTGTTCTGCTGAAATGGTCAGTAGGGAATTTTGTAAATCACTCTCATAGATCCTTATTGATTGACAGACTAAACTAATTAATTACATTATGTTTGAATATTTCTCTTTGAAAAGAAAATCAATTATTTCAAGACTGTATTAAATTAACTGTTCATGTGTTATCCCTCCTTGTCATGATGAATTAGTGACAAACTTATAGTTGAGGGGTCCATAAACTCACAGATATAGTTGTGTCCTTGTGAACTGACTCCGTGAACAACATTTACCCATGTAACTGACAAAACGTGAAGTTTGTGTAACTGGTATTAAAACAAATATTTTTACAATGTTTCTAAGAAAAAATAAGAAAAGATATACAGAACAATGTAGTGTCCTCTGCACCTTGAACATTGATAAGAGTAAACTATATCTGGCAGTGACCTAATAAAATAAATAATATGCCACATGTAAAGTGATTCAAACCCTGTTTTTTTGGCTGCCTGATTCAACTATTTTCAACACTCATTTAATTTTCCTCTCGACAGCGTATACTGAGTTAAACAATATCTCTCTCTCTCTCTCTCTCTCTCTCTCTCTCTCTCTCTCTCTCTCTCTCTCTCCTGCTTCAGCCATGATAGAGTACAGACATGACTACATGGTTGTACATAGTTATATGTATTAAATAACCTTCTTAATATTAATATACTGCACTGTAAAATTGGCCTTGGTTAGCAGCTTCTATATGAAGATTGATATGTTCATTAAAGGAGAACAAATTTTTTGATTAAAAAATCAAAATCGAAGTCTTTTTATGATCAACTTTATTGAATAACCTTCAATTAAAACTTTTGTATTGTTTATCTTATATGTTTCTATAATTAAGAATAGTTACAATCCGAACCTGCATTTGTGATACAAAGTCCATGCCGATTTTGAACACATGGCAAAACATTTAATTACATAAAAGTATCTATAAAAATTTAGTAAGTAATAAGTTAACATACTGCAAAAGACAGATCCCTGTGGAATTTCATAACGTACATTCCCCAGTCAGACTCTATCCTTCCTACCTATTTTTTGTTTGCATCTTAGACCATTGTTTGCTGCCTGCCCTATAGATACGATTTTAAACAGTTATTGTTCATCATCTGATTCCATTGCAACTTGCTTTCTCAAGTAGTATCCTATGACTGACACAGCTGAATTCTTTTGAAAGACCGCAGAAAATATCAAATGGCAATGAGGTTGAAGTGTCAAGGTGCCTCACAGTCCTGACATATAGCAATTTTTCAATGACTCAGATAATGCTGTCAAAAGGGAGGTAGTACAATAATAATCACTTTTTTTTTTTAACTGGCTTTACAATTGCTAATTTCAATCTATATCAGCTACAGAATTTTTTGGTTCCCTTTTCTGACTTTGACTCTTGTTCTGTGTCTGTATCAAAAACTGGTAGAATTGAAGCTGTGAGGATGGGTCGTGTGTCTTGCTTGGCTAGCTCAGTCGGTAGAGCACTTGCCCGTGAAAAGCAAAGGTCCCGAGTACAAGCCTCAGTCCAGCACACAGTTTTAACCTGCCAGGAAGTTTTGTATCAGTGCAAACTCTGCTGCAGAGTGAAAATTTCATTCTGGAATTAAATTTTACATACATGTTTGTGGGAATACACTTATGGCCAACCTCGTTCAAGCAGCAAACTTGGATGACACTTTCTTTGACAAATTATTTGCATTTCTTCTTCCATGTCTTCTATGCAAAAGGAAACAAGAACAACCATCAATTAGTACTAGTCAAAGACACACTTCTCATAACACCAGCATTAGAGAGGTCCTTTTGCAATAAAATTTTTTATTGTTTCTTAAAAGATGCACACTATGTCAATGATGTTGCAAATGCAGGAGATGAATTCAGGCAAAACTTGTTTACTTGTCATAAAATAAACTATTCAACTTCACAACTGTTAACAACTTTCATTCTGAACACTATTTACAAAATTCTACATCAATTTATCATCACTGCTAGTTTGATAATCAACCATGGTTGTATGTCCCAAAGCCTCCACAACAAGTAATTGATTCTGCATAACTCAAAATATAAACTGTTACCACCAGTAGTCTTATATCCAGCACAAAAACTACCATTTTCTTCTTACACCATGTCAGCATTGTACTTTTATCACCTCTGCTTGACAGCTGAACAGCTGTTTCAATAGCACATTGCTATTCAACGAAGTATCCCACAGTGGCAGCCTCGCTGCTATGGACATATCCCTGCACAACTTCCTACCCCCAATATAAACCTGCAGTGCTTCATCTTATGATTTAGGCTAAAGTCACACTTACACAACAGTTGTTGCTCATTCGTGAATCGGACACAACAAACCATTCATGGTTATGAATTCTATCAAATTGCCAATAGCAGATTTCATTGCAAACTTTTTTTTCTTAGGCTGGTCAGAAAAAAATCAAAATTAAAGTTTAACATGTTATTCATCTGATCAGAACTACTCCATTATCTAAAATAATAATCTTGTCTGCAAAGGCTTACCTTGGGCACCCTCCTGTGATGGAACTGGACATTACGAGTTAACAAAATCAGTTTTCATCACTCTAATCTCTACCATAAAATACTAATTCTACACACAACATTTTTTTGTATCTGCAAACATCCTACATGCAAGTCCTTTATTACGCATTCAGTGACAAAAAATTGCTCTACACAAACAACTGGCAACACTTTATGTATTTTAGATCCATCAATGATACTTAAAAACAAATCTAAAATATCTTAAGTAATTGTATGGGAACTGTGGAAACCAAGGCCAAATGAAGAATTGATAATGCAATTATTTTGCTTAACTCCTGAGTATTTCCTAGGCAAACCCACCTTTCATGTGGCTAGCTGGAAAACACTATCTTACCTCATAATACTGTGTACGAATAAGGTGTATAAAATGCACATAAATCAATCATTAGTTTCAAAAAACTTTACCTTAAGTTCTTAATGGCTTCTGTTGTGTGGTTACTGTCATCCTCATTTGAAAGTGACAGCTCACAATCAGTATTTTTTGATTCAATTGTAATTTCAACTGAAACGGGGCCATCGATCGCTGGTTTTTCAGAATTTAACTTCTTCTGAGAACCTGAAGATTTGCTTTTCTCTTGTACATGATTACTGCTCTTTCCATTATGAGATTTCTGCTGCGTATTCACGTCCCGCTCTTTCATTTTGGTAAATTTTTTTGTCTCAGATGCAGTTCGGAAACTGCTTACATTGTTTGTCTTCTTCCGTTGCTCCTTAACAGGTGTCAGTTCAGTGCTGGATTCAGCCTATAAAATATTTATTGGGGAAACATTAGATAACTACATAGAATCAAAAACCAGAGCTTCCTCAGCAATTGCTGATATAGAAGTGGCCAGAAAAGGACTGATAAACCTGCAAGAAAAAGGAGTGATCAGGACAAGAAATATAAATGGTACCTCAATTACCTTTTCAACACTCCTGCCTTGGGAGAAAAGGCTTCAGGCAACAGGGAACAATAAGTAAAACAAGTTCAGCTACTGGAAGGAAGGAAATATCATTTTATCATAAGCAGTGAACAAGAGGGTAATCACAAGTAACAGAAAATTTTATATACATAATTTAATTTACAAATTAGTAACAAGTACACTCACGCTCCTAAATTAAGGATAATGCTGATACATGGTGAAACAACACTCTGGTGGGCAGTTTGCTGGTTTAAATCACCTCAAGGTGGGACCATGCATTGTATTTGACCTGCAGTCATCACACGGTGGCACTGGCAGCAGTCCATATAAGGAGAGGTGTGTTGGTGTATGTCAGAGGACGGTGCAGTGAGTAAGTGTGCAGACATTTTCAGAGATGCTAATGGTGACTGTGTGTTGAAAATGGTTCAAAGAACACATATTGATGACGTTATGAGAGGTAAAATATTAGGGCGACTGGAGGCTGGTCAAACACAGCAGGCCGTAGCATGGGCCCTCCGTGTGCCACAAAGTGTGATCTCAAGATTATGGCAACAATTCCAGCAGACAGGAAATGTGTCCAGGCACTACAGTACGGGACGTCCACAGTGTACAACACCACAAGAAGACCGACATCTCACCATCAGTGCCCACAGACGACCACGGTGTACTGCAGGTAGCCTTGCTCGGGACCTTACCGCAGCCACTGGAACAGTTGTCTCCATAAACACAGTCTACAGATGACTGAACAGACATGGTTTACTTGCCCGGAGACCTGCAAGGTGCATTCCACTGAGCCCTGGCCACAGAAGAACCCGTAAAGCCTGGTGTCAAGAACAAGTACATGGTCATTTGAACAGTGGTCCCAGGTTTTGCTCACAGACGAGTCCAGGTATAGTCTGAACAGTGATTCTCACCAGGTTTTCTTCTGGCATAAACCAGGAACCAGATACCAACCCCTTAATGTCCTGGAAAAGCACCTGTATGAAGGTCGTGGTTTGATGGTGTGGGGTGGGATTATGATTGGTGCACATACACCCTGCATGTCTTTGACAGAGGAACTCTTACAGGTCAGGTGTATCGGGACGTCATTTTGCCTTTTCAGGGTGCAGTGGGCCCCACCTTCCTTCTGATGGATGATAACACACGGCCCCACTGAGCTGCCATCGTGGAGGAGGAGTACCTTGAAACAGAAGATATAAGATGTATGGAGTGGCCTGCCTGTTCTCCATACCTAAACCCCATTGAGCACATCTGGGATGCTCTCGACTGATGTATAGCTGCACATCTTCAAACCGCTATGACACTTCAGGAGCTCCGACAGACACTGGCGCAAGAATGAGAGGCTATACCCCAGCAGCTGCTCGACCACCTGATCCAGAGTATGCCAGCCCATTGTGCGGCCTGTGTACGTGTGCACGGTGATCATATCCCATATTGATGTCAGGGTACATGTGCAGGAAATAGTGGCGCTTTGTAGCACATGTGTTTCGGGACGGTTTTCTCAACCAATACTGTGGACTTACAGATCTGTGTCATGTGTGTTCCCTATGTGCCTATGCTGTTAGTGCTAGTTTTGTGTAGTGCCACATTGTGTGGCACCACATTCTGCAATTATCCTTGATTTATGAGCATGATTGTAGATACAAGGAGGTAACACCGACAACACTGTTGCTCTTCTGTTTCTAGTATCTTTCCCGTTCAACCCCAAAGGTATAAATACTACATATACACATCCCGACTGAAAGTATCCAGACACCCCCATGCAGTGCAGAATTGACCACTAGATGTCACAAGAGGTGGATCCGTCAGTATGAAGGATGATGGGGAGCTTTGTGTAGTCAGTCAAGAAGCAGTAACAGCAGGAATGGTTGGTCAGAAGCGCTCAGTGAGTTTGAACTTGGGCTGGTCATTGGATGTCACTTGAGTAACAAATCCATAAGGGTCTTTTCAAACCTTTTCAAGCTGCCCAAGTTGACTGTTGGTAATGTGACTGAAGAGAAAATGTGAAGGATCAACCACATCTAAAACCAAGACCAGTTAGACCTCATATACTGATGAACAAGGGTCATTGAGCATTGCAGAGGGTAGTTGTAAAAAGGCATGAAATCAGGAGATGGAATCACTTTAATTCCAAAGTGCTACAAGCAGTCTGCTAGCACAATGACTGTGGGCAGGGAGTTAAAGAGAATGAGCAGTTCCGCATATGAGACATTTTTGCAGTCATTGCTTACAATACTTTAAGTGGTGTAACGAGCAATGCCAGTGGATGTGGGATGACTGGAAATGAATAATCTGAAGTGACAAATCGTGTTCTACCCTCTGGCAATCTGATGAAAAGGTTTGGATTTGACAGATGCCTGGAAAATGTTACCTATCACCATACATAAATGAATGCATTTTACAGTACTGTGTACTAAGTACAGCAGAGGAAGAGTTCAGAAATGATGAATGACTGTAACATATATTTTGGAAGATAAAAAAGTCTACTCACCAAGCTGCGACAGGACCGGGTAAAAAGAAAAATTATAAAAGTTAAGGAAATGTGCATGCTTTCAGAGCCAGTGGCTCTGTCTTCTGGCAGAATGATTGGACGGGAAGGAAGAGAGATGAAGTAAAAGAACTGGGGAGGTTTAGAAAATTGGGAGATTTGTAGAAAAGTTGTCCATAACCCCAGCACAGAAGACTCTCACCAGACAGGATGAGAAGGAAAGACTGATTGCTGGGGACTGCACAGGATGAGATTTGAAAACCTGAGCGTTTAAAGATGGAAGATAGGGTAATAAGCAAAAACAGAGATTACTGACAAAACATGCTGCAAGAGTTTACAAGGGTGAAAAGCTAAGAGCATTATATGTAGCAGAGGTGAGGGGGGAAGGGTAAGACAAGTCAGAAAATAAAAGGTACAGAACACTAAAAGGGAATGAAGAAAGGAATAGTCGACATAAAAGTTTTCTAGGTACAGTACCGCGTCATAATGTATAAAACTATTGCTGCTACTGGTACCAGTAGACCCTGAAGAAGCTGCTGCAACCGTGGCCGAAATGTTGCTGTTTCTCCAGCAGCAGTAGTTTCACACATTATGACACGGTACCATACCCAGAAAACTTTTATGTTGACTGACTCTGGCTGCGAAAGCCTACGCAGTTATAGGAGAGGAATAGTTTGACAAGAAATGCTGCGCCCAAAGAAATTAATGTAAACTAACACCAGGTAGGTGGCGAGAACTGAGGGCATGTTACACAAGTTCCCGTCTGCAGAGTTCTAAGAAACTGGTGTCAGGGCAAAGAGTCCTCATGGCACATGTGGTGAAACAGGCACCAAGGTCACAACTGTCATGTTGTAGAGTATTTTGGTTGCAAATATACAACCTTTGCCTAGGCCCATTTATCCTAACTGATAATTTGGTGGTAGTTATACCAATGTAGAACAGCAATCAGTGTTCATGTAATAACTGATACATGCCGTGTCATTTCGCAGGTGGCTCTGTGGACGTCAAGGGAGCGATGATCAAAATGTCATACAGAATGGACCTCACTTCAGGGCATGATTTTAGGAAGTCATAGTCTTGTCGAAGCAGCTGGTAAATACATTCAAGACCTAGATAGTACTGAGAGACAGGAGGTGTGCTCCTAAGTCTCTCTCTCTCTCTCTCTCTCTCTCTCTCTCTCTCTCTGCCCCCCCCCCCTTTTCTTTTGAGGGATCAGCAATATTATAGTGGTGGGATAATTACATCCAGAGGCTAAAGTGAGAATGGTGTTGTACTGCTGTAACAAATACATTTGCCATGAATGCTAAGGCTGTATAGGAGGAAACATTTGACATGGAAAGGTTGACAACTGTAAAAATATAAATACTGTTGTTTGTTAGTAGTTTTAAAGTGTGCAGAATTGTGTAACAGACTCTTGGTGACTTCCTAAGCTCATGGCTGAAAATGAGGTCCACTCTGTCTGCCATTTTGCCGGCCACACCTAGAATAGTTTTCATCACTCCTTCAATCTCCACAATATCCTTGTCAGATCCTATGTTCCCTCTGCACCCATTTCCCTACCCTACAGCTCCTCCCCTATGACTGCCCCTCTCTAAGACAAGCTCTATGCACCCTCCCACTACCACCTATACCAACCCTGTAACTGGTAAAACATATAGTAGCAAAGGGACAGCAATCCTGTGAAATGACCCATCATACACCAGTTGTTATGTAAACACTGACTAGCCATCTACACTGGTACAACTACCGTCAGGCTGGCAGGATGAATGGGCATAGACCAAGTGTGTGTACTGGCAACATACAATATCCTGTTGCAGAGCATACTCTACAACATGACTGTTTTGACCTCAGTGCCTGAGTCACCACATGTGCCATATGGATTTTCTCCCAGACACTAGTTTCTCAGAACTCTGCCAGTGGGGAGTGGTGTAACACGTCTTCAGTACTCGGCATCTGCCTGGACTTAACTTGATTAATTTCTTCAGTCTCATAATTTCTACCCACTTCCTTTTAGTTTTCTACTACATATTTCATTTTCTGACCTATCTATTGCCCCTCCCACCTTGACACTCTTATAAACTCTTGCACCATGTTTTGTCAGTAATCTCTGTCTTGCCTATCACGCTACCTTCACCTTTAAGCTCTCAGGTTTTCAAATCATCCAATCCAGTCCCCAACAACCAGTTCTTCCTTCTCGTCCCATTCATTAAGTCTCCCCTTTCTCTGGGTTCTGGGCGCCTTTTCCAAAACTCTCCCAATTTCCTAAAATGCGTCAGTCCTTTTCCTTCATCCCCCTTCCTTCCCCTCCAATTCTTCTGCCAGAGGAAGGAGCCACTGGCTCTGAAAGGTTGTGTATTCCCTTAACTTTTATGTGTGTTTTCTCCTGCTGGCACTTGGTGAGTGGATGTTTTATCCATCCAATTGGATTATATTTTCAAAAACTGATTACTTTCATCAATTTTTTGTATCAGTATGGCAATGCTTCCTGTTCATAAAGCAGCATCTGTGAGGCATTGGTTTGTGGACAGTAACATTCTTGAAATGAACTTGCCTGCCCAGAGTCCCAACCTGAATCCAATGGAGAAATTTTGAGATGAGTTAGACCATCAACTTTGCTCCAGATCACAGTGTCCAACATCATTACCTTCTCTGGTCTTGGCTCTTGAGGAAGAATGGACTGACATCCCCCACAGAAATTAAGTTTCCAGCATTGTTCAAGCCGTCATAAAAGTAAAGGGTGGTCACATCACACACTAATGTCCACTAACATGACCCTGGATACTTTATATTTATTATATGCTGCTATTTACTTGTGAGGAAACCCTTCAGAACACTGCAAAAGTTAGTGTGTGTGCATATGAAACACAGTGAATGGTCAAATGAAAATTGAGATAGTCTGGTAGGGAGGACATAAAAAGGACTTTAAAGGAGAAAGAATAACAATGCAGTCAGTTCAGTCATAGATATATATTGTTTATATGTGAAGGCAAAGCGAATATTTCTCAGCTTGGCAGTGAAAGATTTGTTTTGTAGTTCAATAACTTTTATTCTCGTACTAATCTACATTTTTATCCACATTTTTACAGTGATTAGTTTCCAGTGATTTACAAGAAAGAAAACTGGCGTTCTATGAATCACAGCGTGGAATGTCAGATCCCTTAATTGGGCAGGTAGGTTAGAAAATTTAAAAAGGGAAATGGATAGGTTAAAGTTGGATATAGTGGGAATTACTGAAGTTCAGTGACAGGAGGAACAAGACTTCTGGTCAGGTGAATACAGGGTTATAAATACAAAAGCAAATAGGGGTAATGCAGGAGTAGGTTTAATATGATGTTGTTGTTGTGGTCTTCAGTCCTGAGACAGGTTTGATGCAGCTCTCCATGCTAACCTATCCTGTGCAAGCTTCATCTCCCAGTACCTACTGCAACCTACATCCTTCTGAATCTGCTTAGTTGTATTCATCTCTTGGTCTCCCTCTATGATTTTTACCCTCTACACTGCCCTCCAATGCTTAATTTGTGATCCCCTGATGCCTCAGAACATGTCCTACCAACCAGACCCTTCTTCTTGTCAAGTTGTGCCACAAATTCCTCTTCTCCCCAATTCCATTCAATACCTCCTCATTAGTTATGTGATCTACCTATCTAATCTTCAGCATTCTTCTGTAGCAACACATTTCGAAAGCTTCTTGTCCTAACTATTTATCGTCCATGTTTCACGTCCATACAAATACTTTCAGAAACGACTTCCTGACACTTAAATCTATACTCAATGTTAACAAATTTCCCTTCTTCAGAAACACTTTCCTTGCCATTGCCAGTCTACATTTTATATCCTCTCTACTTCGACCATCATCAGCTATATTGCTCCCCAAATAGCAAAACTCCTTTACTACTTTAAGTGTCTCATTTCCTAATCTAATTCCCTCAGCATCACCAGACTTAATTCGACTACATTCCATTATCCTCGTTTTCATCTTCTATCCTCCTTTCAAGACACTGTCCATTCCGTTCAACTGCTCTTCCAAGTCCTTTGCTGTCTCTGACAGAATTACAATGTCATCGGCAAACCTCAAAGTTTTTATTTCTTCTCCATGGATTTTAATACCTACTATGAATTTTCTTTTGTTTCCTTTACTGCTTGCTCAATATACATATTGAATAACATCAGGGATAGGCTACAACCCTGACTCACTCCCTTCCCAACCACTACTTCCCTTTCGTGCCCCTCAACTTTTATAACTGCCATCTGGTTTCTGTAGAAATTGTAAATAGCCTTTCACTCCCTGCATTTTACCAAGCAGTAAAGGGAAAAAAAAGAAAAATTTTGAGTAGGATATAAAATGTAGACTGGGAGTGGCAAGGAAAGTGTTTCTGAATAAGAGAAATTTGTTAACATCGAGTATAGATTTAAGTTTCATGAAGTCATTTCTGAAAGTATTTGTATGGACGTTAAATCGTGTAGACAAGAAGAGAATAGAAGCTTTCTGTTATAACATCAAGTTTAACACATAACGACACAACACATATAAGTCACAGAGTAAGTTGACAAGCAAGACATGTGTACACATTAGCATTCGAATGAGCACTGAGTCCCAGTCTAGCGGCCGCTGCTCGGCTGGCCGCTTAGGTGGTGCAGCTGCTGCATGGCTGGCAGACAGCGCCACACGTAGAGGACGCGCGTAATTGCGCAGCGGCGCTTTGAATGATCGGCGAGTCACAACACTTTTCCCCCCTTTGAAATTGTTGCACTGGTCTTGATGGAGGTGTCCTGGAGATGGCTAACGTCCATAGGCGTTGTTTGACTCGCCGTAAAGTCTCGAGGAGGAGGCTTCCCGTACGGATGGAAGTGTCCCCGATGATAACGGGTCGAGATGACAGGAGACGTAGGGGTCGAATCTGCTGGGGCCCCATGCACCAATCTGCCCGTTGCGGCAAGTCCAGTTGATATGACAGGAGACATGGGCGATGCGTCGGCATTCGTTGGAGGAGGAGGCGAGTAGATTTGCTCTGACAGAGGATGGTCATCCAGTTCCTGCATGGGCACGTCTCCTGGTGGCATCTGTTCTTGTGCTGGCATCGCGATGACGGTGAGAGGGCTGCGTTGTGAGCATTGAGAGATGCCAAGATCCCAAGTGTCAGGTAGAGCCAAAGGTGGTGTAGCGGCATTCGGAACAGGCGTTGCTGGCACACGAGGCCAAAGCTGGTCCGAATGACGCACTGCAACACCGGTGTCCATCTGGATTTCATACAGGTGTCTGCCACGGTGTCTTAAGATGCGGCCCGGGCTCCATTTTGGCCGCCTGCCATATCCCCGTACCCAGACAAGGTCGTCGGTGGTGAACTGGCCAAGTGAAGGCACCCGCGGCCGTGAGGTGGAAGGCCGCAGAAGATGGAGTAGCATGCGGGGCTGTTGGCTATGTAACAGCTCAGCCGGGCTTAGGTCACCCATGGGGGTGAAATGGTAAGACGCCAGAAACTGGAGAAGCGCATCATCAGCAGCAGAAGAAGCCAGAAGTTTCCGCACCTGAGCCTTAAATGTGCGGACCAGTCGTTCAGCCTCACCGTTGGATTGTGGATGGAACGGCGGGGCCGTGTCATGCATAACGCTGTGATGAGCACAAAAATCCGCAAATTCGGAAGAGGCAAATTGCGGACCATTATCAGTAGCAAGAGTAGAGGGGAAGCCTTCCAAAGAAAAACTGCGGGCGAGAGCACTGGTGGTTGCCGCGGTGGTAGGCAATGTGCAACAAACAATGAAAGGAAAGTTAGAGTAGGCGTCAATTACGAGGAGCCAATAAGTACCTAAAAAGGTTCCCGCAAAGTCAGCATGAATGCGCTCCCTGGGCTTCTCAGGCGAAGGCCACAGTGACAAAGATGACTTCGAGGCAGCGGCCTGTGACGCACAAGGGCCACAGGCAGCGACCATATGTGCTATTTCAGAGTCGATGCCAGGCCAATACACATGACAGCGCGCCAGAGATTTTGTGCAAGACACACCCCAGTGCCCTTGGTGAAGGAGGCGCAAGACCGAAGCACGCAAAGATGCAGGCACCACAACACGCGGCGAAGCATTGTCAGTGGAGAGGAGGATAACACCATCCCTAGCCGTGAGGCGGTAGCGCAAAGCGTAGTAGTTCCGCAACGGATCAGAAGTCTTCGCGGACGGGCGATCTGGCCAACCCTTCTGAATACAGCGTAAAACCCGGGAGAGGGTAGGGTCAGAACCCGTAGCAGCCGCCAGCCTGTCCCCAGTGATGGGGAACCCGTACACAACCCGCTGCTCGGCAACATCCAGGTGGAAACACAAAAGTTCGTCCCTATCAAATGCCTGATCAGGACCCATGGGAAGGCGAGACAGAGCATCAGCATTCGCATGTTGAGCCGTTGGCCGGAAATGAATCTCATAATTGAAACGAGACAAGTAAAGAGCCCAACGCTGGAGGCGGTGTGCAGCCTTGTCGGGAAGTGACGTTATCGGATGAAACAAGGAAACAAGTGGTTTGTGATCCGTAACAAGATGAAATTTTGAGCCATAGAGAAAAACACCAAACTTATGAAGAGCATAAATAATGGCCAAAGCTTCTTTCTCAATTTGAGAATACTTTTGTTGGGTATCCGTGAGCGTTTTGGAGGCATAAGCAATAGGTTGTTCCGAAACGTCAGAAAAACGGTGCGCAAGGACTGCACCGACCCCGTATTGGGAGGCGTCTGTGGCAAGAACAAGATGTTGGCCAGGTCGATAAGTAGCCAGGCACGGGGCCTGTTTCAGCACAGCCTTCAATTTCTGGAAAGCCGCTTCGCATGATGCGGATCAGTGAAAAGGCACGTTTTTATGCAACAGGCGATGCAACGGCTGAGCCACCGAAGCCACAGATGGTAAAAACTTGTGATAGTATGCTATTTTCCCCAAGAAGGCCTGCAGTTCCTTAACAGATGTAGGGCGAGGAAGGGCATCGATCACAGCGACAGTTTGCTGAAGCGGACGAATACCATCCCGAGAGAGTTGAAACCCCAAGTACGTGATAGATGCCTGAAAAAATTGTGATTTCTGAAGATTACGCTTAAGACCGGCAGTCTGTAAGACATGAAAAAGTGTGCGGAGATTTTGAAGATATTCTTCAGTGGTTGAGCCAGTGACAACAATGTCGTCCATGTAATTGATACACCCAGGGACAGGGAGCAATAATTGTTCCAAGAATCGCTGAAAGAGAGCAGGGGTGCTAGCAACCCTGAATGGCAAGCGTTGGTATTGATAGAGGCCGAAAGGCGTGTTAAGGACCAGAAACTGCCGGGAAGCAGCGTCGAGAGGAAGTTGATGATAAGCTTCTGACAGGTCAATTTTAGAAAAATACTGGCCTCCAGCAAGTTTAGTGAACAGTTCTTCAGGATGGGGCATAGGGTGAGTGTCGATGAGGCATTGAGCATTTACAGTGGCTTTGAAATCGCCACAGAGACGAATATCACCATTTGGCTTAGCAACTACAACGACAGGAGAGGGCCACTCACTGGAAGTGACAGGAAGCAAGATCCCTGAAGCAGTGAGACGATCCAACTCCCGTTTTACCCAATCACGAAGGGCCACAGGAATGGGCCGAGCCTGAAAAAACTTAGGCCGAGCAGTGGGTTTGAGCGTGATATGAGCTTCAAAGTCGTTTGCACGGCCTAACCCAGGAGAAAAAAGGGACGAAAATGTCGTCGACAAGGAATCCAGTTGAGCATAAGGAATAGCATCAGAGACAATATTGACAGAGTCATCTATGGAGAACCCAAAAACGCGAAAGGCATCGAAACCAAAAAGATTTTCTGCGTTGCTCTGGTCGACCACAAATATGGGAACAGTGCGAACGACGGATTTGTAAGATACCTCAGCATTAAACTGTCCCAAGAGAGAAATCTTCTGTTTATTGTACGTCCGTAATTGCCGAGTGACAGGGGACAGGAGTGGAGAACCCAGCTGAAGATACGTCTGAGAATTAATTATAGTGGCAGCAGAACCGGTATCCACTTGCATGCGAACATCTCGACCAAGGATTTGGACAGTGAGGAATAACTTCTCTGAAAGGGAAGAAGTGCAATAGACAGACAACACAGAATCAGAATCAGTGTCATGTTCATGAACATCATGTATGCGGTCGGATTTGCAAACGGCAGACACATGACCTTTCTTTTTGCAATTGTGACACACAGCCCAACGTTGGGGACAATCCTCGCGTGAATGTTTCGTGAAACACCACGGACATGAAGGAAGTTGCCGGGGGTTTTGCTGCAGTTTCTTAGCGGGTTGTTTACGGCTAGGCTGAGGCTGTGCGTGGGAGCGCACTGCGGCCACGTCGGCCGGCGGGGACGCGCCGCACGCGTCGTCAACAGCGCACAGAGGTTGTATTTCCCCGACATCACCCCACGCCTCTATTTGCGCCCCAGCGGCGCGAGAAATTTCAAAAGACTGCGCAATGGAGAGAACTTCATCTAGAGTCGGATTCACCAACTGAAGGGCACATTGCCGAACTTCTTTGTCGGGCGCCGACCGGATAATAGCATCCCGTACCATGGAATCGGCATAGGATTCTTTGTGAACGTCAGTAACAAATTGACACTTTCGACTGAGGCCGTGAAGTTCAGCAGCCCAAGCGCGATAGGATTGATGTGGCTGTTTTTGACAACGATAAAAGGCAACACAAGAGGCTACCACATGCGTTTGCTTTTGAAAATAGACAGACAGAAGTGAGCACATTTCAGCAAAGGACAAAGACGCAGGATCATTCAAAGGAGCCAATTGCGACAA
The DNA here is from genome assembly GCF_021461385.2 of Schistocerca piceifrons. NCBI lineage: Eukaryota > Metazoa > Arthropoda > Insecta > Orthoptera > Acrididae > Schistocerca > Schistocerca piceifrons. The sequence continues at coordinate 422,885,580 of NC_060142.1, read as the reverse complement.
CAACAGATACATTTGAGGTGAAATCCAGGAAAGGAACAGAGACTTACACGGTTGTTCGTCCGTGACATGAAATGCCAAGAAGTGCTGTCGCAGACGTTTTTCATAATCAGACCAGTCTTCTGCCGTCTCGTCGTAAGGAGGAAAAGGAGGTATAGCCAACAACGAGAAACGCCCCGCATTTGACGCCGCGACGAAATCGCGAATCGGCGCTGTTAGAAGCGTTTGCTGTTCAAGGGGATTTTGCAATAGTTGCTCGACAGTAGCCATGGAAACCTGTGGGTCAACGGTGAAAAGGAAAAATCCACTACCTTGTCGCCAATTGTTATAACATCAAGTTTAACACATAAATTTCAGAACGACACAACACATATAAGTCACAGAGTAAGTTGACAAGCAAGACATGTGTATACGTTAGCATTCGAATGAGCACTGAGTCCCAGTGTAGCGGCCACTGCTCGGCTGGTCGCTTAGGTGGCGCAGCTGCTGCATGGCTGGCAGACAGCGCCGCACGTAGAGGACGCGCGTAATTGTGCGGCTGTGCTTTGAATGATCGGCGAGTCACAACACTTTCATAATGTGGTGTTACAGAACAGTGCTGAAGATTAGATGGGTATATCACGTAACAAATGAGGAGGTACTGAACAGAATTGAAGAGAAGAGGAATTTGTGGCACAACTTGACTAGAAGAAGGGATCAGTTGGTAGGACATGATCTGAGGCAGCAAGGAATCGCCAATTTAGTATTGGAGGGCAGTGTGGATGGTAAAAATTGTAGAGAGAGACCAAGAGATAAATACAGTAAGCAGACTCAGAAGGATGTAGGCTGCAGTAGGTACTGGGAGATGAAGAAACTTGCACAGGGTAGAGTAGCATGGAGAGCTGCATCAAACCAGTCTCTGGACTGAAGACCACAACAACAACAGTTTCCAACCATAAAGTGTGATTCTGGCAGGTCTGCAATATATCTGTCTTCAACTACTGTAATCTCTTCATTGGACTCAAAATATGTTCCATCTGCAAATTTCTTTAGATAAGTGACTACTAGTCACAGGACATCAAATACTGTGAATAGTGTAGGTGGGTTTCACGCAATTTGTTCCACATATCCCTCAGTCTTCCCTCTGGCAAAGCATTTTTGTGGGCTAGTTCACTCTCCAGATAAAATGCTGGTTTTCTTGTGTGCCTGAGTCTCACCTTTCTTCATATATCCCCTCCACCTTTCCCTCCGTCCCTGCCTGCCTCTCTCTCTCTCTCTCTCTCTCTCTCTCTCTCTCTCTCTCTCTCTCTCTCTCTCTCTCTCACACACACACACACACACATAGCCTCAGTTTCCTTCCTACTTATCTTGCCCCCCCCCCCCCCCCACACACACACAGATATACATACTTTAACAGCATTTTACTAATTTCCCAGAAATCCATACCCACTGACAGAAAATCCAGGATGAAATATAACAGGTATCACCAAAGGTAAGCTGTAAGCAATAGGCAGGTACATATATAAGATGAAAATTATTTATGTTCAGATAAAGTCACTGAGATCAACCAACGAAGAAACCTATCACTTGCACACACAAATCAACATGATTTCGGGGGGGGGGGGGGGGGGGGCAAGGTGGGAGGAGGACAACGAGGGGAAGTTAAGGGAAGATTACTGTATGGTGGAACAAGTAGGTGCAATCAAGGGTAGGTGAAAAGACTGATAAGGGTAACATTGAGCGTCCTTTTTCTCTTCCTCTGTTCTTCTCCCCCCCCCCCCCCCCCTCCCCCCGTGTCCTTCAAAATTGTTCTGAGTGGACCTTTTACTTGTCAGTGCATGCTAAGGTTGCAAAATCATGCTTCTTCAATAGTGTTCAACATGGAGGCAGACTGTTTCAATTTTCATCATCAGTATTTGACCTCAAGGAAAGGAGAGGTGATGGCATAATTGTTCCTGATCAGTAGACTTTGCATTAATGTCCAAAGTTCCACTTTTTTGCAGTGCCTCATTCAGTGAGCTCATGTGTACTTACAAATACTTACAAATTGGTTTGCCCAATGTCTTACACATTAGCTGTGTTACAGACAACAGGATGAATAAAATACAATCTACAATTATCTATTAGAGAGCCCACTAAGCTTACTGTATGCCCCATGGTGCTATTTGAAAGAAAGAAGCTATGTACCAACAACACATCAGCCTTCCCTACTCAATAACCATAACAATAATACAAGCACCACACTAAACTGTCGCCTTATTAAAAAAAGCATTTATACACCATGAAAGAAGGCACTTTAACAATGAAAGAAAACATGTACAATTACATGGCTATATTTTAACCCTTTAGTGAGATGGTTTTCAAAATTCCTTGATTGTGCATCTTCCAGCTTTTACACTGCAGTTATTTTCTTAAGCACTGTGCCACATTCATTCAGAAACTTTTTATCTTAGAAAAATGAATGTATATATTGTCACATAGAAGCCACAAACGAGTAACAGTTATGATAACAACAAATCCTACCATCTCACTCCGAAAGAATGTTCATTAAGCATATTAAATCACAGACAGAACTGAACGGCCTGCCTGAGTAGGCTGAGATGTCTACTAATTTCCAATATTCCACAAATAAGAAAATATCAGAACTTTCCAGAAAATCCAAATCTTAACTGATAAACAACTGTGGGATGCGCGAATGGAACCGATAACCTGCACATTGCCAATCAGTGATTATAATTGCTTTAGCATGGCAGACAACATACATCACATGACATTGCTCCCTCTCCTTGTAAAACAGATTTGGAGTGGACTATGGCTTCTTGGATCTGGATCTTGTCAGTGGTATTTCATATGGCAGTGCTGGTGGAGGCCTTACATTTCAGTGTCATGTTATCATAGTCACTGTGATGTTCAAATGCTGTTCCTACAGTTTAGGCTTCACAATTTCTGTGTATAACTTAATTTTCTTTGTATCAAAAGACTCTACTGTTGATCCGCATCTCAGGACTATGATTGGGTTTCATGCGAAGGAGATAGTCATAGTCTCAGCAATTCTGACTCCTTGGTGTAAGATGATTGTGGGACAAGGTAGTGCTTTAACAATGCTTTTCATAGCTTGAGCTTTCACATATGTGTAAAAACTCACGAAAGAGCATATATGAAAATGTCTTATTACAATTTCTGCATGTGCAAGCAGGTTCAGATATAATTACAAATGAAGTGCTCCACACTCCAAAACCATGTCTTCTACAAGAAACCTGGTGACCGCTGCAACTTTATCAGTCAGAACCACTCTGGTGCCAATTTGGCAGATGATGCAGTCAGTACACACTAATATCCATTTATTCCCATTTGTTGATTAGGAAAACTTCCCCAAGATGTCTATATCTTTTTGGTGAAATGGAGAGGAACTGCAAGTGTAGTAGGTTCCGCATGTTCTAGTAGCAACTGAGGCCCACACTTGAGTTGCTGGTATCACCTGCAGTGGCTTACATAGTGTTCGGCATGTTGGTAGAGACCTGGCAAATGAGACCTGCTTTTGATTCTACCAAACATCTTTGCAAATCAAAGATGATCCAATGTTGGAGTATTGTGAAAGTACTTCACTATGCCTGGCTGGAATGGCAGGCAACCATTTTGTTCAGTGAGTCCTACTACTTTTTACACAGTGTTTCATCTATCAGTATTCTCCTTTGATGGATTTTTTTCTTGTTTCAGGCCTCTATAGTATTCAGGAATACTGGATCTTCCCTTGTTCATCTGCACTGTTTGTTAGTGCACCACTGACTAGGATGTTACCACATTGTAATGTTCTCCCAAAGGATCGCGTGAAAGGCCTTTGGTGCCCATGTTTTGGTATTTCAACATTTCTAGCTCTTGGAGCCATAGTATTCACTCCCAAACCTCACTTCATTATTGAGAAAGAAAATATCACCTAAAGTATGATGTAAGAAGTGGAGTGATGTGCAGACACATTTTCATTTAATTTTAATTTCTTTAAAAAAATTTTCCTTAATAAATAATTCGGATTTGATTGGCAATTATTGCAGAAATCCTCAATACCAAGCTGTCTCATATAATAATTGGATTCTTTTCATAACCATTTTTCTTTAACAACTTTAGTGTTAGATAAAGCAAATGAAGTATTTTGTGCGCCTTTGTCCAACACCAACAATGCGCTCTGAGCTAAGTTTTTCAGGTTAACCAGTGCACTTTGGAAGATGAGCGAGTACACTGGTTTATGGTGGCTGCACAGTACGCTTGTAAATGGAATGGTGCACAGATAACATCTTTGTCTTGAAGAAACACACTTGCGAGCAATGTGAAGTGGGTTGGGGAACCAGAAAATGACATTTTTATACATTAAATTCAAACAGATAAATTGTTAACAAGTTTTTATGTGATATTAATGATGAAATCACCCTTGTTATCACAACTTTTTGCCATTAGTGTGCAAATTTATAATGCCGGATCAATGTAAATTGATTGGTTTTTGAGCAAACTATCTGGAGATGACATGAGCATGATCCAAAGTTTCACATTTTTTGCCACTTAGATAATGTTCTAGCAATCTTTGTCCAGGTTTTTGCACTTCAAAATGAACAACCCACAAATACTTCACCAAACAAAGAAAGGCAGTTATTTGGTGTGTAAGCTTGGATTAGCTGTAGTTTGTGAGGATTCATTTGGAAAAAGCCACTGCCTTTTGCATTTGGGATTATTATAGAGGGCCCATTTTACATCTCCAGTGGACAAGCAATAAAAAACCACTTCTGTATTGTGCTGCTGAAGTAATATGTTACATGTGGTGGATCAGTTAGCTTTGTTTGTCTTTACCAGTCTGCTGAAAACATTCTTGGATGTTCAAACAGGGTTGGTTAAGAGTGTTTAACATTCCGCAATTGTCTAGCATGGATTTGCTTCCACTTCCACCCTTAACATGTCATTGTCTAAAGTTGTTGGTCGTTCAGACTGATATGAGTCGGAAAGGTCAAAATTACCAGATATGACCTTAGAAAGCCAGCTTCAGCATTTGCTAATGTCTAATGAACTTGGATGAACACTACAAACTATTTTTTTGGTACAGCCATTATGTTACTGCCATTGTGGCTGTTACGTTACAACCCTTGTGAATCTCAAAAAGCATACAATACTGGATATGTACCTCTTCCGATATTTCACTGGTCATTTCACCATAACTTGGGGGAAAAAATCAAAATTTAGTTATTTATGAATAAACATGTCACTCTAACATTAAAAAGTCTTTGGTATGACTTTGAAGTACACAATGAGCTGATATATGATAAATGAATATCAACATGCACACAAACAACTTTACTTTCTGCTCCCCTTAATAGGAAGTTTAGTTTCATTTGTGGATGTAACTAATGTAAAGTATTTTATGAACAAATATTGTAATTATTATGAACTTTAAGTGTGTTATTTGTGACACAGTAAGTTGGTACTTTATTGTATCGCTAGTTAGCCATTTTGTAGCTCTTACTGCTGCGTAAATCATTTATAAGAGCTACTGCCATCTGTATCAAAAATTTAAAAGTTGACTGCCTATGTAGTAGTGTCAAGAGCCTTAGCCTACTCGCTAGTCAGCCTCTTACAGCCTCATATCAAGAAACACAAATTTATGACCTGAGTACTGCTTCAATGCAAGGACATCCACCTAAGACACCAGGCAGGTGAGCAATTAGCAACTGTGTGTTCTGTGTTAATGTGTAAGAGGGCAACTATGACCCCTTGCATGTTCTTTATTTCAGTATAAATGTGGAGAGGTGCGTGTAGGAATATTTAGCAAGAACAGTGAACAGGTGTAGCTGCAAAAGTAGAATGTAACCAAACCATATTTGTACATGTATATAGTATTTTAACTGCATGAACTGGTGCAGCAAATGATTAATTATTACGTCACCATGAGTGCTGAGCATGAACCAAGGCTAACACTTCAAGTTTAAATTAGGCTATCAACTATGTCAAATTAGTACTCATGTGCACAGCCCTCAGATTATGTGAGTGGTATCATTATGAAGATTTCATCATACAACTCAGCCTAGCATTGCAGAAGCCAACAATGGCGAGCAGGGCACAGTGAACGAGACACTGTAATGCCATACAGGGTGCACAAGCATATCTGGCATCAGCACTGGATGTCATGTCAGCCCCGTGCACACATACTTGAGCCCTGCCGATATCTCCACTTTCCCCATACTGATGGAGGAATTTGTTTTGTCTTTTCTATGTACGTGCCTGATGCTCAGCATTACTACTGGTACTGCTACTACCACCACCACCACCACCACCACTTGGAGAGTACTTCAGCAGCAGTTACATATAACTCATTTGCACTATGCTCTTGATTTCTCTAGTACTCAGTGCTTTACTCATCCTCACTTTCTGTAGCTTTTCTTTCCACCTCTTGCCTCTTTTGATGAGAAGGAAGAAACCATTAAGTCTGATACCTTGCTATATACAAAATTTCAAAGTATTCTGTCTTGTATATTGTAGATATGTTTCAGTACGTACAACTGTTCCATTCACCCTCAATATCATCAAAAGCCTTAACACCAAAAGCTGCACATGGTAAGTCTTTGTTTCATATATTATAAGTAAAGGAGAGGAAAATTACACTCACCACTGAAAGTGCCAATGCTGGAAGCGACGACGCAGCAGTTGGCTGGTTAAAACGCAGCTGCGCTCGGTACCTCATACCGCTGAGCCGTGAGAGTCCTTGCCCTGCAGCGACCTTACTCGTTGGAGATACACGTGATGAGCGGGAACGGCCTTTCACTGTTTCCCAGCCTTGAGTATCATCTGTATTGAATGAAGTAACATGCTAATAAAACAAAAGTCACTCAACTCTTTATCACTTTCTATAGATGTCGCTTATATGAAAACCTCGAAAGGTGTAGAATGAGTCCAGGTACACACACACACACACACACACACACACACACACACACACACACACACACACACAAAATAAAACTGTTACAATTGCACCAATAATTAACTATCATTCTAAGACTTACTTTTCAGGTCATTAAATAAGTTTGTACAGCAGAAAGACAAATTCTATTTTTATCATTAAATTTAGTGTTTCATTTGCCATAAATCTGCATTTCAAAGCATTGCCATTTCACAGATAGTGGATGATAGATCTGCATGGTAGTGACCACTAGAAAACGTTAACTTTTGAAAGTACTTCAACTTTGAACTTTGGCACTGTCTGGATCGTGGTGTGTATATACGGCCAAAAAAAAAAAAAAAAAAAAATTATGGTTTTCCCACTTAGAAATACACTTTTTCCCTGGTGAAAATACACTATACCCCAGGTGATCCCAGGTGAAAATAGACTATACCCTGAGTGAAAGTACATTTTTTCCATGTTAAGTGACAATATACTTTCCATCGGACCTGTGAGACTTATCAATCCGTTGACTGGTACAAGTTTTATACACTTTAGGGGTTGGAACCCAACAAAAAACAATGCACTTTGGAAAGATTTTTGAAGTGCAGTAATATGTACACTGCATAGCTTTGTGTTATGAAAGTATAAATATGAATTCCACCAAATACAAAACAGTAGCTTCCAAAGCACTGAAATCGAGATTGCGGTGTACTTTTGTCACCCAATCATAGCTTATGTCATGTGATCTCGCGTGCCAATGACAGCAGATATTTAGAGCATAGGACACGTTAAGGAGCATGAACACACAACTATGAACAGTTAAGAGTTCAAATTAATATACATACAGAACAGCACATACAATAACTGTCGTCAAAATTTGTTGCTTCCCCCCTCCTGAGGGTGTTATTACACAGTGTCCCAAGAGCACAGCTTAAATTGCAGTAGCTGAATAATTCTGACAAACAAGATTTAAAATTATAGATTTCATTACTGTGCACGGAACATTTTGTAGGTTACCTGGTTGTATACATGTTCCGCCGAGCACTTAAACTTTTCCACAGAGAAGCCATTTAGTATGAAATTGCTCAAGATCTCACTTCACACTTTTTTGAAGGATAATTGCACTTTTTGCCATTGTTATTTTATAATCTGTAATCTATGAAAGAACTAAAATAAATATGAAAACAAACCTTGATGCTTTGCCTTTTTTAGCATATGTTATCCTGCAATATATATTATAACAGAAATTTTCCAGTAAAATTTTAAATAATGGCATAAATGAGTGTTTCTGGGCCTGAAAATTTTCTAAGTGGCTGGTTTTCCTGTTGCTGTAACTCAGAAGAACTACTGTGCCTTGTAAACTTTCTAAATGCACTTCATATCTCTCCAAAACAACATCAATTATCAGATACCAAGCAGCATGTAAGCTAATTCCTAATTGTGTTATGTCAATGATAAATTTTTGAGACTCCTACAACAGCCAGCAGGAGAACTGTGGAAATCCATTGTGTGGACCAGTGTCAACATTTTGCTTAATAACTACTGTAAAATGGAAAATGACAAGTTACAGAGATTATTAAACATTAAAAAAAACTGAAAACTGTTTCAGAAGAACATATTTGAAACAGAGAAATTAAAAAGAAGTGTGCATAGATTTTGCCACTCGAGTTTTGCTGCTTCCTGCAAGAAGTTATTTGCCCACATTTGTGCCTGTACTTGTTGACGTATTTGATCAGAAATATATTCAGTGCATTTTTGAATCTGTTGAATGATTCTTCTTTTGGTTCTGTGCTATTGTTGCATGTATGTAGGGATTTTTCAGAAGAGTGAAAAGTCTGCTATTATCAGCTCTGTTTATTCTGATTTATTTTTATTGTTGGTGAGTGGTGTATTTGCTTTACAAGTTCCACTAGTGTCAAATGCCATGTTTTGTACTTAGACACACCTATGTATTTTTTGTAGATTTTGTCAGGTTTCTGCTGGTCATTCCCACACACATCTCAGAGTTCTGACAGCTTAATTGGTAGACACCTGACATCTGAATTTCAATCCCAATTTATGTACCAAATTTCGAATGTTTTAAGCTGTCTCAGTACCTAACATTCTCACTACATATCCCACTTTGTCTATACTTCTAATACAGTGAAGTGCATCTAGTTTGCAGTTTCATTTTCAGTTTCCAGTTTCTCACTGTGATGTATTGTCAGGGTGTAAGCATAGTTGTTAGCTTTCCGAGGTTACTGTATGTTGACGGTCCTGCTGCTTCCTTTTTCTCCTCAATACTGAGAACATGTATATTAACCTTCTCCTCGTATATGGTATTCACGTACAAAACTACTCAAAAATTGGCACCTTCTGCCAACAACAATGGCTGTGTATCCTCAATTTGTTGTTCAAGAGCTGTGTTTAGTCTCAGACATAGATATTATACATTTGCTTTCAACAGCAAATCTTAATCTTATAATTAGTGTTGTCACTGGGTTTTTCTGTAACAGTTGATTTGAATAGCAAATCTTTGCCATTTTGTTGTCAAGTTGTGCTAGGTGAGACGTGTTAGTATATTTGTGGTTATTTAGCATGAGTCAGTTATTTTATTCTGACAAGTATGCCATGTATATATTTCTTTTGAAAAGTCACAACTTAGGAGTTATTATTATTTTTGAAAAGCCACAGCTTAGGAGTTATTATTATTATTTACTATTATTATTACTGTTCTTTCTTCTTTTTCCTGGACTTATCATCTGTCCTCGTGTGTTTGACATGTTGTTATGGGTCTGACGACATTAGTGGTACAAGGTGGCCCAATGCCCTTACTGTCACCTCTTACAACCTAAACTACATCCCCTCACGCACTGTGGATTAAATGTCTCATCGGGCCACCAATTTGGCATTATCTGAAGAGAGAGAAAATTGTGATTTGGCAGATCACACTTACACACCTTCAGTCAGCTACCATCTAGTTTCTGTGTTGTTTGGCTCATGAGTATGTGCAGATTTGTGTGTTACTTTGAACAAATGTTTTCTGCGAAGTACCCAGCTCCTTCAAGTTCCCTTTCCAATGTTTGCTCAGAAACTAGTTGAGATAGCTTGCTTTCACTGAAACGAGCAATTCCTGTTGGGCTTGAAACTAATTCTCATTAAGGTGTTTGACATCCCAACTGGTTTCAGACAGTGAACTGTACCATTTACTTTTTTTGTTGTTAGAGTACCCATTGTCACGTGAGTTTCACAGTAACAGGTGCTTATAGTCTCTGATACTTATCAGAGAATATTAAGAGACATGAACAGTTAAACTCCCACACAACTTCGGACACAGAGCTACACTTTTTAGGGGAAACAGAATACTTAAAAATACGGAATATCACCAAACCCATTTCTTCCCCCAGAGGTAACATATTACTTTACTATTACTAATTCCCACAAATGAAACATTTTCAAGAAAACTAACAGGAACCTCTTTCCCCTCAGCACTTTTGTTACATAAAAAAAAAACTTTTTTATTTTAGATTCAGTGCATTAGTATTTGTAAAATGACTCTTTCATATAGTGTTCATTAAGAAAATGACGATCATTCCACTTGGGACCTGTGGAATGGTACATTAGCTTATTTGTTTTATTTGTAAATATTTGTCATGTATTGTTGTTTTTCTGACATGTTCTACATCCTGGAGGACCTCCTCACTGGAGGACCTCCTCACTACGGATCAATTGGAATGAAAGTAAATCTAATCTAATGTAAACTAATCTAATCTAATCTTTAGTAATGTCATCAATACTAGCAGCAGAGAGAGAGATTTTCCTATTTAATAATCGCAACTGGCCCAAATGAACTACAAACACAGACAAAATTCTATGGAATTATTCCAAGTTTCTCTAGAATTTAAAACAAAATATACTAATACTTTTGTTTGTTTTAACAAAGATCTGTAACGGTGAGACTGCAAATAATTTAAAATGTTTCATGTTCTCACTAGAACCGACTGCAGCACTATGGATCTAGATCCTGTCGAAGGTCCTCTGTATGGGAGCATTGGTAGATCAAATTATGGTCATGAACCACCCATCATCCATTTGAGCCTCTGGCCTGTAGTAAGGCTTCACAAAAAAAGACACGGACGACGTGTATGCACTTTAGTATTCGTGATGAATAGTCCTCAACTTCTTATGCGGTGTCTGGCAAGCAACAAAGGATACTCGGAGCCCAAAGTACCATTTTTTCCGACAGCCCCACTTTCTGCACAGATGTAAAAATCCATAGTGAGTTTCCCAGACAGTGTCCCACTGACCAGTGCTTGGCATTATAGTGCTTTCAGTGTTTCTTCTGGATGTCCAGGGCTCCTGTATCAGCCAACTGTGTTGCTTCTTTGATCATGGTGCTGAGGAGTTTCATGTAGTCTCCTGAGTATCATCTAGTTGAAATTAGAACAGTGCATCCATTGTCTTCATCTTGGGGTAGATGGAATGTTGTGAAGCCTGTAGTTTCTTGTTTCATTATGCTATATGAAAATGTCACAACTGGTAAGCTCTCTCAGATCAATTTACATTAAGAGCAGATGTGTCAATGTCTTATTAAAGCATTCTGTGAGATCATACATCTGTGAATGGTAGGCACTTGTCATCCTGCTGATGATGATGGTGTCACACTGTGAAATTACCTCAGATACTATTCTTGACTGTAAAACATTTCCACAATCAAAGATCAAACCACTGATTGCTCCATGTTTTCTATAAGGGATTTTATGATTTCTGGAATTTCAGCCATTGACACAGCTTCAGTGACAATGTAAGGATGAGATTGACCCTATTGTCCATCAATTCCCATTTGCTGGCTCCAGGAACCTGTCCAAGAGGTCAATCCCAGTTTGGTGGAATGGTGCTGCTGCAGGTAGGTTTGGTACCACATGCCCTACATGTTTATTGTGGCACATGCTTCCATCATTGTTGTCCCTTACAGTGGCTCACATCGTGTCTAACAGACTGGTAGAGATGTGGCCAGTGATACCTCCAGTCCAACTAGGGTCTTCATGAATGCCAGTTTACCAGATGTTGGAACGTTGCAGAACCACTTCAAGAAGCTGGCTGCAACTGAGCTGGGATGATGAGCAACCATTTCCATCCCACTCTATCACAGGTCCTCTTATCAAATGCTCTGAATATTAATTAGATGTAACCTTTGGTCAGTTCCTCTTCCTGCAAGGTTTCTGTGTTTTCTACAGTGCTGGATCTTCCCTTTGTTCAGCTGCAGTATCAGTTAATGTTGTGACAACTGGTATTTCAACCACACTGCTGTGCTCTAGCAAAGGATTTCTTGAAAACTAGTTGGCAGCCTTGTGTTTGTGTCCACTTTTGTATATTACAGTGAAATTGTATTCTTGAAGCCTCAGTGTGCATCTGACCAGTCAACCCATTGGAGCCTTCATGCTAGTCCACCACCACTGTCTTAACTATGAATAGTTTACCAAATAAATACAGCCACCAGTACTTGTTGACAGTCCATAAACTGTAAGGCACTCTTTCTCGGTTGTAGAGTAGTTTCTCTCAGACTTGGAGAGTACTCTGGAAACATAAGTTATCTCCTTTTCAGCATCTGCCAGGATTTGTGCTAGAACAGCACCTACCTCATAACCGCTAGCATCGGAGTGAAGTTCTATTTCGGCATTCTCATCATATGCTGCTAGGACTGGGGAAAACCATAGTGTCTCCTGAAGGACAAGGAAAGAACTTTCTTACAACTCATTCCAGGGCAATTTGATGTCTCCTTGAAGTAGTTCTTGCAAGGGATGTGCCTTGGTACAGAATTCCTTTATGGATCACTGTACGAGTGCATTCTGAGAAAACTTCTCACATCATGAATGTGCCACGTGCTGAGGAGTTAGAAAACCTGTGAGTGCTCTTATTCTCTCTGGATCAGGCCACACTCCATAACCATTCACTTGATGCTTGAAGATTTTCATTCCTCTGGGGGCATGGAGGTGCTTTTCCAGATGTCTTTGAAAAATGATAATGTCATCTAGATAGCAAAGACAAGTTGTCCATCATACATTCCAAGGCAGCTGGAGTCTTACACAGTGACTTTGAACTCATAGAGGCCATCCGGAAATGTGAAAACAATCTTTTCCTGGTCAGCCTGTCAGTCTTAAGGAATGGATGAAGTGTTTGTAAAGGTAATCATTATAAATACCTTTTATATTACAACCACCATTATTAGGCAGATAATCCACAGCAATGCACTTTGGGAGTCAAGCTACAATCATCTGGCTCTCTAAGTTAAACCTAAACAAAACAGACTTCAATTACAATTGAGGTCACAATAAAAAATAAAATTAAATTTAAAACATAGTAATTTATTTGGACATGATTTCTCACCTTAGTTTAAAAATGGCAACACAAGACTCTTTGCTTTGCTTGTACATGTTACTGCACATCCACCAAAGCATTCCTTCTGTAAGGTGGTCAGCAGCAGGTGGATTATGTTCCTAATTTGTATGCTAAAATATTTGTAACACCTGTCAATTTTGATTTCACAGTAGTCTTTCTGCATACCCATTGTTGAGAAATACTTTGCTGCTTTCAAGCAGTCTAAAGAATCACCAATACATGGCAATGGATAGACATTTTTCTTTGTGATTTTGTTCAGTTGTCAGTACTTGATACTCAAACATCATGTTCTTCTTCACAGGAAGTACAGGAGTGGACCAAGGATTCTCTAAAGGTTCATGATGTCACCCTGCAGCACCTTCTCCACTTCCTCCCAGATTACTGTCATTCAGTGGGCAACAACCTTTACGATGCTACCTAATTGGTGGATGATCCTTGTAATGATTCTGTATTTGCCATGGGCCATTTGGTCTGTGGTTTCTCCACTCTGAATTTGAAAGCATCCAAAAACTGAAACAGAACTGTTACCACTAGCCAATGTTGTTCTTCAGTCAACCAGATCCCATTGGCAGTTCGATAGTACCTTCCTCCCCTGTTTTGTCTGCAATGGTCACAGATCATGATTATTCGTTGATGACACTGAGCTGCCCTTCCTAGATTTGTTTGGCTGTCCCTATGCACATAGTTTTAGTGATGAGTAGTGGCTACTCACGACAACTAGTGATTAAAAGTTTTCCCTGAACACCTACAAGGCTTATGATCACTGCTGACATGTAGATCTGTTTTGTATGCTTTAGTAGCTTTCTGCAGTCGACAAAAGCTTCACAGTTTAACTGAAAATCTCAACTGATAATGAGAACTCGTCTTCCTGATGAAGGTGGAACAACAACATCTTTAAAGGCAAAAAACCACACAGAGCAATCTTTGTTATGTGTTCTTGTTGGAACACAGCTTTGTCAGTCTAGAGATCTAATCTTCCACAGTCTATAACTGCCTGTGAAGCCTGCAAAAACCCCATCTGAGAGCAATGTCATGGCTACATTCTCTTAAAAGGGAGAAATTTGAAGGGCTATGTTCTCTAATTGATAGTTATTGTTGCAATAAATTTTCCCTCTCAGCTGTTCATATTTCCCATTTTTGACTTAGCAGAATCACTTTCATATTATGGAGCATAGTCTCCTCTAGTTGGCGACAATTAGCATTCGATACTACAGTAAGTGAAGCCCCTGAGCTGACTAGCACCCAGAAAGAGGTTTCCTGTCATCTAGGTAACTGTTGTCATGTTTGATATTCATCTGTGACAATCTCACCTATACAAATTACTGTCTTGCTTAGTTCTCCTGATTTCAGTGGCTAGATGTGTGGCTGGTACCTTTACACAGTGGAGGAGAATATCTACAGCATGTTGGGGAGTGACTTCATCCACAATACGGCAATGAGTTTCATCTCATAGGTCAATAATAAACAACTGCAGTGTACAGCAGTACTAGGACTGTCACAATGGTTGACAACTTGTGGTGCAATAGTCACCAAATATTCATCATCTTCCTCTGCAGAAGCATTTAAGTCCAGAGCATCCAGAGTGAAAACTGACTAGCATGTTGTCCTCTGAGCTGCAAATGTCTTTTCTTCTGTGGAGTGTTATGTTAGGTGGAGGAGTTGCTTGTACCTGTGTTGGTCAGATATTGGATTGGAATGGATTGTTTGGGGAAAGAGACCAAACAGCGAGGTCATTGGTCTCATCGGATTAGGGATGGACGGGGAAGGAAGTCGGCCGTGCCCTATCGAAGGAACCATCCCAGCATTTGCCTGGAGCAATTTAGGGAAATCACGGAAAACCTAAATCAGGATGGCCGGACGCGGGATTGAACCTTCGTGCTCCCGAATGCGAGTCCAGTGTGCTAACCACTGTGCCACCTCGCTCGGTACGGTCAGATGTTGGATTGTTGTTTGACAGTGGTGGCGTAATTCCGTGTTGACTGTATCCATTCTCCACAGCGCGTTCCACTTGTAGTGGAGATTGGTGTTAATGATCAATATGTTTCTTCTCTAGCATTCACTATAACTTCCTGATGTATGGGATCTACGTTAATGGCTGCTATGTCTTATGCACTGGGTGCAATAGTTCTCGCTGCCATAAAATGTTTTATCTCTGTTTTTATGACCTGGTGTGTGAGAGACACGAGATCTTGGTGTTCCTTCAAAACTGCTATAGGGACCACATTTGGAAATCAATCATAACTCTTTCGTCCAACTCTCTTCCTTGTATTTCCTTGATATGCTCGCACCACTTGATGAATTCTTTTGCTGTTGTGACATCCCTTACCAGAAGAGGTGCATGCTGTCTTCAACTCCTTTCATCAAATGTGAGATTAGTTTCTGTCACACGCAGATTCGCAATGTTGCAAAGGACCAAAACATTCTGCATGTAAGACTGTGTTGTTTTCCCATGACATTGGGCCTTGTTCTTTAACTGTTCTGCTAAGACAACTTTCTGTTGATTGTCACTAAATGTTTGCTTCAGTTTGGTCTGGAATTTGCTGCAGTTATTGAACTTCTCTTCATTGTTCTCCAGCTACCAATGGGCTGTGGTGTCCAAATAAAAGTATACATCTGCCAAACACATCATATAATCACACAGGTTGTATTTGAAAACTTGGTCAAATCTTTTTGGACATTTATTCGGGTGCTGACCAGAATCCTCTGGAAAACACAAATGGATTCTTGTTGTGTAGCTAACTTATTTTTGGCTTGGAATCTATTGGTTTGCTGAATATAGCCTTTGGAATGATGTCCTGTTCAGTTCCTGTCCCTGCAGGCGACATAATTTTTACGTTGCCTAATTGAAGCCACAGTGATGTATATGTTTTGCAATACCTGGCATATCAAACAAACAATGTCACATGTACTCACACCTAAATGCAAATCCAAAAGCAGGGTTGTCAATGCAATACAAAACTTATCATTGAAAGTATGTCTATTATGGACACCACATTAAGCCAGTTCCTGAATAGAATGTGCCGCTATTTATTCAAACATCAAATATTCCAGAAAACTGATATTTATACATACATTGAATATTTAAGAACATACGAACATTATGAACCCAGATATTTCAACAGCCTACTGATGAGCACTAAATAATAAATAATTGCTGGTGGTCAGGTTTGGGACAGCAACCAGCAGCATACCAGACAGTGACAATAATGATTATACCACACTGTGCGCAGTATCATTTCCACTGAAAAATCTCACACCAGGTGATACAGTGTCAGAGACTTGGCAGCAGCAATAGTTAGGCAATGCCTCTAACACAACCTTTCTCTCTGGGATGCTAGCCCAGCAAGATATGCAGAAGTAATGAGAAGTTTGCATTGCAGGAGTGAGGTACTGTCAAAATTGACACTGTGAGGGCACGTTGTCACTCTGGATAGCTCAGCCAGTAAGAGTGTTACTTAACGCTGAGCCACAATATGTTTGTTTCAATGTATGTATGTGAAAACAATTGCTTTTATGTCAAAGAGTAAATCATAGATAAATTACAAATCCTGATATGCATGTTGCAACAGCAATGAAAAATGTTCTCAGAAGAGATAGACAAACAGACAACAATGAAGGACCAGAAAGTTCAGTGCATTACAACAAAGCAACAAACATTGTAACAACTCAATGCACTCCAGCATGGGTATTACACTCTGCAGCAAAAAGTCCACTGTTTTGAAACTTCCTAACAGATGAAAACTGTATGTCAGATCAAACCTCTTCCCATGGCAGTGACTGGAATAAGGTGCACTGTAACTGAGATACGAGTCTGACATAAGACGTCAGTTTTGATCTGGCAATACTGCTCCCTCTTCCTTTATGTGAGAAGTAGACATAACTGTTGCAAAGAAGAATGTTAAAGTGATTTGTAACAATCTATTTTGATGTATGAGGAATTGAAATTTACACCAGATCTTTCAGTATTCCCCAAGTAATTTAGAACCTTCAAATATTTCTGTGATTTTTCCAGGTAAGCTAAAATTTAGCTAAGAATTCAAAGCAAAGAATTTGCAGCATGTTCCTGTAATAGCTGTGGCAGTGTTCTCTGCCTAGAAAGACTTCACATAAAGTGTCAAAAACTTTAATGAATGTGTCATGGAAAAATTCTATGTAATTAACAAAGAAATCTTTTTTGTACCTGCATTTCGTATAAGGCAAGTGTACTTGTGCACAGCTATATTTTATAATTCTTCTGGCGTTCTGTATTCATTATTTGTAATCTCCCACTCCATCTTCTCTTGAAATTCTGTGAAAAGGTCCATGAACCACCAATGGCATCAGTGACCTCTTTCCGTAAGAGTGGCTGGGACAAGCAGCATTTTAACTGAGAGGCAAGTTTCACAATTTGTTGTTTACAACCGCCTGCTTAATGGACATGCGGTTTTTCCCATAACATGGAAATGAACTGCAAGGAGATTACATATATAGGCACAATTTGTGTCAACTGTGCACTTCTGCTGCTGTATTAGCTTGAGAATTTTCATAGACTCCCACACAACCTGGCATCTAAAAGATTAAGCATTTTTCCCTTTCCATATGTGAGCAGATGAATGTGTCTAGAAGTTTCTGGACTATTTTCTCTGCTAGGGCATGTCAATTTAACTGCTTGAATAATATACAGTGTATCAGATCAGATGATAAATCTCTCACTAGCTGGAATTTCATCTAGAAGACATAGCCCTAAGTCATGTCACAAAAATAGGTTGAGTATCCAATGGGCTGACCCCTCTTACACATTATTGTTGTAAATGAACAAAAAATTATACTTTTCCATTACATGAACACATGCTTACTTTAAATACATGATAAACGGGCAGAGGAAACTAAATTCCAACAAATCAAAAAAGGAAAAGAATGCACCAAGTGGGCTGTAAAAATGTGTATGACCAAAAGTACATGGAAATATTGACTAGCATGAAATGTGGAGATAGCTGTCACTAAAGTAATAAAGCAATTTTTGAAGCTTACCATCATCAGCAGTGCGTGGCAAAACCTCAACAGAGACTGTGGTAGGTTGCTTCACCTTGTCAGAAGATGTTGAGCTGTTTAATGAAGAACTTGATCCTATAGGGCTATTCTTCTGTGTCCTGACTAAGTTTTCCTTTCCAGGAATACCACATGCCTGCCGACTCTGCTGATTTGGTGTTCTAACCTGCTTTATGTAAGACATCAAGGTCACTGTCATTACTAGAGTACAGGTACAAAGGAAATAGATAAAGTGTCAAAATTAATATGCAGTCTTGCTAGTAATATAGGTGCTGACACTGAGAATAGCAGTTAATTGATATATACAATGGAAGATGAAAATTGCATCTTAACTTAAAATTTTTTCAATGTTATGACTACCAACCAATACAAAATTTTAGGATGGAGTATTGTTGATCTTAATAGCTGCACAGTAATACCTGTATATTTCACCTATAAACATGTTTCAGGCTTAGCCAACTGTCAACACATCAGACAAGAGACAGTACACAGTAATGTAGTTTTACAGACGTCATGTAACTAAAGCTCCACCTCAAATGGATAACAGACTTTACAACTTGGCTATACTGGCATATGATATTGCCAGAACACGTGATGTGTGATCTCTATGCCACTGCTTTTGATTTTTCTAGTGATCACTTTCTTGTGGACTTTAGTTTACAGTTAATGTTATGTTTGAGACATGAACCTAAATTGAAACTAAGAAGAATGAAATACCGGTGTGGATGAAACATACTTATGTGCAAACAACGGAGCCTTTTCGTTGTTCCTATCTGTAACTCAACATTTCCGCTATATGGTGAGTAGCAATCAATCCTTTTCATAATACTGAAAAAGTATGCGTCATATTAAGAAAGTACATATCAAAATCACTGTTAAGTTAATGTTCTTAAATTTTTTGTATTTGTTATGTTGTCGACATATGAAACTACATATGTAAAAATATTTCACCTTATTCCAATGTGGGACTATTTTCTGTAACTGAAGAGTGTTTTCAATGCTTTAGTGGTAAACCCAGATTGAAATATAATGCATAAGAGGAATTTATCAAATTTCTGGTTATTTTTGGTATGTGCAGCTGATCACTGTCATCTCTATTTCTCGAAATACTTTTTAACCTATTACCTGACTCCTGCATCATTCTCATATCACCGCTTTTATACAAGTCATACAGTTAGCATTCAATAAATGCTGATTCAACCAATTAATTTTTTTGAACATTTTAAAAGCACAAAACAATATTATGCCAATCTGACGTTCTCCTAACAGCCAGTGATTTACTAATAGAAAAAAGAAGTTAAAGCGCAATTTACACAAGGCCAGTACCACAGTGACACAGTGCCATTACTCGAAATTTTACGTACTCCCTGCATACATTACCAGCCCCAATCTGTTGGCCCAACCAGCTGCCCAGGCCATACTTCATCTTCTGCACTTCTACAAGCATATTAAATATTTTATATTTTAGTACAAACAAATAATTTTCATTACTGAAGGCATTTTAAATTCATATTTGCAACTACAACAATTATAAAGCAATTATGGACATTGTTGTTGTTGTTGTTGTTGTTGTTGTTGTGGTCTTCAGTCCTGAGACTTGTTTTTATGCAGTTCTCCATGCTACTCTATCCTGTGCAAGCTTCTTCATCTCCCAATACCTACTGCAACCTACATCCTTCTGAATCAGTTTAGTGTATTCATCTCTTGGTCTCCCTCTACGATTTTTACCCTCCATGCTGCCCTCCAATACTAAACTGATGATCCCTGTATTTAACCCAGAGAGTATTCCACTCAACATTGTCAAAAGCTTTCTCTAAGTCTACAAATGCTGCAAATGTGGGTTTGCCTTTCCTTAATCTATCTTCTAAGACAAGTCATAGGGTCAGTATTGCCTCACGTGTTCCAATATTTCTAAGGAATTCAAACTGATCTTCCCCGAGGTCGGCTTCTACCAGTTTTTCCATTCGTCTGTAAAGAATTCGTGTTAGTATTTTGCAGCCGTGACTTATTAAACTGACAGTTCAGTAATTTTCACGTCTGTCAACACCTGCTTTCTTTGGGATTGGAATTATTATATTCTTCTTGGAGTCTGAGGGTATTTCGCCTGTCTCAAATATCTTGCTCACCAGATGGTGGAGTTTTGTCAGGGCTGGCTCTACCAAGACTATCAATAGTTCTAACAGAATGTTGTCTACTCCCGGGGCCTTGTTTCGACTCAGGTCTTTCAGTGCTCTGTTGTACTCTTCACGCAGTATCATATCTCCTATTTCATCTTCATCTACATCCTCTTCCATTCTCATAATCTTGTCCTCAAGTACATCGCCCTTGTACAGACCCTCTATATACTCCTTCCACCTTTCTGCTTTCCCTTCTTTGCTTAGAACTGGGTTTCCATCTGAGCTCTTGATATTCATACAAGTGGTTCTCTTTTCTCCAAAGGTCTCTTTAATTTTCCTTTAGGCAGTATCTATCTTATCCCTAGTGAGATAAGCCTCTACATCCTTACATTTGTCCTCAAGACATCCCTGCTTAGCTGTTTTGCACTTCCTGTCGATCTCATTTTTGAGACATTTGTATTCCTTTTTGCCTTCTTCATTTACTGAATTTTTATATTTTCTCCTTTCATCAATTAAATTCAATATTTCTTCTGTTACTGAAGGATTTCTACTAGCCCTCGTCTTTTTACCTACTTGATCCTCTGCTGCCTTCACACTTCATCCCTCAAAGCTACCCATTCTTCTTCTACTGTATTTCTTTCCCCCATTCCTGTCGGTTGTTCCCTTATGCTCTCCCTGAAACTCTACAACCTGTGGTTCTTTCAGTTTATCCAGGTCCCATCTCCTTAAGTTCCCACCTTTTTTCAATTTCTTCAGTTTTAAACTACAGTTCTTAACCAATATATTGTGGTCAGAGTCCACATCTGCACCTGGAAATGTCTTACAATTTAAAAGTTGGTTCCTAAATCTCTGTCTTACCATTACATAATCTATCTGATACCTTCTAATATCTCCAAGATTCTTCCACGTATACAACCTCCTTTTATGATTCTTGAACCAAGTGTTAGCTATGATTAAGTTATACTCAGTGCAAAATCCTACCAGGCGGCTTCCTCTTTCATTTATTATCCCCAATCCATATTCACCTACTATATTTTCTTCTCTTCCTTTTCCTACTATCGAATTCCAGTCACCTATGACTATTAAATTTTTGTCTCCCTTCACTATCTGAATAATTTCTTTTATCTCATCATACATTTCATCAATTTCTTCATCATCTGCAGAGCTAGTTGGCATATAAAATTGTACAACTGTAGTAGGTGTCTATCTTGGACACAATAGTGTGTTCACTATGCTGTTTGTAGTAGCTTACCCGCACTCCTGTTGTTTTATTCATTATTAAACCTACTTCTGCATTACCACTATTTGACTTTGTATTTATAACCCTGTATTCACCTGAGCAAAAGTCTTGTTCCTTCACTAATTCCCACTATATGCAACTTTAACCTACCCATTTCCCTTTTTAATTTTTCTAGCCTACCTGCCCGATTAAGGGATCTGACATTCCACGCTCTGACCCACAGAATGTTAGTTTTCTTTCTCCTGATAACAACGTCCTTGTGAGTAGTCCCCACCTGGAGATCCGAATGGGGGACTATTTTACCTCCGGAATATTTTACCCAAGAGGACAGCATCATCATTTAACCATACCGTAAAGCTGCATCCCCTCGGGAAAAATTAAGGCTATAGTTTCCCCTTGCTTTCAGCCATTCGCAGTACCAGCACAGCAAGGCCATTTTGGTTAGTGTTACAAGGCCAGATCAGTGAATCATCCAGACTGTTGCCCCTGCAACTACAGAAAAGGCTGCTACCCCTCTTCAGGAACCACACGTTTGTTTGACCTATCAACAGATACCCCTCCGTTGTGGTTGCACCTACAGTAAAGCTATCTGTATTGCTGAGGCACGCAAGCCTCCCAACCAACGGCAAGGTCCATGGTTCATGGAAATTATCACCATACAAATGAAGAAATTACCTTCAACTGAGGTGAGTTTTTGCATAAACATCATGCAAATTAATTTCAACTGGTGTGGCAGTCTAATCATCCTAAAAAAATTTAATAACAGCACGAAACTCATTTTTCTCAAACTACTACAATATGTGCTGCACTTAGCACTTCAGACAGCTGCCAGCAAACAACTGTACATTACCTCTACCTGAAACACTTAATGGCAATATTATGAAAAGGATAGATTGCTACTCATCACATAGAGGAGGTGGCGAGTCAAAGACAGGCACAAAGAAAAAACTACTTAACATTTAAGCTTTAGCAAAAAGGCCTTCTTCAAAAATAAAAAAGCACACACACATTCACCTCTGTAGAAGGCCTACTGGCCAGAACATTAAATGTTTAATACTGAACACCACCTCTAATGTGGTGAGCAGCAATCTATCCTTTCCATAATATTGTTGTTATTCCATTCCGGAACTCTTCATGAAAGTGGTATAATAGTCCCATGTAAAGACACCACCACGAATTAACAAAGTTCTTGCTCTTTCATAGAAGTTCAACTAACTTATGATCAAGATATGCTTTATGAAATAAACAACATAATGTGTCTAATATGGAGTAAAAAACTGTGCCTGTATGTTTCACAGCAAAAGAAACATGCATAAAACACAATACATGCTCTCTATCACACTACATAAAAACCAGCCACATGATGTGCACATTTAATGCAGCTAGAATATAAAACAGAAAAAGAGAAAGAGAGTACAATTGGACAACATGGAGTAAAAAAAAAAAAAAAAAAAAAAAAAAATATATATATATATATATATACACACTATCTGAAGTTACTTCAATATGGAGTTATGAAGGCAACAGGAAACTAAAAAACTGGAACTGTACATGACCTAATTTAAATTATGTTCTGGGAATCACAGTAGAACCACATACTATCAAAGCATGCCTCATAGCCCAAAGCATGGTATACTTGAAACTTAACTCGACTATGACACAAGGCTTACGTATGTTTGCAGAGAATTTGCCATTACAGCCAGAAAATTTCATACCTTGTCACATGATTACTCATTAGGTGAACAAAAAATTACACAGTAACAAACAAAAAATTATTTCATATCTATCAAATAAAATATTTTTTTTAATTCTTTCATTGATAGTTTCTAATGCCCCTGCAATAATGAAGTAATGTATTCCTAGTTGAACTGGCAAGCAACTACTAAAGATTTTATCATGGTAGCCACTGTTACATTCTGTATAGATTGAAGTAAAGGAAATCAAAAACACAGATTTGGATCTCAGCTTTACAGTTCAAAATGGGATCTTCTGAAATATTTATCGTCAGACACTTTCTCCATTTGTTACATGCAATTTCCCCCCCATTTATACAAAATACATAACATTTACTTACAGTGAAGGCATGTTGTCAGACTTCCATATAATTATAGGTATGTTTGTGATTTTGAAGAACATTTTCAAAACTCAAAAGGAGTACAGGTATTATTCACCGAGTTATTCACATACATATTATGAACAGTAATTTTCTATCACACTTCAAGAAGATACATAAGACAGTATCCTCAGCTAGTGTCTTCCCACTGAGCTCAACATACTGTTTCCCATTATGGAGCCTTCAGTTTTATCATGTACCTGATCCAGTTTATCTCTGGCATGTATTTTGTTCAGTAAACAACTATATCAAACTGTACTGATGCCTTTCTTAGCATATGAAGCATTATTCTGAACACCAAGTTAAAAAGAATTCCAGATCTTGTGGACAAATTACTTATCCACGACACACACAATTAATGCTTCCACAAACAATTGTTATTATCACAGAACTGTTTAGTTCCCTGAAAAGTAATCATAAATGATTACAAAATGTGGTGCATAATATCATATAATTCTAGGGCTGCACCTTGAAGTGTAAATACAGGGTGATTCAAAAAGAATACCACAATTTTAGGAATTTAAAACTCTGCAACGACAAAAGGCAGAGCTAAGCACTATCTGTCGGCGAATTAAGGGAGCTATAAAGTTTCATTTAGTTGTTCATTTGTTCACTTGAGGCGCTGTTGACTAGGCGTCAGCGTCAGTTGATGCTAAGATGGCGACCGCTCAACAGAAAGCTTTTTGTGTTATTGAGTACGGCAGAAGTGAATCGACGACAGTTGTTCAGCGTGGGGCACTGAGAATCCGCGGGAAACAACTCAGTATGAACGTGACTCGCCTAAGGTGAACGTTTTCTGTGCCATTTCAGCCAATAAAGTTTTTGGTCCCTTTTTCTTCGAAGGTGCTACTGTAACTGGACTACAGTATCTGGAGATGTTAGAGAAGTGGCTGTTCCCTCAGCTCGAACAAGAAGCACAACAATTCATATTTCAGCAGGATGGAGCGCCACCACATTGGCACTTACCTGTCCGTAACTACGTACCTGAACGTCAACTACCCGAGGCGATGGATCGGCCGCCAGGCAGCCCGTGACAGAGCACTTCATCACTGGCCTCCAAGAAGCCCTGATCTTACCCCCTGCGATTTTTTCTTATGGGGGTATGTTAAGGATATGGTGTTTCGGCCACCTCTCTCAGCCACCATTGATGATTTGAAACGAGAAATAACAGCAGCTATCCAAACTGTTACGCCTGATATGCTACAGAGAGTGTGGAACGAGTTGGAGTATCGGGTTGATATTGCTCGAGTGTCTGGAGGGGGCCATATTGAACATCTCTGAACTTGTTTTTGAGTGAAAAAAAAAAAAAAAACCTTTTTAAATACTCTTTGTAATGATGTATAACAGAAGGTTATATTATGTTTCTTTCATTAAATACACATTTTTAAAGTTGTGGTATTCTTTTTGAATCACCCTGTATAATAACTCTTTTTAAAACTGAAACAATCTGTGACCAACTACAATCACAGGGGGCATATTGTTAATCTAGCAATTCCTCTAAACAAAGCATGCAGACAATATTTCTAAACTGCTATCTTGTTTTATCGTGCAAGCTGAACACTACATTTTACAAAAGAAATAAAGTTTCCACATAAAGAAATTTTGAAGCTACAAAAAAATTATATTCACAGAAACTAAATGAATGGACTGATGTGTTGAAATCAATGAAGATGCAATTGTATGAAACGTTAACATTGAAAAAAGTCAGAAATGCCGAATACAGAACTTGCAAATATGTCATGAAAATGAAAATTTGTACCAGGCTGCAATTTGAAAGGTATTCCCACATACCCCATTGGAAACCTCTGGTAGTAGTTTTCAGAAAAGAAACATAGAAACATCTGTACAAGCGGGAGTTCATCGGACCTGGAGGTGTGTTCAGTCAGCCAAATGATTAAGGTGACAGCTTGTGAAAAGCAGGTAATCCAGATACGAGTCATCATTTAGCAAAAATTTTCACTGTAACAAACTGCAAAAATGTGATAAAACAGACATAGCGCAGAAAGCCGTTTGGTCTTTTCAGTTGTGAAGAGCATGCAAAGAATGGTGGCGTGCCGTATACAAATACCGCGTTCTTTGTTTACGAACCAGAAGCAGCATAAAAACATAAAAGGAAGGGAATGAAGCAGAATATTATTCAATGAAGAAAGAAGCTGTGGAAATGTAATGATAAAAACACTTCTTTACAACACGTCAAATTTTGATTAGACGTTGTTGTTGTTGTTGTTGTTGTGGTCTTCAGTCCTGAGACTGGTTTGAAGCAGCTCTCCATGCTACTCTATCCTGTGCAAGCTTCTACATCTCCCAGTACCTACTGCAACCTACATGCTTCTGAATCTGCTTAGTGTATTGATCTCTTGGTCTCCCTCTACGATTTTTACCCTCCACGCTGCCATACAATGCTAAAATTGTGATCCCTTGATGCCTCAAAACATGTCCTACCAACCGATCCCTTCTTCTAGTCAAGTTGTGCCACAAACTTCTCTTCTTCCCAATCCTATTCAATACCTCCTCATTAGTTACGTGATCTACCCACCTTATCTTCAGCATTCTTCTGTAGCACCACATTTCGAAAGCTTCTATTCTCTTCTTGTCCAAACTGGTTATCGTCCAGGTTTCACTTCCATACATGGCTACACTCCATACAAATACTTTCAGAAACGACTTCCTGACACTTAAATCTATACTCGATGTTAACAAATTTCTCTTCTTCAGAAACGATTTCCTTGCCATTGCCAGTCTACATTTTATATCCTCTCTACTTCGACCATCATCAGTTATTTTACTCCCTAAATAGCAAAACTCCTTTACTACTTTAAGTGTCTCATTTCCTAATTTAATCCCCTCAGCATCACCCGATTTAATTTGACCACATTCCATTATCCTCGTTTTGCTTTTGTTGATGTTCATCTTATATCCTCCTTTCAAGACACTGTCCATTCCGTTCAACTGCTCTTCCAAGTCCTTTGCTGTCTCTGACAGAATTACAATGTCATCGGCGAACCTCAAAGTTTTTATTTCTTCTCCATGGATTTTAATACCTACTCCGAATTTTTCTTTTGTTTCCTTTACTGCTTGCTCAATATACAGATTGAATAACATCGGGGAGAGGCTACAACCCTGTCTCACTCCTTTCCCAACCACTGCTTCCCTTTCATGCCCCTCGACTCATATGACTGCCATCTGATTTTTGTACAAATTGTAAATAGCCTTTCGCTCCCTGTATTTTACCCCTGCCACCTTCAGAATTTGAAAGAGAGTATTCCAGTTAACGTTGTCAAAAGCTTTCTCTAAGTCTACAAATGCTAGAAACGTAAATTTGCCTTTTCTTAATCTTTCTTCTAAGATAAGTCGTAAGGTTAGTATTGCCTCACGTGTTCCAACATTTCTACGGAATCCAAACTGATCTTCCCCGAGGTTCGCTTCTACCAGTTTTTCCATTCGTCTGTAAAGAATTCGCGTTAGTATTTTGCAGCTGTGACTTATTAAACTGATAGTTCGGTAATTTTCACATCTGTCAACACCTGCTTTCTTTGGGATTGGAATTATTATATTCTTCATGAAGTCTGAGGGTATTTCGCCTGTCTCATACATCTTGCTCACCAGATGGTAGAGTTTTGTCATGACTGGCTCTCCCAAGGCCATCAGTAGTTCTAATGGAATGTTGTCTATTCCCGGGGCCTTGTTTCGACTCAGGTCTTTCAGTGCTCTGTCAAACTCTTCACGCAGTATCTTATCTCCCATTTCGTCTTCATCTACATCCTCTTCCATTTCCATAATATTGTCCTCAAGTACATCGCCCTTGTATAAACCCTCTATATACTCCTTCCACCTTTCTGCTTTCCCTTCTTTGCTTAGAACTGGGTTGCCATCTGAGCTCTTGATATTCATACAAGTGGTTCTCTTCTCTCCAAAGGTCTCTTTAATTTTCCTGTAGGCAGTATCTATCTTACCCCTAGTGAGACAAGCCTGTACATCCTTACATTTGTCCTCTAGCCATCCCTGCTTAGCCATTTTGCACTTCCTGTCGATCTCATTTTTGAGACGTTTGTATTCCTTTTTGCCTACTTCATTTACTGCATTTTTATATTTTCTCCTTTCATCAATTAAATTCAATATTTCTTCTGTTACCCAAGGATTTCTATTAGCCCTCGTCTTTTTACCTACTTGATCCTCTGCTGCCTTCACTACTTCATCCCTCAGAGCTACCCATTCTTCTTCTACTGTATTTCTTTCCCCCATTCCTGTCAATTGTTCCCTTATGCTCTCCCTGAAACTCTGTACAACCTGTGGTTCTTTCAGTTTATCCAGGTCCCATCTCCTTAAATTCCCGCCTTTTTGCAGTTTCTTCAGTTTCAATCTGCAGTTCATAACCAATAGATTGTGGTCAGAATCCACATCTGCCCCTGGAAATGTCTTACAATTTAAAACCTGGTTTCTAAATCTCTGTCTTACCATTATGTAATCCATCTGATACCTTTTAGTATCTCCAGGATTCTTCCAGGTATACAACCTTCTTTCATGATTCTTGAACCAAGTGTTAGCTATGATTAAGTTATGCTCTGTGCAAAATTCTACAAGGCGGCTTCCTCTTTCATTTCTTCCCCCCAATCCATATTCACCTACTATGTTTCCTTCTCTCCGTTTTCCTACTGACGAATTCCAGTCACCCATGACTATTAAATTTTCCTCTCCCTTCACTACCTGAATAATTTCTTTTATCTCGTCATACATTTCATCAATTTCTTCATCATCTGCAGAGCTAGTTGGCATATAAACTTGTACTACTGTAGTAGGCATGGGCTTTGTGTCTATCTTGGCCACAATAATGCGTTCACTATGCTGTTTGTAGTAGCTAACCCGCACTCCTATTTTTTTATTCATTATTAAACCTACTCCTGCATTACCCCTATTTGATTTTGTGTTTATAACCCTGTATTCACCTGACCAAAAGTCTTGTTCCTCCTGCCACCGAACTTCACTAATTCCCACTATATGCAACTTTAACCTATCCATTTCCCTTTTTAAATTTTCTAACCTACCTGCCCGATTAAGGGATCTGACATTCCACGCTTCGATCCGTAGAATGCCAGTTTTCTTTCTCCTGATAACGACGTCCTCTTGAGTAGTCCCCGCCAGATCCAAATGGGGGACTATTTTACCTCCGGAATATTTTATCCAAGAGGACACCATCATCATTTAATCATACAGTAAAGCTGCATGTCCTCGGGAAAAATTACGGCTGTAGTTTCCCCTTGCTTTCAGCCGTTCGCAGTACCAGCACAGCAAGGCCGTTTTGGTTAATGTTACAAGGCCAGATCAGTCAATCATCCAGACTGTTGCCCCTGCAACTACTGAAAAGGCTGCTGCCCCTCTTCAGGAACCACATGTTTGTCTGGCCTCTCAACAGATACCTTTCTGTTGTGGTTGCACCTACGGTACGGCCATCTGTATCGCTGAGGCACGCAAGCCTCCCCACCAATGGCAAGGTCAATGGTTCATGGGGGGTGATTAGACGTATACTATCCATGTTGTTTTTTGGTTTTGATTAGATGTATACTACTCAAAACCAAAAAACAACATGGATAATGAAATAGCTAAACTCAAACAAATGAGCGGGACTGAGACCAGAAGCTATATGTTAAATACAATGGATTGAAGCACTTCTGTCCCAAGGTAGCATGTGAGCACTACATAAAATGGAACAATTAATCAAAACGTGCAGTGCGACAGTGTTTCTATGGGAAGAGTGGTTTGCTACCATGAATACAATATGGCTGGCTATCCATAAGTTATCACAGTTCACAACAATCATTTTATGAAGATGATATCAATATCGACTGTTGCATCACAATCACACACACCAACTTATGAGGGATAGCCAAAGAATGTTAATTATCACCTTGAAAAATTAGTCTATTTGCCAGCATATGTCTGCAGTCCTAGTATATACAGAAAGCCCTGTGCCACAGTACCATTAGTATGCCAATAGATGGGCCAAAATAAAGAGGTACAGTTTACTGATAAAGTAAAGTGTCAAGAGGTAATTTGATTTCTGCATCTGAAGAACAACAATGCTGCAATAATCCAAGATAATTTGGTGGAAGTGTAAGGCATCAGTAAACCATCATATGACAGAGTGATTAGGTGGCACAGTGTCTTCCGTTGTGGTCAAACAGATTTGAATGATGATGAACAAAGTGGTAGAACATCTCTTTCAGAATAAATGCAAATTACAGAAGTGGAGGTCCTGGTGCTTGAAGATGAGTTCATTAATATCAAGGTGACAGTGGAAAAAGTGAAAATCAGTAACGGTTAAGTTTCAATACCTTGCACAAGATTTTACAAATGAGAAAAGTAGCTGCGTGCTGGGTTCTGCAACTGCTCAAATGCATTCGAAAAGCCTGCTATGCAAGGCAGCAGCGTAAACACGGCAGCTGTGTGAGGCTAATACACATGGTTTCTTTAGCCATCAATCACCGTGGATGAGTACTGGGTGTATACTCCATGACAAAGCGCCTGAACAATCAGTGGAAACATGGATTCACCTCCGACAAGAAAAGGTGAAAGGCCAACCACCATCAGTCAAGGTTGGTCTAGCGCTGTTTGTAACTGCTATGGTATGGTGCTAACAGATAATGCTTGTAAGAGGCAAATCATCACAGCAGCATACTACCAAAAATTCCAGACAGGGTTGCAGGAGTTTGCCCAATACAGTGTTTTATTAGCTGTACAACAATGCCACAGCTCATTCGTTACAGTATACGGTCATACGTACGGCATCTTTGAGCTATCAAATTTTCTCTCACCCCATATTCTCCTCAGACAGCACCCCGTGACTTCTTTCTCTTGCCTCAGATGAAGCAATCATTGTGTAGCAGGCATTTGCAGAACGACTGTGAGGTGATTTTTGAGGTGGAATATTTACTGAACAACCAAAATGCAAAATGCAAAGTCTGACAAGTCATCCAGCTACATGAAAAATGTGTTACACTAAAGAGCAGATATGTAAGCACGGAGTTAAGACCTTCACCATCTTTCATGATCACAGCTTGTTTTTTTGAGGTGATGTTGAAAAATTCATGACTACCCCTCAATAATGATTGCTTGTGCCATACAGCACTGTCCTCTAAATTGGTGTGAACGAGTAAGTTAATGATTGCAGTGAATGAAGCAATTAAGCATGAAGTCAAGATGTAAATATGAGTCTGATGGCAACATAGCACACATTGCACAGATCCATGAAACTACGGTCAGTATCAAAAGTAAAGCATTGATCTTATTCAAAATAATTCACTGTAACCAGAAAAATTATGACCCTGGAAAAGGATATTGTTCACTTGGTTCCACATCATGCCAACAGGGTGTCCTCAAGAGAAATGCTCCTCAGCCATTCGAATAAGCATTGGGAGTTACTTTGCTTTTGATGTTAGTTGGTGCAAATCATTCACGTTAATATTACTTAAGTGTATTGCATGTCTGATTGGGCGTGATGTATGATGCACAGTGTTGGTGTTTGTTTTGGGTAACTCATTCCTATTCCAGAAGCAACACAAGTAGCTTTCATTGTTACTTGGTGAAAGAATGTTAGATGTATAAAAACTGCAAACTAAATTAAATTTTAATAAAAATTATTCCATCTTGTAAACGTGGCTAATGTGCACATACCAACTTCTGACAGATGACAATCAATCTTGGGCAGTAATGCAGAATGCACAAAGAAGAGACAGATTATCACAAAGGAAACGAGATCACACAACTGTAACATTGAAGGACAAGCTAGGGAAAAAAGAGAGAAAAACTGTAGAAACTGGGTATGACAAAGGACAGCTGGTGTAGCAAAATGGAACAAAACTTAGAAAGTACAAAGGAAAAGTTGGAGGGCAAGGAAAAAACTTTAAAAGATGTAAATGAAGGAACTGAAGGGGGAAAGAAATAAACAGAAGAAAGGAAACCAATCTGGAAGTCAAGTCATGCCGGCAACACTGTTAAATGTTCTAAAACGTAACATTGTTCCACAACTAATAGATTTTATAGTTTCCTTTTATTTCCCATTATTTGCAGTTTTGTCCATTAAGAAATTATCAAAGATTTAAACCACATACCAGAAAACAAAAGAAATTTATTTACAAATGCAAACAAAATACTAAGGTAGCAAACAACAGTGTGGGAATGAATATCACTTCCATGGATTATAAGTAAACACGTTCAATTATGACAAAGCTAATTTAAGTAAGTAATATCCATCCCCACACTAATGTCTGGTACCATTGTAAATTTTCTGTAATTTGTAAGAGTTTACTTTTGTTTCCTGGTGTGTTTTTTTTTATGTGTTTGATACTGGCTAACAGCAGAAACTTCTTAAAAATGACTAGAAGAGTGTTATGAAATCGGCCAGCTGTGGAACACTATAGTCTTTCAGAAAATTCTATATTGGTTGAGAATTCACAAGCAACAAATCTGACTATCAAATGGGCTCAGTGTACTACATACGGAGAGCACTGATGCATCAATCATCAGATGTTTGAAAAACAGCATGTTCATGGACAATTCAGTCTGCAAGAGGAACAACCATCCTCCTTAAGTAACTTTGTTCCAACTTTATAGTGCTTTTCTGTGTGTGTTTGAGTTCCAACATCAGACTAAAGAATACTGAATAAAAAAAATAAAGAGTTTGTGAAAGGATCACCTTTTTCTTTTTGAAAAATAAGACAATATGAAAGACATCTATGAGCATTAAAAATCATTAATGTCACAGATCACCTTCCATAAACACATGCAGCAAACTATTCCTAACCACTTTCTAACACTGTATTTAAGCTACTGTAACTGTCACTTATGTTTGGGATCTTCTGCAACTGACAATGAAACATAAAGGTGTGAATCTGCTGAAGCATTTACAAAGTTCTTTAAGTTCAAAACACAGAAATTACAATGTTGTACTGTACAGGAGCAGAACATAAAATTGAAGCTTGGAACTGCAGGGACTACAGGCAACAAAGCCACAACACAGAAACACATCAATTGACAATACCTGCGGGCGATCAGAACTGAGCTGCCTTGTTGCTCTTACAGTCCCAAGGGAGGCACTTTGCCCTGAATGTGCCTGTTAAATTCATTGAATTAATAAAGAGAACTGCATCAACTCATTTAAATGCTGTAAAATATCCCTGAGACAATACCCACAAAAGAAAGATGAGAATAGACTAACATTGATACGAAAAGCACAGAACACATATTTGTATTATATTTATTTGATTTTTTTAAGTGTCTTCATTTATGTCTGACACAGTGAATGGTGTAAACCACACTTTCTACATAAGTGTAAACACTGTTTTGTTTGCATCTGCACACTAAATAATTCTGAGACAAGTGCAAATATTATAAACAGCACCACTATCTAATGATTCTGTCATAAATACTTACAAAGTGAAAAATGATTACAATCTTCATACTAAGATTGTCATTTTAGCTTTTGCTTAACCCCCCAAGAAAGATAAGGTGCAGAGGAAAAGATTAAAGTTTAACATCCAAATCACAAACAACCTAAACCTGAATCGCTGTTTGAGCTTAAATACTCTCAAATACAACTTCATCATCTCACTTGAACAAATACACAAAAGCTCCCTCATAGCTCAAATGCAGTTAGTGTATACTTTGCCCCTACTCTTACAGAAGGGAATGTGATCAGACCCAATAATCAAAATGGAGTGCTAAGCAACGAAATGAGTAACCTGCAATGATGAATGCTACTCTGAAGCCAGTTGAGAACAGCAGCAATGACTACAGTATCTAGTGACTGAACACTTATGTAGATACAGTTCACTCCATATAGACACTAAATGTTTCTTAGTTTGCAGGAAGTACACCGAATTTTATTTCTCATCTCAGGCAAATGTGATTGCAACTAAAAATTATTTTCCCCTGTCATTTCTTGTTTCATTCATCCCTCACAACAATTAGTACACATGAAAAATACCAAGTTGCAAATGTGTTTCGTTGTTCATATTAGACAGTAATTCTCTTTATAGCTGCCTGTAGTCGGTCAGTCCACAGGCAATGGAATACTGCATCCAATAGTAACATGTGTAGCAAAGCAATATAGTGTTCAAAGCAGTTTTCAGGTTGAAGACATGTTTCACTTTTCTGTACCAGAAAAATAATTTCATTTTTTTTTTTCAACAAAAAGTGCTTGTTAGACCCTTACAGCCAGTTTTAAGCATTACTCTTCTATGAAATAGTGGAAGTACCTTTCTCTTTGATTCTGAAACATCACATGACAGGAATTTCTCATTAACTTACGACCGACTGCAACACATTCATTGTAAATTAAAGTATCATAAAAATATTTTGAAACCGAGTTTTTATCTGCACATCCTGCAGACAGAAAGAAATGTGCAGTTTCATCAGGGGTGATATACAAGAAGTTGTACTTATTTTTATTTTATTCATATATTCTACAAGATGTAGGGTTTTACATTAATGAATGGCTCTCACAACACAACTGGACCGGCAGTAAAAAAATCTGTCATGATTAAATGAGGGGTAATCATAAAAAATTTAAGAACAGCTACAGGACTGAAACAATAATTGTAAGATTGAAATACTCATTTCTTCCTGTTGAGACTCCTGATGTACCAATTAACGGAGTTGTATTAAACAAAGGTAACTTACAAAGTGTTGCTGCACATACTTATAGAATCTGATTACAGAACTGGCTTCATGTAACGAGAATCCTTGAAGAGGACACTGGAGCGTTCTCAGTTTACTGATCAATACGTCAAATGAAAAACTATCCCAACATTAAATTATTAATATGCCATAGTGATGCACAGGAACCAAGGAGAACTTAAATCAGAATGGAGAGGATCATATAGCTGAACATGAGATTCTATTATAATCAAATAATGTCAAACATTCATTAAGTAATGTTTTCCAAGTACATAAATGACTTCCAACAATATTACCCATGGGTAAAGTATTTATCTTGTGGCTTTCTGAAAGCTGCTTAACTTCTAGCATTATGCTGATGCAGGCAGTTAACAATAAAATAATAATAACACTAACTTGTCTTGGAGCTAGAGGGGTTCTGTTAACTTTGGAAGATGCATCCATAACTGGTCGTTGGAGACTGGTGCCTCTGCCAAATCTGACATCTGTAGAGGTCCTGCTTCGGACAAGGTGTGGACTTGGTAAGCCTCTGGGAAGAGGTTGTGGAGACATTCCAGGCCTGGAAATTCCTCTTGTCCCAGCCACTACAGCTGTGGTAGTGCCTCTGCCAGGAGCTACTGCTCTTGCAGAGATAGGTGCAATACGAGGGGTAGCACTCCTTGACACTGCAGAGTAAGGTGGTCTTGTGGATGACACAGACTGAGAACGTGGGAGAGGTGCACTCGAAGTCCTTGCAGAGGGTTTCGATAGCTGTAATAGAGTTCTCCCTGAAACCATAGATGTTTTGTCTGTACTTGGAGGCACTAACTGAGCTGCCACTGCTGGTTGTTGTGCTGGCACAACAGTTGAAGCTGCTGCAGGAGGAGCTGATACAGATGAAAGCGCTGGTCCTGGTATTGTTGAAGATGTACTAGCAGTAGGAACAGCTGCTACACTCACATGTGGTACAGAAGTACTGACTTGAACTACTGTTGATTCTGCTGCATTTGCTAAAATAAAAAAAAGTTAAATAGCATGACAGTGAAACCATCACTTTTAAAGTTAAATCAAAATATGCACTACTGACTTTTCTATATTACACACCTATTTAAAAAAGGAGCTGGTTGAAAATTGAATGTTACATGTTACTCATTACCATCCTAGTGTCTTACAAGCATAAAAGGATTAATGGAACATTTGTATCAATTTACAAAAAGAAATGGTGATCTGCAACTCACGACACAGACATACTATTGAGTTAGTAAATGAATGTAGTTAAAGTTGCGCCAAATTTTAAAACAAAATAAATTGCAGAAACAAAATGCTTACAACATATACCTTCTTTTAGAGATAAATGAGCACTAGGAAGAGTAGAACAAGAAGCTCTAAAGAAGTTTTTGAGACACTGTCCTTTTTTTGCAATGATTAAAATATTTAAAACTTCTTTATCAAGTGTGTTACTGCTGAATAAGGAAATAATTCATCA
Source organism: Schistocerca piceifrons (assembly GCF_021461385.2). Lineage (NCBI taxonomy): Eukaryota > Metazoa > Arthropoda > Insecta > Orthoptera > Acrididae > Schistocerca > Schistocerca piceifrons. Next base: position 422,849,673 of record NC_060142.1, on the reverse strand, counting down.
AAAGTGGTTTCATTAAATGGACTAAGCCTTAACATAAAAATAACGATGAAATGTTTTCAGCAGAGTTGGTGATTCTAGTTTTGCACACAATATTTTGACTGTTCCAGTGGGCTTGTTCAGATGTTTTGAAGTGGTCTTATGTCGCTCCTTGTATAAATTCTAACCTGACTGCAAGACATTGCTGGTGTAACACCCCTATATGTAGCCAAGAGCAACTCCTAGGACCTGCTATCCTCTATGGCACTCATAAATTTGTTCTCCAGCACGTGTGTCATCAGTTCTGGAAACAGATACATTTGTTTGAACAGATACATCTTTACAGTTTACCAGCTCTGAATCTTTGATGAAATCTCAATAAATTGAAAGCCTGACTGCAAACATTTCTTAAATTTAAATGTTTGCCCTCCTCCTAAAGTTTATTAATATCATTTTCTGGACAGACTAATTAATTATGCTGTTCCAGAAGCGTGGATTCTTGATTATAACACTGGTCTTCATCATTTCACAATGATTTACTAAGCAGTACACAACAACAGGTTTACTTTTTCACATTTTCTGAAGCAACGAAAGAGGTTCAATGAAAAAATCTGTAAAAATCTTGCCAAAGTGCTAACAATGACCCCTATTGCCTCCAAGAAAGAATGAGCAGTACTTAAGTTGGGTGTATACTAGGAAGCAAGACAACAGAGAATAGGGCCGGCACGTGGGCCAGAGCAAGAAGAGGCAGAGTAGCACAGGCCAGGGGCTTATACTGGGGCTCATAACCATCATACTGCACTAGTTCGGAGTTTGTGATTGCTAGGAATTTATTGTCAAAGGAAGACTCACTGTAATTAAATGTCTTACAGCTCTGAATGCGATTTTTGCACTGATGATCTGCTGTTGCTACTTTTGACTTAACAGAAAACAGTATGATGAAATTGAACAATGTGTGCGCGCGCACGCTGGTCATCTAGTTTTGACAAAGGCCTTGTTGGCCACAAGCTTATCTTGTAACAGTCTTTCTGTTGTGCCTATCTGCAACTCAGCATCTCTGCTATATGGTGAGTATGACAAAATTGTAAGATTGGTAAACAACAGTACTTTCACAGAAGTTTGTAAATGTTCATGATGAACTTAATTAAACATTGCACTGTTTTTTCTCTCTTCACTGTGTGCAAATAGTACCCATAGAACCAGCAGAATTGTTCAAAATCATTGGAAAGAATGCAGTGAAACTGCTGCATTTAATGTGTCAGAAAGTAAGGCAGAAAACTTGAAGATGCCAATAATAGCCAAAAGAATGGAAATACTCGCTATTCATTCCAATTACAAAGACGGGAAATTCTATGGTCTGTTCAAATCACCAAACAATCACACTTATCCCACATGATAGCACAATCATGCTCATTATTTCACAAAACAGGCTTTGCCAGTATATAGACTGAGAAATAACTGAAGGAGAAGCTGGATTTTGTAAAGGAAGAGGGACCCGAGATCAAATTGCCAATACTCAATATATTATGGAGAAGGCAAGAGAATTCTAGAAAGATGTGCATTTCTGCTTCACTGACGATGCTGAAGTCTTTAACTGTGTCAAGCACAATAAATTATGGAAAGTACTCAAAAACATGGGCATACCAGACCAACTCATTCACTTCATATGGAATTTATTTTCTGACCAAGAACCCACAGTGAGAACCATGTATGGTGCAGCTATATGGGTCAAGATTCAAAAAGGAGTACACCATGGCTACATCTTATCAACTTATTTATTTAATCTGTGTGCAGAGCAAATTATGAGTGATGCCACAATAAATGAAGAAGAAACTGAATTAAAGTAACTGGAATAAATATAAATAATCTTAATATGCAGGTGATACCATACTGATGGCAGAAAGTGCGGAAGAGTTGAATAACCTCTTACTGATGCTGAAGAGAGAGAGTGCAAAGGCTGGTCTAATGCTGCATCTCAAGAAAATTAAAATTATGCCAAATACACCTATCACTTCACGGCATATAGGAGGACAAACAATGAAGGTAGTTTTTAAGTTCAGTTATCTGCTAGTGGGTGACAGCAGGTATGAAATCAAGAGAAACTTGTTACTTGGCAGAAAGGCAATGTCCAACCGTGACAATGTTAATAAAAAGTAGAGACAACTTGAACCACAAAGATCTGTATAGTAAGGGCTACAGCCCTTCCAGTTGTGATGTACAGATATGAGACCTGCACCATAAGAAAGGCCAGACAGTGTAGAATAGACAACTATGAATTGTGATGCTGGAGTAAAGTCCTTAATGTTCCACAGACTGCAAAGAGAATGAGGTGGTCAGTATTACAGCAAATAAAACTGGACTGCTCCTTGAAAGGTCTGACACTGAAACAAAAACTGATCTACTATTTGTATATTATGAGAAAACATGGTTTGTTGGGGAAGACGTTAATGCAGGGGAAGATCAAGGAGAAGAGGGCGGCAAAGGATAAGATGAATTGATGGCATTGCAGAAGAAATGGATTGCAACCTGGAAAGTCTGCAAGAGAAAATCCAGGACAGAAGAATGCAGGACAGATTAATTTTTTCCAGGTACTTTGGTTCCAAGGAGTCTTAAATAAAGTATTGGCTGTAACTATGAAATGAATTACAGAATTGTTAGTGAATAACAAGTGCAATATGTAAAATATGCAACCTATTTTTCCTGCCAGAGCCAACTCAAAATATGGGGAAAAGATTGTTTCCATGTTCAAAACTAAACAGATTTTGTACATTGCTGTGCTGCAATAAATGGCAAACACATACAAGTATCTAAATCAGCTAAGTTTGGGTCTTCCTGTCAGAAATACCGAAAATTTTACTTACAGCAGAGGTAGATGAGAATTATATGTTTATTACACTTGATGTTAGCTCTATGGCTCAAGTTTTGTGACTAAACTATATTTGAAAAAGTTTGTTAGAGGCAAAAATTAGAAATGGGACAGCTGAATGATCTGTACCAGATCAAATATCCAATCAAAGGGAAGTTTCTATATTTATCATATGGCTCAAAAAAAAAAAAATAAAAAAAAAATAAAAAATAAAAAAATTAAAAAAAATAAAAAATAATCTCAAACTACAAATTAATATCCAAGCCACAAATATTAGTCTATTGATCCCTCCATCATCACCAGGAACTCTGTTGCATCATCAGGGTAAGCTCTCAGAAAACATTCTAGAAATACTTGGTGAAGTCTGATTTTCAGCACCACAGTCACAACTTGGAGATTATTTTCTTCCACTTGTGCAAAGAATTGTCACACCTTCCAGTATTGGTTCATATTGGTTAAGACCCAAGCAGATCTTGTGTGCCAATTCAAAGCCAGGTGGTCCAGTCGATATGCATGGTGTTGTTCCTTCTTAGCATTAATCTGTCATGTGTCTCTCCAGCAATTATCAATATTAACGCCTTTTCCAACTAACATTCTTGCAGTTTCCAGTGGTGAGTGATGAGAGCAAAGTCTATCTTTGCTGATGTTTGGAATGTCTGGTGGACGGTGGGGGGGTTCGGAGTTTTCCGTAATGTTTTGTACTCCAAAACAAGTGCACTTTCCTGCTGCTGAGCTGGAGGTGGTGCACAGCTAAGTACAGGTGGCCAGAAAGTAGGTGAGAGCTTGATGGTACCAGATGTAAGGCACATGGCCTGGTTAAGTAGTACATCAACAGGTTTTGTGTGGAACTATTCATCCAGGCTGGTTAGCAATATCCTGCAACAGGATAAACTGGTCCCAGAGCTGAAGCATCGAGTGTTGATGCAGCTGATACCGTTAATATGCTACAGAGTTTCCAGGGATGTTATTTCAAGTTTTGATTTTGGCAGCTGTTCTTAATTGATGATGTTTTAACTGCATCTTCTATCTAGCATCTCCCTTAGGTATTGCGTGTTACTATTACGTCTGAGTAATCTGCCTTCAGAGTGAACTGTAAGTTCTTTGTTGCCCATCATCTTGTTTAGGTGAAACAGAGACTTCTGGCTTAGTGGAAACCGACGTTAACCACCATTTCTATATCTACATCTACATCCATACTCCACAAGCCGCCTGACGGTGTGTGGCAGAGGGTACCTTGAGTACCTCTATCAGTTCTCCCTTCTATTCCAGTCTCGTATTGTTTGTGGAAACGAAGATTGTCGGTATGCCTCTGTGTGGGCTCTAATCTCTCTGATTTTATCCTCATGGTCTCTTCACAAGATATATATAGGAGGGAGCAATACACTGCTTGACTCCTGTGAAGGTATGTTCTCGAAACTGCAACAAAAGCCCATACCGAGCTACTGAGCATCTCCCTTGCAGAGTCTTCCACTGGAGTTTATCTATCACCTCTGTAACGCTTTCGTGATTACTAAATGATACTGTAATGAAGCGCACTACTCTCCGTTGGATCTTCTCTATCTTTTCTATCAACCCTATCGGGTACGGATCCCACACCGGTGAGCAGTATTCAAGCAGTGGGTGAACAAGTGTACTGTAACCTACTTCCTTTGTTTTCGGACAGCATTTCCTTAGGATTCTTCCAATGAATCTCGGTCTGGCATCTGCTTTACCAACAATCAGCTTTATATGATCATTCCATTTTAAATCACTGCTAATGCCTACTCCCAGATAATTTATGGAATTAACTGCTTCCAGTTGCTGACCTGCTATATTATAGCTAAATGATAAAGAATCTTTCTTTCTATGTATTCGCAGCACATAACACTTGTCTACATTGAGATTCAATTGCCATTCCCTGCACCATGTGTCAATTCGTTGCAGATCCTCCTGCATTTCAGTACAATTTTCCATTGTTACAACCTCTCGATATACTACAGCACCATCTGCAAAAAGCCTCAGTGAACTTCCGATGTTATCCACAAGGTCATTTATATACATTGCGAAAATATTCACTGGTAATTGATGGATTATTGTTCAATATGGACTCAGTAACTTCAAGATCTCTATGCTTCACAGTCAGTGCCCAGTCATCAGTATACACAAACCTCTTATGATGTGGTTCCAGAAATATCCGACATCTACAAACTGAACACAATAAGTGTCAGGACACATTCTAGTGGTAGCCCACTTCTTAGCTTTGTCTTTGAACTCAGCTCTTTGCCCATTAGTAACTGGAAACATTAATTATTGGGCATATCATTTATGAGATTGCCAATTTTTACACTTGGGGTTACTTTTCGAGGTTTCAATATGACACCTTAACTCCAAACAATATCATATGCAGCTGTCACACCAATGAATGCAATGGATTATTGCTATCAATTCTTAGAGTCAGCTTCTATTAAGGTTGTTAAGAACAGGACTTTATCTGCACACCTGTGATTAGGAGTGAGTACCTGCCTGTTCAACCAGTACACTTTCGAAGCTCTTGGGACAGAATACTCAGTAAAGCTATGGGTTGATTATTTTCTGGCTTTTCATTTGGTACACCTTGTTTCAGCAAGACTACGTCTCTTACTTGTTTCATTTAATGCAGTAAGTTGCTCATTTGCAAAATGTTTGTAAAGAACTCTGACGCTTTTTCACATACTTGCTCCAGTGCAGAAGGAATTCTGTGTAAATTCCATCAAAGCCTGAGACTTTCCCTGGCTTCATTTCTTTTATGACAGTTATTACTAAAATGCTGAATGGCAGAGAGTATTCAGTTTCAGCTTTGTGATCTGTTTTGAGTGCCTTTAATTTCATCTTAGGAGTCCTGGAAATGGACACAATCTTGGCTGCAAAGTGGTCAGGGGTAGCAGCATTACATGTGCAATCCTGTGGGATGCTATGATCTAGTTTTCTGAGCAAAGACCAAGCTTTCCTGCTTGATGTGTGGAAGTCCAGCAATTAAATGACCTGAGTCCATTTTATGTGTCTAGCTGTGTCAATGACAGCCAGCAACTCATCTAGTATTTCACGATTGTTGCTTTCACAAAATTCTTCGTACAGATTTTTCACAATCTTCCGTCCAGCCATGAAACATCTTGGAATACACTTCTTTACTGCCCTAATTACAGCTTCAATGAACCACTTGTAGCTTGAACTTGCTGGTGGGATCCATCCTACACATTTATTCATATTTTCAGAGACATTGTTCCAATCAGCCTTTTGAAAATTCCATCTGGGCCTAGGAAATACTCTTATGAAAGTGATTTTAATCCCAAATTCAAGAAAAACTGAGTGGTTTTGGCTGTGTGGGAAGTCTCCACGGACTTTTCTTGATATTGGCAATGGTCGACTTTTACTATCAGATGAGACAAAGCAAAGATCAGGAATGCGATACATGTTCCAATCACCAGGTCTGAAAGTGTCCCAAACCTTATCATAAAAGATAAGATGAATATCATGCTCTTCAGTTCCATTTTCGTTGCAGTATAGCAGAATGATGCATTTCCATTCCTTGAGAATACAATGTGATTTCTCTATAGCACTTTCTATGATTTGTATGGCAACAGTGGTGAATTACAGATTGTGAAGAGTAATCAATTGTTGATAATTTGACATCGGTTAGATAAGAAAGCTACTCACAAACTGGCGGCATTGCAACACACTAACAAAAGAATTTGTACAAGCTTTTGGAGCCAGTGGCTCCTTCTTATGGCACAAAAGTTGAAGGTGAAGGAAGAGGGACGAAGGAAAAGAACTGGAGAGATTTAGGAACAGGGGTACAGTTCAGAAAAGTCACCCAGTACCCTGGTTCAGGAGAGATTTACCAGATGGTATGAGAAGGAAAGACTTTCCTTCTCAATCCATCTGGTAAGTATCGCCTGAAATTTTATGGAACAATTTGTATGCTGGGAAAGTTTTAATCTCACAACATGAGTGTGTGCTAACTTGCTGTAACTACTTATTCATGATGACTTCAACATAACAAAGGCATGACAGTAGTTGTAGGAAAGAACAGCAGCAGCTTAGGCAGACAAAACTGCATTGGGGGAATGCCCAACCCAGTCCCTTCCACACAAACTTCAAAACGCTCATCAATTATTGGCTGCTGTTATATGGCCACAGCACCACTATAAGCATTAACAGCATGTTATTATTTGACAAATTTTGATCAAATTAAGACCTTATACGTTGCTCTAAATTTGAGATCAATTTAATTTTTGCACCACGTATAACATGTAAAAGGTACTTGCTGACAAGCATTTTACAGTTGATCAGTATAGTACTGACTTACAGACAGATCTTCAACTCTCATTTTCAGTTAGTTTGGTCGTATATGTGATGTAGAATTACCTGGTCAGCCTTTCCAACAACACTGTTCAGAATTACTCCTTGTATGGAAACGACTGCTATAATTGACAATCAATGTGACTGTGAGTTCTTGATGGAACAGGTAACTCTTACAAGCAAACACAATGCCATCTAGATTTCACAACCTTTCATGTCACACAACATAATGCGTAGATTAAAACTCAAGAAAATGCAAAAAGGTATGAGTTTAATGAGATGGGACCCAGATAAAATGCAAGAACCAGAGGATGCAGAGAGATAAAAAGGGAGCATTACGGAACAACTGACAAAACAGGGGAAATAAATACAGTAGAGGAAGAATGGTTAGCTCTGAGAGATGAAATAGTGAAGGCAGCAGAAGATCAAGAAGATAAAAAGACAAGGGATGATAGAAATCCTTGGGTAACAGAAGAGATATTGAATTTAATTGATGAAAGGAGAAAATGAAAAAATGCACTCAATGAAGCAGGCAAAAAGGAATAAAAACGTCTCAAAATGAGATCGACAGGAAGTGCAAAATGGCTAAGCAGGGAAGGCTTGGTGGCCATATGTAAGGATGTACAGGCTTATCTCATTAGGGGTAAGATAGATACTGCCTGAAGGAAAACTAGAGAGACCTTTGGAGAAAAGAGAACCACTTGTATGAATATCAAGAGCTCAGATGAAAAGCCAGTTCTAAGCAAAGAAGGGAAAGCAGAAAGGTGGAAGGAGTATATAGAGGGTCTGTGCAAGGACGATGTGCTCGAGGGCAGTATTATGGAAATGGAAGAGGACATAGAAGAATATGAAATGGGAGATATGATACAGCATGAAGAATTTGACAGATCACTGAAAGACCTGAGTTGAAACAAGGCCCCAGGAGTAGACAACATTCCATTAGAACTACTGATAGCCTTGGGACAGCCAGCCATGACAGAACTGTGTTATGTGGTGGTCAGGATGTATAAGACAGGCGAAATACCCTCAGACTTCAAGAAGACTATAATAATTCCAATCCCAACAAAAACGGGTGTTGAGAGGTGTGAAAATTACTATCAGTTTAATAAGTCATGGCTGCAAAATATTAACACTAATTCTTTACAGACGAATTGAAAAACTGGTAAAACATAAGTTTGGATTCCGTGGAAATGATGGAACACGCGAGGCAATACTGATCCTAGTATTTGTAGACTTAGAGAAAGCTTTTGACAATGTGGACTGGAATACTTTCTTTCAAATTCTCAAGGTGGTGAGGACAAAACAAAGGGAGCAAAAGGCTATTTACAATTTGTACAGAAGCCAGATGGCAGTTACAAGAGTTGAGGGGAACGAAAGGAAGCAGTGATTGAGAAGGGAGTGAGACAGGGTTGTAGGCTATCGCCAATGTTATTCAACCTGTATTTTGAGCAAGCAGTAAAGGAGAGGAAAGAAAAATTTGGAGTAGGAATCAAAGTCATTGGAGAAGAAATAAAAACCTAGAGGTTTGCCGATGACACTTTAATTCTGTCAGGGACAGCAAAGGACTTGGAAGAGCTGTTGAATGGAATGGGCAATGTCTTGAAAGGAGGATATAAGATGAATACCAACAAAAGCAAAATGAGGATAAAAGGAAAATGAGGATAATGGAAAGTAGTTGAATTAAATCAAGCAATGCTGAGGGAATTAGATTAGGAAATGGGACACTTAAAGTAGCAGATGAGTTTTGCGCTACTTGGGGAGCAAAATAACTGACGATGGTTGAAGTAGAGAGGATATAAAATGTAGACTGGCTATGGCAAGAAAATCTTTTCTGAAGAAGAGAGATTTGTTAATATCAATTATATATTTAAGTGTCAGGAAGTCTTTCCTGAAAGTATTTGTATGGAGTGAAACAAGGGTGATAAATAGTTTACACAAGGAGAGAATAGAAACTTTTGAAGTGTGGTGTTAAAGAAGAAGGCTGAAGATTAGATGGGTGTATCATGTAACTAATGAGGAGGTACTGAATAGAATGTGGGACAAGAGGAATTTGTGGCAAGGCTTGACTAGAAGAAGCAATTGTTTGGTAGAACACGTTCTAAGATATCAAGAATCGCCAATTTATTATTGGAGGGAAGTGTGGAGGGTAAAAAACATAGAGGGAGACCAAGAGATGAATACACTAAGCAGATTCAGAAGGGTGTAGGTTGCAGTAGTTACTCAGAGATGGAGAAGCTTGCACAGGATAGAGTAGCATGGAGAGTTGCATCAAACCAGTCTTTGGATTGAAGACCATAACAACAACAACAAGAATAATAACAACAGATGTACCACTAGAAAAATACTTTGAATACCAAAGATACTTAAACCTGGTCATGGGAAATGAAAAGTTGTGCAACAGATGTGAAAATGAGTTTTCCTGCAACGAGGTCATTTCATTACAAAAAAAAGGAGTTGTACCAGCAGGGTAATTCATATTATGATTATTAAAACATATTTAATTTTAAAGTTGCTTTATCTGAATGAACAATTGTCTGTCAAAAAAACTTCTCTTTTACTGTATGCAACATGTGGCAGTGTAGATCCAGTTAGTTTTTTTTTTGTTTTTTTTTTTTTTGTTTTTGTTTCTTTGTTTTCTTCTTCTTTTGTTTAGGGGAATAACATTGGGTAAGATGACTTCGTTACATTGTGTAGGTTCTTTAAGGATACTTTCACCAGATATCTTGTTCCTTAAATTAGTATGAAATTTCCCAAATTATTTCGTAATTTTAAGACATTGGTGGCTTAGTTAAACTTTCAGAAAGAAACAAATCTGATATTAATCCGAGAACTGGTATGCTTACCTGCATCAACAGCATTGTTTTCTGCACACTGTGAATGAGAAGTGTCACATTCATGTGCTGGCTGTTCTACGATGGACACAAACCGGATGCCATCAGAATCCTCTACACATTGTTCCATATCTGTCTGTGAAGCCTGATGGACCATCACAACTTCACTTTCACTGGGCGCAAGACCTCCTGGCTCATCCTGCAGTGGACATGTGCTTGTGCCCTTATCCTCTCTGAAATTGCTTCCTTCTGTTACTTGAGAAGTATGCCTCATGGAACTAACACCATTGCTACTTTTAACATCTGAACAGATTTTTTCACATTTTGGAACATCTGAAGTGTCAATTGGAGTTTCAGAACATCTCTCTGCCTCATCATCTTTTCTGATGTGTGTTTCTTTTTGCGTACTCTTTACAGTTTCAGCACAAGCATCTCTTTGTCTAGCTAACACATCCTAAAAAAAAGTCATGTAGTATCACAATCATGTACAAGTAGGAACAATATTTATTCCCATTTTATTCAAATGACTATTAAGAATGTACATAGTACTTACACCTAAATCACTAACGCCTTTACCATCAGCTTCAGTTCTTAATGTATCTGTCTGAGGTCCAATGCTTGAAATCACCTCTACACCTTCAATGGCTGATCCGGCCACTTTTGAGTCATTTTGTCCGACTGGATCAGTTTTTGTCTGATGGGCATCTTCATTATCTGCTGTATGCACTTCAACAATATCTGTGGACAATTCTGGTAGAGTGGTGCTGTTTACATTGGATGATGTTTCCTGAGTGCCCACAGGTGATACCTTCACAGAGACAGTTTCTTCCTGCTTTACAGCTTCCACAGAGGATGAACTTGGTCCTTGCACTGTTCGCTCAAATTTGTTGACTACGGGAATATTACGAGCCTACGTGGAAAAAAAAGAAAAACACAAACAGTGACTTGAAGTCAATACTGTGACACACTGGTTCAACAAAGGACTTTCAGACTGTGTAATACACATATAGTGACAAACAAATGGGCACCATGAGCAATTTCAAATCATAGCTTTGAAAATTTTACCTTTCCTGGAGAGGACTTCCGTACTTCCCATGCATAAGATGTTGGCCGTTGAGGAGGTGGTGTGTTTTCATATTCCCACTTCAGTATGAACCATTCAATTAAGTTATGGAAATCACGTGTGTAGTTGTCAAGGACAAGAATAACCTCCTGAAAATTTTCAGAGCATGCAGATACTGCAATAATCTATACAACATTAAGAGTCATGTAAGATAACAGACAAAATCATTTTCGGAACAGAAAATTTTCACATGTACTGATGCTTACCAATTTCAAATTCTCTGTTCTTTTCTTCGGGTAGAATACGCCATTTAAAGCAAATAATAAATTACGTGTAACATGAGCGAAAATAAATTACTTCTAGACTGATCAATAGTTATATCTAGCTACAGTATCACGAAGATTATTTGTAATATTACATAACAGGTGTGATATTTACAACCTTCATTGTATTCTGCCGTCCAGTTGAATAACTACACATAATTTTTAAAACATAAGATATTACCACAAAAAATTCATATAATTGGATGGTCCTATATGCTGAAAACATCGAAGAACTAATCTCAAGTAAAAGCAGTGAATAACGCTTCTACTTTAAACGGTGTGATATTCAGCATCAATGTAGCAAAAAATTTCAGAGAGTCATTTTGTACTACACAGTGAAAGATTCAGTCTTGAAACTGAAATACTTTCTTCTGTGAGGAAATAAAAGTACGTTTCACCAAATTCATGAGTAGCATAAGTACTAATATATTAATTTCCATTATTTTTGAGGTTCACTGAGGTCAGGCACTAAGCATTTGCTGCTAGATAAAGTTGTTTCCTATGTTTTTCAATGTGTTACAATCTTCAATATAATAGAAGGAAACATTCCATGTGGGAAAAATTATATATAAAAACAAAGATGAGGTGACTTACCGAACGAAAGCGCTGGCAGGTCGATAGACACACAAACAAACAACATTGTTTGTGTGTCTATCGACCTGCCAGCGCTTTCGTTCGGTAAGTCATTGTTTGTGTGTCTATCGACCTGCCAGCGCTTTCGTTCGGTAAGTCACCTCATCTTTGTTTTTATATGTTACAATCTTCAGTTATACACACCTACGTTGCTCCTCCAAGTTGTTCAATAACAACATCTACACACCTCCCACTAAACATTCTTATCTCTTGGAATCCAGATAAGAACTTCCTTAGTCTATATACCACCCACTTGTTTCATTACTAGTCTTTTCATTACTAGCCAATCCCCTCCCTCATTTTCAATTCAGTCACTGTACAACTGACCTAAATGTAACAACTTGTCATTTTACACTCAAATCACACATTCATATATGTCATACAAAGTTGTTCTCTTTGTTGTTGAAGTTCATCTGCAATATAGGCAAACATTACCATGACATGAAAGTCATTCAGATGTTTACCACTAATACTTCTTTATTTTTCCAGTTAAGTAACATGAAAACTTCCTCTAGAATTACTAAAGCATCTGTTCCAGTATCAACTTCAATGTCAACATATAGCTTTATCTCACAATTTATTCTAATGTTCAGTTCAAGTACAATCAATTTCAAGGCTATTTAGTCTCATCATCAGGAATAATTTTTCACTGTAGAAGAATCCTGGCTTGAAATTAATGGAAACAACTGTACTGATATCTTGAATTGCCTTGGTTACTACCAACAAGTTTTTCAGAGCAGCCAACATCATCGTCAATAGCACACAGAACACAAGTTACATTCCCATAAATTAAAGAAGAAACTCTTTGCGTACAGTACTGAAAGCTAAGGAACCGGAAACAAATGAGTATTAGTCCAAAGTCATACAACACCTTCCGACAGCTATCGAAACAGCTCCTCCCATCAGCCATCATGATGAGAGTCTTCTTAAAGTAATAGTTAATACCAAAAACAAACAATAGGAAGTCCAGGTTAGAATATCAACAATAATGAAAAGGATAGAGTGCTACTCACAGTAAAGATGATAAGTTGAGTTGCACACAGGCACAATGAAATAGAATGATACACATTCAGCTTTTGGCCAAAGCCTTCTTCAGAAAGGAGAAAACAAACAAACAAACACACACACACACACACACACACACACACACACACACACACACACACAAAAGCATGCACACACACCTTACACACGCATGACCACTGTCTCCATCTCCTCTCATCAGACTGCAACTGTCACGTTGAATGAAACCATGTTACATTCAGTTGTAAGTTGTGCCACAAGGTGGTCCACTTTACTTTTGGTCACAGTTTGGCAGTGGCCATTCATTCTGGTGGACAGCTGGTTGGTAGTCATACCAGTATAGTGTTGTGCAATGATTGCATCACAGCCAGTATATCACATGCCTGCTTTCACAGGTGACCCAGCCTTTGATGAGGTAGGATAAGCCTATGACAGGACTGGAATAGGAAGTGCAGAGCAAATGGATTGGGTAGGACTTGCACCTGGGTCTTTTCACAGGGATATGATATCTGTGGAAAGGGAAGGGTGGTGGCACAGTGATGAACTACAGTCCTGTGGAGGTTGGGTGGGTAAACCACTTTAGTAGGGTGGGAAGGATCTTAGGTTAGATTTCCCTCATTTCAGGGAAAAATCATAGATAATCACTGCCCTGAAGGGGGATGTGGTTCAGTTGTTCCAGTGCAGTATGGTATTGGGTGACGAAGGGGCACCCCCTTGTATCTGGTTCTTGAGGATGGTGGGAAGATTGGAGGTGTATGGTGGTTGGTGGGTTTAATGTGGACAGATGTGTGAATGGAACCATCAGAGAGGAGGAGGTCAACATCCAGAAAGTTGGTACGCTGGGTTGAGGATGACCAGGTGAAGCGGATGGGAGAGAAGGTGTTGAGAATGTGTAGGAGTGCAGATAGGGTGTCTTCTTCCTAAGCTGGTTGGCACAGGAGGATGGAATTTTGTGCCCATAGCTGTGCCGGAGATTTTTATTTGTATATCTTCCCTTGAAAGGAGAAGTAGTTGTTTGCTAGGCTAAAGTTAGTAAGAGGTATGAGTTATGGAGGTAGTGGGTTTGGAGCCTGAAGGATATTGGGAATGGTAGTGTTCAATAATGCCAATACTATGGGCATGAAGGATGCTGGTGTACAGGGACATGGCATCAACAATGATGAGTGGGGATCCAGGAGGTACATGGCCTGGAATGGTGGAAAGTTGGCGAAGGAAGTGGTTGGTGTCTTTGACATGGGAGGCTAGATCAGGTAACTGGTTGGAGATGTTGGGCAACGAGGGCTGAAATTCTTCAATGGGGGCAGAATAAACAGCTATGAGGCACCCAGGATTGTTGGGTTTGTGCATTTCGGCGAGCATGTAGAAGTGGCTGTGTGGGGTGTCAATGGTGAGAGGAGGAAGTGGGTTCGGAGAGAGGTGTTAGCTAGGGCCTAAGGCTTTAAGCATGGATTGGAGGTTTTGTTGAATTTCTGGGATGAGATCACTCTGAAGGAAGATTAGGGTTTAATGTCCCATTGACATCAAGGCCATTAGAGATGGAGCAAATGCTTGGAAAGTTTCAAGGATAGGGAAGGATATCGGCCATTCTTTCCAAAGGAATCATCCCATCACCTGCCTAGAGTGATTTAGGAAATCACAGAAAACCAAAATCTAGATGACCAAATGTGGATTTGACCAGTCATCCTCTTGAATGCAAGTCCAATGTGCTAACCATTGTGCCACCTCACTCGGTGAGGTCACTCTGGCAGAGTTTACAGGTGGAGGAGTCGGACAGTTGGCAGAGGCATTGCATGACTTCTTCACCTACAAACTCTGCCAGAAAGATACCATCCCCAAAGTCCAACATAACCTCCAATCCCTGCTTACAGCTTTAGGCCCCAGCTAGGGCCTCTCTCCGAACTCACTTCCCTCCTCTCACCTACGACACCCCACAGACCCACTTCTACATGCTTCCCGATATCCAGAAACCCAACAATCCTGGATGCCTCATTGTAGATGGTTATTATGCCCTCACTTAAAGAATTTCAGCCCTCACTGACCAACGCCTCCAACCAACAGCCAGAGATCTAGTGCCCCACATCAAAGATAGCATCCACTTCCTTCACTTCTACATGCTGTCCCCATCCCTTTATCTGCTGAATCCTTAATCATCACTGTTGATTCTACTTCCCTAAACACAAATATCCATAATGCCCATTGTCTTGTTACCACTGAACACAACCTCTTCCAAAATTCATCAGGCTCCAAATCCACTACCTCATTCCTCTTACACTTTACTAACTTCATCCTAACACACGTCTACTTCTGAAGGGAAGGTATACAAAAAAATCTGCAGCACAGCCAAGGGTATCTGCATGGCAACCTCCTATGCCAACCTGTTTATTGACCATCTAAAGAAAACCATCCTAGCCTCCTAAAACCTCAAACCTCTGATGTAGTTCAAGTTCATTATAATACCTTCATGATTTGGACTCGGGGCCAAACACCCTGTCCTCATTCTTTCCCAACTTTTGTCCTATCCTCTCCATCTGGTTCTCAACCCAGTGTGGTACACTCCTGGATATTAACCAACTCCTCTCAGATGGCTCCAACCATTCCACATGAAACCAACCAACCACCAAGAGTACCTGCATTTTGACAGCTGCCATCTCTACCACACTAAAAATACCCTCCCATACAGCCTCGCTATCTGGGTAAAGTGTATCTGCAGTGACAAGAACTCTGTTGCCCAGTATGCTGAAGGCCTCACACAGGGGTTCACAGACAGGCATTACCCCCAGACCTAGTCCGAAAACAGATTTCCTGTGCCATATCCCCACACAACTCCAATCTTCCCACCACCATCCCAAGAACCAGCTACAAGGATGCACCTCCTTCTTCACCCAATATCAGCCTGGTTTGGAACAACAGAACCAAATTTTCTGCCATCCCTATGGTCCTGCCCAATCCACCAATCCAACACTTCCTATTCCCGCCCTGTCACAGGCTTATCCTACCCCATCAGAAGCTGGGCCACCCTGAAAGCAGCACGCCATTTACCAGCTCCACTGCTATCACCGCACAGCCTTATATACAGGCATGACTACCAACCAGCTGTCCACGAGGATGAGTGCCACTGCCAAATTGTGGAAAAGAGCAGAGTGGGACACCCTGTGACACAACATGCAATCGAACGTAACATGCTCGATTTCAAGGGCTGCTTCACAGCTCAGAACATCTGGATATTCCCCTCCACCAGCAGCTTTTCTGAACTTCACAGATGGGAGTTATCCTGACAATTCTTCATTCTCAAAATCATCCCCTCCTCAACCTATCCTACAGTAACCTACTGCCCACACTCTCCACCAAACAGTTTCCACCCTCTCTATCCTATCGTCTCCTCCCAATTCACATACCCTCTCCTGCTGTTCTCTGCAAATGCACCCACTGGTCTTCTCCCCTTCTCTGCTCCTCTCCTTTTCCACTCGCCCTTCCCTCCCCACTATACACATTCAAGGCAGACTTGACATGTTTGTCTCCCCTCAGGGATGAATGTTCAAGG
The DNA here is from genome assembly GCF_021461385.2 of Schistocerca piceifrons. Taxonomy (NCBI): domain Eukaryota; kingdom Metazoa; phylum Arthropoda; class Insecta; order Orthoptera; family Acrididae; genus Schistocerca; species Schistocerca piceifrons. The sequence goes on along the minus strand of NC_060142.1, from coordinate 422,833,100 downwards.
AGTCAAATTGGTATCTGTGGATACTCACAAAAGTAAAGTGAAAAATAATGTTAGTATATTTCATCAAAATATTGGGGGATTGAAGAGTAAAATTGATAAGCTTCTGCTTTGTTTAGAAGATACAGAAACTGAGATTGTAATAGATGTGCTATGCCTGTCTGAGCATCACATTGTCACTGATATGCAAAAGGTTAGCATCAATGGGTACAAATTAGCTGCACTTGTAAGTAGAGATAATATGATGAGAGGAGGAGTTGCAATATATGTCAAAAGCTTCCACAGTGTAAAAAATTTAGAAACTAAAAAATGTAGAGCAACATATGGAAGCATGTGCCACTGAACTTAAACTAAATGATGGCACTTCCATAATTGTAACAGTGTATAGGTCCCCCTCAGGAAATTTCCAGCTATTTCTAGAAAACTTGGATGCTTTGTTGTGCTATCTGTCACACAGGGGGAAGCAAATTATCATTTGTGGGGATTTCAAAGTTGATTCCCTGAAAGAGTGTAATAGGAAGAATGACCTTGTAGTATTACTCAGTTCTTTCAATTTGAGCTCCGTCATTGATTTTCCTACTCGGATAACAAAGAACAGCAGTACATTGATAGATAACTTTTTATAGACCAAGATAAGTTTAAGGACATAAATGCTTATCCTGTTGAGAATGGTCTTTCAGATCATGGTGCACAGCTAGTTACAGTACACGACATAGCTCCATGCAGTATATCAAATCAGACTTTCAAAGCAGTGCATTCAATTAACAATATAAATATTGCAAACTTTAGGGAAAGCCTACAGCAGCTAGACTGGCATGAAGTGTATAAGGAACCCGATGCAAACTTGAAATATAACTTATTTCACAATACATTTTAAGGGTATTTGAAAATTGTTTTCCCAAGGAAATAGTTAAACATAATTCCAAGAAAACATATAAAGAACCTTGGCTAACTAAAGGAATAAGAATATCTTGCAACCGTAAAAGAGAACTGTATCTAACAGCAAGAGGGAGTACTGACCCCGAAATTGTTCAATATTATAAAAACTATTGTGCGGTACTAAGAAAAGTTATTAAAAACTCCAGAAGCATGTGTATCATGTCCAAGATCAGTAACTCTGATAATAAAATTAAAGCAATTTGGAATATTATTGAAAGGGAAACAGGGCAACCAAGAGCACAAGAAGACTTTAGTGCCATAAAACTGAATGACAAGTGTACTAACAAACAATCAGAAATTGAAAATATTTTCAATAACCATTTTTAAATGTTGTGGAGAAAATAGGATCTAGATCTTCACTAGAAGAGGCAAGGCTACTAATAGAAGAGGCCATACCTGTGGAGTTTGAAACAACTGTAATTCCACCAACCTCTCCCTCTGAAATCAATAAAATAATAAACTCACTGAAAAGTAAAAGCTCTTACGGAATTGATGGCATTTCCAGCAAGGTACTTAAAGCTTGTTCCCACAGATAAGTAGGATTCTCAGCCACGTATGTAATAGCTCTTTGGAGCAGGGTGTTTTCCCCGATAGACTGAAATATGCCATTGTCAAACCATTGGATAAAAAGGGGGATACGTCGGATGTCAACAACTACTGCCCAATCTCTCTTCTGACAGCTCTATCAAAAATTTTTGAGAAAGTAATGTATTCAAGAGTAGCCTCCCATATTTGTAAAAATAAAGTACTAACAAAATATCAGTTTGGTTTTCAGAAAGGCTTTTCAACAGAAAATGCTATATACGCTTTCACGGATCAAATATTAAATGCTCTGAATAACCGGACATCACCCATTGGTATTTTTTGTGATTTCTCAAAGGCCTTTGATTGTGTAAATCATGGAATTCTTTTAGATAAGCTAAATCATTATGGTTTGAGGGGGGCAGTGCACAAATGGTTTAATTCATACTTAACTGGAAGAATGCAGAAAGTTGAAGTAAGTGGTTCATGTAATGTTACAACAACAGCTGATTCCTCAAACTGGGGGGCTACCAAGTACGGGGTCCCACACAGTTCAGTCTTAGGTCGTTTACTGTTCTTGATATACATTAATGACTTACCATTCCACATTGATGAAGATGCAAAGTTAGTTCTTTTTGCTGATGATACAAGTATAGTAATAACATCCAAAAACCAAGAACTAAGTGATGCAATTGTAAATGATGTTTCTCACAAAATTATTAAGTGGTTCTCAGCAAATGGACTCTCTTTAAATTTTGATAAAACACAGTATATACAGTTCTGTACAGTAAATGGCACAACTCCAGTAATAAATATAGACTTTGAACAGAAGTCTGTAGCTAAGGTAGAATTTTCAAAATTTTTAGGTGTGTCCATTGATGAGAGGTTAAACTGGAAGCAACACATTGATGGTCTGCTGAAACATCTGAGTTCAGCTACATATGCTATTAGGGTTATTGCAAATTTTGGTGATAAGAATCTCAGTAAATTAGCTTACTATGCCTACTTTCATTCACTGCTTTCGTATGGCATCATATTCTGGGATAATTCATCATTGAGTAGAAAAGTATTCATTGCTCAGACACGTGTAATCAGGTCATCCTACAGACATCTATTTAAGGATCTAGGGATCCTCACAGTAACCTCACAGTATATATATTCACTTATGAAATTTGTTGTTAATAATCCAACCCAGTTCAAAAGTAATAGCAGTGTGCATAGCTATAACACCAGGAGAAAGGATGATCTTCTCTATGCAGGGTTAAATCTGACTTTGGCACAGAAAGGGGTAAATTATGCTGCCACAAAAGTCTTTGGTCACCTACCAAACAGCATCAAAAGCCTGACAGATAGCCAACTAACATTTAAAAATAAATTAAAAGAATTTCTAGATGACAACTACTCCTACTCATTGGCTGAATTTTTAGATATAAATTAAGGAGGGGGGGAGACACTTAAACATTAGTGTCATGCAATATTTTGTGTAATGTAATATCTTGTACAGACATCTTTTATTAACCTGACACATTCCACATCATTACGAAGTGTCGTATTCATGATCTATGGAACAAGTATTCATCTAATCTAATCTAATCTGACAAAACTACACATGTGAGATTACCAGGGAAGGTGACTGGAGGAAATACAAAAACTCAATCAATATACTTGTGCAGATCTTAACTGTACAGGCAAACTGATGCATGACTGTTGAGGTAGGTCAAAATCTATACACAGGTAAACAATGGGATGACATCACAAAATTAAAAAGTGTGCATCAACAATTTTATCGAAATCTACTACAGTGAGCTGTTAACTGTGAAGATTATAATGTTTGTAACACGAAACAAGAGCTGTATTCAAAACTGAAGAACCCAGGGGGGGGGGGGGGGGGTTGGGGGGAACAGAACATTCTGCCAACAGATTGTGATTCTAAAATAAACAACATTAGAAACAATTATTAGATGCTTTTCTCATAACAGTACTCTGTTTCTCAAAAAGTGTAAAAATGAGTGAAAAGAGCTTCAAATACATTGTACCAATCTACCATACATAATATGCCTATTTTGGAACATCTTATAGCTCTTGCACCAAGCTGATATGTAAAAGCGTTTGCTTTTTCTTCCATTATCATTTGCACCTCATGACAATTTTTTCTTCATTTAAAACAGTCTTAGTATCTTTAAGGTATCATCTGTTAAGGCCATGGCAAACTAATAAACTGACTGGTTACCTGAAAGGTTTATCTATATGGTTCTAACTGCCTATGTGTAGCTGGCTTAATGAAAGCTGCAGCATTAACATGCATATTCTTCAGTATAATGATCCATTGAATCAATGGGCTGTTTCTCCAAGACTATTCGCACATATGTAATTGAAACATCGTCAAAAGCTTTCTCAAAATCTATGAATACCAGATACAACAGTGATTGCTCTGTTCAATTTAATTCATAACCTGCAAATGACAGACTCAGCTGTAACCAGTTCTGAAGTCATCTGGTTTCTTTGAAAGGTTAAAATCTGTTATTTTCTGTCAAGATGTTGGTAATAATTTCAGTGAAAATCCTGTACATTACAGAAAGGAGGCTGATGTGTGTATAAAGTTTTGCACGTCTGCCTCTTTTTGTGTGAAGAGGGGTAGAATAGCTTCAGTTTGGGGAAACTTTCTTCTTTCACAAATATTCTTTAAAGAAGGACACCAAGGAACGAGACAAGTCATTGTTTCGTGCACTTGATGTGTAAGATTTCAACAAGAATGAGTGTATAATTTATTCTGGATCATCGTCACATATGACTTCAATAAAGGGATGGCTTCAAGATTTTGCACCAGAACATTGCAAACAAAAAACTGAAGTGAGATGGCCATGTCGAATTAAAAAGTGAAGGGAAAGGAACCGTTATTGGCAGTTCATAATATATCTTCAATCGGATAATATAACAATGAAAATAATCTATTTTTGACGAGGACAGTCCAAAAAATTCCAGAACATTCATAATTTTGTGCCAATGGTGTTTTGGAGCATTATGCTGTTGGCATCCCTGCACACACCTGTGTTTAATGTGTAACTGCAGGAAGTTTCATTATTGTATGTTTGTTAGGTGTTGTTCAGTGCTGTATTGAGTGGAACGTTGTGTCACACAGTTTGCGAATATTGAAATGCCAGAGAGGAGCACCATCCCTGCATTAAATTTTGTGTGAAACTGAAGAAAACTGAGAAAATCATTACAGAGAGACACCAAATGATGCAGGAAGCCTGTGGTGATGAGTACTTAAGCTATACTCTTTCTTACAAATGGTTCAAACGGTTTGAAAATGGCAAGATGGAAGTTAAAGATGACCCTCATTCCAGACACCCTTCAATGTCTACTGAAAATGCTCATGTTACAAACATCAACAAAATTGAATGTGCCAATCAAAGACTGACTGTCCGAGAGATTGCAGAAGCATGTTAACATTTCAGTTGGATCATGTCATGAAATCCTGACACACTATCTTGGAATGCATCATGTTGCCGCCAAGTTCATCCCACACCTCATGAGTCAAGACCCCAAGGAGCTGTACATCGCAATCAGTGAAGAGCTTCTGGATCACACAAATGAGAACAAGATGTTCCTTAAGAGAATCATAAATGGTGATGAGACATGGGTCTACGGATACAATACTGAGACCAAGGATCAATCTTCCCAATGGGTTTGGAAAGGTTCTCAAAGGCCAAAGAAAGCTCGTCAGGTCAGGTCAAATGTCAAAGACATAGTTTGATAGTTTTCTTTGACTTTGAAGGATTATTTCATCATGAATTCATGGCACAGTGACAAACTATTAATCAATGGTACTATCGAGACATGTTGCGATGCTTGCAAGAAAATGTGAGAAGGAAACAGCTTGAAATGTGGCAAGATAATTCATGGATCTTTCATCATGATAACACACCCGCCCACTCATCCCTGTTGGTGCGTGAGTGTTTCACAGAAAACAAAATCACTGTGCTGTCTCGACCTCTCCAGAACTGACCCATGTAGACACATTTCAGAAGTTGAAAACCCCATAGAAAGGACGAAGATTTTTAATGATAGAAAAACTAAAAGAAAATTCGTAGACAGCGCTTCACACAATCTAGCAAGAGGCATACCAAGGCTGTTTCTGGGAGTGGAAACAGCACTGGGAGCAGTATATAAATTGTGGATGAGAGTATTTCAAAGGAGATGACACACAATAAGTAAAGATTACTCGTAGAAAAGCTTTGTGGACAAAGTTCCAGAATTTTCTGAACAGACCTCTTATAATGTAATTGAACAGATAAAAAACATCTACTCACCAAGCAGCAGCAGGCGAACACACATATAAAAAAAGAAGTTTGCTGGCAGTCTGGCTTCAGCTGGTAGAGGCTGCACTCGTGTGTGTGAGTGGCATGTGTGTGTGTGGGGGGGGGGGGGGGGGGGGGGGGAGGGTCTATTTTCAATGAAGGCCTTGTTGGCTGATAGCTCACTTTCTGACAGTCTTTTTGTTATGTCTACCTGCGACTCAGCATCTCTGTTATATGGTGAGTACCAACTATCCTTTTCATAATACTTTTACATTCCGTTCTGGATTTTCCATTATTTCATATAAAGAAACAGTTTTATAAATGCAAGCTTTCAGAGCCTTTTAGTTCTCAGGTTTTCAAATCTCAACTGGTGCAGTCCCCAACAATCAGTCTCTTTGTCTTATCCCATCCTGTAAGTCTCCTCTGATCTGGGATTAAAACTAAACTGCGCCCAAACAGACCATGAAGGCCCAATGGTACCGACTGTTTACCATGTCATCCTCTGCCCACAGGAGTCACTGGATGTGGGTATGGAGGGGCACTCCCAGCCATATGTCAGTTTACAAGACCATGACCTGGTGTTCTGGGTGACTTTTCCTAACTCTGCACCTTTTCCTAAACCTCTCTAGTCTTTTCCTTCACCCCTCTTCCTTTCCCTTCAACCCTTCTGCCAGGAGAAGGAGCCAATGGTTCCAAAAGCTTACTTAAAACCTTTTTTTAAATATGTGTTCTCCCGCCACCACCTGGTGAGTAGATTTTTTATCTATCCAATTCAATCAGATAATGTTATTCTTGCCTGTGCCTTAGCCATCAATTTGTTGTCAGTTTCTGCCCTGCTTATGTAATGCATAAAGTCTGTGTTCAACAGAGATTGATGTAAGATGTCCAAACAGAATGATCTACTTTATTTTGGATTATAGTCAAAATATTCATCCTATATCTGTTCAGCATACTATAGATGTGTGTACTGGTGCATGATAATACCAAAAAGACATTTTTATTTTCTCAAGGATAAATATCAAATATTTGATTTTTTTCTGTACTTTTAGAACTTTGGCAGAAAATAATGTTGGTGCAGACATCAAAACTGTTACATCAGACAATGGCACTGAGTTTATGAATTCTTAAGTTTGTTTCATTTTGCAAAAAAACAATGGGGTAGAGCTCAGAATAGTGTGCCCTACAGTTCAGAAAAGAATTGTATTGTGGAAATAATTAACAGAATAATCTGTGAGCTGCCATAGGATACGTTATTTGATCCTGTTTTGCCTAAGCAATATTGAGCAGAGGCATGCAAAACAGCTGTTTACATTCAGAACCATGTTTCTCGCAGAGTGCTTAAAGGTAAGACTTCACAGGAGTTACAGAAGGGTAGAGTATCATCTTTGAACTCTTTAAAAGTATTTGGTTGCTGAGCCCTTTTCCATATACCAGATCAAAACAGAACAAAACAGAATGCCAAGGCTAAGGAACACATTTTTGTACATTATGATAAAATGATTAAAGGTTACAGACTAACTGATTCACCAAGAAAATTGTAAAAGGTAGGAGTGTTATTTTTCTGGAGAATGGCTGCATGACTGGTCACCAGCTGTAAGTGAAAATTACTGTGTGTTCTGCCCAAATGAGCAACATGCCGAGGAAGGCACGGCAGAGGAAGTAGCGGAAGTCAGCAGTGTTGGGAGTGACAATGCAGACACCTATCATAATCCAGACTACATGTCAGATACCCAGTCAGTCACAGACAGAGGAGACTGAGATGCTGCCAATCTACCCTGATGCTCCAAAAGATTACAAGTCAGAAGGTCAGCCCTTGTACCCAAAAGCAAGGAGTACCTACATTTTGTCAAATATTTAGTGAATGGTTTTCCCAGTTTAGGAGAAGATTCTTTGAACCTGCGAGATACCATGTCGAGGCGTTACAGGAGAGACTGTATAAGGATCATGAAAGAGGATGTAAAAAACCATGAAAGAGAAACGAAAATGTTTCCAGAACAATGATGTTTGGGTACTTGTGGACTCACGAAAGAGTAAAAGTATCATAGACAAGTGGGTATTTAAGCTGAAAAGGAATGCAAACTGTGCAGCTATTGAGCTAGACATTTTGCTAAGTGATTAACTCAAACAGTTGATATATATTACGATGAAACCTTTCTGTCATGTGCAGATTGTAGTACTCTATCATTATTTTTGTTGTTAATATCGATCTTAAGGTTAATCATTTTGATACCAAAACTGCTTCTGTCAAAAGATAAAGTATACAAACCCAAGTCCATTTATGGTTTAAAAACTTCAGCCAAACAGTGGATTGAAGAGACAAAAGGTGTACTTTTATCCGAGGTTATGTTGTGAGAACTGATGCAGACCATGCATTCATTGCAAGGCCAGGTAAACATTTGTAATTGTTGCTTTGTATGTTGATTATTATGTCTTTTGTAACAACAATGTGATGGAAGACTAGCAGTATTAGAGATTAGCTGAGCATTTTGAAGTTTAAGCTCTAGGAGAAACAAAGTCCTGTCTAGGTACGTATATCATTAGAAACTGGAAGGAAAGTAATTTAAAATTTGTGCAGAAGAGTTATACTTCAGATGTGCTGAAATGCTTTATGTTCAATTGTAGCCCTATAGGAACAACAATGGATGCTGAACTAAAGCTTTGAGATGTGAAAGATGATGAGATTCATATGCTATACCAAGAATTTGTGGGATGTTTGTTGCATATCAGTACTAATAAAAGATCTAACATATCTTATGCAGCAAGCATTTTAAGTGTAATTGTTAAGTTCACTAGTGTGCATTCGCAGGCAGAAAAAAGAGCAAGCTGGTATCTCAAGGATACTATTAACTATGGCATTGTATTTAGCAAAGGGGATTTTAAATATCTGAAAATAACTGGTTCTGTTGACTCAAATTTGTAGATGATTTATTACCGAGTTATCACAATAAGTGAATAGTTTTCTCTTAGGAAAAAATATAACTTCCTCAGAGAACAAGACACTGGGGAATGATGCCATGCCAACTACTGAAGATGAATATACAGCTTTAAATTCTTCAGCCAAACAGGCAGTAGATATGAGATGGCTGATAAGGTAACAGTTTTAAACAATAAGCTTCAAAATCCTGAAATCATTTTCCATGATAATCAGAGTTACATTAGGCTGGCAGCAAATCTTGTGCTTCATTCTAGATTGTAACATGTTTGTCCGATAAAATATTCTTTAGCACAATGTGTGAAAGAAGTCAGATGTCATTAAGTATTTGCAACCAAAGAAAATTCTTGCTGATGTATTAACTATAACACTCACTAGGGATCATGAAATTGTCGTCAGATTAATTGGTAGTGTTGTTGCATTTGTAATCTGGTACCTTATTTTACATCTGTCATAACAATCTACTATATTTGTGTTGTTCTTTTTCGTCTGTATATATGATATAATGCTGATTTGACAATACTAGTATTATGATTGATGTAATTGTTATTTACACATACTATCATAATCATAAGCACTTTCTACATTACCCATTAAAATCTTTCTATCTTCTCACACCATATCAAAGGCATTTACAAATACTTGTTTTTAATGTAATGTATTCCATCAAGTTCCTACTATAATTTGGTTGAAATTTTTGCCTTCTCTCAAACAGCTGCATTGTTCTGTGAGAGATCCACTTTTCTTTTGCTTTCTTTCCATTCTCAACAACTGCTGCTATTTGCATAAGTACCTTTGTTAAATAACTACTCCATCTGCCTATTTCTGTAGGATTTTTCCAAGGCACTGAACTTCTTGCTTAGTTTAATCTCCTCCCTTTTCTTGCATAAATACCTATAGTCTACCTTTCTGACCTCCTAGCTGACAAGCCTGTTATTTCTAGCTTTGTATCTATTTTTATTCTGCTTCTTGCAAGTCTATAATAACTTTTAATTTGAAAGTGTGCTGCCAAATGCCGTAAAACTGAAGGGTTTGGTGGGAAATAGTTCAGTACGGAATGGTGGCGGTTGTTGCTGTGGTGGTGGTGGTGGTGGTGGTGGTGGTGGTGGTGGCCTTCAGTCCAGAGACTGATTTGACACAGCTCTCCATGATACTCTATCCTCTGCAAGCTCCTTCATCTCTGAGTAGCCACTACATCTACATCCTTCTGAATCTGCTTAGTGTATTCATCTCTTGGTCTCCCTCTACTATTTTAACCTCGACACGTCCATCCAATACAAAATTGGTGATCCCTTGATGCCTCAGAACGTGCCCTACCAACCGATCCATTCTTCTAGTCAAATTGTGACACAAATTCCTCTTCTCCCCAATTCTATTCAGTATCACCTCATTAGTTACGTAACCTACCTATCTAATCTTCGGTATTCTTGTATAGCAACACGTTTCAAAAGCTTCTATTCTTTTCTTGCCTGAACTATTTATTGTCCTTGTTTCACTTCCATACATAGCTACACTCCATACAAATATTTTCAAGAAAGGACTTCCTGAACTTAAATTTATACTCAATGTTAACGAATCTCTCTTCTTCCGTAACGCTTTCCTTGCCATACCCAGTCTACATTTTATATCCTCTCTGCTTCAACCATCATCAGTTATTTTGCTTCCCAAATAGCAAAACTCATCTACTACATTAAGTGCCTCATTTTCCAATCTAATTCCCTCAGCATCACCTGATATAATTCGACTATCTTCCACAAAAGTCACATTGCTTTTGTTGATGTTCATCTTATACGCTTCATCCAAGACACTGCCCTTTCCATTCAACTGCTCTTCCAAGTCCTTTGCTGTGTCTGACAGAATTACAATGTCATTGGTAAATCTCAAAGTTTTTATTTCTTCTCCATGGATTTTGATTCCTACTCCAATTTTTTTCTTTTGTTTTCTTGATGGTTTGGTCAATATTGAGACTGAATAACATCAGGGATAGGCTACAATCCTGTCTCACTTCCTTCTCAACACTGCTTCCCTTTTGTGCCCCCTCGAATCTTATAACTGCTATCTGGCTTCCATACAAATTGTAAATAGCCTTTTGCTCCAAGTATTTTATCCCTGCCACCTTCAAAATCTGAAAGACAGAATGCCAGTCAACATTGTCAAAAGCTTTCTCTATGTCTACAAATGCTAGAAACATAAGTTTGCCTTTCCTTAACCTATCTTTTAAGATAAGACGTAGGGTCAGTATTGCCTCACGTGTTCCAACATTTGTACGGAATCCAAACTGATCTTCCCCGAGGTCAGCTTCTACCAGTTTTTCCATTCATCTATAAAGAATTCATGTTAGTATTTTGCAGCCATGACTTATTAAACTGATAGTTCGGTAATTTTCACACCTGCCAACACCTGCTTTCTTTGGGATAACACTCTTCTTGAAGTCTGGGGGTATTTTGCCTGTCTCATACATCTTGCTCACCAAATGGAAGAGTTTTGTCATGGCTGGTTCACCCAAGGATATGACTAATTGTAATGGAACTATCAACTTAGGTCTTTCAGTGCTCTGTCAAATTCTTCACGCAGTATTGTGTCTCCCATTTCATCTTCATCTATGTCCTCTTCCATTTCCACACTATTTCCCTCAAATATATCGCCCTTGTACAGACCCTCTATACACTCCTCCCACCTTTCTGCTTCCCCTTCTTTGCTTAGGACTGGTTTCCCATCTGAGCTCTTGACATTCATACAAGTGGTTCTCTTTTCTCCAAAGGTTTCTTTAATTCTCCTATAGGCAGTATCTACCTTACCCATAGTAATATATGCTTCTACATCCTTCATTTACCCTCTAGTCATTCCTGTTTAGCCATTCTGCACTTCCCTGTCGATCTCATTTTTGTGGAGTTTGTATTCCTTTTCACCTGCTTCATTTACTGCATTCTTATATTTTCTCCTTTCACCAATTAAATTCGATATCTCTTCTATTGCTGAGGAATTTCTACTAGCCCTTGTCGTTTTACCTACATAATCCTCTGCAGCCTTCACTATTTCATTTCTCAGAGCTACCCATTCTTCTTCTACTGTATTTCTTTCCTCTGTTCTTGTCAATTGATCCCTGATGTTCCCTTTGAAACTCTCTACAACCTCCAGTTCTTTCAGTTTATCCAGGTCCCATCTCATTAAATTTCCACCTTTTTGCTGTTTCTTCAGTTTTAATCTGCAGTTCGTAATGAATAAATCGTGGTCAGAGTCCAGATCTGCTCCTGAAAATTTCTTTCGATTTAAAACCTGGTTCCTAAACCTCTGTCTTACCATTATGTAATTTGTCTGAAAACTTCCAGTGTCTCCAGGCCTCTTCCACATATACAACCTTCTTTCACGATTGTTAAACCAAATGTTAGCTATTATTAAGTTGTGCTCTGCGCAAAATTCTATCAGGCAGCCTCTTTCATTCTTTACCCCCAGTCCAAATTCATCTACTATATTAAATTTTCATCTCCTTTAACTACCTGAATAATTTTTTTATCGCATCGCAGCGTGGACGGTAAAAATCATAGAGGGAGACTAATAGATGAATACACTAAACAGATATAGAAGGATGTAGGTTGCAATAGGTACTGGGAGATGAAGAAGCTTGCACAGGATAGAGTAGCATAGAGAGCTGCATCAAACCAGTCTCAGGACTGAAGACCACAACAACAACAACAACAACAACAACACATTCCTTCAGTCTCTTCATCATCTGCGGATATAGTTGGCATATAAAGTTGTACTTCCATGGTACTGTGGTTTGTCTGGCCTCTCAACAGACACCCTTTCATTGTGGTTGCACCCATGGGATGGCTATCTCTATTGCCAAGGCATGCAAGCTTCTCCATCAATAGCGAGGTCCATGGTTCATGGGGGGCAGGGGGAAGGAAGGAAGGAATGGTATGATCACAAAATTTTTCTGTTTTTTGAATGCACCACATGCTGGTAAGAAGTAGTTTCCTATGTACTACTGGAAAGCACTGTCTACTATATACATTGCTTTGTTTTACTGTGCTTATGTTCTTGTTCTTGACTGTAACCAAAATATAATGTGCAATAACACACAAATCGTGCATATATAGGCTCATCTCATTCCACATGAATCAAAATCAATTGCGCGAAACATCTGTAGAATATTAAATTAATTAACTCAATAAAGTGTCAAACCAATATTGTGAATGACCTGTAATGATCATGGTGCTATAATATTGTCACATTGCAACCAGAAAAAAGTCTAATCCAAAAGCCGAGTAGACAATGATATAAAACAGCACTGAAAGCATGTCTATTATGAATATCGACATACATGCAGAACAGAACAGAACAAAACTCCTGGATGGAGAATGCAGCTGTTCACAAAAACACTGAATGTTCCACAATATACAAAATTTACAAAAATAAGAAATTTTGGTAATCTTCTAGAACTGATAAAAACAAAACAACAAATAATTGCCGGTGGTCAGCTTTGACGTGGCAACCCACAGCACATCACCCAGTGACACTAATCCTTATAACCTAATGCAAGCAAGACAGCATGTGGCATTACTTCCTCTCCTTAGGAAATAGCAACATGAGGTTGCAGAGGTTTTCATTAGAGCTAACTGCAATACCCTGGGTCTAGGCCTTGTCAATGTCCTTCTGTATGACAGCGCTGGCAGATCCCTGCATTCTGGTCATATGGTCACACCCTCTTCACTATGACAAGCATCCGAGGTAAAATTGAAGCTTCATGAGTATTGAGCATGTCTTCAGTTTGCTTGGACGTAAAGCCCTAATCTTTGTTCTTCACTTCAGAACTGTAGTAGGCCTTCATACAGAAGAAATCTCTGTGCTTTTGTTTTCTTGATGACAGGTCATAATCCTCGACTTCATTTGTGATGTCCAGCAAGTGACAAAGGATATGATATGGCCCAAAGTAGAGCCTTAGTAACTTTCCCAACAGTTTCACTTTTCACACAGGCATAAAAATTCATACATCTCCCAGGCTGTGTCTCATTGCTCTATGCTTGATGTTACAGTCTCTTGGTCATTCTCCTGGCCAGCCATGACCTGTATGCAAATGACCTGTCTTGGTGACGACAAGCATTCGATTTTACAGAGAAGGTAGCCCCTGATTTGACTACTACCCAAATAGACTAGTCATTGCTAATTATATCAATGAGATATCCTGACATCTTGTTGACAATCATCCATGGAAGATTTTCATGTGTGGTGGCTTCAACTCCATAGCTGTTTATTTCATTTAGTTTTCCTGAATTCAGTGGGTAGGCGAGTGGCTGATGCTTCTGTATGGAGATAGGGAATGGCTAGGGCAGGTTGGGGAGCAACCTCATCCTACAGGTGGACTATAATTGTCTGCAGTTAACTGGCGTGAACAAAACTGCTGTGGTTATTGATATCTGGCAACACAGTAGTTGTCGAAGACTTATATTATGGCTCTGAGCACTATGGGACTCAACTGCTGAGGTCATTAGTCCTCTAGAACTTAGAACCAGTTAAACCTAACTAACCTAAGGACATCACAAACATCCATGCCCGAGGCAGGATTCGAACCTGTGACCGTAGCGGTCTCGCGGTTCCAGACTGCAGCACCTTTAACCGCACGGCCACTTCGGCCGGCAGACTTATATCATTTCTCTACAGTAATGTAGAAGACATCCACAGTGGAAACATACCAGTATTTCCCTCTGCCCTTCAAATGTCTGTTCTTTTGTGGAGTATTATACTTTGTGGAGGATTTGGTTGTATCTGTTTTGATTGGAGGCTGGATTGTCATTTGACAGCTGCTCTCCTGCATATACAGACCATGGAATCCATATTTGTATTCCACCTGCTGTCCATAAAGGTGACAGCTTTTATGTTGCCTATTAGTAGCCATGGTGATGTAGATGTTTAAAGTACGCGGTGTCTCCACCAAAAAATGTCATGTCAGAACCAAAATCAGGTCCAAACCCAAAAGAAGGATCATTGCTGAAGTACGACATTTATCACTGAAAGCAAATTTATTAAGATCACTAACAAAGCCATAACAGAATTAAACTACTGGACAGAGAGTGTAGCTACTTATACAAACACTGAATATTCCAGAATATATTAACATCAAAAATTTCAAGAACCTTCCAGCAATGATAAATATTAAATGACAAAATAACTGTGCATGATCGGGTTGGAACTGGCAACCCAAAACGCACCAGCCACGATTGCTAACCACTATAACGCACTACATACAGCATGGCTCGCAGCTGTATGAATAATGTGATGAATCAAAAGCTGTAGTTGGACAGGACAAACTTTCAAGAACTAGACTCAAGCTTCTGGGATTACAAACTGGTGAAAGTGATGGTTGGTTGTTGTTGTTGTTTGCAGTCTTTTTGTCTCATCAAACTTCTACCTCCTATCTCTAAATTTACCTCATATTTCAAAAACTACCATCATCTTTTTGTCATCTTTGATTCCACTAGCCTAAACACAGTATTCCTCCGTATATATTACTCTCTTCGTGCTTACAAAGCTTCTAGGACCTCTGACATTGTGATCCAATCAATTTATTCCATTGGTTCTGTATGTAATTGTTAATATATGAAAACAAAGTTCAGTCACGAAAACAAACTATGAGGCAGAATTGTTGGCCAGTACTTACCTTCAGAAGATGAAATGTGTATTACTGTCATGTGACATATATAAAGGACAATATAACACACTACCTAGCTTTCTCAACTGTTAGTTCCTTTATTGGAGAGGAAAGAGGAATAAGTAGGGGATGGTTAAAAAAGAAGGGCATGTCAGTTATATCCCAGGACGAGGTAGACCCACATATAGAGATCTACCCTTCCTTTTGCACAACCTACAACCTTTCCCTTTGCCCTCCATGATGAAGGAACTAATAGTTCTGAAAACTAGGTAACATGTAATTTCTATATGGGTCTAATTACAGTGTAACTTCTATATGGGTCTAATTACAGTGTTACACATTTCACCTCCTGAAGTAAGTCCTGGTCAGAAATTCTCTCTCAATTTTTAATTGTTAAGCTGTCAGCACGTGGGACGAGGCAGCTAATGTTGACGTGCACACATCACGAGAGAGAGAGTGCCATTGGCACGCAGCATGAGTTGGTTGACGTGATTTTGCACCCTCAGCGCTCTCATCAGTGGTTGTCAGATTTATGTGGCTCACAAACCACACAGTTTGTTCATAAAAATGAATGCATGTAGAATTCCTATCTTAGCTCTAATAAAATGAACATTACCTTTCCTGGCTGTATGCTAGTCATGTTGTTCTCTCTGTGGTATACATAAATAAAAATTTTGATATCCATGAACACGTAATAAGGCAAGAATGGAAGATGCATGATCACTCGGGAAAGACATCAGCTAATAAAACCTCACCAAATCAAACACACTCACTTTCGACAGAGCACACTCATATTTACATAACATCAAATATTACAGAAATTATTTCTATTAATTTCGTATGAAACTCACACAACCTTTTGGAAAACGCAAAGGTGAAAAATACATTTGGATAAAGCAGGACACAAACCCATGTCCAATCTACTGCTGGTTCTCTGACGTAGTGCCAACAACGCTAAGCTGAAATGCATATTATTATTATTATTTTTTTTTTATTCTGTGAAATGTTATTGATTTTTAGTTACACTCCTGGAAATTGAAATAAGAACACCGTGAATTCATTGTCCCAGGAAGGGGAAACTTTATTGACACATTCCTGGGGTCAGATACATCACATGATCACACTGACAGAACCACAGGCACATAGACACAGGCAACAGAGCATGCACAATGTCGGCACTAGTACAGTGTATATCCACCTTTCGCAGCAATGCAGGCTGCTATTCTCCCATGGAGACGATCGTTGAGATGCTGGATGTAGTCCTGTGGAACGGCTTGCCATGCCATTTCCACCTGGCGCCTCAGTTGGACCAGCGTTCGTGCTGGACGTGCAGACCGCGTGAGACGACGCTTCATCCAGTCCCAAACATGCTCAATGGGGGACAGATCCGGAGATCTTGCTGGCCAGGGTAGTTGACTTACACCTTCTAGAGCAAGTTCGGTGGCACGGGATACATGCGGACGTGCATTGTCCTGTTGGAACAGCAAGTTCCCTTGCCGGTCTAGGAATGGTAGAACGATGGGTTCGATGACGGTTTGGATGTACCGTGCACTATTCAGTGTGCCCTCGACGATCACCAGTGGTGTACGGCCAGTGTAGGAGATCGCTCCCCACACCATGATGCCGGGTGTTGGCCCTGTGTGCCTCGGTCGTATGCAGTCCTGATTGTGGCGCTCACCTGCACGGCGCCAAACACGCATACGACCATTATTGGCACCAAGGCAGAAGCGACTCTCATCGCTGAAGACGACACGTCTCCATTCGTCCCTCCATTCACGCCTGTCGCGACACCACTGGAGGCGGGCTGCACGATGTTGGGGCGTGAGCGGAAGACGGCCTAACGGTGTGTGGGACCGTAGCCCAGCTTCATGGAGACGGTTGTGAATGGTCCTTGCCGATACCCCAGGAGCAACAGTGTCCCTAATTTGCTGGGAAGTGGCGGCGCGGTCCCCTACGGCACTGCGTAGGATCCTACGGTCTTGGCGTGCATCCGTGTGTCGCTGCAGTCCGGTCCCAGGTCGACGGGCACGTGCACCTTCCGCCGACCACTGGCGACAACATCGATGTACTGTGGAGACCTCACGCCCCACGTGTTGAGCAATTCGGCGGTACGTCCACCCGGCCTCCCGCATGCCCACTATACGCCCTCGCTCAAAGTCTGTCAACTGCACATACGGTTCACGTCCACGCTGTCGCGGCATGCTACCAGTGTTAAAGACTGCGATGGAGCTCCGTATGCCACGGCAAACTGGCTGACACTGACGGCGGCGGTGCACAAATACTGCGCAGCTAGCGCCATTCGACGGCCAACACCGCGATTCCTGGTGTGTCCGCTGTGCCGTGCGTGTGATCATTGCTTGTACAGCCCTCTCGCAGTGTCCGGAGCAAGTATGGTGGGTCTGACACACCGGTGTCAATGTGTTCTTTTTTCCATTTCCAGGAGTGTATATAATAAATCATAATGACATATTTTCATGAATCTTAAATGAGTCATTGCTTTAAAACAGCTTACTCTCACTATACACAAGTTATGATGTGAAACTAACTAAAAACGAAAATTCTTTAACCAGCAATATGACTTTTCCAGTCATTTTATTATAACAACTCGTAACAATAATGATTCATCTTGAGACATTCTACATGCTGGTGCTTAGAAACAGCATATATTCACAGGGTGTAACATAACATAAAACCCATCAAATATGGGGTTCTACTGAGTACAAGTACGGTATGGCATCTTGCTTTCTGCTTGTGATGTAGGGAGTGGTCTTGCTTCCCACTGGTTCAATTTTACATGGCACATTGCCAAAATATTGTAGAACTTACTTTGTGTTTCACATGACAAAACGGCTTCTCAACGAGAAATAGCACAAAATGACGTCAAAAAACTAGTTGAGCGTCACACCAACATTAGCTAACTCGCCCCATGGGCCAACGGCATTAGTATGGTTTTTATTACTTTTTTAACACACAAATGTACTCTACCTTACACTCAGAAACACTCTCATCAGTTTCACATGTCTGATATATCTCATCAACAGCTCTCTGAAGATTTCCAAATAAAAATGCCCAATATCTTGCTTGAAGTTCTGCAACAAAATATCAAAAGCAACATTTTAAAAATTCCTATTAGTGAGTACTGCCAAAGAAAGACATTTGGGTTATCTCACAAGCAATACAGAATCATTGAAAAGAACAACATGACAGTGGCTTGATTCGGAAGGCTATCAGCTGTGACTGTAAAACAGAAGAAACTTCGACTTCTAACATTACCAGATTTCTTGTCCCTGCCTGTTGACGCCGATCGTACACGGGGGCCAGGTTTTAAATTCTCTTGGGCTCTTTTACAGATTTGCAAAGGATCTTCTTTTTTGGAATCTGTTGTCGGTCTAGGTGATGATGGAGGTTTGCGTACTAGTACTTTCCCTGTAACAAAGCATAACAACAGCACTGTCACATATCGGTAACATTTGCTGCATATCTTCTTCATCTTCATCTACATATACATCTACATCTATACACCAGAAGTCATATTATGGTATGTGGAATAGTGTACTTTGTATACTGCTGCTTGTTATTTAACCAAATATACATCACAACAACACACATCTTCCCATGCTCTGCCACTAAGTGCTTCTCTGTAAAATGCATTTGCATTACAGAGTGAACATACTGTCCAATGGGACCTGGTTGGTTAACAGTACTGTCATGCTTATGCAATATTAGCATGCTGTCTTAGTACATACAATGTAATGATCTTCCTTCAATATGCTATTATAGCACTATTTTAGCAGTGAGAGAGGATGTTTAATTTAGTTGTGATGAAATCCGATTCTCCTAGCATAAATGGGAGTTATCCACCAACTATTATAAAGAATGCATTTTAAAAACTATTGAACAGAACATAAGTAGTGCTACATGATGCACATAATGTTATGTCAATCTGCATAAAGAATGGTGTTTCTGCATAACTTTTAACAAAATATTATCTTTTACAGAATCACCTTTCTTACCACTGACAGCCTGTATTTTATATCCCTTCTATTTCAGCCAATGTCACTCCTTTTGCTGCAAAATATCAAAACTTATCTATTATTTTCAGTATGTCATTTCCTAATCCGATTCCCTAAGCACAGAACCATTTTATTTGATTACATCCAATTACCCTTGTTTACCATTCATCCTACAATCTCTTTTCAAGATGCCATACATTCTGTTCAACTGATCGTCCAAGTTCTTTGCCATGTCTGACAGAATTGCAATATCTTTAGCAAGGCTCGTTATTTCTTCGGCCCTCAACTTTAATTCCCTATGCAGATTTTCCTTGATTCCTTTTATTGCTTGCTGAATATGTGGACTGAACAACATTAGGGGTGGGCTACAACTCTGTCTCACCTTCTCCTTAACTATTGCTTTCCTTTCATTTCTTTTGACTCGTATAGCGAGGTGGCAGAGTGATTAGTACACTGGATGTGCATTCAGGAGAATAACCATTCAAAACCCTGTACAGCTGTCTGGATTTAAGTTTTCCATGATTTTCCTAAATCACTTAACTTAAATGCTGGGATGGTTTGTACTAATGCTATAAATGGCAGCATGTGTTTTAAGGCAATTCACTGTGTCAATGTTGCCTCAAGTTTTCTTAAATTGTTATGGCATGGTACCTTCTCCAAGGATCTTGTTACTTATGAAGGAATGTCTTCTTCTGCTCCAGGTGGATTCTAGATCTTTCAGTGTGTAGTCAAATTCTTCTCATAACAGTTGTATCACACCCCCAATCCCACATTAGGGATTCCCCTTCCTTTTCTACAAGTTCATTTCCTTTGAACAGTCCTTCTAAATATTTCTTCCACTTTTCAGACTTTTCTTTTGCTTGATACTAGCTTTCTATCTGAGCTTTTGACATTTACACAGCTACTGCCTTTTTCTCCCAAGGTTTCTTTAACTTTCCAATAGGTGACATTTAGCTTTCCAATAGCTATACATCTTCAATAGCTTTGCATCTCTCCTCTAGCCACTTTTGCTTCACCATTCTTCTTATTTTATAGGCATCAGTAATCTCTTTTTCCTCGTTCACTTGTTTCTTTTCCCCCCCTTCATCAATTAAATTCAGTCTCTTGTATCCTATTATTTCTACTGGACCTTGACTTTTTGCCTAGTTGTTTCACGGCAAACTTCACTGTACTATCTCTAGAGCTACCCATTCATTTCCTACTGTGCTCCCTTCCTCTGTTTCAGTCAGTAGTTGCCTAATGCTCCCTCTGAAATTCTCAAGAACCTCTGATTGTTTCAACGTGTTTAGACCCATCTCCTGCATTAATCATCTTGCAATTTCTTCTGTGCAGTTCATCAGCACCAAAGCATGATCAGAGTCATGTGTGCCCCCTGGAAGTGTACAACTTAAAATCTAGTCTTACCATTACATAATTTATATAAACACTTGGGGTAGATGTCATCAAGTTTCTTCCATGTACATAACCACCTTTATGATTCTTAAGCCAAGTGTTCACGATGAATTGTTCTTTCATCTCTATGCAAAATACTACCAGAAGGCTCCCCTTTGCAATACTTTCTCCTGGTCCACATTCTCCTACAGACCATCATACAGTAGTTTAATCTTTTAATTATCTGCATAGATAGTAGGCATATAAATTTGTACTACTGTTGGTGGCTATCTACTTTGTGTCTACCTTGGCTATGATACTGAATTCACTTTGCTATTCTTATTAGCTCACCTGCATTCCTATTCTCTTCTTCATATCTAGATCTACTGCGTTACCCATATTTGATTTTGTACTGGTAAATGCTGCATTCATCTAACCAGAAATTGTGTTCTTTCTGCCACTAAACGTCATTAATTTGCACTCTAATCTTAACCTATCCATTTCTATTCATAAATTTTCAACCCCACCTACCTGATTGCAGTTTCTGACAGTCCCTCACCCCACAAAAATCCACGTCCCCACACCCGATGACAGAATCTTCACGAGTAGTCCTCCCCTGCATATCTGAATGGAGTACTATGTTATTAGATTCCCCTTGCTTTCAGCCATTCACAGTTCCAACATAGCAAGATTGCATCATTTGATGTTATGAGACTGGACCAGTTTATCATCAAAACTGTTTCACCTGGAAATACTGAAAAGACTGTTGTTCCTCTTCAGGAACCATACACGGCCTGTCTGAAAAGTATCCGACCTTTGGCCAGAAAAAAATATTTCGAATACATGACGGGGTTGGGACCCGAATATCCTTCAAAGTAGGCCCCTTGTGCTTGCACACACTTAGCCCACAAATCCTTCCACTGCCGGAAACACCTCTGGAAGTCTTCTTTTGGAATGGTTTTCAGCTCTGTCATCGTCTTCCGCATTATCTCTTCTCTACTCTTAAAATGGGATCCTTCCAGTGGCATCTTCAATTTTGGAAACAACCAGAAGTCGGAAGGAGCCATGTCCGGAGAGTAGAGAGGCTGACAAACAGCTGTAATTCCATGTTTGGCCAAGAAATTTTGGATCAACTCGTATGAATGTGCGGGGGCATTGTCGTGATGCAGTTGCCAGTTTTTCACCGTCCACATGTCTGGTCTTTTGCACAGAACTGAGTCACGGAGTCACCGGAGAACATCTTGATAGTACTCCCTTGTCACTGTTTGTCCTTCCGGTGCGTATTCGTGATGCAAAATTCCAGAGACATCAAAGAAGACAGTCAGCATCACCTTGAATTTGCTCTGCACCTGCCGCACTTTCTTTTTTGTTCAACACGTTCAGTCATCATGAGAGAATCGGTAATCCGACAAACACGTTGTGTAGCACCTCACTCAGCAACTGACAGGCAGCGACTGACGTGCTGGAAGGCAGGGACAAAATTCATGCACGCACATAAAGGTCTCTTCCCTTTCTGTGTACAGTGGCGCCACACTATTGTCTCTATTTTGCCCGGGAAAATCAAAGGTCGGATACTTTTTAGACAGACCTTGTATGTAGTCTAATTCCGTCACAGACACCCCCCTGAACGGTGTTCAAAATTTGACAAATGATATAGAGTAATATCATTTGAGCAAAGAAACAAGAAGCACTTCTTGGAATGGTCCAAGACATGAGGGAGTGAATCACTTCTTCAATAACAACTGGAAGTGTAACTATTATGCATGCCAACTCCGAGACATGATGGGAGTTTGAATCTGGATTCTGCATTCATCACTCAGTGAAAGGCACATTAACTAAAGAATATACTACATTGCAATAAAAGCATAACAGCAGGATGACATACTTTTAAATGCACATGACCACAAGGATAACAAAGACAAGAATATAAAACCTAGAACAGACATGTAACTGTATGAAAGAATACAAACTAACATTGAATTAGCAAATATCAGCGTAAAATTTGGAAAAGAGAAAATTTACAAATCAACTGAAGGAAAGTTTAGCTTACATGACAGGAGTTTAAATGATGGGATGCATCTAATAATCTTCATCATAACAAATGATCTACAAATTTGTAACGCCAATTTCAGTTACAAAATAATATTGAAGATAACAGGGCTCTTGCTGATGGAGGAGGAAGAAATCAAACTGACATTACAATGATGCAGAAAGTAGTCACAAATAGTGTTAAACATGTGTGGGAATTTAACACTAGAACTGCAGTGGGGTCACACACGATCTGTTCCCTAATCCCTTCATTGGTCACTATTTTGTGTTAATGTGTATACTGCTGAATTTCTATGACTTTTTATCAAATAAGTTAGTTAACAATGACACTTAATTTACATTTTTTGGGAAAAAAAGCAGAGACTTTTATGTCTCTTCCTGATGGTATTACATTTCTCCAACAGTGGAGGGGAGGGAAATCAGGTTGAAACATGTTTCAACATACTACACAAGTATCACACAGTCAGTGCTTTGTTCCATAAAATACGGTGTTAGTAGATAGCGATTCTAACTGTATAAATAATGCTTGCAACATATACAGTGATTATGGCCAAATGTCTAAGAACAGAAGAGGACATTGTAAGTGCCATAAATGAAAATGTGGTTCGTGAAGCAGAGGGTGAGCCACTGGAGTTTTTATCTGCAGAAGAATTGCCACAAACTGTAGTTTCAGATTCTTCATCAGAAGATTATGTTATACCACATGATGATTTACTGAATACTGATGAAGAAGGTATGCACACTTAAATTTTTATTTTGTAATTGTTTATTTATGTGCTACACAGACACACTTTTCAATTGCAACAATTATGCTGATGCAATCTTATATAAGTAAGGGAAGAAATGTCACTTATGACAATTTTTTCACCCCCTTGGCTGTATTTGAAACCTTGAAAGCAGATGTTACAAGTATTGTGGGCTCCATAAATTGATCTTGCAGTAAAATACCAGTCTCTGTCAAGAAGGCAAAAGAAGAGTAAGGTGTTACTGAAGAAGAATGATACTACATTGACTGTTTACCAGGGAAAGAGCAGCAAGAATGTCCCGATTCACAGCACTAATGCATCCTTATGTGAGAATTGAGGCTGGTTTGAAAAAGAGGCTAGATACAGTTACACTTTATAATTGGTCTAAATATGGAGTGGACATGATTAGCCAAATGGCTTACAAATACTCAGTGAGATCATCATCCAGATATTGGCCATTCACACATTTTACAACTTTTGCCTGGGATAAATATCTGGGTATTGCACAATGCTCTAAATGAAAAAATTTAAGCACAGGGATTTCTTACTGCAATTATTAGAGGAGCTTGCTGAGAGATGCACAGCAACCAGGAATCCTAGTGCCTTTGTCACTGCTGAAGATATTACTAAGAGACAAGAAAAGCGAACATGTCGCCTGGTAAAGCCTGACAGCACTGTAAACACATCATTTTTAAAGTGTCACATGTGTAAGAAAACTGTCTGCATTAAATGCACATCAGAAGACATTTACTTGTGCTCATTAGAAAGATAAGAAACATGAATCAGAAGTACCTCACAGTCAATATTTTAGTCATAGTATCCAGTCACATACGTAAGAAGGCCTTGTAACTATAAGAAAGGACATGATACAGAAATAGATGTATGTGTAACAGTTAATAACTGGGCAGCCTACACCTTATCTCTTTATCACTTTACTTATGCTTCTAACAAAGGCTCTACTTGCCACTCATTGTGTTTGTCTTCCTGTATGGTTATGGAATTATAAACTTTATAAATAACTATGAGTAAGCTAAATTGGCCTGGTTGTGTAGTTATTACAATGAAGAACTGGCTACCTATTATGTAATTCTCCTACAATCCCCCCCCCCCCTTTCTTCCTGCTATTTAAAAAAAGATCACCCCATGTAGCACAATGTTGGATGCCTACAGATATGAGTGGGCCACACTGGGCGGCGGGGTGATATGGGACAGCACACAGTCACTACCAGATCAAGATTTGATCTTCGCACCTTCTGCTAGTGGCATATCCCAAATCCACCACCTCAGATTCGGTACTTCTCCACTAGCAAGATGCCTACTGACTCTCTCCTTAAGTGACCAAATACCTGCCCTGGAGAGTAGGAGGACAAGACTGGGATGATACAGCTGCCCACACTTTCATGCTGGCGAGGACATCTAGGCACCACACATCATCTGTCACAGGGATGAGATCCAGTTGGAAGCTGGCATTCCCTGAAGTAACCTGCCTGTCTTCATTGCTACTTGCTTTGTTCACAAGTGGCCATGTTCTGCTCGCTGGGAAGCATGCCAGGGCATAAGCTTGTAATGAGCATACCTAAGCAACATCATGGCTTGGTAGCCATCAGCTCACACTGCCACCAACAGCCATCCTTGTAACGTGCTGTGAGGGAGTGTGGAAACTGCCTTCACTGAGACACTATGAGTGTAGTCACAAGAGTATTAATAAAATATTTGAACTTTTGATGTTTGTCTAAGCTACCAATGGTCTGCTCCCACAACCTCACCACACCACCATGATGTAACCCCACACACAAGTAGTCCTACATGTCTGAAACACTTCCGTTGGCATCAGTAGTAGGATCAACATCCCATCACGATTTCATTTGGTGTCAGAAGTGGGAATGTCTAATGCCTAAAACAGGCTTCAGTGGATGAAGAAGATGACTTTACTATTACCAGTTGGAGTTTCATCAACATATGGTGAGATGAGTGTAGTCTCCTTTTTTCTTGTCGTGCTCCCCATATTTATAAGTATCATGGATAGACAGTGGGTCTCTTATCAAATGTTTAATTGTATTAGTATCTTCAATATGTGTAGGGTAATCACACATAATGTTCTGTTGATGTGTAAATAAGAATGTTATATTTTGGAACATATGTTATCAAAAGCAAGGGATATGGCTCATTGGCTAAGAGTACTTAAGTTGTTATCCTGGTCTAGCAATTCAGGAGGTGTAGCTGAGTGCTGTCAAGGAGTATTAATTGTTTGTGTTGTAATAATTATGAGCAGCTACTCAGGTGTAGTAGTTAAGTTACAGTAAGAAGTACTATGGTAGTGTTATGGTTAAGTGTCCTTTCATTAATGTGTTTTCTTGCATTTACTGTATAGTTGGAAAGACACCAGAATTTGAGAATTGTAGGAAATGTGTTTAAGTTTTGTAGTACACAGAACAGTATACTTGGTGCAGACAGAAAAACCTCAAAGACCTCCAACTCCCTTGGCGACCCAAGAGTCAGAGTAAAAAGGCTCAATAGCCAGGTGGAATTCAAGTGAGAAAGGACTGCTGATGGTGCAGCAGCAACCACAGAAGCTACTGTGTCACAGTGAATGAGCTGGGTACCTGAGCCAGAATTGCTGTGGACACAGGGCACAGCCCATCCTGTATACATACTGTTCTGGTGGAGTTCTATTCAGTGTTCGGCAATCCAGCTCTGAGGAGAAGCCTATGTCAGTCCACCCTCTGCTTCAATCTTCTATGGAGCAGCAAGTCCTGTCAGAAGGAACGCTGCGAGCTGCAGTGCTGACTACTGAGTCAAAACTGATCAGGCGCTCTGGCCACCCCCATCTGATATGCCTTCTGGAGGCTAAACCAGCAGGGCCTCTGAGCAGATCCTCATGTATCATCATAGGGACAGGCCGTTGCTGCCACCTGCCTCCAGTTCTGTGACAGACTACATCGCTGCCCATCTCTCTCCTGTCGGGAAGCCATATCACTTCTCCGCATGACTTCAAGTACTCTGAGCAGAGCTGGTAGATGCCTTCACTATGCACAGTCTATGAGGGGGTCACAAGAGCCCTGGCAAATCTCCCAGAAGCTGTGTGACGCTTCACTTGGTGCAGGCAATGCTGTATGCTAACATAGGCAAGGTTGTCAACCTTGTGTCATCGTTGTAGCTGATTCAATGCGCTACCTGACTGTGTGGTGTGCTGACCAGCACATTCCATGGCAGAGTGCCACTGCCAGCCCCACTAGTGCTGGCTACCCGAACATTGATAAATCAACTGCTGTATTTTGTTGACAATAAATGTTTTAATTCTGTTTTAATAACATCTTCAGGCATCAGACAAACATCTACCCCCAACATCACCTTGATTGATGCCCTCAGGTGGTCAACCATCTACCTCCTGACTTCAGTACACGAACCGCTGCTGCATCCCATCCCCAGTGCACTACAGTTTTCTCCATCTATAATAGGCAAAAGGGTTTAGAAGGAATACGACTCGGTATGCAAACATGTAAAACAGTGCAAAGTGTTTGAGTAGTATTATGTTTAGGAACCTTTGTCACTTATGTTTGTGTAATTGATAAAGGGCAATCATGTCATGGTCAATACCCTTTGAGTGAGGTTTTCAATACCACGGGAGTTACTAGAGAGGAGGGACTGGGAACCGTAAAAGGTAAAGTAATTAAGAGACAAGCACACAATGTAAAGTTGTCTAAGAGACTGGAAGCACTTCAGGTTAGGGAAAAGGAAATAGCTTTTCACATGTCCCCAAGTATGAGGAGATTTACAATGAAGATTTGAGGAAACATAGAAGGTGATAAAGAGGGAATGTTTGAAAAGAGAGGATGCAGAGAGGATGGAGAAAGAGAAAGTTGAAAGGGTGGAGAACAGGCCTGTGTCTACTTTACGTGTTCCTGCAGTACATCCAACTGCTGTTAATGTAATTAAACTTGCCAATACTTTGGATAGTAAGCCAGAATTTGATGCCTGGTGGGACAGTCTTACGAATGGTGAAGTTAAAATGATTAATGAAGAGGGAAATGACATTGTGCCTAGTTGTTCACTGTGTAGGGTACTAATGTTGTTGACATTAAGGGACCTAGCATAGTATATCAGCACTGATATCATGTGGAATTTTGAAGTCTGAAGGAGCTGTAGTGGCAGTTGAAGTGAGTGCAGGCTGTGCAAAAAGAAATAAGTGTATGGATAGCAACATGTGTAATTTAAGTGCAGTAGTATCTGCTACACTCAGTGGTAATGTGTGGAGCGTGGGCCAGATGTATAGGGGAGTACGTGTGCCACAGACTTGTGTGTTGTGTACAGTGAAATGCAGACAATGATGTTATTGTAGATACTACATGGAAGGCTCAGGAAGATGTTGGTGTTTATAGCCGTGTTGCAGATGTTGAGGGAGAAATGATACAAATGCATGTATTACCTCAGGAGCAGTCTGAACATATGAGAAGCAAGCAGACACACATTCGAACAGTTAGCAATCAGATTGAGAAGGTGGGATCCATTAAGGAGTTTGTGCCTGACTTTCATAACGGTGTGCAAGCACTGTGTCACAGCCTTGCATAGAAAGTTGCTGACATGTGCTGCAAATTGTTTACAATGCAGTTGTGGACAGATGTGATGTGCATGAGGGTGTAAAATAGATGAAGGGTAAAAAGTAAACTTCACAGTAAATTTCCTGACCAAACATCATGCTAAAATTTACCTTTGGGAACACGTAGTGAAGCTTAGAATTCCAGCTATGGGAAACTGTTGCCAGTGGACTGCTATCGCAAGGTTCTATAATGGAGTCACTAATTTTGGGTGTTACTGGGTGAGCAGCAGCTCCACTGTGACAAGCAGGCAGGCGAGTGGGTGTGGAGGATTTATTTCACGTGTGAGCTTGTTTACACATAAGGTAGCTGGGCATAGCCACACAATTGTGGTGACATTGCACAAAGGCTATGAAACTACAAAGCAGCCAACCACTGAGACGCAAAGATGTTGATTTGTATGTGCCTGGAGGCAATGTACCACCACAAAATGAGTGCTATTAATCACAAAAATCCCCTGAGATTCTGACACAGTTATGTGCAGTCTGGCAATACCCTTTGCAACCATGGGTCCACGCAAGACTCCATCATGTTACAGGCCAGCCAGCAACCGAAGCTGGTCTGGGCAGCCATCTCCACCAGATGAGCCCACGGTTATAAGTCCA
Organism: Schistocerca piceifrons; assembly: GCF_021461385.2. NCBI lineage: Eukaryota > Metazoa > Arthropoda > Insecta > Orthoptera > Acrididae > Schistocerca > Schistocerca piceifrons. The sequence goes on along the minus strand of NC_060142.1, from coordinate 422,804,381 downwards.
CACCTGTGGGCTTGGAATGACACTGCGGATGAGCTGTCCCCAGGCTCCATGGTATTAACTGAACTCTTGCCTTGGAGGCAGGGCTGTACTACCGCCATCTATTTGCACCAATGTGATCTTCTAACCTGGTAGTAGTGGACACCTATGAGACTACAGCAGACGTTCACATCATTGGCTCTGCTTACTTAGGGCCACACAGTGCTAACTTGGGCATGCCCTGCTGAGTGGGGTAAACAAGTCTGCTTATGCCCTGCTGAGTGGGGTAAACAAGTCTGCTTATGCCCTGCTGAGTGGGGTAAACAAGTCAACAAAGCAGGCCACAGATGTAAAACAGCCATCACACCAGCTGAGGGCATATGTCACAGCACTTCAACATTGTATCTCAAGGTTATAAAAAAGAAGTTATTCAGTTTATTCAGACCGTTGGATAGGTACAGTATGCCCATTCTTCCAGTAGGAGTACAAATGGTCAATAGGCCAATGGTTCTCTGAAACATTTAATCTCTTCTCTCTGTGATCAATAGAACAAGAGATACAACCCCTAAAAAATCACATTTCAGATGTGGCTTTTCGGAACATATTGGTACTGTGCCAGATAGTGCATGGACCAATGTGGAAATGTGGAGCTAGAGGACTAAGCCTACACAATAAACTCACAGCCTCTGAATGTTGTGATACAAGCAACCTAGCACCTAAGGGAAGAACTTATTGAATATTGTACATTGTGACCAATTATGCTAAGAACTGTTGTGGACCAGTCACGGGTAGAGAAACTGGGGACAGTATCTTCCAGAAAAGGGAGGTAATGTAACTCCACCACTACTTTTTGGGCATTACTGCAGAAACTAGCAGCTCAGCCACTGCAGTGGAAAGCAGCTAGTGGGTGATAATCTGCCACAGCGTGTTGGTTGCAGCATCAGAGCTGTTTAGACAGCACGTAGTGGGCTAGGCCAAGCACTGCAATAATGCAAAGCAGGGATAAAATGGAGCTCTTGCACAGTGAGCCAAGCTGTTTCCACACCACCAGGTCATGGATTTGTTGTTCTGAGTGCAGCTAGAAACAGCACATCAGCACAACAAGTGGGCTGTAAACTGGTATAGATAACTTAATTTTAGCACAGACATCAGCAAATGTATCAATGGCTTTGGAGACAACAGACCCATGCTGGAAGGCCAGGCAATATGAAAGAGCACAAACCCACAACAAGTCCTAGCTTCCAATGCTGTACCTGGAGTTCATGCCAAATCTTCCTCCTTGGAATTGGTATTTCTCCACCAGTGGCTGCCTACTGGCCAACTCCAGCAGCAACCACACTCCTGCCATATAGGGCAGCAGAATGTGACAAGAGGTGGTACAACTGCCCAGCCTTCCGTGCTGGTGCGGGCATCTACCTAGGTGCAAAACCCAGGGCAAGATCCACCACTGGAAGGTGGCATCCCCTGCAAACAATTCAGCAGTTTTCAGGGCCACTGGCCTCATCCGCAAGTGACCTTGTCCCACTACCTAGGCTGTGTGCCATGGCATAAGCGTCTGGAGTCAGCATTCCCAACTGACAACACCATGCATTAGTAGCCAACAGCTCACTGTCGCCAAGCACCATCCTCGCCACAAGTTGTGAAGGAGGGTGGCCACAGCCTTCCCCGAGACACAGCAAGTGTAGTCACATGAGTTTTAATAAAATGTTTTGGCTTTTGATGATGTTTGTCAATGCTACCATTGACCTGCTCCCTCGCCTCAACAAGCCACAATGACCCAACCCCACAAAGATGTGGTCCTGCATCCCCAGGCTGCTTCAGATGCAAGCCCTTTCAATTAACAAGAGTTGGGTGGCTTGTGTGTCAGGCATCTACACCTGATGGAGCCAGAACAGAAAGATGACCCAGAGAGGGTGAAAGGATAACATCCATGATGGTGAGACAAATCTGAGTACAAGCTGCAAACAGCTGGACAATGCACATGGTACACCTCAATGACAAACAGTAACTGAGAAGACCTACGGTCGACTAGTCCAATGGAAAAACTGTCTAACACTTGGAACTGAACCCTGGCGATCCAGTAGCAGTCAGGCACATTGACTGTTGAACTCTGCTGATGGACAATTATGTTATGATCACATAATTACTTACAAAAAAAAAAAAAAAAAAAAAAAAAAAAAAAGTTGTACGTTGTACTGTGATTACAAGTGTGTACAATGAAATTTCAATCTGGAATCTCCATACTTGCAGATTCCCAATGCAGTTATCTTATAAGAATTGTGTTTTACACAACTTCTATGTTGTTCAGCACAGGTATTTAAATAACTCAAATGCGTTTCATCCAGAATTTAAATTGGGCATGTCCACATGTAGACAGCTTATGCTGGGTACAGACACAAGGAATGTAATTATCGCCAGGAAGAAGAGAAAGAGGGAGAGAGTTAGTTTCAACTAGATTTATCAAAGCCTCAGTGAGACAGTAGTGTGACATTATCCGCAAAGCTGCTTACTGACAAAACTGGCATCAAAACCCATGGTATGAAATGAAGTTCAATCAAGACTGCTTCTGAATTTCCTCTCTGCTCTGTTTGTCTGTAATAAATCTTATGCCCTGATTTAAATTCTATTTGGCCTTCATTTTTTTTTCACTTTACTTCTTATAGCTCAATTTATCTCACTTTTCCTAATTAAAGTACTCTTCTAAATCCAGTAACATACACTCAGATCACAAAGTTCTGGAGTTTACTACCAGTAAATAAAAATGTGGCCAAAGAAGTCAAGTTTCAAAAGTCCCCGTAAGTTTTTATCTCATCAAACTTCATATAACAAGGTACAGGAGCAAAAGTAACTGTGAATATTCGAAAGAACTAGCTCCTCTTCTATAGTCCAATCCAAGAATGAAGGGGGTTTGTGCATGTCGAGGCACAGACAGGGAGGACATTGTTGATGATACCAAGTGACGGTTGCGGTACACACGTGCGTGTGCTTTCTGCTTGAAGCAAGCATATATCGTTCAAATTATGTCTCTCGCTTACTTATGCAGGATTTATCACTTACCACCATCGTCAGCAATAATAACTCACAACAAATTAAATAGAAATTCACTAAACAACTCACTACGATCACATTTAATGCTTGCATTAATTACGGCACTCAGAGCAGAGCACTCAGAACACTGCTGAACGGTCATTGACTATTGGAGTATGCATGACATAGCTGCGCAGAACAAGCCCAAACTCAATCATCATCCAACTATAGCAGCAGTGTACTGTAGGTCACGGGAGGAGTGAAGTATTCCCAATTATTGGAAAAGGGCTCAGTTCATTCCCAACTTCAAGTAGGGTCATCAAACAGATGCACAGAACTGTAAGCCCATATCTCTTTAGAATTTTGGAATATTTTACGCTTGCATATTATGACATTTCTGGAGACTGAAAATTATTCTGTAGGGATCAGTAAAGGTTCTGAAACAAAAATCATGTGAAAGCCTGCTCGCTCTGTTCATCCACAAGACCCAGAAAGTACAGACATCAGCACCCAGGTTAATGTCTTCCTTCCCTTGTTGTAGGTATTCGATACAGCTCCGTATTGCCACCTAGTGAACAAAATATGAGTGTATGGAATAAAAGACCAACTGTACAACTGGACCGAAGGGTTTCTAACAAAGCCAACACAGCATGGCATTCTCAACAGAGAGAAATCTTCACACACAAAAGTAACTTCTGGCATATCCATAGGGAGTGTTATAGTGCCATTACGAGGTGCATTCAAGTTCTATCCGGACTGGAAAGAGATAGGAATATGCGCATTGTTTTAAAATGAGGCCGCATTCATTGTCAATACGTCCCAGAGATGGCAGCACCGTATGGCAGATGGAATTTTACCACCAGCGGCGAGAATGAGAACTGTTTTAAATACTTAAAATGGCGACGTTTTCCTTACTTGAACAGCGTGCAATCATTCATTTTCTGGATTTGCATGGTGTGAAACCAATTGAAATTCATCGACAGTTGAAGGAGACATGTGGTGATGAAGTTATGGATGTGTCGAAAGTGCGTTCGTGGGTGCGACAGTTTAATGAAGGCAGAACATCGTGTGACAACAAACCAGAACAACCTCGGGTTCGCACAAGCCGGTCTGATGACATGATCGAGAAAGTGGAGAGAATTGTTTTGGGGGGTCGCCGAATGACTGTTGAACAGATCGCCTCCAGAGTTGGCATTTCTGTCGGTTCTGTGTACACAATCCTGCATGATGACCTGAAAATGCGAAAAGTGTCATCCAGGTGGGTGCCACGAATGCTGGCGGACGACCACATGGCTGCCCGTGTGGCACGTTGCCAAGCAATGTTGACGCGCAACGACAGCATGAATGGGACTTTCTTTTCATCGGTTGTGACAATGGATGAGACGTGGATGCCATTTTTCAATCCAGAAACAAAGCGCCAGTCAGCTCAATGGAAGCACACAGATTCACCGCCACCAAAAAAATTTCGGATAACCACCAGTGCTGAAAAAATGATGGTGTCCATGTTCTGGGACAGCGAGGGCGTAATCCTTACCCATTGCGTTCCAAAGGGCACTACGGTAACAGGTGCATCCTACGAAAATGTTCTGAAGAACAAATTCCTTCCTGCACTGCAACAAAAACGTCTGGGAAGGGCTGCGCGTGTGCTGTTTCACCAAGACAATGCACCCGCACATCGATCTAACGTTACGCAACAGTTTCTTCGTGATAACAACTTTGAAGTGATTCCTCATGCTCCCTACTCACCTGACCTGGCTCCTAGTGACTTTTGGCTTTTTCCAACAATGAAAGACACTCTCCGTGGCCGCACATTCACCAGCCGTGCAGCTATTGCCTCAGCGATTTTCCAGTGGTCAAAACAGACTCCTAAAGAAGCCTTTGCCGCTGCCATGGAATCATGGCATCAGCATTGTGAAAAATGTGTACGTCTGCAGGGCGATTACATCGAGAAGTAACGCCAGTTTCATCAATTTCGGGTGAGTAGTTAATTACAAAAAAAATCGGAGGCCTTAGAACTTGAATGCACCTCGTACTTTTCATAGTATACATAAATGACCTAGTGGATAATATCAGAAACTGCATAAGGCTTTTTGCAGGTGATGCTATTGTATACACAGAAGTTGTAACACTAGAAAATTATAGTAAAATGCAGAAAGACATGTGCAGGAATGATGGTTGGTGTAGAGACTGGGAGTTGATCCTCAGGATAAACAAGTGTGACATATTACACATATATAGGCAGAGAGAACCATTATCATGTGATTACAAGTTTGCAGAACTATTACTGAAAGTGACCATGTCCATAAAATATCTATAATCAGGTGTAAGGAGCAATTTAAATGGAACGACCACATAAATCTTAATGCATGTGAGGCAGATGCCAGTCTGAAATTTATTGGAAGAATCCTCAAGAAATTTAGTCTGCCCACTAAGGAGGAAGCTTACAAAACCCTCATTCAGCTAATACTTTAGTACTGCTCATCAGATAGGATTGATAGAAGAAAAAGAGAAGATCCAAAGAAAAGAAAAGCACTTGGTTACACATTCATTTAGTAAGCATGAAAGCATTAAAGACAATCAGCCAACTTCAGTAGCAGAGGCCCCAAAAGAGGCATTCTGCAACACCAGTGTGTTTTACTGTTGAAGTTCCAACAGCGTACGTTCCTAGAAGAACCAACAAATCTATTGCTTCCTCTTAGTGTTATGGAGATGCACAGCCAACTCTAGTTGCAGGTGCTATAAATGAGGCATTCCACATCACGGTGTGCTTTACTGTTAAAAATTCCGAGGGCATACATTCCTAGAAGAGTCTACCAATCTGTTGCTCTCTCCGCTATATACAGGGTGATTCAAAAAGAATACCACAACTTTAGGAATTTAAAACTCTGCAACGACAAAAGGCAGAGCTAAGCACTATCTGTCGGCGTATTAAGGGAGCTACAAAGTTTCATTTAGTTGTACATTTGTTCACTTGAGGCCCTGTTGATTAGGCGTCAGCGTCAGTTGATGCTAAGATGGCGACTGCTCAACAGAAAGCTTTTTGTGTTATTGAGTACGGCAGAAGTGAATCGACGACAGTTGTTGAGCGTGCATTTCGAACGAAGTATGGTGTTAAACCTCCTGATAGGTGGTGTATTAAACGTTGGTATAAACAGTTTACAGAGAATGGGTGTTTGTGCAAAGGCCGCCAGGCAGCCCGTGACAGAGCACTTCATCACTGGCCTCCAAGAAGCCCTGATCTTACCCCCTGCGATTTTTTCTTATGGGGGTATGTTAAGGATATGGTGTTTCAGCCACCTCTCCCAGCCACCATTGATGATTTGAAACGAGAAATAACAGCAGCTATCCAAACTGTTATGCCTGATATGCTACAGAGAGTGTGGAACGAGTTGGAGTATCGGGTTGATATTGCTCGAGTGTCTGGAGGGGGCCATATTGAACATCTCTGAACTTGTTTTTGAGTGAAAAAAAGCCTTTTTAAATACTCTTTGTAATGATGTATAACAGAAGGTTATATTATGTTTCTTTCATTAAACACACATTTTTAAAGTTGTGGTATTCTTTTTGAATCACCCTGTATTTTGTGAAAAGACCATGAACGTAAATTTAGAGAGATTCAAGTTTACACAGAGGCCTGTCAGCAATCTTTCTTCCCATGAACCACTTGCGACAGGAACAAGTGACTGTGGTACGCACAGTGCCATCGTTGCACCTTTTATGTCCCACAGCTTAACGGAGTGGATAAAAGACATAAAAGTTAAAGGGAGATAGGTCTGGGCTATGGGAGAGTGTTGAAGTGTTTCCCACTTGAGATGCTTAAATTTTTGTTTGGCGAGAGCTGCTGTATGGGGACATGCACTGCCTTGCAGAAGAATCACTTCTCTCTCATCAATAACTCACACTGTTTGCGGCAATATGCCTGTCTAACTTTGGTCAAAATCTTGCCATAATATTGTTTATTGTCTGACACCTGTGCAGAGTCAGCGATCATAACTCTCATGGGTTATTTCATCTCAAATCATACAAGTTAACTCGTGGTCACGAATTTCTCTGGAAAAGAAAACTAGCCCTTTGTATCACAAGTTTTAAGAAATAAAGTATTTTCATTTTATCTTAATTTTTGTAAACGGTATGGCCCTTTTAAAAATGTATATTTTGTATATAACTCTTAAAACAGTAGAGAACAACAGAATATATAAAACTATTAAAACAAAAGTACTGGAGACCTAGCAGATGTTTTGCATTAAAGCTCCCTCTTGGTGTGTTGAAATTTTGTTGACACCCGCACGCTTATGGGCTTCCTTTAACTTACAAATTTAAAAAGAAAATATAAAATTTGAGTTAATTTTTGCACCTTTTTTTTTAAATTTGGAAACACACAGAAGGCTATCTTTTCTTTCATATTACCAGATACTACTGATGTAATTATAAACAGTATCTTCTCTGCTCCAGCTATCAGTATTATGTAAATATCTATTACTAAAAATGGAAAAAAGTTGCATTTTTAAGAATTATTCACTCATAAACCACCATTCAAAAACTTTTGAGAATTACACAAAATATTGTTTGTTTAGTATGTTAGTAGTCGGTGCAGACACAGTGGGCAATATTTTTCTGTGTAAAGTGTTAAAAAATTTTCAACATTCTGCATCACTGAATTTCTAGTGTGAAATATGCATTTTGGCAACACTGTTTCCATCGCTCTTCTGTCCATAGCAAATGAGTGAGAACTTGCACTTAAGCCATTCTTCATTGAGTTTTGTGTATGGTTTGAACTTTTTATTAGATGCAATGTCTGTGAGGAAATACAGCAGTGAAAGAGTGAGGTGTGTGGATTATGAAAAAAGACACAAGAAAGTGGTATTTAACAAAAGTGACAAACACTTCACAGTTGTTGGAAATCTGTCAGAGGTAATACAGAAATATCTTGGTCCTCAAGTTCTAGCATCACATCCATTGTACAGAAATTGCTACACTCACTACTATATCCCCTCTTGAACGCCCAGGAAATGAAAAAAGCACAAGAAGAAAACAGTGTGAAGAAAGAAAAGTGGAAGAAATTGAAACAAGTTTTACACAAGCAACATCTTCAAAACTTTGTGAAGTGTGTAAAGTAGACACACTTGATGCAGAACATGAAGATAGTGATATGTGCATGAAACGTGGTGTGGTTTCAAAACCTAAATACTACTAAATCAGCAGCCACCTATATTAAGAAGGTACAGTGACTGACACTGATACCAGGCAGCTAGTCTAAGCAGCAGATACAGAAATACAAATCCACATAACTCACATTATTTGATTTCAAAAGCTTGTAAAATAAAGAATGAGAAAGATATTTGGGCATGCCCAGATTCTTACTGTGGACATCCATTGCAAGATGACACACTTACTGTTGTTCTGTAACATTACCTAAGTGATGACAAAGATTGCAGCAGGCAAAATCCTAGCCAGGCTGATGTTATTTCTGTTAATGAAAATGGTGATAAAGGTAAAAAGATATATGATAATATCAATAAGACAAGCATATCTCCTAATGAAACAGGAGAATCCATATTTAAGAACTGGCCTCACAGAATCCATTCCTTACAGCCAAAATGGGTAAAATGCCAGCCAGTAAAGGAAGTATGCACATGTATTTACTGCACTAATTTGAAACTTGTTTCACCATAAACAGTGTCACAAGCAAGGAGTACACAAAGATAACCTGATGCTTTTGTGTATATGCCAAGAGTGCAAGATAAATGTTGGTTGCAGGAGTGTGCAATGTGTCCTGGTGCTGAAGTGATGACTGTTGAAGCATTACACCTTCAGGATACCGACAATGATGTGACTTGTGCATTGTGGAAGGGAGGAGAGTTGCTGAAAAAGTAGAGCCAGAGAAGTTTGCTACAGAGGTTAGGCACTGGGTCATGAAAGGAATAGCTCACCACCATTTCTGGAGGATTCAGAGACAATCAGCCACATCACAGAATACTGGCATATTAGTTTTTTATTTCGACCTTACTGAGAACTGGTCTGTTGCTTTGCAGAATGAAATTCGAAGATACCACAGGCACACATCACGGGTATCAGTACCTACATATGTTGCTCACTTCCTTGGAACATCAAACTATTTGGTATTGTCAGTGATGATCTCATTCACGACAGTGCACATCCATGCTATTATGTCAGCATGATAATTGATGACACAGTTTCTAGAGACCATGTGTATCTGACATGGTGCAGCATCTCATCTCAAAAACTGCTTTCAGCTTTATGAGCTTGGTCAACACTGTAGTACAGGAATACAGGCAAAAAAAGAAATCGGATGTTTTCAGCAACAGGTCATGGAAAAAGTGCATGTGATGGGGCAGGATGTCTCTGTACACATCTTGCAACAAGATTTAATCTCCAGCATGACACTGTTGATGCTATAAGAGCTGCTACTGGATTTGTCACATCATATCAACATTAGTAATAAACATGAAACTCTTACTTATAAATGAGAGGGCATTATAGGAATTCTGTTTAAAAAAAAGAAAAAGAAAGAAAAAAACAAAAGGAGAGAGAGAACGAGGGGTCAGCTATGCAGCTTGTGGTAGGGATTCAATCAAGTCACTACTGGGTTGCAGCCCAGAGTGGCACATACACTGCAAGAACAGTTCTCCACAAAATGCACCCTGTTACTGTGTGTGAACTACAGAGACCACGGCATACATTAGAAGACTTTTTAGTGAGCCACTTCATTTCTTGTGTGTATCACAATCAGTAGTGGGCGGGAGAGTAAATAAGTGTTTCTCATAAGCTGCAAGATATAGCCATCTCCTTTATGACACTTGATAGTCCTGCTGATGCTTTTAAGCAGCCATCATCGAAAGATCAGGGTGCAGTTCCCATTTCCAAAGTACAGCTCTTGTTGGATCACCTTTGACTGTGTGCACATTCTCACTTATAACATTGTAAACTAATTATTTTGATTCAGAAATATCAGTTTTGCATGACATTTACTTAAAAACAGGAAACAATTTAAATATTTGAGTGTCCATGATTTTTTGACCTTGAGAGGAGAGTTAGGTTTACCTAAAAAATTTCTCACACTTTGTATAGATAAGTATTGCCCACTCTGATTGTACAGTCCGTAAGTACAATGACCAACTAATGTACCATGAAACTTTTAAAACATTTAGGAGAGAGGTTTTGGAGAAAATAATTTCTAAATAACCAAAATATTTCAGATTCTTTCATCTTTATGTACAAATGTTTTGACAGTTTAAGGATTTCATGCATTAATGTCATAGCTGACAGTCAGCAGTCTTTCCACTTTATTATTTCTCAACACAGTTAACATCCTGTGACCATTTATATCTTCAAAACGTAATCTTAAAACGTGCAAAAAGTTGCAAATTTTCATAGTTTATTTTTTAAAAAAATGTATTGGGAACAAAGTATTTATTGAAAATAAAGTCAGATCTTTATCACTTTTGGCTTCTTTATTACAATTTTCTCTTTCATTAAGACATTTTCACAAATACTCTCATTTAGAGAGGTCTGTAGCGTTTCAGCAAATCATCAGAAAATCAAAATATTGTAGTTTTGGAGAGGTATCATGTGAAACTTCAATATACATAACTTTTTCAGCAAACTTTGAAATAATGATGTGACACATTCACTCTTGACCTGTACAATTTGGGATGAAATTGCCCTCATTCTCAATGTGCTCATGACACTCAACATATTATTTGTACCAAACACACACTTGAGACCTTTCTTGAATTGTTCAGTCAATCTCCTTGTTTCACACATTTACAGCAAGCAACTTGGTAGTATGACACTGTAACTGAATCAGGTACCTCATGCTCAAATATTGAGATAATAACTAATGGTGGAAGCTAGCGACCCCAATCCCCTGCTTCCGCCACGCCTCTCGTCCCCACTTAACACTCACAGGAACAGGAACTGCCACATGTCAATAATATGTGCACCAGACTAACAGATTAATTTATATTTGATTCAATTATATATTAACCACCTGACTCACCCCCATATGTAACCAAAACCTTTAGAGCTAATCCGAGCTCGATAGCACATATGATTCCCAACGGTATTATCATCCCTGGAGGTGACTGTAATTATATAATAATCACTTGAGGTGATTGCAAAAAGAAAGCACAATACTAAATGCATTCTCTGAAACAATGGACAAAATCGTAGTGGTGGTGGTGGTGGTGGAGGAGGAGGAAATATGACCTATCAAAGAGGTCATTGGTACCATAGGATTATGGAGAGATGGGGAAGGAAAACGGTGGTGTCCTTTCAAAGGAAGCAATCCCAGCATCTGCCAAGTGATTTAGGGAAATCATGGAAAACCTAAATTAGGATGTCCGGACACAGGTTTGAACCATCGTCCTCCCGAATGCGAGCCCAGTGTGCTAATCACCACGCCACCTCACTCGTTACCCATCAAAATCTAAAGTAGTAGTTATAGACTGATCTGTAGCATAGCTGGAATCTAAGTGGCAACAGTCTGATTGAGAGCTGGAAAAAGCAACAAATCTGAATGAAAAATAAAGATTTTTGTAATAGATTGGTATGTAGCGATATAGATGTCCATTTCAGAGTGAAGCATTTATCATTAGCAATCCCTAAAACTAAAAGGCAAATTCAGAAATGCTGTACTACATAACAGACAAAACCCCAAGGTGTATTTTAGTGCATATTGTGTACATATATTGTATATCACCCACAAAAAAAAAATGCAACAGAGGAAGGTGGGGGTAAGAGGACCCTGCATTGGTATTAGACATGAATGACAAATTTTTAATTGAAGGTTCAATTTTATAAATTGAGCAAGCATGCTATGAACAATGCTAAAAGACTAAGTTCGGGCATCAGTCAGTCATCGTCTTATTCCTACAACGATATTTCGACAGGGCATATATTGTGGAAGAAATTAATCTATGACCAGCAGCAAGCCCCAAATTTGTTTGAATATTCAATTCACCAGAAAAATTTTAAAATTAACTTATGCTAACAAAGTTTATTTATTTATTCGTCATGCTCTGTAGATCCCACCAAGGAGGAGAGATTTCTGTGATATGGAATGAGCTAAAGTACACATTAGTACAAGACACAGACATCACAGAAATGTAATGTACAGGCTGTATTAACAGAAAACTTTCACTATACAGCTTCATGCACTTCACACTTCCGTCGTATAAATTAATAAGAAAGCTGCTACTCTGGAAAAAGCTGCTGCTGTCTGCTGTTTATAAATCTGCTATTAGTTGTTTACTGTTTCCTCGATTGCAAAATAGTTTCAAAGAAAATATTTTTATATAGCCTATGTAATAGGCCTACTGAGTCCTATGTACAAAACGTTATTATTCGTCATACTGTATTAGCGTATAAAACAGTGCCAACTGCCATGTAGCTAACAGAAATTTTCAAACACATGAAAAGATCCTCGGTTTGTCAATTTACTGACATTTGCAGTGTTAATGTAGCATAAAATTATAACTAATTCTTAATACATATATTATTATAAAATTTAAAAACTTTTTGGAGTTTTTTCAAGAATTTTAAAAGTTATGTGTATGAATGTCTCATGGTTCTTCTTGACATTAAAAAAATCTGTGAAACTAGAAAGGCAGCAACAGTATCAAAAATGAACCAGATACAAGTATTAATTAAGTTCATAAACAAACCAAACATTAACGACGAAGTCGAATAAATCTGGATTACAATATCACTGAAGGCACATTGAAACAGATTAATAAAATTTAACTGGACATATTGACAGCGCAGTTCGTCGGCAGCTGTCAAATGTTTATCAACACCGTCGTAACTAGGCTCCATTATTACTACACCTTCAACATACGCTCAGCATATGGAACCATACAGAACATACCTGAGTCTAGCTGTGTCTGGTTAAGAGGTACGTGAAAGGCAATCGAATGTTTCGCCGATTTTCCTTCGTCTTGAACGACCATCCGTAGTTCTTCCATTTCGCCCTACCCTGTTCATTTACCGTAAATTGTCAGTTTACAAACTACACTCGCAGAGTATTTAGGTTCCTATACAGCATGCAGAACTACAATAACACCACTCTGTACGACGTTACATCTAAACTATAGCCATACAATTCAAAATGACAGTTGAACAAAATTTTGACATTTGATTAAACCATTGCAAACGTTATTAACAGAATAATCTAAAGCTTGACAACTGTACTCTGATAAACAAAATTTTATTTATTGTCATCTTTATTGGTTTTGGTTTATCAAAAAGTGATTACATTCGAAGTACTTCCTAAAATATCAGTTTTCCAATGTAAACAGCTTCTTCCCCCTCTAAACACATGGTGTAATATAGCCAACTATTGAAAGCAAAAGCAGGAAACTAAATGTCAGAACGGTGTGAAGCAATCAACGAAACAAAAAAGTTCCTTAACCTAAGAAGAGTACAGAAATACATTAAATTAAAAATCTTATAAAACGAGCGATGAAAAATTCCACAGACCGTTTTCTTTTATTATTTCATTTTCCTGACTATGGGATATTTACTTGATGAGAGGCTCTTCTACCACACAGCTGTATGCAAAAATGAAAATTTTAACTAATGATGGCAAACTAAAATTTAATCATTGCACATTGATTTATTTCTTAGCGAGTATGCAGAAACTGACAAAACGAAAAAATTGTATCCTATGACTAGAGTATCAACGAGTCACAACAGGAATCGGTCAACTCATTTACGTGGCAGTAATGCTTTGTAGGGATATGAAATAGAATGATCACATATCTCAGTTGTATGTAAAGTAGGTGGCAGGCTTCCGTTCACTGATAGAATATTGGGGAAATGAAATCAGTCTACAAATGACGATTGCTTATACAGTAGACCGTCGATTATCCGAAGTAATTGGGGGACGTGGGTGTTCGGAAAACTGGTTTGTTCTGATAATCGAACTGTACATGTTTATTTGCCAAAAAGAAGTACTGTACAGTAAATTTATTCATAAAAATAGGTGTCTCTTTTAGTATTACAAAGTAACATACAAAGGCAACTTCAGTAGGAATATATAGTACGTGGCACAGTTTATTAAACAAAAATATATACACATTACGGCTTGTTGATTCATCAGTAGAATCAAGCATAGCTACAAAACTTGCTATGCTCGTCTTTTGTTTTTTTTTATATCCGTAATTGTCGACTTCCCCACCGTGTACTCATTGGATAAAGAGGTTGCAGATTCACCTTCTTCTAACCTCTTAATAATCTCGTACTTGTCCCTCATAAAAAGGACAACACGTTTGTTTACGTTTAAGCATTTTGTATCGTCAAGTTCACTTCTTCACGCAGCAGCACACAAGTGGTCGTAACAGAGAACAGAAGGTGACTGTTTGCACCGTGAGAAGCTGTTCTTGGGGGCGCGCAATCCTTCGAACTGCGCGGAGCGGCACGCCTCAACTCTAGGCTGGCTCAGCTGTTGCTATGAACAGCTTTGATACTACCGCTACTTCTACTGCCAGTGCCAAGCCGACAGAAGTGTGCTGATTGTTGAAACACAGCGACTGGCGGCTTGGCCGGTCAGCAGCGCCTTGTGAAGGCCCATTAAGGTCGGGACACACACGTCCGGGCCGTGTCAGGGCCGAGCGTCGGACGAGTGACGGCCGTGCTCCGGTCCGTCCCTGCAGGGGCCACACATGACCAGGGCACGTCCTCGTCTTTGTTGTTCCTTGTAGTGACTCCCACGCGGTGATCTGTGTTTCTGTTTGTGAAACGTGTAAAAAATGTTCACTAATTTTCGTAATAGTGAATTAGGACTTACAGCGCTTGCTTTAGACTAAGAGGAAAAAGAACGAAGGCAAACAAGAAGAAGATAATTATGGATCCACAATTCATTATTTTCTCATTTCATCTTTAGAGGGAAAGCACGTAACAATACAGGCTCCAAACAACTCAGGAACTCTCTATTGGAATTACAAAAAAACATATTCCATTGTGCTTCTTGCTCTGGTTAACCCACGTTATAATTTTATTGCAATAGATGTGAGAGCGTACGGAAAAAAGTCTGATGGAGGCATTCTAGTAAATTCAAACCTTGGAAAGTCATTGGAAAACAATACGCTTAGCGTCCGAAAGAGTAAAACTTTACGCGGAACTGATGTTGAATTTCCAATGGTAATTGTAGGCGATAAAGCTTTTCCTCTCAAAACATACTTGATGCGACCATATCCTGGCAGGAACTTAACAAATGACAAGGCTATATTTAATTATTGTTTGAGTCGGGCAAGAAGATTATCCATAAATGCATTCGGTATACTGCAACAGAAATTTCGAATTCTTCAGGGAGATCCTAATAACCTTACAATGATTGTGACGGCTGCGTGTGTACTGTACAACTTTATTCGAAAAATCGAAGGTTATAGGGTGCCCGAACAGAGGATGGATCAAAAGGAAACTGCTGAGGAATCCGGAACATCATCAAATCTTCACAACCTACCTCGAATTCGTGGGAGATCAACAGATGCTGCATTTGCTGTACAAGAACAACTCAAAAAATTCCTGAATTCTCCACAAGGGACTGTGGAATGGCATGAACATGTCACCTTGGCGATATAACGATGACATAAACCAAACATCTGTTTGTAAAATAAAAAGTAAATAAATATCTTTCGGGTATTAAAACTTGTATAGTTTTTATCTTTCCTTTGACCTGTAGATCTGCCGCAATTGTCTTCCAAACTCTATTTTTGTACTCGATATTCCTGTAGTTTTCACTTCCCTGATCGTAAAGAACAGGAAATTTACGAACTTCTTCTATTAGTCGTTCCACATCCATGTTTTGAACACAGAATAGTCTTGCGCAGTTGCACAGCTCACAAGACAATTCTACTGTCAGGCCGTGCCCGTCACGTGAAAAATTAAACACGGCGAGTCCCGCCCGGCCCGGCTCCAGGCCCGTTGCGTTCCCCGTGCACGGCCCGGTCAAGTGGAGCCCGCTACATTTATTTTAATGATGTATTTCGATGTCCGGGTGACGGCCGATACTCGGACGTGTCTCGGCACGGACACGGTCCGGAAATGTGTGTCCCTACCTTTAAAAACAATGTTCCGCCAGCGGTGGCCCAGTGCGGCGACTACTGTGGGATACGGCTTGGGAGTGAGGGGGATGATGGACGATAAGATGGGAGGGTAACAGGTGCGAGCAAGTACACAGTTCGGTTAAGCGGTCGTTCGGTTGACCGACGTTCGGATAATCGACGCTCTACTGTAAATCTCTCATGCGACCCAACCTAGCATAAACTCCTGTGTATGGGACCCCCACTGTAGCAGATATGAGTAATAGCTGACACTGAACGCATACAGAGAAGGGCAGCACGAATGGTCACAGGTTTTTTTGACTCATGGTAGAGTTTTACAGAGATGCAGAAGAAACTAATTGGCAGCACTTGAAAATAGACGCAAACTTTCCCTACTACGCCTACTTAAGAAAGTTTCAGAAGCCATCGAGAATCTAGGAATACACTGGTACTACAACTCCCTATGTAACAGTGCTGTAGGGCTCATTAGAACAAGATTACATTAATTACATTCTTTCTACGTTTATTCCACTTGGGATCTGTGGAAGGTACATTAGCATACTCGTTTTCTTTTTCATTGTATATATTTATTATGTATTCTTGCTCTTTTACATGTTCCACATCATAGAGGATCTCCTTGCTACGGATCAATTGGCATGAAAAGTAATTTTAGTAGTGGTTTTGATACATAATCGTTAACATATCATGCAATCTGTCTGGCCATGGCCAGCAGACGATTTTGACATAGTAATAGTAACTGTAACATGTTTTAGTATTGATTGTCTTATTACTTTTGTTTTACAGTATCTATTGTAGTATGATAATTCAAATTGCAATATTGCATCCATGCTATATATTTTACATTATTGTGAACTTATGCTGTCTGTCCAGCCGTGGATGGCAAATGACAGAGAATTGGTAATAAAGGTAATTTAATATAATCGAAACAGCACTTTAGGCACTGCAACTCATTTTTCCTGCACTCCACATTTGAAAGGAACGAGAAGAAGCTAATAACTGGCACAGTGGGAAATTCCATCTGTCATGCTCTACATACAGGTTTGCAGAGAATGCATATAGATATATATTGTTACTGTGGTGAAGTTCGAAACGTGTATATTGTTGTCAAAGAGATAGATTGTTACCATTGATGGTGCTGCTGTCTCTATTCTCAGATAGCATAGTTGTGTAGGGAATGTTGTTGTTACTTAACACAGGACTGGTTCATTCAGGTAAAAGATTCCAAGATATGTGGAGAGAAAAGAACTGTTTAAACTGGAGTGGTTAGTTGGGCGAAGTCAAAATGTGCTGCATCCATGAAAGAAGTACAATTTTCACATGAATGTAAAATTAAACCGTTATAGGTAGCTACTCAATGTGGGATATAAACTTGCTGAAATAGAGAAAGATTATCACAGGTCTAACAATATTTTATGCCAAGACTGAAAAACAAAAGAAGTATTCAGGGGCAAGGAACACTGAATGAATTAATTGAGGTAGTAACTTCTGTTCTGGTTGGAGTGCATTTCAACTGGCATTATAGGGACAAAGAGGGATGATGGCAGTTGGATTATTACAAATTTGTATAAGAGGAGTGATAAGGACTGGCTGATGCGGAATTAAGCTTCCTTGCCATGATGAAGAGTGAGCACCTAAAGCTAAAGTAAAGTTCTGCCTTCTGATCTTGTCATGCCATTTAGTACTCACCATGTCATCCTCTGCCAATACTGTCATTTGGTTGTGGTATGGGGGCACGGGGTCAACACAGTCTCCCACCTGATATCAGCTTCCCACTTGAGTATGAGCAGCTCTTCAGTTGGCTTCATAAGGCTGAGTGTACTCCATTCCAGTCCTCTCACTTACGAAAAACCCCTGGTATTACTAGGGATCGAACATGTGTCCTGCATGTAGCAGCCAGATAACCTGAACACTGAGCTACAGAGTTGATGAGTGTCAAGCTCGTCAAAAAAATCGACAAACATTGATAGTGTTGGGTTTGGGAATATACCTTAGATGTTTTAACTCTGTTCCAGTGGTATTAATGAAGTACAATTTTGAATAAGAAAATCAGTTATAGATGATGATGCTATAATTGAGACTAACAGAATAGTATAAGTAGACCTATTGGTTGATTTCTAGATGACATGAAGGTGGTATGTAGGCCAAACGTAGCTCAAGACTTGGGAATGAATGTCAATGAGCAAGGTGCAAGGACTTATGAAAATCGAAATAGTAAACGAAAAATGAATTATTGTCAAAGTAGTTCATAATATAACCCTATAAAAAGATGTAGAGATGAATGAATCCTTATCATAAGTAATTTGAGATATGAGAAGATTGAGAATATGGGTTTGGATTTAAATGGAGAGAGATTTGACCATGTGAATTTTGGTTCTGGATGGATAGGGAAGATGAAATGTAGTTTGGATGATCCAGGCTGGTCTGTTTTTGGAATATAGTTCAAATACCGGATTTCGTAAGTTGGTATTGTTGATTTTGAAGATTAATAGTGAGTATTTGTCCATGTTGATGAATTTGCAATTCTTCTTTATAGGCAAAGTGAAGGAAATTGTGATATATACAATGTAGTATTCCTGGAGTTGGAACGACAACCCATCCTGTTGCAAATACTGAATTAAGTGTTTTAGTTGACAGTGCTGATCTTTGCATGGGACATGACCTGGTCATGCAGCTGCTGCTGGTCTTAATGTTGCCTCACCTGGTGTGGAAATATATATTGGTGCTGCCATGGCACATTGTAAGATGACATTGTTAACTGGGAGATATTGGAGAGAAAGATGTTCTTAGTGATATTTGGGGAAATTCCAAATGTTACTGTAGGACCTGAGGAGGGAGAGCTATAAGTAAAAAATGCACTTCAATTGTTAAAGATTTCTTAACGGACAATATATGACACATAAATAGTTACTAATGTCAAATCACTGGAAGATGTGTAACAAGTGCGTATGGCACCTTGATGATGAATAGAGGGGCACTTAATGGCAACCGATGTTAAACAGAAGTACCAGTATGGTGCAGACAGACAATTAAAATTATCCACAAATAGGCAGATGGAAGTATGGAAGAGAAATTAGTTCTATGTGCCAATGAGAATGTTCCCAGTATGTACAGAACACAAGCTCAGATTAAGGAAGGATGTTGGCTGTGCCATTTCAAAGGAGTCATCCCTAATTCACCTTAAGCAATTTAGATACAATCACAGAAAACCTAAATCAGGATTGGTGAATGTGAATTTAGCCTCCTGTCCTCAATATGAGTCCCCTATTTTACCATTATGGCACCTCACTTGGCAACAGGCAGTAGTGACAAAGAAACAATTAAAGTATGTTGACAACTGATTGCAACAGACTGTCCTCAGCTGTTGCTAATGACATCTGACAGGCAGATGATTGGTAACACACTCTGCCCGGCATCAGTTTTTAAAACTAGAAGGTGATATTGTTACAAATTGCAATTCTTCATAATAGTTGAGAAGGCTCAAATTTTTATGCTGAACAAAATTATAAGTGCACTCGCCATCTGTTATGCATTCTCTCATTTAATAACTTGTTTAATATTTAAATTTCCTTAAGAGAAAATAATAAGTCACTCTAGCACCTCACTCTTCTTACTAGTCGAACCAAAATATGCAGAAAGCAAAAATTATGTAATTTTCTCACATAACAAAGCCCTGCAATTATTCATTCCTCATCCATTTTATCAAATAATATATGTAGTACTATTGTTGGAAATGGGAATATCGTGTGGCTAGGGCCTCCCGTCGGGTAGACTGTTCGCCTGGTGCAGGTCTTTCGATTTGACGCCACTTCGGTGACCTGCCCGTCGATGAGGATGAAATGATGATGATTAGGACAACACAACACCCAGTCCCTGAGCGGAGAAAATTTCCGACCCAGCCGGGAATCGAACCCGGGCCCTTAGGATTGACAGTCTGTCACGCTGGCCACTCAGCTACCGGGGCGGACAGCACTATTGTTAAATCAGTGATGCAATAGTGAGACAACTATCACATGTGCACTTAAAAAGGAAAAAGAATAATTTAAAACTGAGTTACATCACTGTTACTAAACAAAGGAAAAATAAAGAAAACACATTGATAGCACAGTACATCTCAGTGCAATGTACCTCTGCCAGATGTTTCAATTTGACATGGTGCCACTAAACTTGTTGCTGTAGAAAAAGAATTCTTTCTCTAGATGAGAAACATGTAGAAAAAATATCTACAGGGAGTGTAATGCGTAGCACAATTAAAGATTTGATGTAGTTTGAAAACAGTTATAGTGAAATGACACATAACTGTTCTTTTATCATTTTTCCTGTGTCTGCAAAATGTTTCAGTGTGTAATAAAAATCGTACTTCTTACGTATCTTTGTGACATGAGAACCTATATGCCAGTCAGTAATTCCCAGAATTGGTTGGAGATTCAGTATTTCATGTTACTGTGTTTTGTGTTTTGTCATAAAATCATATGATGAACGTAAGTCAAGAGTAATACATGTTTCTCTTATGAAGTTGTCATGTGTAAATCATTTTGCTTTATGGAATCAAGAAATTAATTGTTCAAGATAATAAACTAATTATTTTTCCATTTCTTTGAAAAGTGGTTATTGTAATATCATTAGCAAAATATTGGACCTAACCTTATGAATTATTTGCAAATGACATTAGTAGGAAGGAACTATGAAAATGCATTAATGTCTTGGTGACTTAGATGATATTGCACATAAAAATTTTAATGACCTTATAAAGGTTTGTTTGACCTAAGTTTATTTAAGATTTGTATCTGCACTTAGAAAACCACTATAAAGCTTCTAGTTTCAGGTAATAGGAAACTTCATTGTTGGCAAACATCCTGCTATATACAATATAAAAAATAAAAATATTGTCACTACACTTTGTAATACTAACTTGTCTAATATGTTGACCCTGAATGTTTCGCCGAAAAGTTAAATGGAGGATTAATAGATTCTTTTACTTGTACGAAATTGTAATCCTTAGACATTTAAAAACAGTAATTATTCGTGCCTTTTTGTTCTTA
This sequence comes from Schistocerca piceifrons, assembly GCF_021461385.2. Taxonomy (NCBI): domain Eukaryota; kingdom Metazoa; phylum Arthropoda; class Insecta; order Orthoptera; family Acrididae; genus Schistocerca; species Schistocerca piceifrons. The sequence continues at coordinate 422,783,254 of NC_060142.1, read as the reverse complement.
GTGTACTGCAAATTGAAAACGTCTTACATCAACCACATTGTACTTTTATTAGCCAAGCATCCTCATTGTTTATGGTGTAAACATTACAAGTACATAATAATTTTTCTGCTTATGATTATTATAAATTTATAATTCTGAGAACAAAAAGCTTTAATTTTATATTCTAATTAATAAGAATAATTTGTTTTTAAAAGTTAAATACAGTAATGAAACAATTATCAGTTTGCTTTAAGCTTAAGATGTCAAAGAAAGGTTAGTTATAACACCTGCGTGAAGAACAGTTATATAATTGACCTCATTAATAAAAGTTTACAATCTATGCACTGTGCATTTCTTCTGTAAGATTATATTATCTTTTACCTTTATCTCACAGCAAGTGCACTTTTTAAGGCAAATTTTGGGGAATTAATACAATACACAAAATGCTCCTGAAATCATAAAATTTTGCTTAACTAGTGCAATGAGTCAGAGTTCAGATTGGGAAAATTTTTTTAGATTTGTCTAAAATGAGTACATTTTGTATTAATGTGCACCAGTAAATCTTTATGGAATGTGATGATTCTCAAAACACCCAGGGATTACAAAGCAGTTGTAGAGGTATTTATTTATTTATTGTTCATCTGTAAGAAGATAAATGCAACAAATATCAGAATATCATGTTTTCCTGAATTTTCATGAATTTATATATAAGCTCACAGTTTGAAAAAAAGATGTGGTAGCATATAATTGGATGTCACTGTTACCAATCAAAATACAATTTGTTCACCAAACAATAAATGGTACATTCATTCCATGCTAATATCACCTTCAGTATTTAAGATCATCATTAGGACAACTTTTGAATTTTTGCACTGAATAAAATGCCTTTTCTCTCCAAGCTATTTTCATGTGGTGTTTCTGAATGCACTAAGTGACACATCATATGCCTGTGCTGGTAACACGTTAAGTAATTGTAAACATATATATGTGTGTAACTGTCTTGAGTTGATGTAAAAGGAAGGTCAGCATTGGCCGTAACTTTGATGATTTATTAACAGCAAAGTCGATTTTCTATCACATAATGATCATCTTCAGAGCTTGAGGTTAAACATTTCACATAGATATCAGTGAATAAGAAACAAAAGACCACAAACACACCTGAGTATAAACCAGCTGTTGGTAAGAACATACCTTTAGTGCATAAATTAAAGCTCCTAGGCACTGGTGTCTAGTTATTAGCAGTAACAGAAGCTATGAAACGATCACATTAACTGAAGCCGTTGTTTACATTCACCTATACAACAGACCTCAGTGTGACAGGGGCTTGGAACACCCTCTATGTGACGTGTCACGTGAAGACTTAACGTTACTTTATTTGGCAAGAGATTACCACAAAATACCAAATGTGCACTTGCAAATCATTAATTGAATACATCAAATTTAAAATTGTACATTAAAAACGCATAGCAAAAAGGAAGGAGGAAATGCACATCTTGCCAACATACACTGGTGTGTTTTTTTCAAAACACCTTAAAAAACATCCAAGAATAAAAATCAACAGGTAAATTGTAAGGTGTCAGATTACAGGACTAGTAAAAAAGAAAAATATGCAAATAACATGACACCAAATATAATATGTTATAGCACAGTAACTGCCATGTGGTGTGAGAAGTCAGAGGTGCAAAGTTCTTAAATTATGTAAAATATTACCTTAAAACCAAGAAGTCAAATACATAAATAGTGGTGATTGTACAATATGCCGTGATTTAACAGGTCAATATATCATGAGGCACAATATTCTTTATAAAATTTTTTTAGGCTGCAGACTAACAATTTTTTATCGTATTTGACGACATGATGATACACACATCTCATTCGTCCTGTTTTGATATGCTAACACATTATAATTGTTTGTGAGGCTTAATTACAAAAAATCATCGTAATTATGAAAAGTAGAATGATATAAAAGCACATTGTGGATGCAGAGATCATTTAGCGCACTCATCAGGAAGAACTACTGTTACAAATTGCAAAGAATTGGTGATATGTCGGCCAGAGACACAAGTGTACGAAATACTCTAGCCTAATAGAAACCTCCACTACCACACCTATTATTTATAGAAAAAATTTCCTCATATAATACAAACAGAACTTGGGTATAAGGAAACAGTGTTCTGTTTAAAGTATAAAAGCTTTGCCTTGAGTCAATTTTAAGTCTGCCGACTGTGATGTGAATCTACTGTTTTCAGTGTGCTGCAGTTTATTATGAATACTTCATTAACAGTATTTATAGCATAAAGCAACAGTCTGAACCATTTGAGAACAAAGTAATAGAACATCAAAAGCCAATTAACAAAAACGAAATCAAAGAACAAACAGGTGTCAGAAATATACATTCCAACATGTAATAACATTTCGTTTTCATCACAGCTCGTCACTCCCCCTCCCACCCCCTTCCAAGTACTAACAGGACTTTATATTAAACTGGATGTGATTCGAGGGTCCATAATGCATGAGAATAATGAACAGAGGTGCATGTGGTTCTACCAAGTCTGTCGTAGATTCATCAGGCATTTTGTCCATGGTTTACTGTGGCTTGTCTGATTTGCATGTACTGGCATAAGAGGTGCAGAAAGCAGGTTTAAGGTGATCAGTGAAAACCATAGTAGAGGTACCCATTAGCATTATCTGTGAATGTCTTGTCTCAACTACGAACTGTATATGGGCTGCCACATGGTAGCTGCAAACGCTTGTGCACAGTGTCATGGCTAACGAAAACTTGTTTACACTTCCAAAGATCGGCGAAAATGATAAAGCAGAGAGTATACTGCTCACCCAGTGCCCCTGGACATAGTTGGTAAATGTACGAGCATAATGTTTGAACAAAGTGAGTTGCCTCAGTAACGTTCTGAGGTATATTGCTGAAGAATTCACTGAGCAATCAAACTGGTTAATCATAGACCAGTTCTGCTGAAAAGGCGATAAGATCTTCCTTGATGGAAGCCAGGAGACCCAGGACTATTGGCAAAGTTTTTGTCTAACATTGTGATTTGTGGCGTGGAAAAATTGCTTTTAATGGGCAGTGAAAACGCTCAACTACATAGACCAGTTCTGCTGATACGGCGATAAGGTCTTCATTGATGGAAGCCAGGAGACCCAGGAAATTGGCAAAGTTTTTGTCCAACATTGTGATCTGTGGCATTGTAGAAGTACTTTTAATGGGCAGTGCAAACACTTAGCTACATTTGCCGCTGGATGATAAGCTGCAGTTTGAATATACTTCATGCCTAATAAAATAGAAAGTGATTTGAGTATACATGACTCAAATGGCCTGTCATGGCCAGTGGTGGTACAGAGAGACACCTTGAAATGAGCAGTCCATCCACAAAAAAAGGTGATTGAAATAGTATCGGTGGTGTTGTCTACCAGCTCAAAAACTTCAGGCCAACAGATAAGCAGTCAGTGGCAGTTAAACAGTAGGTGTGTCCTTCATATAGTGGAAACAGTCCAATAATGTCTATGTGGACGTATTTAAACAATGGGTGGCTGGTAAAAAGGGCAAACAGGTGCATTGACATGGCTGGTGATTTTATTACATTGACAAGCCACACACTGGTGTACAAAAGATTTGTTGTCTCTGTCCATATACAATCACACAAAAACTCTCTTAACCAACCTCTAGCCCAGACCCCATGGTGGGACAAGGCATGCATGGCAAATTGCCTGTTGATGAGAGTGCTTTCTCAGGAACAGGCATGTATTTGATGTAGAAGCATTAAAATACCACATTATGTCCAAATGTGGTATTGGGATGTGATAGACAAAGTTGTAAATCAGATTGGGGTACGAGTAAGTTTTGCAGTTTGCTGATGCTTCAAGCTGACTTCGCCGTTAACTGCGTCTATACAGGAAAGGGCGAATGGCAGTGCATTCAATTCCCTATCAACATCGACAAAACATGTTAAGAATTGCACAATGTGGGCCAAGTGTTATTACTGACTTGCCGATACTTTGTCTGGTCTGTAATGAAAACATAGATTAGCAGCTTGCAGTCAGTGACCAGCATAAGCTGTCAGCCTTTTCAAGTATATGGTGGTACTTCATTATAGAAGCACTAGCTGTTATTTGCACCTATATTAGTATATCAGCAACTTTGTTATGATGAGCGATGGCGAGTAAGCTATTCTACATGCAACGACTTCAACTGCCCTCATGGGTTTGTCTGTTTGGGTAAATATAGCTCATGATGTGTGCTCACACACACACCCCAATTGCTCCAACACATGATGCAGTGGCACATGCATCATCAGTGCTGAGCAGTGCAATTGGAGGGGTATGAGCTGGAGCACACATCTGTGCATCATACTACAAAAGTAACAATTTCAATAATTTTTTAAAATAGCCTATGTTCTTCCTCAGGGTTTAACCAATGTCCGTATCAAATTTCATCAAAATCGGTTCAGTGGGTTAGTTGTGAAAATGTAACAGAGTGACTTTTGAATTTATTAATACCAATATATCACTATGGGTTAAAAACACTGACCATTGTATTCATTATGTTGAACTGTATTACCACAGTCTGACACATTCAGTCATGATACTACTACTCATTTTTGTTATATGCTGCAAGAACATAGCTCCAAGTGGATGTAACCTACAGTTTTGAATACAGTATCGGATGGGTGCAAATAATATCGTTTATACTCATTTGTAACACAGTTTTGTGGTAGCTTTCCCAATTCTTTGCAGGGACTAATGGACACAATACATTAACACAACAATCTTACTTCATTGCTCACCCAACATATAAGACATCCAACAAGTACAAGTTTCTGTGCCAAACACCCTTCTTTGGAGTCCACCCAGATATTGCACTCAGCCATGTGTATTCTCTGATCAGAGGCATTACTCATGTTGGTGTCTGCCACAGTATCTCCCTCCCCCCCCCCCCCCCCAACCCTTCACAGTGCAGAACACTTTGGGGAGTGATGGTAGGTGGGCGTCATCAAATTGATGACACATGCACATAAGCACTTGACCAACTGTGTCCTGGCCAGCTGCCAAACAGGACATGGCTGGACTGTTTCTCGGTATTGGTCCAACTTGTTGGAAGTGATCAATAGCATTGTCATTGGTTGCCAAGCAGCAGGGCATTATTGGACCATTTCTCATCATGGACTGACCTTTAGTGTTTGTGCTGTGTAGGTGATAAGGTGCCAACTGTTCAGGAGGCTGATGAGGGCAACTATATAGAGATTCACTTTGTGCAGGCAGCTGTGGAGGCTGAGGTGGCTGGGACAGTGCATTTGTAGGAGAATCAGAAGCTATCTGTGACGTGGTGTGCAGTAGCTGTCGTTCTGGTTCCCTGAGGACTGTAATAATAACAAGGCCATCTGCTGACAAATGTTAGGGTATAGTGGCATAATCGACATTCACAGGTAACTGATACGTGTTGGTGCACTATAGAACTGTTATGTCTGGTGTCCACTATCAGATCATTGTCTACAAGTTTCAGACAGATATTATCTGGATCAAAGTCTCTCATGTCAAGATTGATAATGATTGGCTCCTCAATGTCCAAATTAGGTGTCTGCATTTCGAGGAGTAAATGACCACATGGGTCACTGTCCCTATTTTCTGGTTCTGTGTCACATATAGCTAGGTATTTGCACAGAATCCACGTTGATTTTAAGTGCCTTAACGAGGCCATCGTTGCTTTTACATTGAGCAAAATTTTGTGTTTGAGTGTCCTAATTTAAAACTTTACACGGGCATGAGTAGGGTGGCTGTAAAGCTGGTCAGATCATTTCTTTCCATAGCATTACAAATTCACATTTATTCAGTGCCTTGTTTGTGAACACTTTTGGAATGGTATGGCTGTTAGGCGGTGATGCCCACATATGGCTGAGATGGTCCTTCATTCTCGGGATTAAAACTGGTAGGCCTGCTGGTTTAGTGGCCAGGGTCGGTAGAACGAATTCTACTGGGAGTGTGAGTCGGTCTCTATGCAAGATTTCTGCTCGTGATCGCCGAAGGTCCTCCTTGATTGTGATATCATCACCTAATAGCACCCATGGCAAGGCTTCTGTCCACAGTCCTCTGTGGCCATAAGCTCAATATTGTGTGGATGGTACGCAAATGTACAGTTACACATAAAGTGCAGAGGTTGCAGAGCACCTCGAATAAAGCAGACTGAAATTGTGTTGCCTAGTCTGTCATTATCGTTCCAGGGCAGCAAAAACGAGCTATCCAAGCAGCAATGAATGCATGAGCTATTGATTCTGCTGTAATACCTTTAGCTGAGACTGATTCCATCCAACAAGAAAGTCTGTCAGTAATTGGTAATAAGTATCTGTAATCTTCTGCGAAAAAGTGCTTGTGGTATATCAGATTGTCCTAGTTGAGGTTGTGTACAGTGTCTAAATTTGCTGTACTGGAATGCCAAATAAGCTTATGCTCAGGCTTGACTGTCATGGTTAATGTTCAGCCAAATGAAGCATTCGGTGCTGAGTGCTACTTCTGTCATAAATCTTCAGGTTCACCAGCAGGCGTAATCGTTCGAAAATCGTGTGGCCCTTGGATGTGGGAACTAGTGGTTGAATTTTGTTCTTAGATACATAGCACAGTATTTGGATGTTAGTCCCAGGGTCTGTCCACTGTTCTATGAGGAGACTAGTGGAATCACAATTAAGTGCATTATGGTCATGTCACGGTACTATTTTTCCATCAGGTTGTCATAATCTAGTTGCAGAGAAATAACATCCGTGACAGTAGTCTGTGATTACACTGTTGGTGCCATGTAGCCGACAAACATCTGTCGTATATTGTGCAATAATAATAACATAACGGATGTGATGCATACTATCTTCATTGGAGGGGCTTGTATGAGCCGGCCGATGTGACCGAGCGGTTCTAGGCACTTCAGTCCGGAACCGCGCTGCTGCTACAGTCGCGGGTTCGAATCCTGCCTCAGGCATGGATGTGCGTCACGTCCTTAGGTTAGTTAGGTTTAATTAGTTCTAAGTCTAGGGGACTGATGACCTTAGATGTTACGTCCCATAGTGCTTAAAGGCCATTTGAACCATTTCGAGCTTCACATGACTTTTGCAAGTGGCTTGTGATCTGTATAGATAACAGTGTGTCTTCTTTCAGTATATTCTCTAAAATGTCTGACTGCTTTGTGGACGGCGAGTAATTCATGATTGAACATGTACCATTTTGATTGTGAGGCTGTGACTAATTTGAGAAGAAGTGAAGCAGCTGTGCTTTACCCATCACCTCTTGTAAGACTGCTCCAACAACTGAATCGCTAGTGTCATTTATGACGATGAGCTGTGCATTAGATATTGAGTGGACGAAAGCTGTTGCTTTTCTGAGGCAGTCTTTGGCTGGTTTGAACACTTCTTGCATTTAGAAATCTTCAGTGTGACGTACAGGATACTTGTCGGGAATTGTTCTGGATTAAAGTTGCCGGTAATCGCTACATGAGCACCATGTATTGGTCTTCTTTGCAACGAAGTGGAGAGGCGAGGTCCAGCTGCTTTTTGGCAGTAACAGATCCCTGGAGCAGGCACAGACGGAGATTCCTGCTGCGCGAACTTCAATTTCTTACTGGGTAACTGTGGTGTGCGTACTGTAAGACCTTCAGTACACAGATTATTTGACTTGTCGCTCTAACGAAATAGGCGAGTGTCAGCAATATGTCTCGTGGTCTTATCGTGGCATGTTTATCTTCTGCCGTTAGGTCAGATGATAGAAATGCCACTTGCATGCTTAGAGTAGCAGATTGACGGTGACCAACTTGATTAATTTTCAAACACATTTATTAAAATAATAACAAGCATAAAAATTACTTAACTTGGTTCTGGATGCTATTTACAATTGACAATCTGAAGTTCCTTTGGTATTGGTACGTTAATCTTATTCTCACATATATCTCTGATACTTGACAAAAGTGTCTATACATTTATCTTCATGGCTATGTACAGGAATATGGTAATCTTATTAGGCACAGACTGAAACTTGACTATAGACTGGTACAGACAAATGTAGAACTCGTACAGACTGGTACAGACTAATGCACACTGGTACAGACTGGTGCAGACAAATGCAGACTCTAATCGGAGGTCTGTGCACTCGTTATAATACGTCGCTCATTCATGTATCACTACGCGAGTGTGATTCGTGAGGAGAAAAGGTTCTAAGTTAGCAGCAATCTCATTGGCTGCATTACATATTTATACGCGGATCGGCGGAAGCAAAATTTGGTCCATCTCTATGGCAGCGCCATCTTGTAGTGCGGAGACGGACGAGCGCTGCACCTGCGCTTTTGTGCTTAGCGGGGCGCGCTCTAGTGGGAAAGTTGTGTACACACCGGGCCCCCACGACGAGTGGTCGACTGTGAAGAGCGGACAAATTGAATAGCTGGGCGGTGGCCATTAGAGTGGTAAGCTGACGTGCGGAGTTCGAATGTTTATACATCGCTTTTGGTTATAAAATGCCTTCCTTTGAGTTAGGTCGCAAAATAATGCCTCATTTAAATACATTACTACAATATACTTTTTAATTTATGAACAAACAGCAACTAGTCACTGTTTATGAATTTATCTTATGTACTTCATGGAATCTGCCGTAGCTAAAAGTTATGTACTGGACCCCTAGCATTTTTCGTAGTTCATTTACGATAAATGTATGCAAAATGCATCATCAAAATACTCAAAGATTTGTCCACTATATTAATAGATATTTTCTGACTCTACCTTGCTTTAGATTTTATGACTAGAAGTGCGTTATATAAGGCATAGCGCTTTGGCAACTCATGACCAAATTATCAAGTTTCAACTTAACCTAGACCATGAAAACACTACCGATCAACCAACATTCTTCAAAGTGATCAGAACATATAAAATGGTATTCTGTCGGTCGGAAATCTGGCCTCCTGACAGCGTGTAACCATTTTTGTAACAGCTTCGGTTTTGAGAAAGGAAACCTGCAAATAGATGCAAAGACATTATGCTAATACCATGTTACAAAAACATTTATTAAGCAAGTGGACTGACATACAAAACAACTTAAAATATTCACATACCTGTGAAATGTAATATTCGTTCCTTTCTCGAAATTATTTGTACAATTAATCGCTGCACAACTCTTCACCATTGTACTTCTTTTAATTGGAACGTACAGACAGTAGAATTAGGAGTAACAAATACTGTATGTATGCCCCAACAAATATACAACGTTGAATCACGGTCTTCATAAACAACAATACCACACAGCACATCAGATTGCAACCACTATAATGGCGTCCAGCCGAGGGTTCAAATTATCCCGCGACTGCAGCGCCATCAGTGTGTCTAGTTATTTTTTACAAGGTCTTTGGTACGCGCTGACTTCGTGGAACTATGCACACAACAGTAACCGACAAGGTCGAGCGTGAATTGGCGATCCTAGCGTTGTTAGAATATAGTGCATTGTTGAGTGCAGCTGAATAGCTGCTGAGTGGTCTCTGGGAACTAGTTATAGGTCTGGAGAATCACCAGTTATCATGCGTACAGCAGTGTTGCCTATGTAGTGCAAACGCCCATGGCTAAGTGAACAGTAGTATAAAGAAGGCGGCGGTGGTCAGGTTCTGTTAGCAGGCCGTAAAATGATAAAAAAAAATCTGCTCCAAGGATAGAGCATACTACATCTGAAATTGTGAATTGCCATAAAAAGCTCATGACAAAGGCTGAAGTTTAGTAAGAGTGTCACACGACTGTATGTCGTGATTGTGGAACCACTGGCAGTATTGAGGCGACAGTCATCAATCCTGCAGCGACGTAACCGAGAAGATGCGTAGACTGATAGGTTGTCACCCGTGTTCACTAGAAACTGCAGCTTTGTACAATGTTCAGCGACAAGTAATTGACTGCTGTCACCTGGGAAGCCAGTTGCCAACATTACTGACTTCCAGGTACATTTTCCATTTCACACAGAGAACAGCACTTTCGAGATACTGAGTCAAATCGTCTGTGGTATCAGCATACTTTTTCATCTGAAGGCGATTCGTGACGTTTCGTCAGCGAGCGTTGACACTGATGCAGGCGACTGAAATGTTGTGTTTGAAGAGCGGCGACTTGTGTAGTAAGCTTGGCGATTTGTGCTTGTAACGTGGTTAGGGAATTGCCTGACTGTGGGAACGTAGTTGTAGCACGTGTGGACAGATACATCTTGGAAATAAGCTCCGCCGTTTTTGCTAGGGCGTCGAGGTCGCCAGCGCTTACTGTGAATGTTTCCTGAGCACCAGGCGATAAGTACGACAGGCAGATGTTTTGGAGAATGTTGTCATTAACAGCATTGCTATCCAGGGTCCATAGGTGACGCAGCAGTTACGAAGGAGTGCAATCAGGTAACTCCTCTGCTGGGAGTAACAGTTACAATAGTTGGGCTTCAGACTGAGACAAGCGCCTGATTGGAGTGGTTTTAATGGCAGCGTTTTTGTCAGCACTTGTTGGTGAGGCCGAACTATCCTGAATTTCCTTGCCAATGAGAAGCGTGACTACGTAATTTTAGTTGGTTTCGTCACTGTCATGATCAAGGAGAAATCCTCTTGCATTTTTGTGGCCGTGAACAAGCTGAAGTCCTTTCTTCAGTTCCCTGAGGGTAGTACACTTCCGAGTCGACGGTTGCTCCATGAGGGAGGACATTAAACAGAGTAACCCCTTCAGAGCCCCAGAAAACTATCATCGTGACTGTACTAGCTGAGGTGCGGCTTTAAACTTTTTCTTTGGAGTGGAAGTATTCTGGCACCACATCACATATTGCTGTTTTGTTTCTGGTTCGAAGTGATGAACCCATGTTTCATCACCTGTGATGCTGTTTGACAAAAAATTGTCACGAACAGCCTAGTAGCGTGCAAGTAATTTCGCACATGTGATCTTTAGTTGATCTTTATGGTCTTCTGTTAGGCACTCTCCTTTGAGTACTCTAACTGACAGCACTGGTGGGCAACACAAAGCGGCTTTCGAGCTGTGGATCAGGCGGTAAGCGCAACAGCCACACTAACGACTACCGTGTTATCCCCAGGAAACTGAAAAAAAAACTATTTCAGCGTGTTCGTCGCCATAAAAATACAAACGAACTTCTCATTCTCCATTACAGTGCAAGGTGTCACCCAAGTCTCCACATCCTAGAGGAGCTCAAAGAACTTCATTGGACTTCTTCCCATCCACCCTACAGTCTGGACCTCGCACATTCCACCTGCCATTGGTTTGGTCCCATGAAGGATGTATTCATAGGCACGTCGATAGTCGGCGCCAGATATATGTAGATAAGAAGGTCGGCCGACGGAAATAGCGCAGCACAGTGGACACAAGTGTGTAGTATCTACGCGGAGTGTTCAATAAGCAATGAAACACTTTTTTTTCGTGGCCATTTTCGGTTGAAAAAATGTGTAATTGGTTTTGGGACTTTGTGGAACATTCCCGCTTCATGGCATCTGTAATGGAGATGCACTCCAAGCAGAGAGCTGTCACTGAGTTTCCTTTGGTGGAAAACCAGAACATCGTTGATATTCACAGGCGCTTGCAGAATATCTATGGAGACCTGGAAGTGAATTAAAAGCATGATAAGTTGTTAGACGAGGTGTCTGTCATCATCACAATAAGGTCGAACAAACCTGTCCGATCTCCTGTGTGACAGCCAGCACACTTTTCTGTGACTCCTACAATGTTGGAATTTATGGATTCTTTCATTACAGGTGATCGACGGATCATAATCAACCACCACATTGCACAAAAGGACATCTCTGTTGGTAGTGCCGACACACTCATCCACCACTTGGGACACTCAAAAGTGTGTGCCCATTAGGTTCCTCTCCGCCTAACAGAAGACCATAAAGCGACGAAGGATCATCTATGCAAAATTGCTTACACATTACTTGTCTGATCGTTACAATTTTTTGTCAAACATTGTCACAGGTGATCAAACATGAGTTCAGCACTTCAAACAGGAAACAAAATGGCAATCCGTGGACTGGCGCCATAACACTTCTCCTCCAAAAAGAAAATTCAAAGTCGCACATTCAGCTGGGTCAGTCACGATGTGGTCTTCTGCGATTCTGAAAGAGTTATTCTGTTTGATGTCCTCCGTCATGGTGCAACGGTCAACTCAGAAGTGTATTGTACTATCCTCAGGAAACTGAAAAAGAAAACGACTTCAGCGTGTTCGTCGCCACAAAAATGCAAACGAACTTCTCCTTCTCCAAGACAGTGCAAGGCCTCACCCGAGTTTCCACAGCCTAGAGGAGCTCAAAGAACTTCGTTTGACTTCTTCTTCATCCACCCTGCAGTCTGGATCTCGCACCTTCCACCTGTCATTCGTTTGGTCCCATGAAGGATGCACTCCAGTGGAAGTAGTACTGATGCAGGAAGACTTTTCCGACGTCAGCTAATACGGTGGTACCATGCGGGCATACTGGCCCTCCAGTGACGTGGCACTGAAAGCAGATTACGTTGGAAAATAGGATTTTGTAACCAAAAGAGTGGAGAATAATGTAGTGTAATGGGATCCAGAATAAAACCAAGTTGCTTTCACAAAAAATAATGTGTTGCATTGCTTATTGGATAGCCCTCGTAGTCTACAATATGGCATGGCTTTAATAATTGGATTATCACCAAAAATATTGTGTTTTAGTATGAGTACTTTATTAAAAACATTTATAACATACGTGTGGGAATGTAAATAATTCGAAAACAAAACAACAGAACATCGAAAGTGAATGAATAGAAACAAAATCAAAGAATAGACAGAAGTCAATATACATTGCAGCACATAAGGACATCGCCTTTTCTCATCACGTTTCAGGAGACTGTCATATTGATGAACAGGCTGTAGATGTTGTGTTGGTTTCCCTTCGTTATATTAAGCAGTTTTGACTGAAAAGAGATGTAGAAAAAGAAGAGTGTGCAGCATAACGTGGTCCATAGGTGAGCAGTTGGCTGGCAAAACGTGGCGAGAGCAGTAATAGTGCGGGTTGTGGATGGACCATAAATGCGCTGTGGGGGAAATGGCAAGCGCTTGAGCGGAAGTGCCGTTCTAAAACTGTAGCTACACTCATATTTTCTGTAAATATCAAGTACTGTGACTCCACGCCTGCACTTGCATGGGAACCGTCCAAAAACATCTACTAACACCCTTGCTTTGTTTAATATATAAAAAGAATTCCACATAAAATGCAACAAAAGCAGTTATTTATTTTAGATTAGCTTGTTAACTTTTGTAAGTTTCAGAGAAGTATCATTTTTGAGTAAAACCTACGTTTCTCCTGTTGTCGTGTTAAAATTTGCTGCTTTTGACAAAATACAGCGCAGTTTACAGAATGTCACCTCACTAAGAAGTCATGCAGACACCTTTGCGACAGAATCTTGAAACAGTGGGTTATTAAGTTTATTAAATGAGGAATTGAGGACAATAAAGGTCAATAGAGTATGAAAAAGCACATCTTTGCTGCTAAAATAATAATATAATGTCTTCAGTTATGTTATTCCAAACCACAACAATTCTCGTTCCACCAACTACTGATGGTCCTTGTAAATTACATTTTTGCATCGAATTGTCAGACATTCTCTGTTTCAGCTATAACTTCAAAGCCAACACCAGGTGCTAAATCAACATTAACATGCTTCGATCTACTGGTAGTCAACTGATGATTAGTGTTGAACAACAGTATTCTGTAGCGATTTCGCTGAGGCTTGATTAGTGGTGCAGATGTTGGACATAGTGGGAACCCAAAGTCTGAGAACAATTCCGTGTCCTCCCCTCACACATCAGGTGCTGCATCAGAGACCTTACCTGCTTGCTGACTTAGTAGTGGAGGCGATGGATGTAGCTCATACAGTTCTCTATGGTGACTTGATTTCCACTCCAGTGTGTCGGGATCTGCATCAGGGAGTTTGTCAATACATTGACTTGATTTCTGCTCATGCCATTGCTCAAATTTACTTGAATTACAATCGAATGTGTTGGGAGCTGCATCATGGCGTGTGTCAGCATGCCAACTTGATATCCGCTGCTGCTAATAATGCTGTTCAGTTCTGAATCATCTACATCATGGAGCTGGTGAGAACTAAGCGAGAACAACAAGAAAATCGTGAAAAACACATACATACTCATACGCACATAACAAGTCGTAATCACTGAGCGAGAGGAATGGTTTAATACCTACAATCGAGTGTGTGAACCAGCCTTTTGTGCCTCCATGTGGTAGATCTCTGATAACACTTCATGATGATATACAATCTTTCACTATGGAGTACAGGGGTTTGTGGTGTATCCACTTGATAATTAATAACTCTGGACACTCAGGATGAGTGGTAGGGGTAGATGATCCCAGTGTCACGGGAGTTGGAACAACTATTTTATATTGTGCCCACATGCTCAGGCCAGATGGATTCTAACATCATTGAAAATGTCACGATTTCTAAACTTAGAAACATGCAGGCTAACATTTGCAGGGTGACATCATAGAAATACCAGTACCCTCTTCAGTGGTTTGCTGTGCTGGAATATCACATGTGAATAACACACTAGTAATTCAGAGCAGAGGCCTTTCTTCTGAAGTATTCTGATAAATCTAAAATATTTTAGACGAAGTTTAGATTTTGAGGAACTTATATGAAGAACAGCAGAGATTACATAACACTTCATCCCATACATATTACAGCAATAAACGATGAATAAAAATGTTTCCAAACTGTGCCAAAATGTCCAACAAAGTACACCCCAACTGTACCAAAATGTTTTCCACACTACAGCTTCCATCGTGATCATCAACACGCTCAGCACTCTTACAATCACACGGAGTGTGCCACGCTTTACAGTGCTAGTTAGCAGTCTTTGAGATCCACCAGCGCAATGGGGTCCTATATCAGAGTAGTCAAGTTCGCAATAATATTTTTGGTGGGCAGTAGACCTGGACACCTATGGATGACTGGAAATGTTAGAGGCTCTATATACAGCGTACCCAGACATTAGACCACAACTGCTTTTGGGAAAGACGATTGAGTTTAACGTTTCGTCCACGCAGATACCGAACACAGGTTGCGCTATGGTCTGGTACCTGACACTGGTCGTCGTTATTCGTGCTGAAGTATCGTGGATGAGAAGGGAACGGGCTATTACTCTTGTAACATGTTACTATTTCGTTGTGCACTGTAAATAGCGTTAATCAGAGAAGTATTTCTGCAAATAGCTCTCACAACAGCTGCTTCTTATTCCTTCCAGCACAGAGAATCACTGCCCGGCTCTATATTTGTGTAGTGACCTGATTTCCGCCTAGGCAGGCATGGTTTATACATCTTTGTAAGGTACTGTAACTAAAGGAATGTAGTCTGAAGCTGCTATCTGAAACTCCACTGTGCTGCTCGGTATTTGTCACACTAAGAACCGGTATTTGTTTTGCATCCTATGTCATACGATTATATGTGATGTAGACAGTGTTCTGTGACGTGTCCACTAGGTTGAAAGAAACTCATATCGTCCACATAGAAGCTGGAAAGCAGTTTTCTGAGCTTTTAAAACTAACGTAATAGCTGTATTTAAAAACAGTTCGTTTGCTATAGTGATTAACTTACATGCAGACCGCGTGGAACTCGATTACACAGACTCCAACACTGTTTATTGCTCAATAGTCAATTTAATAATGTATAAAGCGTCAGACTAAAGAATGTGATGGCATTACGCTACGATTTATTAACTACAGTGTTCCCCTCTACACAAGAAAACATTAACAGAGTCTTAAGAAATGGTAAAAGTCACTTACAGTTCCTAAGGCTAGCTATCGAGGCAACAAATACCAAGAGTTTCTGATCTGAGACTGGTTAGAGTTGAGTCATTCTTTGGCTTTGTAAAGTAGAGGAGAAGCGGATGGAAGAACTTAGATTTCTTGGAAACATTAACAAGGCATTGTACCATAGCACCACTACTCATCGGAAATGTGTGTGAGCTCCCATATTCCTAGTTGTTGTGGTTTTAGATCTGTAGTAGAAATGGGAACATCTTAATATGGTGACTCAGTGAATAGTGTCGCCATATATTTCACCATGTTTATTCATCTATTTTCTGTATAAACGCCACTTGTCTCCATTTACTTATGGAGACGTCTGAGGTCTTATGTACGGCATGGAGCATACAGTAAGTTGGGAACCCTTAGATATCAGTTACATGGTTGCTGTCATGTGTCTTGCTGACTGATCTGGAATACTGATACAGGCTCTGAACCGTTCCCCTAACTTGTACTCGAATATTTCAGGGCTATTCTGCATTCTTAGTGAATGAGTGAAAGAAAACTGAGTTCAGCTTAAAGTGATAATTCAACAAATATTCATTGTTTCCAGCACAAAATTCAGTTTTGTCGGCACAATAATCGTTTTAAAAGCATAACATTACACATTGAAAGGGGGTTCACACGTCTCTAGGTGGAAATTTCATTGTTATCGAGCTGTTATTCGTTGATTTTGCCATGAAATTAAAAGTGAAAATTCAATGAAATGCTATAGTTGCATCACCTGTCGCCATTTCGAAATCTTATGGAGATGTCTAATGTTAAGTATGCAGTGTAAATTATGAAATAGCATGGGACCCTTAGTTAATTTCGCATTCGGAAGGACGACGGTTCAATCCCGCGTCCGGCCATCCTGATTTAGGTTTTCCGTGATTTCCCTAAATCACTTCAGGCAAATGCCGGGATGTTCCTCTGAAAGGGCACGGCCGACTTCCTTCCCCATCCTTCCATAATCCGATGAGACCGATGACCACGCTGTCTGGTCTTCCCTAAACCAACCAACCAACCAACCAACTTTAGTTAACTGAGTTCTGTGCTATATTTTCTATCTACAACACAAAATTCTCTGTTGTCGGTACAGTTGTGACGAGTTGTCAGAAATAATTTGGTTCTAAGCAGGTTATAAATGATATCATTATTGGTACGTAAGAATTGAAATATATTACTAGTCAAAAGTAACATTTATCTTCATTTACACATCATATTCTTTGCTGTGACTGGGGTTAGGCCGTAGGTACACTTATAGACACAGTAGAACCAGTCTGACATTTGTGCTGAATAGACTGTCGTTGGTAATATAAGTCGAAGCACTGTTCAATAGAAACTTTTTCTCGTAGCAGTCTTCATAGACAAAGTTCACGAACATATGCAAGGATGTGCAGATTATCTTAAAAGATCTAACTTTTTGTCTCTGAGACTGTTGTCACCAGACGCACCACTTATCTCGTTACTTGCCGTAGACGAGGTGCTGAGTGGAATGTTGCTTGGTTTAGAACTGACTTCGTGTTGGTCTGTTTCATGACAGGGGACCATCAGCGGTGCGGAGAAATTCTATGGGCATGTCTTGCTACTTCCGTCTCATTAGTGTGGCCAGAGATACTCCAATAGCAAGAAGCATCTTTGTGGTGTCGATAGCAGGCACTAGGGCTACGCCTATCGATCACACCACAGCACAGTATCTGGAGAGGCGTGTTTACACTTCTGTAGGTACAACTTTGCATTGATTTTGGTACTATATGCGGCGCTTCCAAATTGTTTCAATGTCTTCTTAGCTGATGTGAAATGGGTCGTTGTTGTGTACTGTAAAGGAAGAAACATGTGAAATTATCGTGAAACTCCAAGCTACAGACTTTCAGACTGCTTCTGCTAAGGGCACGAATCTTAAAAAAGTGATTGTGTATACTTTGCAAGTTTACAGCACAGTATGTTGAGTACATTGTATACCACTGCTGGCTGGGACAGCAATGTAAGATCTTGCTGTTAGCAGCCGTGAGCTGTTTGCACTCCAGGCAGAACCACAGCTGGTGGCAAGTTGCATGAATCATTGTGTATTTAGGGTGATACATTGCTTTCTCCAGTCCTGGACGTAGCAGTGCAACTTCCTTTTACGCTTCTGACTACACTCTCGAGGTATATCGTTCATATTCCTCTCATCACATGGTGGTACTAAGCAGTGCTGTGACGCTAGCAATAGCTACACTCATCTGCCATTGGTTGGTGAAGTACTATGTTCTGAAGGTAGTTCAGTTTTCGTCTTGAAATATGTAACGACAATATAGAACTCCATTTTCGCAAAAAGGACATACTTTCCCATGATACGTAGTTGTCGCGTTTTTTATGGCTACGAATTATTTGTAAATAAGTACATGCATGTTTCATTCTCAAATGTTGTTGCTACACAGTTGCTGCACATAAGTACGATGAGTTTATAGCAGTAGTGGTCTCCCACGACTTTGTCTTAGCGTTTATTAACGTTCAATCCAGTTAGCTAACACTTGATCACCGACTAACATTGAAGCCCTATCTACTAACCATTAAATAGAAAGCCCACAATAGGCTAAAATTACTAGAGCTACCAACTAGCCAAACATAGAGATTGCACCCTTCCACAATCCTCCGCATCTATAAAGCCCTGACCTGACCCATCCTCTGCTATCTCACTGTGGCATGGACACCCCTTGCTGCTTAATGCCCTACAGTTATGCGGATACCATGCACTCCACCTACCCTACCAGATCTGCTTTCCCTCCCCTCTCTGCAACCTCTACCAACATATAAAATTTCCCACCCCACTCTTCCACCTTGAACACCTTCACATATCGTATGTTGCCCACAAACTCAACATTACCCATCTCTAGTTTCTCTCTTGCTCACTGAGTGTGGTACTCTGGCATGCCTCTATCACCACACCCTCCACATCCTCTCTCAATGCAACTTTAATCGCCTTCTTTTACCTAACCATGAAATCTACACTGATATATACCCACCCTACATGATGTAGGAGATCCCGACTACCCTCGCCATGTCAGGGTTCCCTTCCCCTTCAATACTCTCCATCTTCTACCTATGTCTTGGTTCAGAACTGCGTCCCTCTCCATCATTTCCCCGTCCGTACTCCAAAGATGCATCCACACAAACCCCCTCCTATGCACTACCTTTAAATGCTGTGTTACCATGATACCCTTATCCCTGACAGTCTGCACTTACTCATCTCTTCACACATCTACATACCTATTTTAATCGTTCAACACCACAATCTTTCCATTTTACCTTATACAAGTGTCTATCTGTTTTATACTTTTGTGAGTGACTCTCATTTTCCACTCAGCTGTATCTATATTTCAATTAATCATCAAATCAATCTTTTATAATTTAACTTATTCATCTGACAGTCTGTCTTTTCATTGTACAAAACATTTATTTTTGTCAACCACAATGTCCAGCTTTTATACTATCCTTTTAAAGTTGACCCTAAATAACGAAAAGTGTCAGGTCTTCCACATGAGTGCTAAAAGGAATTCGTTAAACTTCGGTTACACAATAAATCAGTCTAGTCTAAAGGCCATAAATTCAACTAAATACCTTGGAATTACAATCATGAACAACTTAAATTGGAAGGAACACACAGAAAATGTTGTGGGGGAGGCTAACCAAAGACTGTATTAAATTGGCAGGACACTTAGAAAATTTATCAGGTATACTAAAGAGACTGCTTACATTACCTTTGTTCATCCTCTGCACAGTGTGGGGTCCTTACCAGTTATGACTGACTGAGTCCATCGATAAAGTTCGAAGGAGGGCAGCACAGAGGTTCCATGTCCTCTTTTGCATGTCGCCTCTCATTTTCATCAATTTTATTAATGTCTTATGTCATTGCACGGTATAACAGGCTGAATAAGGTTATTGTAATGAGAGTATTTGTACTGAGAGCTTAGAATACTTTCCACTTGATTCCTATGCATGTTGGGTTACTTCCCTGGGTGGCCTGTATGAGACGAGCACCGGAAGAAGTCACACACTGTTTCCTGGTTGGGGACTGCACTTCTGCGAATACTGAGAGGGTCGTACATCAATGAGACTGGGCGCCTGGCGCAACTACTGACGTCGGTCGAGTTTTGCCTATTTTATGCAGGATTAAACGACCTGTGAGACATTTGAGTGTCGCCGCAGTTTATGTGTTTACCGTTCCGGCGCATCTGGAACGAAAACTGCTGGTACCGACTGGCTGCATTGTCCTCATGATTCTGAGAATACTTGTGAACCATGCCCTGCGGGGGGCGACTGTCTGGCGCCGGATGGCTGGTGGTCTAGGCATGATGTTTTCGTAGCTGGTCAAATGACAAGTTCAGTGCTCAGACGTCATAAACCCCTGTTCGAAATTGGAGGGAACGGAGGTATTGGTGTGAGTGATGTTCTGAGACAATGAGGGGGTATTTTGGAATTAGCACTTAATGCTGATTCGAGGTTTTCGAGGATAGTAGGGAGTTGAGCAATGTTGGCTTCGCTCTTACATTGCGCGGGCGCAGGGGATTCGGGATCTGATCTTCGTCGGAGTCGGACGGTCTTGCGACTTAGTTTCACTTTTTCGGCAGAACTTAGAATTCTCGGACAGCCTTCGAGGCCAGGCGTTGAAACAGAGTTGCTGCACAGCAGAAGTCGGCGCCTGCATCATCAGAACGCTGCCTACCGACGACATGCTGCACATTTCAGGTCTGGTACAGTATTTTACGGCTCCAGCATTGTATGACCTATCAATTTTATACTGAAATCCTCAACAGCACGCGCGCTCGCTTTGCTGCAAGTCCACCTTGCCTGTTTCCCGATGTGATCCCATTTGAGCTCTCACTACTAATCGCGATACTGCATTATAGTCCGGAGAGTAATATTGCATTCGTTAGAACTTTCAATCAATATCGTCAATCTATTGCATCACAGAGAGTAGGAGCCCCTTGTTCTCGAGCCAATTCTTATTCTCATAATAGTTCAGTACACCCAATCCTACTGTTTGTGTCGATAATCATGTGCCTTTATGTTCTGATGTATAATAAATCTCATTGTAATATTTAATCCGCATATCATTTCGTAGATATATGCAGAATCCCATATCCTGTTATTTTTTATGATAAAGTTCTCCTTTTTTTCTCTGAGTAGATTACGATTTTTATTAAATTATTGTGAATGTGGACTCCTCATTTTACGAACTAGCAGGGTCCACCATCATTTCCTTTCGTTACCCTTGTATGCATAATTAATTAGGTGGTAGGTAAGGAGGGGGTCGAATGCATGTCTAGATTTCATGTAAAATTCGTCAGAATTAAAGAGGTACAAACCCTACTCCACCCCAGCACCTCGCATAATATAGCGACCCTTGCCTTGGTTCTTTCCTGTGACTGCTGAGACGCTGTCAGGACTCGATCGATAACATTTCCTGGTTAACGAAAAACACCATAATTAATTTTGTTTGCTGTAATTAGATTTCGAGGTAGAAATATTTTGTGCCGCGCATGTAATAGCCATAAATCTTGTTCATTTATTTAGTAATTTCATATTGTTTTGTTTTGTGTGTGTTGGTTGATGTGTGTGGTTTCTGCGTTGCTTCAGCGTTGAAATTATTATGGAGGGGTTGTCTTTTCGACATTTTTGGGTTAAATTCTTTTTTTTTTTTTTTTAGTCGTATACGTGGACTAGTGCAATTTTTGTATCAAATGTTATATGGGGCTTTCACAGTTATTTTTTTTTTTTTTTTTGTTCAAGAATCATAAAAATAGGTTGAATACATGGAAGAGGCCTGGAGATACTGGAAGGTTTCAGATAGATTATATAATGGTAAGACAGAGATTCAGGAACCAGGTTTTAAACTATAAGAAATTTCCAGGGGCAGATGTGGACTCTGACCACCATCTATTGGTTATGAACTGTAGATTAAAACTGAAGCAACTGCAAAAAGGTGGGAATTTAAGGAGATGGGATCTGGATAAACTGACAGAACCAGAGGTTGTAGAGAGTTTCAGGGAGAGCATTAGGGAACGATTAACAAGAATGGGGGAAAGCAATACAGTAGATGAAGATGGATAGCTTTGAGAGATGATATAGTGAGGCAGCAGAGGATTAGGTAGGTAAAAAGATGATGGCTAGTAGAAATCCTTGGGTTGCAGAAAAAATATTGAATTTAATTGATGAAAGGAGAAAATATTAAAATTCAGTAAATGAAGAAGGCAAAAAGGAATACAAATGTCTCAAAAATGAGATCGACAGGAAGTGCAAAACGGCTAAGCAGGGATGTCTAGAGGACAAATGTAGGGATGTAGAGGCTTATCTCACTAGGGATAAGATAGATACACAGGAAAATTATAGAGACCCATTTGTATGAACATTAAGAGCTCAGATGGAAACCCAGTTCTAAGCGAAGAAGGGAAAGCACAAAGTTGGAAGGAATATATAGAGGGCCTATATAAGAGCGATGTACTCGAGGACAACATTATGCAAATGGAAGAGCATGTATATGAAGATGAAATGGGAGATATGATACTGCCTGTAGAGTTTGACAGAGCACTGAAAGATTTAAGTTGAAACAAGGCCCCAGGAGTAGACAACATTCCATTAGAACTACCGATAGCCTTGGGAGAGCCAGCCCTGACAGAACTGTACCATCTGGTGAACAAGTTGTATGAGACAGGCAAAATACCCTCAGACTTCAAGAAGAATATAATAATTCCAATCCTAAAGAAATCAGATGTTGACAGATCTGAAAATTATCGAATTATCAGGTTAATAAGTCACGACAGCAAAATACTAACACGAATTCTTTATATGTTGTTGTTGTGGTCTTCAGTCCTGAGACTGGTTTGATGCAGCTCTCCATGCTACTCTATCCTGTGCAAGCTGCTTCATCTCCCAGTACCTACTGCAACCTACATCCTTCTGAATCTGCTTAGTGTATTCATCTCTTGGTCTCCCTCTACGATTTTTACCCTCCACGGTGCCCTCCAATACTAAATTTGTGATCCCTTGATGCCTCAAAACATGTCCTACCAACCGATCCCTTCTTCTAGTCAAGTTGTGCCACAAACTTCTCTTCTCCCCAATCCTATTCAATACCTCCTCATTAGTTACGTGATCTACCCACCTTGTCTTCAGCATTCTTCTGTAGCACCACATTTCGAAAGCTTCTATTCTCTTCTTGTCCAAACTGGTTATCGTCCATGTTTCACTTCCATACATGGCTACACTCCATACAAATACTTTCAGAAACGACTTCCTGACACTTAAATCTATACTCGATGTTAACAAATTTCTCTTCTTGAGAAACGCTTTCCTTGCCATTGCCAGTCTACATTTTATATCCTCTCTACTTCGACCATCATCAGTTATTTTACTCCCTAAATAGCAAAACTCCTTTACTACTCTAAGTGTCTCATTTCCTAATCTAATTCCCTCAGCATCACCCGACTTAATTTGACTACATTCCATTATCCTCGTTTTGCTTTTGTTGATGTTCATCTTATATCCTCCTTTCAAGACACTGTCCATTCCGTTCAACTGCTCTTTCAAGTCCTTTGCTGTCTCTGACAGAATTACAATATCATCGGCAAACCTCAAAGTTTTTACTTCTTCTCCATGAATTTTAATACCTACTCCGAATTTTTCTTTTGTTTCCTTTACTGCTTGCTCAATATACAGATTGAATAACATCGGGGAGAGGCTACAACCCTGTTTCACTCCTTTCCCAACCACTGCTTCCCTTTCATGCCCCTCGACTCTTATAACTGCCATCTGGTTTCTGTACAAATTGTAAATAGCCTTTCGCTCCCTGCTAGAAACGTAGGTTTGCCTTTTCTTAATCTTTCTTCTAAGATAAGTCATAAGGTTAGTATTGCCTCACGCGTTCCAACATTTCTACGTAATCCAAACTGATCTTCCCCGAGGTCCGCTTCTACCAGTTTTTCCATTCGTCTGTAAAGAATTCGCGTTAGTATTTTGCAGCTGTGACTTATTAAACTGATAGTTCGGTAATTTTCACGTCTGTCAACACCTGCTTTCTTTGGGATTGGAATTATTATATTCTTCTTGAAGTCTGAGGGCATTTCGCCTGTCTCATACATCGTGTTCACCAGATGGTAGAGTTTTGTCATGACTGGCTCTCCCGAGGCCATCAGTAGTTCTAATGGAATGTTGTCTACTCCCGGGGCCTTGTTTCGACTCAGGTCTTTCAGTGCTCTGTTGTACTCTTCACGCAGTATCATATCTCCTATTTCATCTTCATCTACATCCTCTTCCATTCTCATAATCTTGTCCTCAAGTACATCGCCCTTGTACAGACCCTCTATATACTCCTTCCACCTTTCTGCCTTCCCTTCTTTGCTTAGTACTGGGTTGCCATCTGAGCTCTTGATATTCATAAAAGTGGTTCTCTTCTCTCCAAAGGTCTCTTTAATTTTCCTGTAGCCAGTATCTATCTTACCCCTAGTCAGACAAGCCTCTACATCCTTACATTTGTCCTCTAGCCATCCCTGGTTAGCCATTTTGCACTTCCTGTCGATATCATTTTTGAGACGTTTGTATTCCTTTTTGCCTACTTCATTTACTGCATTTTTATATTTTCTCCTTTCATCAATGAAATTCAATATTTCTTCTGTTAACCAAGGATTTCTATTAGCCCTCGTCTTTTTACCTACTTGATCGTCTGCTGCCTTCACTACTTCATCCCTCAGAGCTACCCATTCCTCTTCTACTGTGTTTCTTTCCCCCATTCCTGTCAATTGTTCCCTTATGCTCTCCCTTAAACTCTCTACAACCTCTGGTTCTTTCAGTTTATCCAGGTCCCATCTCCTTAAATTCCCGCCTTTTTGCAGTTTCTTCAGTTTCAATCTGCAGTTCATAACCAATAGATTGTGGTCAGAATCCACATCTGCCCCAGGAAATGTCTTACAATTTAAAACCTGGTTCCTAAATCTCTGTCTTACCATTATATAATCTATCTGATACCTTTTAGTATCTCCAGGATTCTTCCAGGTATACAACCTTCTTTTATGATTCTTGAACCAAGTGTTAGCTATGATTAAGTTATGCTCTGTGCAAAATTCTACAAGGCGGCTTCCTCTTTCATTCCTTCCCCCCAATCCATATTCACCTACTATGTTTCCTTCTCTCCCTTTTCCTACTGACGAATTCCAGTCACCCATGACTATTAAATTTTCGTCTCCCTTCACTACCTGAATAATTTCTTTTATCTCGTCATACATTTCATCTATTTCTTCATCATCTGCAGAGCTAGTTGGCATATAAACTTGTACTACATCTACATCTACATCTACATTGATACTCCGCAAGCCACCCAACGGTGTGTGGCGGAGGGCACTTTACGTGCCACTGTCATTACCTCCCTTTCCTGTTCCAGTCGCGTATGGTTCGCGGGAAGAACGACTGTCTGAAAGACTCCGTGCGCGCTCTAATCTCTCTAATTTTACATTCGTGATCTCCTCGGGAGGTATAAGTAGGGGGAAGCAATATATTCGATACCTCACCCAGAAACGCACCCTCTCGAAACCTGGCGAGCAAGCTACACCGCGATGCAGAGCGCCTCTCTTGCAGAGTCTGCCACTTGAGTTTGTTTAACATCTCCGTAACGCTATCACGGTTACCAAATAACCCTGTAGTAGGCATGGGCTTTGTGTCTATCTTGGCCACAATAATGTGTTCACTATGCTGTTTGTAGTAGCTAACCCGCACTCCTATTTTTTTATTCATTATTAAACTTACTCCTGCATTACCCCTATTTGATTTTGTATTTATAACCCTGTAATCACCTGACCAAAAGTCTTGTTCCTCCTGCCACCGAACTTCACTAATTCCCACTATATCTAACTTCAACCTATCCATTTCCCTTTTTAAATTTTCTAATCTACCTGCCCGATTAAGGGATCTGACATTCCACTCTCCGATCCCTAGAACAGCAGGTTTCTTTCTCCTGATAACGACGTCCTTCTGAGTAGTTTCCACCCGGAGATCCGAATGGGGAACTATTTTACGTCCGGAATATTTTACCCAAGAGGACACCATCATCATTTAATCATACAGTAAAGCTGCAAGTCCTCGGGAAAAATTACGACTGTAGTTTCCCCTTGCTTTCAGCCGTTCGCAGTACCAGCACAGCAAGGCCGTTTTGGTTAATGTTACAAGGCCAGATCAGTCAATCATCCAGACTGTTGCCCCTGCAACTACTGGAAAGGCTGCTGCCCCTCTTCAGGAACCACATGTTTGTCTGGCCTCTCAACAGATACCCCTCCGTTGTGGTTGCACCTACGGTACGGCCATCTGTATCGCTGAGGCACGCAAGCCTCCCCACCAACGGCAAGGTCCATGGTTCATGGGGGGGAATTCTTTATAGACGAATGGAAAAACTGTTAGAAGTTTACTTCGGGGAAGATCAGTTTGGATTCCGTACAAATGTTGGAACACGTGAGGCAATACTGACCCTACGATTTATCTTAGAAGATAGGTTAAGGAAAGGCAAACTTACGTTTCTAGCATTTGTAGATTTAGAGAAAGCCTTTGACAATGTTGACTGGAATACTCCCTTTCAAATTCTGAAGGTGGTAGGGGTAAAATACAGGGAGCAAAAGGCTATTTACAATTTGTACAGAAACCAGATGGCAGTTATACGATTCGAGGTGCACAGAAGGGAATCAGTGGTTGGGAAGGGAGTGAGACAGATTTGTAGCCTATCCCCGATGTTACTCAATCTGTGTATTGAGCAAGTAATAAAGGAAACAAAAGAAAAATCCGGACTAGGAATTAAAATCCATGGAGAAGAAATAAAAACTTTGAGGTTCGCCGATGACATTGCAATTCTGTCAGAGACAGCAAAGGACTTGGAAGAGCAGTTGAAAAGAATGGACAGTATCTTGAAAGGAGGATGTAAGATGAACATCAACAAAAGCAGAACGAGGAAAATGGAATGTAGTCGAGTTAACTCGGGCGATGCTGAGGGAATTAGATTAGGAATTGAGACACTTAAAGTAGTAAAGGAGTTTTGCTATTTGGGGAGCAAAATAACTGATCATGGTCGAAGTGGATAAGATATAAAATGTACACTGGCAATGGCAAGGAAAGCGTTTCTGAAGAAGAGAAATTTGTTAACTTCGAGTATAGATTTAAGTGTCAGGAAGTCGTTTCTGAAAGTATTTGTATGGAGTGTAGCCATATATGGAAGTGAAACATGGACGATAAATAAAGAGAATAGAAGCTTTCGAAATGTGGTGCTACAGAAGAATGCAGAAGATTAGATAGGTAGACCACATAACTAATGAGGAGGTATTGAATAGAACTGGGGAGAAGA
Organism: Schistocerca piceifrons; assembly: GCF_021461385.2. Lineage (NCBI taxonomy): Eukaryota > Metazoa > Arthropoda > Insecta > Orthoptera > Acrididae > Schistocerca > Schistocerca piceifrons. Next base: position 422,756,114 of record NC_060142.1, on the reverse strand, counting down.
AAAATTTGTGGTACCACTTGACTAGAAGAAGGGATCGGTTGGTAGGACATGATCTGAGGCAGAAAGGAATCACCAATTTAGTATTGGAGGGCAGCGTGGAGGGTAAAAATCGTAGAGAGAGACCAAGAGATAAATACAGTACGCAGATTCAGAAAGATGTAGGTTGCAGTAGGTACTAGGAGAAGAAAAAGTTTGCACAGGATAGAGTAGCATGGAGAGCTGCATCAGACCTGTCTCAGGACTGAAGACCACAACAACAACTTTTTTGTTGTTGATGATGTTCCGTGAATGAATGTTCACTCGTAGCAGGTCGCGACTGTTGTCGAACGCATCTCAAATAAATAGACTGCACATGATGGAGCAAGATCAGGGTAGTAACAGGGTTGTGCCACATGAAGAAATTTTGAGTTTTGCTATGAGACGGGAGGTGTGGAACACAGACGATAGACGCAGACCGAGAGCAGGAGGATATGAGCGGTGAAATCAGTGAGAAACAAGGGGAGGGTTTGATCACAAAAGTGAAGAGGCCTGTGGAGGATCTTGTTTAGATAAATAAGACCACAGATGAGAACACACCGAGGAAATTCGACCTCCACAGTATAACAGTGCTCAACTGTCTAGAGTAACATCACTAATTGGTGAAGACGGATCTTGTAAGCCGAAGGATTTATTATTGGAGATTTTGGGGGTGGTAAAGGACATAAAGCAGAACCTAGAAAAGAGAATGGATGAAGTAGAGATTAAGGTTCTTGCGGTTGTGAACGAAATCAAGAGTGAAATAGCGGTGGTCGTTAAGACGAATGTCGAGGCGAAGAAAAGGGCCGTCGAAGCCAAGAAAGATGCAGTGTTAGTAAGGTTAGAAGCAGCTGGCGACAAAAAATTGGCAAAAATGGCAAATAACAGTGTAAGTATCTCAAGGCGAATTGGACAGGTCAACGCGGTAGGAATTGATGCAATGAAAGCGCAGGGGAAGGAAGCACTTGCGAGTACGACGCAAAGAATGGAAAGCGTTGAAGAACGCGTTGCGGGTACCACCCGAAGGTGCGAAAGAGTAGAGGAACTTGTAGCACGCCTGGAAAGCCAAGTACAGATTGGTACATCGCGTCCAGAGGCGACGACATGGAAGTGTGGCGTCGGACTGCGGCCCACCGTGCACCGGTTCGGCTCAAGATATTGGACTACCAAGCGCGCACTGCAGCCCAGGGAGCGAACGGACGCAAAATGAGAGCCCGATCGGAACAAACAACTTTCAGTTCCAGTATCATTATGGGGCAGGATTCTGTGGTCACAGCACGCACCAGGAGATGTCAACTCCATCGAACAGGCGGGCGCGTTTGATACTAGAACCAATAGAAATGTGCAAGACGGACCAGAGTTTGATCACAAACACTTTTTATCGGTCCTCAAATTCCAAAATTTCCGGGAAAATGGAGGCTCACTTCACCCAGAAATTTGGCTGTTGAAACCTTCCCGTCTTCTCTATACCTATTTTGTTAGTGATAACCTTTCCTTTTACAATAAACTATGAAACCTTTCCTTAGGATTTCTATCTCTTGCTTAATAATAACAAATTAAATCTTCCTTTGAAATTTATTCTCTTTCTCTATCTTCGCATACAAATTTAATTGCTGCTTATTAAAAGTGATTTTCTGACTATTTCGACGAAACATAGAATGTGTCGTCGTCGTGGCCCTCAGTCGTTATCTGCAATAACCCAAAACTGTTCCTTACCTTTTTTACTGTTACTGGATCGCCATCTGACTGCTACACCGAACTGCGATATGAATATACTTACCCCGTTTTACTATACTCTATTAGCTGCTGGTGAGCTTTCATAATAAGTGGCTGTATTTATTACCAAAGCTGACCTCGGGGAAGATCAGTTTGGATTCCGTAGAAATGTTGGAACACGTGAGGCAATAATGAGCCTACGACTTATCTTAGAAGAAAGATTAAGGAAAGGCAAACCCACGTTTCTAGCATTTGTAGACTTAGAGAAAGCTTTTGACAATGCTGATTGTAATACTCTCTTTCAAATTCTGAAGGTGGCAGGGGTAAAATACAGGGAGCGAAAGGCTATTTACAATTTGTACAGAAACCAGATGGCAGTTATAAGAGTCGAGGGGCATGAAAGGGAAGCAGTGGTTGGGAAAGGAGTGAGACAGGGTTGTAGCCTCTCCCCGATTTTATTCAATCTGTATATTGAGCAAGCAGTAAAGGAAAAAAAAGAAAAATTCGGAGTAGGTATTAAAATTCATGGAGAAGAAATAAAAACCTTGAGGTTCGCCGATGACATTGTAATTCTGTCAGAGACAGCAAAGGACTTGGAAGAGCAGTTGAACGGAATGGACAGTGTCTTGAAAGGAGGATATAAGATGAACATCAACAAAAGCAAAACGAGGATAATGGAATGTAGTCAAATTAAATCGGGTGATGCTGAGGGAATTAGATTAGGAAATGAGACACTTAAAGTAGTAAAGGAGTTTTGCTATTTAGGGAGTAAAATAACTGATAATGGTCGAAGTAGAGAGGATATAAAATGTAGACTGGCAATGGCAAGGAAATCGTTTCCGAAGAAGAGAAATTTGTTAACATCGAGTATAGATTTAAGTGTCAGGAAGTCGTTTCTGAAAGCATTTGTATGGAGCGTAGCCATGTATGGAAGTGAAACATGGACGATAACTAGTGTGGACAAGAAGAGAATAGAAGCTTTCGAAATGTGGTGCTACAGAAGAATGCTTAAGATAAGGTGGGTAGATCACGTAACTAATGAGGAGGTATTGAATAAGATTGGGGAGAAGAGAAGTTTGTGGCACAACTTGACTAGAAGAAGGGATCGGTTGGTAGGACATGTTTTGGGGCATCAAGGGACCACAAATTTAGCATTGGAGGGCAGCGTGGAGGGTAAAAATCGTAGAGGGAGACCAAGAGATGAATACACTAAGCAGATTCAGAAGGATGTAGGTTGCAGTAGGTACTGGGAGATGAAGCAGCTTGCACAGGATAGAGTAGCATGGAGAGCTGCATCAAACCAGTCTCAGGACTGAAGACCACAACAACAACAACAACATTTATTACCAAAGCTGACGTTATTCTTTAATAGCAAAGCTGACGTCATTCTTTAATTAATTTGACTGAAGTTATGTAATTCATAGTTAAACTTTTTCTTGACAACAATAAAATTTTGCAAAGTTTTACGTTGATGGTTTTGGGATGGATTATAATTAGAAATGCAATATTGCTGGCAAAATTTAATTATATTCAGAATGAAATGATTTTGCCGGCCGCAGTGGCCGTGCGGTTCTAGGCGCTTCAGTCCGGAACCGTGAGACTGCTACGGTCGCAGGTTCGAATCCTGCCTCAGGCATGGATGTGTGTGATGTCCTTAGGTTAGTTAGGTTTAAGGAGGTCTAAGTTCTAGGGGACTGATGACCTCAGATGTTAAGTCCCATAGTGCTCAGAGCCATTTGAACCATTTGAAATGATTTTACAAACGTCAAATGGGACTTACTTTTCACAATAATCTTACAACTAGCAATGCGCAAACATACCTTCAGTAGTCTTTAGTTTCTCAAAAAATTAATTCAGTAATATTAGTTCCTCTTATTATAATAGTTAGCTGATGTCTCTGTACATCCGTTTATAATCTCTTGTAAATCATAGCTAGTGGCTGGCAGGCACACCGCTCCTCTCAACCTCTCGCTTCAGACCTGCTACCGACTCGCTTCACTTCACGCTTACTACTGACTTCTTACAAGTGCGGTCTCTCCTGCCAACAATGCTTTCTGGTGCAGACAATCCCTGCTAACATTACAAAATGTATCAATGCGCGGTCTTTCCCGCTCTTTTCTTAAAATGTATCCATACACGGTCTCTCCCGCCCTTTTTAAAATTATATCAATGTTCGGTCTCTCTTGTCAACAATACTTTGGTGCAGACATTCCCTGCTACCACAATTATTTCCAACATGACAAATATTAATTATTTCTGCTTAATCCTATTAATAAAATATAAACATCTTTCATAAATTGTGACTTGACAATGAACAATAGAAATATACACGTCTTACACTGTCACAATTTTCTAACACGCTACCAGTATCTTGGCCATTGGCAGCAAAATTAGAATTTATCTGAGGGCACATCGAGGGTACGGCAGCTGAGAAAATGCGCGGTATTGCGGGTACATACCGAACGTACCAAGAATTCACCGACGTGTTTCTCGGAACGTATTGGTCGCGTGAAACGCAAGAACGAATAAAACATGAAATCATTTTGTGACCAGGTCTGGAAGCGTCAGTCTACAAGAGCCCTACGAAGCTCTTTGAGGCGTTAATTAAAAAGAACCAGTTTCTTGATGTGCCACATAGTGATGATAAAATAATTAAGTTCTGTTTCGTGAAACTTCCAAGCAGCATCAGCAAACGCTTGCAGGAAAGTACGGATCGAATATTGAAACATTCAATAGCCTTCTGCGCGAGTTGGAATTAATCTTTGAAAAAAAAGCAGCGCATTATCGAAGGAAAGGGCAATATAACCATTACAATGGCGACTTTCGTGGAGCACCGCACAATAACAATAACAATGACAGGAGGAATGAGCGTGATGAAACATCCGGGAGGCAGGATTATGGGAGACAAAATTCAGGACGGCAGAGTAACTGACAGAGGCAAAATAATACCCGCAAGGATGACAAGAACTGGAGGCGCAGAGATTTAGATAAACAGCGGGATGAGTCAATAGAAATACGCGGTCCTAACCCGAGTTCCAATCACCGAAACACAAAAGGAAGGCCAGATGAAGCCAGGACCGTGCGGATTCGGCTCGCGGAAAATCCACGCAAATACTCGGACAGAGCCGTGTACATACACTCCTGGAAATTGAAATAAGAACACCGTGAATTCATTGTCCCAGGAAGGGGAAACTTTATTGACACATTCCTGGGGTCAGATACATCACATGATCACACTGACAGAACCACAGGCACATAGACACAGGCAACAGAACATGCACAATGTCGGCACTAGTACAATGTATATCCACCTTTCGCAGCAATGCAGGCTGCTATTCTCCCATGGAGACGATCGTAGAGATGCTGGATGTAGTCCTGTGGAACGGCTTGCCATGCCATTTCCACCTGGCGCCTCAGTTGGACCAGCGTTCGTGCTGGACGTGCAGACCGCGTGAGATGCCGCTTCATCCAGTCCCAAACATGCTCAATGGGGGACAGATCCGGAGATCTTGCTGGCCAGGGTAGTTGACTTACACCTTCTAGAGCACGTTTGGTGGCACGGGATACATGCGGACGTGCATTGCTCTGTTGGAACAGCAAGTTCCCTTGCCGGTCTAGGAATGGTAGAACGATGGGTTCGATGACGGTTTGGATGTACCGTGCACTATTCAGTGTCCCCTCGACGATCACCAGTGGTGTACGGCCAGTGTAGGAGATCGCTCCCCACACCATGATGCCGGGTGTTGGCCCTGTGTGCCTCGGTCGTATGCAGTCCTGATTGTGGCACTCACCTGCACGGCGCCAAACACGCATACGACCATCATTGGCACCAAGGCAGAAGCGACTCTCATCGCTGAAGACGACACGTCTCCATTCGTCCCTCCATTCACGCCTGTCGCGGCACCACTGGAGGCGGGCTGCACGATGTTGGGGCGTGAGCGGAAGACGGCCTAACGGTGTGCGGGACCGTAGCCCAACTTCATGGAGACGGTTGCGAATGGTCCTCGCCGATACCCCAGGAGCAACAGTGTCCCTAATTTGCTGGGAAGTGGCGGCGCGGTCCCCTACGGCACTGCGTAGGATCCTACGGTCTTGGCGTGCATCCGTGCGTCGCTGCGGTCCGGTCCCAGGTCGACGGGCACGTGCACCTTCCGCCGACCACTGGCGACAACATCGATGTACTGTGGAGACCTCACGCCCCACGTGTTGAGCAATTCGGCGGTACGTCCATCCGGCCTCCCGCATGCCCACTATACGCCCTCGCTCAAAGTCCGTCAACTGCACATACGGTTCACGTCCACGCTGTCGCGGCATGCTACCAGTGTTAAAGACTGCGATGGAGCTCCGTATGCCACGGCAAACTGGCTGACACTGACGGCGGCGGTGCACAAATGCTGCGCAGCTAGCGCCATTCGACGGCCAACACCGCGGTTCCTGGTGTGTCCGCTGTGCCGTGCGTGTGATCATTGCTTGTACAGCCCTCTCGCAGTGTCCGGAGCAAGTATGGTGGGTCTGACACACCGGTGTCAATGTGTTCTTTTTTCCATTTCCAGGAGTGTATGTTGCAATATTAGAAGCGCGGGAACGTTATGTTTGTATAGGGTAAACAGTGTTGGTGACATCTTTTCGGCTTTGGAATAAACAAAAACGGAAATGCCAAACGTTTTTCTCAGTGTAAAATGAGCTCAATAGGGTTAAAAGAATCGCTCACCAGAACACACATGATTTGCTGACAATGAAGGGCAAGAAATCCATTGGTATTCACCAAATATACCGCATTAAGCCGTTTGTGGAATAAGTCGTGTGTGAAAAAAAGGGAACAATTTGTAAAATAAACTGGGTTAGAAAACATCTTTCTGTTGTGTACATATTAGACATTAAGTGTGGTAATTTGTTTTTATTTATATTCTTTAACATGTATATGTGTAACTTGTCGGGGCTACGAAGCGACATATGATCTTGCGTGATATTGGTTAACTCAGAAAGCGAAGTGTCGGTCTAATCCACTTTTCCGGACTTTCCGTTACATGGAGGAGCCACCACTCTTCTGAGTCAATGGTAAAACAGACTCGATCTTCATGTATGTTTTGTCTTTACACCACACCTATTACTGTGTCTTTGTTGAGGAAGAGTTACTGGATACATATCGAGTGTTCTGGGCACGCCTTACAACGTTGCACCATATGTTTGTTTTCGCGGTATTTGTCACGGGCGTTATGGGCACACAATTGCAGTGTTGCACCTATTTTCAGTGAGGCTTTTTTTTCGTTGATGTGTTGGGCACGCCACAGCAAGTTGCACCATACTCTTTGGGTTTGGAGGCGGGTATACAAAGAAGGCCATTATATCCGCCCATGCCGCTGCTGCTGGGCGTAACCTTTCCGGAGTATGGCGAGTTCCTTGTACGATGGTTCGTCACGTCTCTGAACGTGTGAGGTCGTCGGGATTTATCGTATGAGCGGTGTAATGCAGGAGGTATGGAATTCTTCAACAAGTCCGGTAATTGGGGTCAGACCTAGCACACAAGATAAGCCCGAAAGGATGATATGTTTACAAAGGTAGAGTCTTTACATTGTAACTTGCAAAGTCTGCCGTGTATTTTTTTTTTTGTGTGTAAATTATCCACTATAAGTTTCAGTATATTGTCACGTAGAAGAAGGAGTAATCAGATGATTGACGAACACTAACTTCACTTAACGAAGGTTTATTCAGCACTCGCACATACAAGAGTGCGGAGCAAACTACCTCCAGCCAGAACACATAGAGTATAAATACAGGTACAGAACATTCCAGTACAATGATTCTTGGCATTAGTGGATACTTCTAGAATGTACTCTAACTGAATATAGAAATTAAAATTGTTCAGTCCAGATGAGATTTGAATTCACGGCTCTACATGCAGCAGTTTGGTATCATAACCATTACACCACACTGCTACTCAATTTCTTCTGCGCGAATATCTAGTTCCATCTCAGATGTACAGCGACCGACTCAGCGTATCGGCCATGCCAGAGACAGCAACATCTATCGAGTTGCCTCAGCGGGGCAGGACAGGGGCGCATATATGGTAAACGGGCGTAGCCGATAAGTTACATATAGTATTTTTATTAATTTCCATTACTAAGGCAATTTCAGCTGATTTTATCTCGTCTAATATGTGTTCATTGTGTATGTGTGTGCGGCCACCATGTCTTGAGCAGTTTCAGGGATCCATTGAGGCCTCTGGGATCAGAGATGGCGAGGGACGTGCAGTGGCGCCTGTAGATATCGTAGTTAGCGTAGTTATTGAAGTTAAATAGTCACCAGTAGTTGTGAGCATGCTCCAGTGACTGGTAGGCCATAGTTGGCATTACATATAGTAGTTTAGGGTTATGGGTAGCGTACTTCAGCTTTTTTTATCTTAATGAGTCAATAATTACACACACACACTAGTATTAACAATGGGCCCATAGGTTAAGTCACTATTCTTTATTATTAATATTAATTATAAAGTATCTCAGCAGAGTACAGGATATTTTATATTGAACAGTGTAACAGTTCTATTCATGTAAATGATCATTTCTATTAATTTTTTTATTGAATGTACCAAATATTATCTGAGACGATTGTAAGGAATTCTTAATTCTGTATTTGTAAAAAGTTTTGGGGAGGCTCACTTTATAAAAGGATTTAAGTATTGTGCAGGTACTGGAAACAGCGAGAGACTGCTAGACGAGAATTGACGCTACAAGGTGGTCGGCGTGGAGTAAATGGGCCCGAGCAGCAGGGAGAAGCCTGAGGGAGGCAGCTGTCAGTCACGACACATACCCCCTCCACCGAAGGGCTCAGAGGTGCATGCGATCTACCTGCTCAGCGCAGTGAAAGTAAGGCGGCAGCTCACCTGGCGCACAGCTCTGGGTCAGCTGAGGGCAGACAACCCTCACAATCCAACCGTGACGGGCGAACCCGTTGGCAGCTGGCTGAGGAGGGACCACAGCGCCGCTCAGTGGTGACGCAGAGATGGGGATTCTCCTGCAGAAGAGGTGCCGGACGACGAAGGCGTGCTCTAACAATGGTGGCTCGAAGCGTCGGAGAGAAGATCTCTTGAACCGCACTTACGACGTACGCCGTTTACAGTTCCTGTACAAGTTCGCATAACTCACTATAGTAGGCTGGACTGCATGCCCAAAGCAGTTCCGTGCTGGGTATTTCTAGACTGCAGTTTGTCGTGATTATCTGCTCGCCCATAGAGAGCAATTTCGAGCAATCGGCCACTTTGATTGATCTGCTATCCTTGTTTCCACCTCCATCAGATGATTCCACGACTGTTGGAGACACTCTAAGAGTAGTATCTTGTAGTGCAGGGCCTCCCAACCTTTTCAGCTGGCGGAGCCCTTCTTCAGTCGAAAATCCATGGCGGACCCCTAGTCACTCAAAAGCACAGTAACTTTAAATTTCAGAGCAAAACCCATGGGAACTGAAAGCTTCTTAATGCGAGTGCTATGTTCCCAATGACACCCCCCCCCCCTCCCACACGAAGTATCAATAGTCTTTGGTTTAGAGATATGTGAAAACAACTTGAAACTAACGATCCAATTTCAATTCCTACTGTATCCAGACACTTTATAGTGGATTTACTCCATTTGTTCAACACACTATAGCCTCATTAATATTACTTGGCAACTGACATTTCACACGTTGGAGCTGCCTTCCTTCAAGAGCAATCAACGTCACGTCCAAACCGTTCGCTGTTGACAAGCTGCCGCCTGTTCTCTGTTCACTTCCGCTGTTTGGCAACTGTTGTGTAAGGAGCATGCATATTTCGTAACAGTCGTGTTTGTGTGTGTGTGTGTGTGTGTGTGTGTGTGTGTGTGTGTGTGGTTATTCGTGGAATCCGAAGAAAAATGTTCAAATGTATGTAAAGTCTATGGGACTTAACTGCTGAGGTCATCAGTCCCTAGTCTCACACACTATTAGCCTAAGTTTAACTTCCGCTAAGGACAACACACACACACACACACACACACACACACACACACACACACACACATGCCCGAGGGAGGACTCGAACCTCCAACAGCGGGAGCCGCACCAATGCTTTGGTTTGTGTTGCTGACTGTCAAATGTTATTGCCAACTTTCGAATGCTATACACATATCTTTCACAGGAAAAAAATGGTGATGAATCTTATTTTCACATTTTTATTCAATAATTTAACTCATTATTTTACACGATTTGGTGAAAGGTGGCCGCGGATCCCCTAGAAAGAGCCGGCGGACCCCACGTTGGGAAGCCCTGTTGTAGTGCAATTTTTCGGTCTAGAATTTTGTCTCGAATTTTGCGGTCCTCAATGACAATTAGAGACTGTACATGTGCTTGCCATCGTACTGCAAAGTACTGCAAATCAACAATAGGCTGTATTACCACCCTACGAGCTTCCTGTCGACTGACAACACCTCTACAGAGAGGGAAGGATGATTGGAGATACTTCCAGATGCCATTTCCGCGGCTGGTTCCGAGAAACATTAGATTGGTGGCCCACACCACTAGTCGCACTCCTCCAGCAGGCGCCCCTTTCTCCACGCCAGGAGCCACCACCCTGCTCCACAGAAGAGTGCGGCAATGTCCGTGTGTTGAGTGATTCGTTGTGTAATGTTAGCGTGTGAAGGATGTTATGGTCAACTTCTTTTATTCGCTCAGACAACTGCGTGAACACAGAAAAAATTCGTGCCCCTAGTAGAAACATGGTTTTATTTTATTTTATCCATACTGGATGAGAGGTCGTGGTTGTTAATGTCAATGTTAAAAATATATCGGCTCAACCACTTGTTTATAGTGTAAAACACTAAGATTGACGCATTTCGGAAGTCAAGCTTCCATCATCAGAATAATAAAAGCAAAAGAACCTGTTAAAACTCGCTAAAATGGAACATGTACCAGGCACAATAAAATCAAAACATCGTGGCTATTTCCCTTGTTGCAGCCGTGTCTTCCAAGGTGCATCTCCACATACTCGTCAAAATATAAAAAACTCTAAAATGGTGTCGCCTATGGTGTTCAACATCTAACCACATGGCTCTCTCCTCTATCGTCGTAAACTGCCCGTGCGTCTTCGTTGATACCACACACCACGTAGCCAAACACGACACTGAAACGCTAGAGAGCTCACGTGCAAGTAAACAAGGAAGTCACAGTGATGTCTATACAAACAGATAACGTATACATGTTCCGAGGACCTCATGAAATGATAGTATCCTGCCAATTGCTAAAAATGTAGTTACTAAAAGAAACCAGTGAAATGTTTGAAAAAGTTATTTGTATCACCAGTTAGCTGTTCATTCAGTGCGTTCTGATTATCCACGCTATGTATCGTAATTTCCGGCTGTTCTAGTAGATCCAGCTTTTTGCCTTTGTCCTGTCTATGTAAAATAACGAGATCCTGATCTATTCCCAACATGGGGTGTCCCGTTTCCCAAATATGCGTGGCTACAGTTGACTTTTCGAAATTATTAAGCCGGAAAGCATCGCTATGTTCTTTGTATGTAAGCCAAACTAGTACGTCTTCGATCACACAGGTATACTTACAAAATTTCTGTCTTTTTTGTGTACACTGTATCTCTCTATCTCACTTACATTGGTGTCTCTTAATTGTCAGTATGTGTACAAATTGCTTGTGTATGTGCCAATAGTTATAAAATGTTATACACAATAATATGCCACAGTTACACGAGAGTATTTTTGTTTGTGTATGTGCGCGAGATATCTGCAGTTACAGTTCTGGTTAGTGGAGACTGGACCATCAGTCAATCCATCACTGTGAAAAAAATTATCATCCTTTCTGTTCAGGGAAACTGCATGAGTGTGGTTCAATGTTTCAACCATGAAGCATAGAAATATTGTTTCTCTTTTTGGCTTCTTGTAAAAGTGTGTGTACATTTGAGTTGGACACCAGTAGCTAATTCTTAAATGTTACTTTAATAAGAAGCCTGCAGATCCAGTAGGTCAACATTTTATTGCAGCTTCGAACTTGGCCTTCTGGCATGTGTTCTACATTTATATGACGGTGTGAGTATGTCCATGAATGACAGTGGGTTCCCTGAGGTTGAATCTCTGTTGGATGTGACTTATTTATCAATGTGAATCAGAGGTTGTCAAAGTCATAAGAAAAATTCCACCTTTCATTTTATCATCGATTTTCAATTTAATCTGCCAAATTTGCTGTGACATTTTGGGAACTGTTTGGATAGATTCTTCTTGAGTGATTGACACACTGTCCGCAGCTCGCGGTCGTGTGGTAGCGTTCTCGCTTCCCGCGCCCGGGTTCCCGGGTTCGATTCCCGGCGGGGTCAGGGATTTTCTCTGCCTCGTGATGACTGGGTGTTGTGCGATGTCCTTAGGTTCGTTAGGTTTAAGTAGTTCTAAGTTCTAGGGGACTGATGACCATTGATGTTAAGTCACATAGTGCTCAGAGCCATTTGAACCATTTGAACCATTTGATTGACACACTACCTCTGTCAAGTGAGTCAACAACTATCAAACATAATCTAAAGTGACTGGCGGTAATGAGAGGTTCCATACCCTCTTTTGCATGTCGCATCTCGTTTTCATCAATTTTATTAATGTTTTATGTCACTGCTCGGTATAACAGGCTGCATAAGGTTATTGTAATGAGAGTATTTCTACTGAGAGCTCAAAATACTTTTCACTTGATTCCTGTACATGTTGGGTTACTTCCCTGGGTGGCCTCTGCGAGGCGAGCAACAGAGGAAAAAAATGGTTCAAATGGCTCTGAGCACTATGGGACTCAACTGCTGTGGTCATAAGTCCCCTAGAACTTAGAAATACTTAAACCTAACTAACCTAAGGACATCACACACATCCATGCCCGAGGCAGGATTCGAACCTGCGACCGTAGCGGTCGTGCGGTTCCAGACTGTAGCGCCTTTGACCGCTCGGCCACTCCGGCCGGCGAGCAACAGAGGAAGTGGCACACTGGTTTCTGGTTGGGGACTGCACTTCTACGAATACTGAGAGGGTCGTACATCAAGGGGCCTAAGCGCCTGGCGGGACAACTGACTTCGGTCGAGTTTCGCCTATTGTATGCAGAGTGAAACGACCTGTGAGGCATCTGAGTGTCGCTGCAGTTTATGTGTTTACTGTTCCGGTGTACCTGGAACGAAAACTGCTGGTACCGACTGGCTGCACTGTCCTCATGATTCTGAGAATACTTGTGGACCACGGCCTGCTGGGTGTGACTGTCTGGCGCCGGATGGCTGGTGGTCTAGGCATGTTGTTTTCGTAGCTGGTCAAATGACAAGTTCAGTGCTCAGACGTCATAAAGCCCTGTTCGAAATTGGAGGGAACGGAGGTATTGGTGTGAATGATGTCCTGAGACAGTGAGGGGGTATTTTGGAATTAGCACTTAATGCTGATTCGAGGTTTTCGAGGATAGTAGGGAGTTGAGCAATGTTGGCTTCGCTCTTACATTGCGCTGGCGCAGGGGATTCGGGATCTGATCTTCGTCGGAGTCGGACGGTCTTGCGACTTAGTCGCACGTTTTCGGCAGAACTTAGAATTCTCGGACAGCCTTCGAGGCCAGGGGTTGAAACAGAGTTGCTGCACAGCAGAAGTCGGCGCCTGCATCATCAGAACGCTGCCTACCGACGACATGCTGCAGATTTCAGGTCTGGTACAGTATTGTATGACCTAACAGTTTTATACTAAAGTCCTCAACAGCACGCGCGCTCGCTTTGCTGCAAGTCCACCTTGCCTGTTTCTCCATGTGATCCCATTTGAGCTCTCACTACTAATCGCGATACTGCAATATAGTCGGGAGAGTAATATTTGATTCATTAGAACTTTCAGTCATTATCGTCAATCTATCGCATCACAGAGAGTAGGAGCCCCTTGTTCTCGAGCCAACTCTTATTCTCATAATAGTTCAGTATACCCTATCCCACTATTTGTGTCGATAATCATGTGCCTTTATGTTCTGATGTATAATAAATCTCATTGTAATATTTAATTCGCATATCATTTCGTAGATATATGCAGAATCCCATAGCCTGTTGTTTTTTATGATAAAGTTCTCCTCTTTTTTCTCTGAGTAGATTACGATTTTTATTAAATTATTGTGAGTGTGCACTCCGCATTTTACCAACTAGCAGGGTCCACCATCATTTCCTTTCGTTACCGTTGTGCGCATAATTAATTAGGTGGTAGGTAAGGAGGGGTTCGAGTGCATGTCTCGTCCTTATGCAAAATTCGTCAGAATTAAAGAGGTACAAACTCTACTCCACCCCGGCACATCGCAGCACGGATTGTATTATCGCGAGAGTGTCACTGACATGATACTGGATTTGGGCTGGACATCATTAAAAGAAAGGCATTTTTGACATGATGGAATCTTCTCACGAAATTCCAATCACTATCTTTCTCCTCCAAATGCGAAAATATTTTGCTAACACGAATCTACATAGGGAGAAACGATCACCACGATAAAATAGGGAAATCAGAGCTCGTATGGAAATATATAGGTGTTTGTTCTTTCTGCGCGCTATACAGGATTGGAATAATAGACAAGTGCGAAAGTGGCTCGATGAAGCCCCTGCCAAGCACATAAATGTGATTTGCAGAGTATCCATGTAGATGTAGATGTAGAAGTCTTACTCTCATGTTGGGGAAGAGCAGCAAATTGTAGCTTCTGACAGTGTGGCAGTGCACCCCCTGCCCATACTGGATGGAAGGAATGAAACAACAATAAAGGAAAAAACTGCAGCACTAGGGGGCAGCCTGTGTCACTGTTGGCAAACAGCCACCATTCATTCCAAAACAGTTCTTCTTCTGCTGAATTTTACAAGTGTAGTTTGTGTGGGTTATAGGTTACTTTTAATTTATGTGAATTTTGACTCCCTGTTATTTGGGTTAAAGTACAAATGACCTTCCTGCATTTTTCTAGTTTCCTGTCATTTTAACTCAGGTCATACAGGCTGTTTCTGCAGTGTGATCACAACAGCACGCCATCACTGGGAATTTGAACTTCTGCACTTCATTCGCGTTAGGTTAGTGAATTGAAAGTATGCATGCAGTGTCTCTCAGCAAGGAGCTGTTACCAACAGACGGAGGCGCGACTCTGTGGCGAGTGGGACTCCAGTTGTTGACAGTTCTGCCCAGCCTTCCAGAGGCGGCAGTGGAGCGTGGTGACTTGGCTCGTAGCAGGCTAATGCATATGTGGCGCTGGCAGACTTCTCAGCAAGTCTGGCGATCATGAACTCTGTGACAGCAGGAAGGGAGCTCTCCCTGGAAAGGTATTTGGTTAAATAAAGACAAGATTATTCCTACTACACAGTATATAGTTAGGACATTAACTTAAGGGAATAGGTTAGGACAGTGGCATAGGTGTCCTTTCCCTACCTCAGTGTTTGTTTAAATAGGGATGGAAATGGGGAGATTCACACTTAGAGTTGAAAGAAACAGTATGTAGTGACGTACGCTTCTCAGTGAATAGCCCCTGGGAGGGGGGCGGGGGTGAAACATGTCAGGTAGGACATGATTTGTCCAGCAGACAGGCCTGGACCTGCACAAAACAATTTTGTCTCAGGAGATCTGATGTCATAGTGTCAGTATTCCAGAATTTGGGTTCTAAGATTGTAGAGTCAGCGCCAGTATTCCAGATCTTGGATCCTAATGTCATAGAACCATTTCCAGTATTCCAGGTCAGCCATCTTCATCACCATCTCGGATTCTGACGTCATACAGCCTGTACCAGTAATCCAGGAATTGGATTCTGAGGTCATAGAGCAAGGACCAGTGTTCCTAGTTCTGCCAGTATGCCCTGGTCGCCATGCTGGATCTCCATCTTGTATTCCAAGTAAGTTATCTTCGACTGTGATGACACAGAGCCTGGTCCAGTATTCCAAGTCTTGGATTCTGGTCTCATACAGCCTGTCTCAGTATCCCAAGTCAGCTAGCGTGGCAGTACGCCCGTCTTGGATTTTCCGCCAATTAATTCTTACGACAACAGTCCGACATCCACAAGAGAGAGAAAGCACACTAGCATAACCGTGATATTTTTTAATTTCCCGCCATTTTTGAATTTCGCGCCAAATTTCAATGTCCCATCACTTTATACATAGGGAAATTGACCTTTGTCGGGCGAGGGAAGGGGATGGGGACGTCAAGCTCCATTCTCAAGTTCAACTTGAGATGTTTTCGCAAGAACACGAAATACTGGATTGTATGCTGAAATTGGCGGACAGAATCTTAACAGTTTTACAACGTGGACAATTAAAAATACTTCAGACATCAGTGCCTGCAAACATAGTTCACAGCAGTCTCATTGCACCCCCCACTTCACTACAACCAAGTTAGACCGAGCTCACGCAACTACCACCAAACATGACGTCAATCTGGCAGGGGGACGGTGACCTTCACATGACGACAACAACCATTCCCAAAACCAGCAGCCGTACCCTGGGTGGCTGGTGCAGGGATGGTTTCTCTAGTACCAAAAGCAGCTTGGCGACACTGCACTAAACTGTCAGCAGCCATGTGACTACCCAAAACTGACGTCTGGTCCACAACAAGTGCACCAGATCACAAAGGCCATTAAAGTCACCTTACTATATGTCGCATCAACAAAAAATCTCCTGCATCACCATCACCAAGCAGCAGCAAACTCTACATCTTCGACTGCAACAATCAACAATATTTCCGCATTGGCACAGGTTCAGATGTGAGTACATCGCCTTCCAGACTACCTTCAGTGTCGAGTGCCATTCTCACCATTCAGCTCTGCGTGGCAAATAACTCTTCCATCACCAGCTACGATGCTGAGTCTCATACCCTGGATCTTGATCTCAGGAGAATTCTTTACTCGGAACTTCCTTTATGCACATCTCTGTGATCTGGTAAATTATGCCAAGCTCCTTCGTCCTTCTGAACTGTTACTGGACCTTGCCTGCGGCACTCCAACATTTCAGGACAGTGGCTGTTCGATTACTGGTGTCGTCCTTTACGTCCCTCGCCCCCACACTCAACATTACGGTACGCCTAACCACGTTTCTATTAGATGACACTCAGTGTTGCATCTCAGTCTATACAAGTCAACGGTTCCTAAAACAATCATATCCCTCCTCCAGCTGCAACAACTTAAACTGCATTAATTCGATACGAGACTATAGTCAGAAATGATACTAAATGTTGTGTAGTCCGAGAGGTGTCGGAGGAATTCAGCACCCCATAATGCTACCTGGATGGTTTTCAGATACGACATTCACTCGAGTCCATTCCAAATGACTCCGTCACACTCAGTAATGCACTTCCTGCTCTTGCCACCCCCATCCCCTTCTATACCGAAATTTCGAGTGTTCATATGCCCTCTGTTTAACTATAGGTGTTATTTACTCAATGTGCTATTTGCAACCTAACATTCCATAAGATTACCACCACCCCAGGCCCTTCTGTCTGCCACAGGCCACACAGATTTGTGCCAACAAAGCGGTAGTCGATGAACTTTTATACCTGTAATTGGGAGATCTGATTGTTTGTGGGCTTCTCACATTAAACTATGCCCAAGAAAGATAGGGCAGTGAAGCTGTGTGGATACTAGAGGGTTCTTAACGCCTTAATAGCCATTGACAATTATCCTATACAAAAGATCCAAGACTTCACTTGCTCCAGTTTTCGGCATCTCAACGCGTAAGAAGGCACAACTCCAGATGCTGATGAGTGCTGAGAAATTCACAAAACTACTACTTTTCGGTTTATCCGAATTCTTGTATATGTCACATGCCTGAAGAACATGGCTGAAACCTGGCAGAGCTTTGACAGTATTCTGTTCAGTCTCCCTTTTTGTTAAACCTACCTGGACAACATTCTCATTTTCTCCCCTATCCAGCAAATGTATGAACTGCATCTTGAAGAAGTTCTCGATGCGCTCGCTGCTAACAGTGTAGTGATTAACGTCGACAAATGCCAACTTCGGCAACCTGAGGTCATTTTCCTCAGACACAACATCAACACACCCGGTATTCGCCCTACATCACAGTGAACTGATCTCATCATCCACATGCCGCCACCATACGACTTCCACGAGTTATGTCGTTTCCTTGAGACGATTAATTTCTATTGTTGCCATCTCTTTAATGCAGCCACCATTCAGGCACCACTCACAGAAGTTCTTGCGGGCAAGAATATTATCTGCAAACATTAGCTGGAGTGGACTCCTCACATGCAACACGCCTTCGAGCAAATAAAAGACTGTCTTGCGCAGGCCATGATGTTAGCACACCCATTTCTGCATGGTCAGCTCACGATTACTATTGACACGAATGACTTTGGTATTAGAACAATTCTGCAACAAGAAGTGACACCACACGGCAGCCGCTCTTGTTTTATTTGTGTAAACTGACTGCTTCGCTGGTGCAAGTGGTTCGCCTATGACTGTGAAGTGTGAACTGCTGGGAGTGTACAAAGGCATTTGTCAGTTCAAAGACGACGCTGAAGGCAGTCCACTCCTCATCTACAGACCACTGGCATTTAGCAGACTCGATCCGTAACTTCAAACGAACGAAGGCACATGTATGAACTCCTGGAAATGAGCTGGCAGAAATGCTTGCCAAACAAACAGCTTGAGAAAACACAACAGAAAGCTACAATAGGATCCCTTTGTCTGTGATCAGAAAAAAGTTAAGATGCACTTCGAAAGAAAAATGGGATAGGGAATGGGCTGAAACTACAAAAGGGATGATAACGAAAGATTTTTTTCCTGGTGTTCAACGTCACCTTTCAATAAAGTTATTGCAGTCATCTAATCATACAACAATGTTACTGGCCATAGAGAATTGATGTCTTACCACAACAGGCTAGTCCCAAGTGCAGCCTGTAAGTGAAGGAAGGGTGATCAAACAGTAGACCACCAGTTGTGGTTGTTAACACGAACTTAATAAAGAGAGAGATACCCTAAGCAAGAGTATTACAGAAAAGGATGGCAGCTGGCTTGCCGAAAAATCAGTTTTAATAAAACGAATTTCTCAAATTTTGCAATTTAATAACTTTTACCATCCTATTTATATTTATGTTACTGCAATTTTTTAAAAAAAGAAATGATGTTCTAGTTGGAATTCTTATATCGATCGCACAGAAATTTTCCATTGTGAATATTTTTCATCCACACTATTCTAACTCTCTAAAATTATATTTCTTCTTTCTGTATCTTTGTATCTAAACATGTAGTATTACAAATATTATAATGGAATGAAACGAAATGATTCATAATCCTTTGAAGGACACATGCCCTGGACGTTTCTGCCATTTCCATTATATCGCATATTTCACGACAATGAAGGACGTCTGCACGGCATGGAAAACATTGTCACGGATTGCCTATCATCCATATACATCCCTCTGCACTACAGCAAGTTTGCAGAGGCACAGTTGAAAGATCAACAACATATTGCCTGAATGTTGCCCAGTTCTATACACAGATAAACACCTTTTGTGTGATGTTTCACAAAATCGCTCTTTCTCCCTTGTGCCCAGGACCCTGCAGAAGTTCATCTTCAAATAGCTTCACAAATTGTCATGCCCTGGCATCCACCTGAAGACACGACTCATTACAGAATGCTGTAGTCTAACAAAAAACGATTGCAAAGTGTGGCTGCATGTATGCATAGTCAGTCACTGGAATAAAGTGGGATGTCATCCAGCTTTCATATGATCGATTTGAGATACTAAAAGGGCGTTTCCAACATGTACACCTCGACCTGGCAGGGCCACTGCCAAACTCTTGAAGTCTATCGATACATGCGCAGTGGTTAGCACACTGGACTCGCATTCGGGAGGACGACGCTTCAATCCCGTCTTCGGCCATCCTGATTTAGGTTTTCCGTGATTTCCCTAAATCGCTTCAGGCAAATGCCGGGATGGTTCCTTTGAAAGGGCACGGCCGATTTCCTTCCCCATCCTTCCCTCACCCAAGCTTGCGCTCTGTCTCTAATGACCTCGTTGTCGATGGGACATTAAACACTAATCTCCTCCTCCTCCTCTATCGATACATACTGTCGGTCATTGACCACAACGCATGGTGGATGAGGCCACACCCCTTAAAGACATCGCAATAGAATCGGCGGCCAGGGCTTTTGTGGATACGTGGACCTACCGATTTGGTTGCCCACCCACTATAACCACCGATCAAGGTTGGCTGTTTGAATCAGCGTTGTTCAACGAATATCCAACCTCTGAGGCGTTCGTCAATATCATACCTCTCCATACCATCCACAAAACAATAGCCTCATCAAACGCTGGCACCATATTTTGGAATCCGCCCTTATCTGCCACAGGGGCCTTCCCTAGGTATTGTCGGACATTTGTTCCACACACCTTGGTGCCTCCCTGTCAGTGGTACTATACAGTGAAGTATTAGCTCCAAACAGCATGGCAAGGAGAGAATGGGTGAAGAATCTGATGACACAAGACTTTCTTGTACAGGTGAGGCAACTGCACATGTTATATTTTGCTGTCATGCACTTACTTAACCCCAAGGTCATTCCAGAAATCATGACATCCTGTCACATACCAATGTCAAGGAGGGGGGGGAGGAGTGAAGAGCCACCCCGCGCACCCACCCCCCCTCCCCCCGCTTCTTCTGCAAATTTTTCCTGAAGCCCTCCCCAAGCCAAGGGCCCCCGTACTCTGAATTTCTGGGAGTGAGATTTGACTGTATCTCATATGTGTGTCATATTTTCCTGATTTCAGCATCAGCATCCAACCACAAGGATCCTCACCACCCCATTCCCTGCATCCCAGTGACTTGCACGAAGCATCGTTCATCTCCTGCCTTGTGTACCCTGTGACCCATGTGCCTCACGCCTCCACACGCGTGATGTTACGATGCTATAACTAATATAATGAAGTGTTGCATATGTCGGAATTTTTTAAAATGTCTGCCTAAGGGCCTAAGTATCGATGTACCTATTATCATCACTTTGTTTTGTTACTATCATAGCAGCAGCATTTTGATCTTTTTTTTAATATCTATGCATCGCACATTCTTACTCATTGCATCTTGATAATGACAACAACTGATGAAGGCATCGACTGTGATGGGAGCACTGATCATGAAGACACTGGTGCTACTTACTAGAAAGTCTAATGAGAATATTGTAGGTTATTATTTAAATGGCAAATGGCGTGCGACCTCTGACATGCCACCTAATGTCCTAAGCATATGAGCATAGATGTAAGTAAGATGATAATAATAATAATAACAACAATAATAATAGTAATAATAAGCGTAGTAGAGGTCGCGTAAATACATTTACAACGATCGATGAAATCACTTGTGAGAGAAATGTGAACGGGTAAGTATGTCAAGACCTACATCAACAAAAAAATAGTTCAAATGGCACTGAGAACTATGGGATGTAATATCTGAGGTCATCAGTCCCCTAGAACTTAGAACTACTTAAACCTAACTAACCTAAGGACATCACACACATCCATGCCCGAGGCAGGATTCGAACCTGCGACCGTAGCGGTCGCGCGGTTCCAGACTGTAGCGCCTAGAACTGCTCGGCCACTCTGGCCAGCCCTACATCAACACTACCTGTTGAGAGGCGGTTTAAGTACTGACACCGATGGAGATAAATAGGGAAAACACAAACAAGCTTAACTAATAATAACATGATATTAACTTATAATGTGTGTTTCCCTTGTAGGCAAGGTGAAGTTGTTGCAGTAGCAACATAATGCTGTTCCACAAAAATCTACTGTTTGAACACCAGCGGGAATAAGCGTGCCAGTGTCGATGTGGTACTGAACAGGGAGATCTATCCACTGATGGTATCTGAAAACCCTCAATTTAGTGATGCCAAAGTATGATTATCCATGTGTGAATGACGTCGACTGTGCAGTGTGTCAGTACAGATTTTTGCCTTGTTCCAAGGAAAGGTTTACTTTACCTCGATGAAACTGTGTGAACATACAATCTCTGTAGGGGACTTCCCTGGTAAAGTTAAAATTTTTAACAACAGAGAGTACATACATTTGCAGTAGCAGACTTTTAAGACTTTAATGAATGCCAGCTATGCAATACAGCATGGGCTAGAGTGTCGACAGAGGTTGCAGTCATATGTCTACCGATTCTATGAGACACTGTGAAGTAATGTTCTGGAGGTAGCTCACAAAATTCTCGAACATTGGAATAAACCAAAGCTCAACCCTATGATACATGTTGTGCATCAATGGAAGTGGAAGCGATGATTCAACATTACCAATGTAGACAATTAACTGCGATCTTATTTAAGTTTGTTTATAGACCCATCTATATACAAGAGCTTATAAAAGGCTTTGCATTCCAATGTAAACGAACAGTTACCACCATGACCGAGTGGATGAAACAACTTCACAACAAGGGTCTTGTGCTAAGTGACTGGTCCTGCAAAGGTGAGGCTGGAAAACAGAAGAACAAGATGAATGGATCGTTGTTTCCTGATATTAGACGTGCTTTGGTTACTGGGTCTTTGGGTTGTGAAATAATTAATGTTCTTCTAACACTGTTAACAAGGAGGATATAAGATAAACATCAACAAAGGCAAAACGATGATAATGGAATGTAGTCGAATTAAGTCGGGTGATGCTGAGGGAATTATATTAGGAAATGAGACACTTAAAGTAATAAAGGAGTTTTGCTATTTGGGGAGCAAAATAACTGATGATAGTCGAAGTAGAGAGGATATAAAATATAGACTGGCAATGGCAAGGAAAGCGTTTCTGAAGAAGAGAAATTTGTTATCATCGAGTATAGATTTAAGTGTCAGGAAGTCGTTTCTGAAAGTATTTGTATGGAGTGTAGCCATGTATGGAAGTGAAACATGGACGATAAATAGTTCGGACAAAAAGAGAATAGGAGCTTTCGAAATGTGGTGCTACAGAAGAATGCTCAAGATTAGATGGATAGATCACATAACTAATGAGGAGGTACTGAATAGAATTGGGGAGAAGAGGATTTTGTGGCGCAGCTTGACAAGAAGAAGGGACCGTTTGGTAGGACATGTTCTGAGGCATCAAGGGATCACTAATTTAGCATTGGAGGGCAGTGTGGAGGGTAAAAATCGTAGAGGGAGACCAAGAGATGAATACACTAAGCAGATTCAGAAGGATGTAGGTTGCAGTAGGTACTGGGAGATGAAGAAGCTTGCACAGGATAGAGTAGCATGGAGAGCTGCATCAAACCAGCCTCAGGACTGAAGACCACAACAACAACAACAACACTGTTAACAGATCCTGAGAGAATCCACATCGAGTATGTGCATATTTTTTCAAAAATTCTGTTTCTACCCAAATATCACCTATTACAGGAGATTTTGTATGGCATTTAGGGAGTAACATATCAGACATTCACCGAAAGCACTGATATTCCACTGTCTGAAAAAAAAGCTAAATGGCGTATTCATATTTGACGATGTCGCTGTGAAAAAACGAGATGAGATCCGCAGATATTTCTGCTTCAGTCGTCATAGGAACGTCAGTATATTTTATTTGACCCATACATAATCAAGGATCCTGAAGCAGTTGGTCCAGGATAATGCGAACCTTATCATCACTTTCAAACAGGACAACCTAAATTTAAAACATACACTCCTGGAAACGGAAAAAAGAACACACTGACGCCGGTGTGTCAGACCCACCATACTTGCTCCGGACACTGCGAGAGGGCTGTACAAGAAATGATCACACGCACGGCACAGCGGACACACCAGGAACCGCGGTGTTGGCCGTCGAATGGCGCTAGCTGCGCAGCATTTGTGCACCGCCGCCGTCAGTGTCAGCCAGTTTGCCGTGGCATACGGAGCTCCATCGCAGTCTTTAACACTGGTAGCATGTCGCGACAGCGTGGACGCGAACCGTATGTGCAGTTGACGGACTTTGAGCGAGGGCGTATAGTGGGCATGCGGGAGGCCGGGTGGACGTACCGCCGAATTGCTCAACACGTGGGGCGTGAGGTCTCCACAGTACATCGATGTTGTCGCCAGTGGTCGGCGGAAGATGCACGTGCCCGTCGACCTGGGACCGGACCGCAGCGACGCACGGATGCACGCCAAGACCGTAGGATCCTACGCAGTGCCGTAGGGGACCGCACCGCCACTTACCAGCAAATTAGGGACACTGTTGCTCCTGGGGTATCGGCGAGGACCATTCGCAACCGTCTCCATGAAGCTGGGCTACGGTCCCGCACACCGTTAGGCCGTCTTCCGCTCACGCCCCAACATCGTGCAGCCCTCCTCCAGTGGTGTCGCGACAGGCGTGAATGGAGGGACGAATGGAGACGTGTCGTCTTCAGCGAGGAGAGTTGCTTCTGCCTTGGTGCCAATGATGGTCGTATGCGTGTTTGGCGCCGTGCAGGTGAGCGCCACAATCAGGACTGCGTTCGACCGAGGCACAAAGGGCCAACACCCGGCATCATGGTGTGGGGAGCGATCTCCTACACTGGCCGTACACCACTGGTGATCGTCGAGGGCACACTGAATAGTGCACGGTACATCCAAACCGTCATCGAACCCATCGTTCTACCATTCCTAGACCGGCAAGGGAACTTGCTGTTCCAACAGGACAATGCACGTCCGCATGTATCCCGTGCCACCGAACTTGCTCTAGAAGGTGTAAGTCAACTACCCTGGCCAGCAAGATCTCCGGATCTGTCCCCCATTGAGCATGTTTGGGACTGGATGAAGCGTCGTCTCACGCGGTCTGCACGTCCAGCACGAACGCTGGTCCAACTGAGGCGCCAGGTGGAAATGGCATGGCAAGCCGTTCCACAGGACTACATCCAGCATCTCAACGATCGTCTCCATGGGAGAATAGCAGCCTGCATTGCTGCGAAAGGTGGATATACACTGTACTAGTGCCGACATTGTGCATGCTCTGTTGCCTGTGTCTATGTGCCTGTGGTTCTGTCAGTGTGATCATGTGATGTATCTGACCCCAGGAATGTGTCAATAAAGTTTCCCCTTCCTGGGACAATAAATTCACGGTGTTCTTATTTCAGTTTCCAGGAGTGTATTTACCAAGCACGTGTAGGAACAGAAACGTCATTGATTGAATTCGTTACCGCATATGGGGACTGCTGGAATAATTCACATTATGGCTTTCCGCTTATAGATAAAACTAAGAAATTGAATGAGGACCGATATAGCCGAAACTTCAACGGGGTTCTCCATAAAAGGCAGTGTATCAAAACGTAACTGTATCAACATTTTGTAGACTAAGGAGAAATTTGTACATGTGTCACACACTCGTTCAGAGGAGACAGAACACATGCACCCAGGCAATCAACGGTACATTACTGGAACTGGAAAGTGTAATTGAGACATAGCTACAAATGTCGAGGTAATGAATGCTAGATTGTGAACTATATGTCAGTTAAAAAACTGAAGAAGTCAACGCAAAACTGAAAGATATGTGTTGTCATAGCAAGGCAATAGCTAATGCACCAGTAGCCTCGAAGAATACAGGGTGAGTCACCTAACGTTACCGCTGGATGTATTTCGTAAACCACATCAAATACTGACGAACCGATTCCACAGACCGAACGTGAGGAGAGGGGCTAGTGTAATTGGTTAATACAAACCATACAAAAATGCACGGAAGTATGTTTTTTTAACACAAACCTACGTTTTTTTTTAATGGAACCACGTTAGTTTTGTTAGCACATCTGAACATATAAACAAATACGTAATCAGTGGCGTTTGTTGCATTGTAAAATGTTAATTACATCCGGAGATATTGTAACCTAAAGTTGACGCTTGAAACCTCCGACGTTCAGTTGCGTGTTGTAACAAACACGGGCCACGGTCGGCGAGCAGCATCTGCAGGGACATGTTTACGATGACGACCGTGTTTACGAGTGTGGCTGTAGTGCACTGTTGTGGTTTGGTCTAGCTGTCGCAGTGTCCGCATGTAGCGCTTGCTGCTGTTGTTATTCTGCATTCGTCTCCGCACGCAGACCAACTGTAGTACACCGTGTTACCAGACGTCTGTGATAGTGTAGTGTTGTAGGAAGTTAGGGCAGTTGCAACGAAATTAGCATCTCTCTAAAATGTTTAAGCTTCTAATCGACAGTCTGAAAGGGCTGTCATGCACTTTACATGCAGTTTCGCTTCCTTCCACGGTGATAAGGGGCACACAAACTGAAAATTTCCCAGTATCCTAGCAATGAATACAAACATTCATTTACATTACCTACAATTGTGCCTATGTGAACATTTCATTTCGTATCACTACACAATGCTAATCCAAAGTGTTTGAATAGCACAACTGACAGAACGTAGCATGTTTTCCGCTTTTGCTACTACTAAATACTGATGCAATATGTGGGACCCACGTCAGAAAAGACTACCACTACGTAGAAAAGAGTGAGGTTGAATTATAACATTTGTTCGAATGGCGACAGAGGTTAATGACAACGCTGCAACTGTTAGAGAATCGAAGCTAGAGGCCACATATCTCGTGCAAACTACAAGGCACAGCTTGTAGGCAGGATCTATGAATATTACCTATTTATTCTATAAAGGCTGGCATATAAAGTACGGCTAACAATACTTCGCACAAAGATGTACTATATAAGCCGGTTTTATTCCCACGTACCATTCTTGAATGTACTGGGAACAAATCTAAGTATATATGAGAATAAAAAGTACCCTCACACCATATTGTGATCGACAGGATATAGTTGTGGGTGAACATAATGAATAAACATACGGACTTCTGCACCTATCTACGGACAATTCTTTTTTATGATTATTATGCAAAAAGAAATAGTTATGTCAGGTTTGTTGGAGTTTGAAGTTTCTTTTTCCAGGGCAATAAGCTGAAATTGGGCGATAATCACCTATTTTATTTCAAAAAGGTTGCCCATAGACTTTACAATCACTTACCAGCCCCAGATTTATAGGAAAAATGAACGATAATTACAAAAGAATAAATGCGACAAAAGCTTCGTGTCATCCCATATTGCTCTATTCATTGTATCTGCGAGAACATTCCCTTGCTTATGTCGTATACATACTGTGGAATCACACCACGTGTTTCCATCTTTGGCTATGGGAGGGCTGTTTGGTTTGGTTTGAAAGACAAAATTATGGCGGGTGTTCGTATATGGATTGTGTGTTTGTTTTTGTTATTGTTTTGCTTTAAAAGTGGAGTTCTTGGATCAAAATTAAACGTGCCACGAGTTCTTCTACCGTTGTTCAATAGCTTCAACACTAATTTTACCTTGGAGGTGGTGGACGCCGCAAGTGGGGGCTGTTATAAATGGTAATCCATTTTCAGGATTAATTTAGTGTTATAAGTTGTCGGCAAAACAATTTTCCTCCCTTCTTCAAGTTGTTGTAGGTATTTAGTAATATGAGGTCCATAGACAAATCATGAACCATAATGTTATCTTATCGCGAGTTGCACATTGACTAATCTTGGGTTTTTGGAGCCGGTACATATGATGATGAAAAAGACCGAAATAAATGTGCTGTGCATATAGAAGTATTGGCAACTGGTTTGTCGTCAGGATAGGAAAATAATGTTTCATCTCGTTTTCTAGGTTTATATGTAAACCAGAGGTTAACCGAGAAACACAGCAGCATTTCTCCACTGACAGCTATTTTCTGAGAAGAGCTTGCGTGGACAAGAATTTTTTTTAAATTATTGCGTGCGCAGCCCTTCCGGTCCTGGAGAGTGTAAATAATGATCGAGATTGAAAGATAACAAGACTTGATCATGGAATTTCAACAACGCTCACAATCTGCATGATTGTTCCTAAAACAGATCTTGGTTTCTTGGTTGTCAGTCGAGTAGAAGGATCGAAGCAGAGACTTTGAAACTTCTGTATGAATCTAGGTTGGCTTACTATACTTCTGTTGGTTGAGAACTGAAGGTTCCCTCGGTGGGTCAGGGGTGAAAAACACATCAGAGATGGTTACCCAAGTAGCTGATTGTATGTATGGTGTCGACTGTCCATCCAGTACGGATGTTGATAGGTGTAGAAGACACCGAAGTACCAGTGTAAGACATGAGGGACGCCACTTCCCAGAGATGAGACCATTGAAAACCTAATGGTAAACAGCTGAAGCATTCATAGTGAAGTGCTAGAATGTGAAGCGTTCTTCAAAAGCAGTATAAAAATCTGGCTAAGATCTGAAATTGACAGACATGGGGTAAACATAAGTGTATATCGAAAGGATAGGCTAATGGGAAACATGTAGAGGTGCTGCAAACCAATCTCTGTACAGAAGGCAACAATAACAAGAACAAGGCTAATAGGAATTGGAGGTGGTGTATTCATTACAGTAGACAAGAAACTGAACTCTAAAGGCATGAAGATAGAAATTGAAACTGCATGCATGATTGTTTGAATGAGACTCAATAGTGAGGGTGCATATCAGCTAATGACTGGGTCCACTCAACTTCCAGACTCACTCCAAGATGTACCTAAAACTTTTAAAAAAGTCTCCGCTGGTTAATATGTTTGTTCCCCAATCATAGCATCGTTATTTGAGGAGACATTGTTCATCCAACAATTGATTAGGATAACTTTTGTAGTTGATGAGTGCCACAAGACATCCAGCAAAACAATAGGCCTAATTAAAGCAGGCTCTGACAACTACTTAAAGTAGAAAGTTACAGGATGAAATTTAAATGTATTAGGTTTTTGGGAAGGACCATGTAGAGGAACAGTGGCTCAAGTTTAGGAGAAAGTCAAGTGTTCTCTGGAAACAGATTTTGTGAGAGAGAGTGTATAGTAGTGTGTAGTACTACTATTGTGCATACTTTTAATGTGTCATATGGCTAGACAGTTGGTCAATCCAGCATAATTACGGCACATGACAATGTTGAGCATTTGTTGTTTGAATGGGCATGTTAAACTCTATGGCCCCCATGGTGCTTCTCAATAGAAGTAGGTTCTGTTCCATCACCAGGTAAACTTACGCACCGTTTTGTCTCTTTGTCATCAACACCAAAGCCCATCTGCGTGCTCTCTTAATTAGTCACCCAACCTTAACTGATATCTGGCACAACTTGCTCACTTGTTTACGTTGTGAAAACAAAAAAAGCCTTTCTGGTTGGGCAGCTGAACTTGACCCTTTGAGGCCATATGACTGTTCCTAATGTTCAAATTTATCAGCTACTGTGCTAATGCTGTATAGTAAATCACAGTTGTAGACCAGTTGTAGTTTCCCAACATCTGATCTGTGAATGGAAACCTCCCACTTCCTTTACTGCAGTTTAACCTCTGTGACTAACTAATCTCCTTAATCAGATGACAAATATCTCACTAAGCGTTGCGTATCAGCACAGGGTCAGTGCAGATGGGACAGAGGTAATTGTAAGAACAACAGGGGGGGGGCTCTCAAATCTTCATCCAACTATAGTGCTAATTATTAGAGGAAAGTGTTAAGTTGTGCATCGAAACGGTTTAGCATTAAAATTATGAAAATGTGTGTTGCAAGATGAGTCAAGCAACATATTAACTACCTCCTTCATACAGTGCTTGAAATTATCCTGACAGCTAAGTCAGAGACTTTTGGGCTCATTTGGAGGCTTGCTGAGAGTTGTTCTTTCTATATACTGTTTGCGAAAGTGGTAATGGTAGTGGTATGAGGAGTACCCTTTTCTAGAACTTTAGGTAGCTGGCAGAGTACGAGTGTTGACATTGCTGGACTAGGTTCCAAATCTCAAATACAGTAAAGGAATTAAGAGTATATTACCCTAGCAGGAAGTTGGAAGTGTTTCGGAATAAAGTAAAACTTCATCACATTTGTCATACAAAAGTGTCAAAGCAGTTTACTATAAAGTTATCAGACTGAAGATACTTTTTTTTTTAAAGAGACATAACCAGGAAGTCTTGCATATAACAACAAATGGTTAATAGGGGACTACTTTACCCCCAGCCACATCATGTCCAGGCAGTGACTTGACCATTTCTCTCTGGTGTGATTCAAGATCTGTGTTGGCACTGCATAACATTCTTGAGAAAGAACTGATCAGGGATCTATAAGATTCAATGGTGGAATCTCATAAGCTGAAATTTGCCTCTTCATTGCATCCAAGTCATACCCCATAGAATTCAGTTTCACAGACGTTCCTGGCTTGTCCGTGCTGTGGATCCCTTCACCTGTGAGAAATCATCTGCTGTAACAGCTCACTGTGGACTGACATTACCAGTCCGAAATAGATAATATGGAACAACTGCACACCCCTTACGTCAAATGTGAGGCACCATATTGTTACTTCATGTCTGCAGCTCATTGTCTAGTGGTTAGCATTACTTCTTCTTGATCACTGAGTCTTGGGCTTGAGTCCCAGCTGTGTTTGTGATTTTCTTTGCTTCGAGACTGGGTGTCGGGGTTGTCCTCAACATTTTATCTCATCTTCTTTGATGCACAAGTTTCTGAAGTCATGTCAGATAGAAAGACTTGCACCGAGTGGCTGAACAACCCCAGGACGTTCTCCCAGCCAATAATGCAATACAGTCATTTCATTTTTTTCACGAGTTCATCTGTGTCCATTAACAATGTTTCTTTGGTGGTCAGTGGAGATTTGAATATCTCAATGCACATCAGATATGATGGATGTCTAGACTAGGACCCTACCAGACCAAAACTGTTCTTTTTTCCTAATATTCCTGTGATTATATAAGCATGAGCTCGGGAAGGTGTTGTCTGTCTGTAAACTGAAAATCAAGCAGTGGAGGAAGTTGCCTTTCCCAGAGGAACACTACAGCTGTCGTATGTGATGACTGCGACTCAGTTTCCCCTCTAGCAATATAGAACAGTGTGCAAGGATTTCTGTACATTCTGTCCTTTTGCATTTCTTGCCTTAGTATTCTTAATAACTCATATCTGCATTACATGTAGTATCAACACATTCTGTGGAAAATAAACATCCTGGGGCATCTCTCTGTAGTGCATTGCCAGTGGTTCATATGACATGCTGCAGAGTATTGTGAGATACTCTGTAGCCCCTTCTCGTGACATAGTGGTGTATATAGAGTGAGGAATCATCTGTTCCATCTTCAGTCTACAGACCTGTGATTGAGGGAAGTGCATGAACACAATCTGGTGACCTACCTTCCCTTCTACTGTGTGACATCTCCCACAACACAATTATTCTTTAATATGGCTCTGCTGTACTTAAATTGTACACGTGTTTAATATCTGTTGTTAACCCACTTCATTTAAAGATAAACATTAATATTATACTGTTAAAACAATATTTGTACTATTCTGCAATTTTTCCATTCCCTACAGCGCAGAAGCTATTAGTCCTAGAGAAAAGGAAAAGAATAGGACCTTTTTTTGTAGAAAATTTGATGTGGTTTAATTGTGTACTGGGAAACATTTTTGCTTGATGTCGTGGTTGTCAAGTTGTTATAGAAAATGTAAAAAGTGACCTTTAAGCTTCCCTCCTCCCTTCCCCATCATTTCAAAACCTCACAACCCACCAACCAGGATTTTTAGTGTGTTGTACAGAACACCCCTTCCCAGCACTGTGTAGGAATTTGCAACTACATGACTTTTCCCCCTAATTAATCTTCTTTGGTGTTCGTTCACTGTGTCACCCCAATAATGCAGAACAAATGATGTTCCTGTAGCATTATGTTGCCAACTTCGCTAAGATAGTACAGTCTTCTCACAGTTTTGGTGCAAATGGCATCCCAGGGGGAGGGAGAGGCGGAGGGGACTGCATAAAAAAAATTAAATTCAAATAATTGTGAAAATATCCTTAACAACAGTAAGTCTAGATTGGAGCCAGTGATGTACTTAAAAACGGTTTGGTGAAAATTTGGAAAAACAGTGAGAAATACGAGCTTGAACATAAATGCAGATGCCAGCCAAGCCCACAGAGGGCACTGTTGCATTTTACCACAGATGACAGCTGTACAGTGCTCTCAGCCGAAGTATGTGGTGTTTCAAGAGGCACTGCATCAAAGATTTATACTGTGTGTGTCATTCCACGTCAAGTCAACACAGTAATTTTATTTCCCCTCTCAGATTTTTATAGAACTTGGCACAAAGGTAGGCTACATTTACAATAAGAAAATACCCAGTTTTATTAAAATATGTCAGCCCATTTTGACAGTACTGCAATATGAAGTTGTTAAAAAACTGCCATAATTTCAAATTGCTCTAGGCCTAACACCTTTCCCAGTTAAGCTAGAATGATGGTACATAGCCTATGTGATTTTACGGAAATTTCCGGCAGCTTTCCACTGATGTACAACACAATGTGAGATTGAGATGAAAATTATCTTTCAGATTTAAATGAAAATTTAAATTTTTAATTTATCAAAAAGTGCATCTTCAGAATTTTTCAAAAAGTGATATATAGCTCTCCACATTATCGGTAACTAATTCCCAAAGTATGAAAGAGAGACTCTCATGGGTTCACACTTTTATTATATTTGAAAAAATACATAAACCTATTTCACTAAAAAGATGACTTTTTTTATAAAATTTATAGAGTTTCAATGCCAAAATCTTCTCATTGGAAACATAAGTTTACAAAATTCTTTTTATTCTTGTACTGGGTTGCACTGCCATCTGAAAAGTGGTACGTCTTCTGTATCCCAGATTGAAATTTGCTTTTTAAAAATTGAATTAGCTTCTTTTGAAAACAGGTGATGCTGCAATCACATGGATGGGTTTATATCTATAGTAGGTTGGTGGTCATAATGTTCTGGCTGATCATTGTATGAGTGATCTGTCTGGGCAGGAAGTAGCCTATATGGCCATATTCACAGGATGGAACAACTGAGAAAGACAAAGGAGAAACTGCTCAATTATCTTAAGGCCTATTTCGCTTACGTCAATCTGTTGTAGAATAATGGAACATGTTTTGTGTTCTCGTATTATGACGTTCTTAGATAATACAAATCTCCTTCATCATAACCAACATGGATTCCGCAAACAGAGATCATGTGAAACTCAGCTCGCCCTATTTGCCCAAGAAATTCACAGTGCCGTAGACACTGGCGAGCAGATTGATGCCGTATTCCTGGACTTCAGGAAGGCATTTGATACGGTTCCGCACTTACGTTTAGTGAAAAAAATACGAGCTTACGGAATATCGGACCAGGTTTGTGATTGGATTCAGGATTTCCTAGAAGAAAGAACACAACATGTCATTCTTAACGGTTCAAAATCTGCAGATGTAGAGGTAATTTCGGGAGTACCGCAGGGAAGCGTGATAGGACCTTTATTGTTTACAATATACATAAATGACTTAGTTGACAACATTGGTAGCTCCGTGAGGCTATTTGCAGATGACACGGTTGTCTACAAGAAAGTAGCAACATCAGAAGACTCGTACGTACTCCAGGAGGACCTGCAGAGGATTAATGCATGGTGCGACAGCTGGCAGCTTTCCCTAAACGTAGATAAATGTAATATAATGCGCATACATAGGGGCAGAAATCCATTCCAGTACGATTATGCCATAGGTGGTAAATCATTGGAAGCGGTAACGACCTTAAAATACTTAGGAGTTACTATCTGGAGCGATCTGAAGTGGAATGATCACATAAAACAAATAGTGGGAAAAGCAGGCGCCAGGTTGAGATTCATAGGAAGAATTCTAAGAAAATGTGACTCATCGACGAAAGAAGTAGCTTACAAAACGCTTGTTCGTCCGATTCTTGAGTATTGCTCATCAGTATGGGACCCTTACCAGGTTGGATTAATAGAAGAGATAGACATGATCCAGCGAAAAGCAGCGCGATTCGTCATGGGGACATTTAGTCAGCGCGAGAGCGTTACGGAGATGCTGAACAAGCTCCAGTGGCGGACACTTCAAGAAAGGCGTTACGCAATACGGAGAGGTTTATTATCGAAATTACGAGAGAGCACATTCCGGGAAGAGATGGGCAACATATTACTACCGCCCACATATATCTCGCGTAATGATCACAACGAAAAGATCCGAGAAATTAGAGCAAATACGGAGACTTACAAGCAGTCGTTCTTCCCACACACAATTCGTGAATGGAACAGGGAAGGGGGGATCAGATAGTGGTACAATAAGTACCCTCCGCCACACACCGTAAGGTGGCTCGCGGAGTATAGATGTAGATGTAGAAGAGATGCCAGTTCATGACATCGTACCAAAATTCTTTTTGTTTCAACCACATTATGGTACCAGGAAAGCAAGTAACATCTTCAAATGTGCTAGCCATTCATTACCGAGAGAAAGAATCCATCCTCTCTGTTCCATCTTGGAATTTAACAACAGACCGCTATTCGAGAAACAACTGTGGGTGGCATCCAAGTTATCGGCAACTGATTGCGACAGCATCAACAAACTGAGCTCACACAAAATAAATATCTCGCACTGTGGTGAGCCTGTCAACACATATCTTCAATAAGGTAACTACAGATGTGTTGTCTAAGGGTGTAAACTTCATCCCAGTGCTTACCAGCAGAGGACATTATACAGGCTTTTGAAGTGTTACTCCAAAAACTGGCTCAAGTAGAAGCAGAGAAGATGTGACGACAAAAAGAGAGAGTCGCCCAAAGTGTACTGAGGAACAACAAAGATGATGTAATTTTATAGGCAGACAAAGGCAATGGTGCAGTGTTGGACACTACATCATATGTAGCCAAATGAGCAATTAGCTGATTGATCCCAAGCACAAATAACTGAGAAACGAACCCACAGCAAAGGTTGTGAGACAGAGCTCTAGAATCGATGTTGACACAGCTATGGGGCTCATGTCGGAAGTTCCAGTGCCACCAAGAATATATGGAGTACCAAAGGAACACAAGGAGAGCTGTCCTTTTAGACCAATTGTCAGTGAGATCGTATTGCCCAAATATTATCTGGCAAAATATCTGGTCCAGAAATAATACTGAGTTTTGTGTTAAGAATTCTACACATCTCATCCAGCTGATAATGGAACAGCAAGTACTTGTTGTGGTTAGTTGTGACATAAAATCTTTGTTTACCAGTGTGCTTATAGCTGTAACTATCAACATCGTACAGGAGCAAATACTGCCATCCATCTGTAACCTTGTGCTGTTGTACTTGTGTCCAGCTCATTTTAGTTGGCATTGCAGATTTTGTGAGCAGACAGATGAGATGGCAGTGGGATCTCCCTTTCACCTACAGCAGCTGAAGCTTTTGAACAGATCACACTAAATCCTGTGCCACTGCACCCATGCTGCTGGCAAGGTGGATGACACGTTCGTCATATGGTCGCATTGGGAAGCGGAAGTCCACAGATTTCATGAGCCTCTTGACAGCTTACATAACAACATTCAGTTGGTGGTATAAATAGAAAACCCGGAGTGATCCCTTTTCTGTATTTGGAGGTGTATAGAACATCTAGTGGGAAACTAGGATGTAAAGTCCATAGGAAACTGACACGCATGAGCAGATACCTGCACCCAGATTTGCAGCACAGTTCAGCATTTAAGAATGCTATGTATGCTGACAGCCCAGGCTCAGTGCATTGATTATGCTAACCACATAGAACATGAACTGAACGAGCTCGAGACAACATTCCGTACAAATGGATACAACAACACAGATTTACAATGAACTGTTAGGCACAACAAAGACAAAACAGTTAAAGGTATAAAAGAAACTTCCTGTAGCTCGCTACCGTATGAGAGAGGCGTCACTGACTGTGTGGATAAGATTCTGCATCACAGACTGTTCAGTCCCATAGTTCAGGGTGGCTTCAGGATCAGAGATTTGTTGACGCCTACAGAGGGAGGAGTTTTTAATGTGTTTCAGGTTTTCCGGATTGTCCATACTATTTGTAAGTGATTATTCAGCCGTATATTCCTGTGAATCAGTTGTAGTTCCCGTTGTCTGACTTGAGGTATAATTGAGCGTTTGAACATCTGTCAGTTTTAATTGTTTTACGGGTTGTGGGCTAGTGTGATTGTACAAGTGACCTTGGATGAGACAGGGAGAGAGTGATTGCAGTTTTATATGAGATTGCTACGTACTTCTTACATTTTCAACTTTTAACCACATTCGTTTCTACTAATTTTCATAAGCATGATGATAACCTCGCGCCGCTGAGCACCCCTAAACCAGAAAAAAAAGACCAAACACACACACACACACACAAAATGATATTACTCATATGATGCTGTAAACAAATTTTGGGATTCCAGGTTCCATGCCAAGCTTTAATTAAATCTCTCAAGGGTATTTCCAACATGAGATGAGAGATATCGGCCATGACGTACTGTCTTTGGAAAGATATGAGGATGAAATGATTGAAATTTCTCATGTTGAAAAATGAGAAGGATCAACTTCTTTTACTTGTTAAAACCAAGATCGCATTAATGCTTATTAATTTTCGACACGAGGTTTTTACAATCTTTGCTGTCATCTTCTGGTCTTCAAAAAGTATTTTGACAGAACATGTTCATTGTGAGTTGGAACCTCATCCAGGTTGTCATATTAGTGAATAAAACATAGCACATTATTCACAGGTTTGTCAGAAATAAAAGGTTGATGACCAGAAGATGACAGCAAAGCATGTCGATACCAGCTGTTGAAAATAAGTAAATATTTATGTGATCTTGGCTATAAAAAGTTTTATAATGAGGAGGATGATTTGAGTTCTTCAATCTTTGGCACATCTTCTTCACACCACAAACTATTAAAA
Organism: Schistocerca piceifrons; assembly: GCF_021461385.2. Classification (NCBI taxonomy): domain Eukaryota; kingdom Metazoa; phylum Arthropoda; class Insecta; order Orthoptera; family Acrididae; genus Schistocerca; species Schistocerca piceifrons. The sequence goes on along the minus strand of NC_060142.1, from coordinate 422,719,729 downwards.
AAACTGAATCAAATTGTGTAAAGCAGATACGACAAATTACTCATCATTTTATAATAGATATTGTGAGTTTCTGGTGCACTGTTTGTAGTATTGTTATGGTCACCCATTTAGAATTGTAAAACAGAAAGTGCATATGTTTTCTACAGTCCTCAAATGCCCCATTAATTACAACTGGAGGCATAATTTAACTATAATAAGTCATTTAATTATGAGGTTCCTTTGTTTGTGGCCATGTAGAAAGTCATGTGAAACTTCTTAATTTTGTTCCAGATCAATCTAGTGAATATCTCCTTTCACAGAATTAACAAAATTATTTCCACTTTTCTTTTTCTCACTTCATTATATTGTTTACTAGTGCACAAGACATTTGGTTCCATGAAAGTGGGTGATTATGCTGTTTACAGTAACTGTCTTTCCTTTGAGGCACGGAGTTCAATAGTGTCAAGAAGCGGGATCACAGTGTTGTACCACATCTTTCATTACTTTATAATTTGTTGGTCAAGAGGCTTCTTCCACTTTCCATTTGCAGTTACAGTATATTTGTGACATTTTAAGTAAGATACTTCAGTAAAAAAGCAATATGTAATGGTTTGCATGCTGCGTTGGTGGAAAATTTTCAGGTTATAACTATAAAAATTACACTTTAGTGCTTAGTTGTCCTGAAAAAGTATTTGGATGTGAATATCCTCTAAGTAAATAGTGCTGTGAGCTGTGCAACATGGAGTGTGGTGAAGTGGCTGGCATCACTAGCTCATGTGCCGCAGGTTCCCAGTTCAAGAGGGACCACTAGAAATTATTTATTATTTTGTTTTTATTGTTTCCGGAAGGTTATTGAAGATGTAATGTTCACATATTCTGGAATATTTGATCTATATATAAATACCAGCAGTGTGGAAATTCAAAATTTGTTTAAATAACTGCACTCTTTGTCCAGGAGGTCATTTCTGTTCTGGCTGTACATTGATATCAATAGTAAAAAAACATGCTTTCAGTTCTAAGTATTGTGCTTCATTGACGACACTACTTTCAAATTTGGATATGAGTTTGGTTTCGATGCGACCAATGTTAGACTGAATCAAAAGTGTTGTGTCATCCTTTTCCTGTTGTTTGTGAAGCTGAATTAGTTCTACATCTACATCTATGCACATATTCCACAAGCTACCATATGATGAATGGCAGAGGGTAACTTATACCATGGCTAGTCATTCCTTACCTGTTCAACTAACAAATGGACAAAGATATTTGTCTAAATGTGTAAAGCTGAAGTATATGTGCCATTGATATCAGAACCACATTTCTTATGCTCCTATAATGTAAGTCTTTCTTACCATGTAATCTTTCTGGAAGTTTTTCCTAGAAACACTACACGAAATAAGATTTTCTTCAGTTACAGCTGTGATCAAAGATATGTTCAAAGTACCTTGTTTGTTTGTTCTTTTAATGCTGTGGAATGATAATTACCTGATTCAAAATGATCCTGCAAAAGATGCATTATGAGGAATACTAGTGCCACAACAGTGGAATAATAATAATTGAAACCAGTAGTGTTCCATCTAAGTTGCAACTGAATATTCTACTCATGCCTGCTACCAGAGTTGTTGGAGTGAAGAATAGAAAATTGATACTGTGTTGTATTAAACTGAGGCTCTTTTGAAATTGCTGGGGAATGACAATCTTATGAGGACACACTTTGCTTGAGAATTTGAGAGTAAGAGCAGTTAGACATAACCCCTTCAGTTTCTTTGACGAACAAATTGTCTTTTGCCCCTTCTTAAAAGCAACTTCCTTGCAGATTCGGTTACTTTTTTTTCTTGTGGACTATTACCAGTAACCTCCCCAATCTCAAATGATATAGTAGTATGTTGTCCCTTGCATGCCCCACAGTGCTCTTGGCTACATCATTGTTCACTTATTTGGTCAAATTGCAGACGATTGAGGATGTGGCTGCTCGTGCATATTTCACTACCTGACATCTAGTTTCATATATACACACCTAATTTTATTTTATTTGGACATTGTAGCTCAAAATGAGTACTTATAATACAGGTTATATATAATTCTGAATTACTTTTTATTTTAGTTAGCTGTTCAGCGACTAATTGTTTAATATTGGAGGCAACTTGATCTAGGATTTTTTTCCTGTGTTAGTTCAGTGCACACATTGTGTATAAACCATTGCTAAAATAAGAAGTGAGATGGAATTAAAACACTCAATATTTACTTATTAATGACTCCAGTTATATAGGACAATGTAAACTCCAGGTAGGAATATCAAAAATGTAGAAAAAGTCAATTGCTACTTATCATAAAGAAGACACATTAAGTTGCAGACAAGTGCAATTAAAAGACACTTACATAAAGCTTTCCGCCACAGCCTTCTTCAGCTAAAGAGAAACACACACCATTCATACACACAAGCAAGCACACCTTATGCACACTTGGCCGGCAACTCCAGCATCTTGGGCCGGAAGGCATTCTGGTGTGCGATGCTGGAGTTCGCAGTCATGTGTGCAAGAGGTGTGCCTGCTTGTATATATGAATGGTGTGTGTTTCTCTTTTTCTGATGAAGGCTGTGGCCGAAAGCTTTATGTTAGTGTCTTTTAATTTTGCCTGTATGAAACTTAGTGTGTTTCTTTACAGTAAGTAGCAATCTGTCTTTTACTACATTGTCATTTGTGTAAGAAAATTTCCTACTGGAAGATTATTCCTACTTTCAACCTGTTGTGACCAGCTGGAGTTACTACATTTACAATATTGCTGTGTTTTCTGGAATTTTCATATGAAATTGTTGCTCTACAGATATTGGCTGCAGGCCAGTACAAGGGATGCTAAGATGGTTCAAAGAATTTTAACATGCAGAGTAGTACAGGATGATTCGAAAGTGATGTCTCATAGGGCAAATAGGGTGAACCAGAACTCAACCAACGGTCTTTCAGAACTAGTAGATGGGACAAAAAATATGAAAGGCCTATGGGCACTAAGATGCATACCGTATGAGCTGTGGGCACCTGTTCATCTTCGCTACTGTGAAGCACATCTCATATACTGAACAAGTGCTCATAGCACTTTCGGTATCCACTTTAGAACCATTGTTTGCCGAAAAATATTTTCTGTGTTGAATCTGTACTAGGCATAATCCGTATCACTTCAGGCAGTGGGTTACCTTAATAGTCCTGGATGTTACTGAATTTAGCATATGTTAAAATTCAGGAGTAAGTAAGAAACACGTTTTTAAGATATGAATTTTGGAAATTTTTTTAAAATGCTGTATCTCTGAAACAGTTCTTGATATTTTGTTAGAGTTTTTTTTAATTTGAAAGACAATTTCTTTATGGGTACAATGGTATCCTCCGTTTGGACATATCTGTCGAAGTTCTTATGCTGTCACCTTTTGAATTTTTTTTTTTTTTTTTTTTTTTTTTGTAATTTACAGATTTTTTTTTTTTTTTCAAAAATGCCAATCAAGAAAAGTTAGATTTTTTTTTCTGTGGATCAGTACCACAGAGTACTATATTCGCTGTGAAGGAGAACGTCCACTTTTAAGTTGGACAGGTTTTATCAATTTTTTTTTTAACTTTCTAGGGTAATGTATGTCTTCACTGAAGTTGTTTCTTACTAATTTCTTTGTTACAATGTTTATTTATGTTGTCTTTGTTGCAGTTATTTCTTTTCACTTTCATTGTTTGCAGATATTTCTTACACTGTATTGTTGTTTCTTTGTTGTGGTTGTTCAATGCAGGTTTCTGTATTGTAGTTGTTCAGTGCTAATTTGTTTACTGTGGAGGCTTGTAAGAAATCCAAGACTATCCAGTGAGTTCTGTGTTTTTGTGAGGAATTTGTCAGGCGACACAGTTGCAGTGTGTATTGTGAGAAGGACTGTTTGAAATGTCTTCTGAGAGTGAAGTGTGCTGACTCTTTGCATATCCATAAAAGAGTGATACATAAAACAAACAAAAAACATACTTTGTTCAGGTTGGGAATAAGTGTTCTCATTTGAAGACTCTGTTTCAAAGCGAAGATGTTTCCAGCGATGACTTTTGTGTTCTAAATGTTTTGACAGAATAACAACAATGGTAGTATCTGAACAGGGTGAAGCCTCCCATGGCGCAGATGATATAGATTTTGCATCAATAGAGGAAGAATTAAATACTCTGAATCAGTCAACAACAGAGGTAGGTGTGTTAGTCCTGTTAAGTAACTGTGATCAGTGAAGTTTAGTCATAAGTTCTACGCATAAAGAAAGCACAGAGAAATTACTAAAGCTATGGATGAATACACTACAGCAAAACTGACCACACTCGTCAAAGCAGAGATTCCATCTTCAGAAGAAAATGAACCAAAGAACTCTTGTATCTCTTGCCAAGAATTTTTCACAAATATCATTTCAACTGTTGAATATTGTGCATCCTACAGTGAGAAGGTGCAAGTTTTAACTATTATTCCAGAGATGTTTTCAAAGAAAACAATTTTGAACCACATTCCATCAGTATCAAAATACATGGTAGACAAATCAAGAAATGTGAGGTCTGTAAAAGGAGTCTTTGTAAGACCAGATCCCTCTTATGGTCATCCTGTAGAAGCAGCTCAAGTTCAAATAGTGCAGTCATTTTATTTGGAAGATAAATGGGACTGTTCTCACCAGAGTGGAAAAAAAAATTAAAAAATAAAAAATAAAAAAAATAAATAATAGTAATAATAATAATAATAATAATAATGTGGTTGGTAGAGGTAGCACCTTTGCTTGGGGTTGACTCAGTACTGGTCCTCACCACCCCAGGGATGAGCTGAGGAGGTATGCAAGACCTTGCCTCTGAGGAAGCTACGTCCAAGACCGTCCGTGCGTGGTGAAGAGCCACATCCTACACGAGGTGACCCTGTTAACGCAGAACACGGCGGATCTATAGGAGAAAACCTTGAAAAAAATCTCACATTCCAAATCCTCAATGCGTCTGTACTCGAGTCGAGCGGCAGCGAGGTCAGCGTCTGTCCATCTAGTAGGTGCGGCTGTATTATATGCTCCAGGAACTGACAATCCCTGGTTCTAAACACCCAGTGGAAACAGTGGACCAAAACTTACAAGCTATCATGAGTCGTGAGAGTAATGACAGAATTACCCCAGGTGGTAACCAATCCACTCGTCGACAGACGACAACTGGGTTTTCGGATTCTGGGGAACCCGGGCCATCACGTTCAGAGTTCTCAAGCAAACTTCGTCCCGAGGTTCCCATGTACATTGGTACCTTTAACATTCAGACCCTAATTCAACCTGGAAAATTACACAACTTAGTAACAGAGCTAGGCCAACAAAAAATTAAGATCTTAGCGTTACAAGAAACTAGATTCACGGATGAAAATACAATAGACTATGGAAACTATCGCATCTTCAAGAGCAAGACTGACAAACGAATTGCCAATGGTACGCCACTCCTGGGCATGGCATTTGCGGTGCACAGAAATATATTAGGCTCAATTAGAGAGGTCTCTTCCATAAATAATCGCCTCATGACCATGCGTATCCAGTGCGCCGACAAGAAATACACATTGGTAAATGTTCATGCACCCACAAACATAGACAACAAAAAACGCCAACTACAAACTGAAAAATTCTGGACTAAACTTGAAGATGTCATGGCCAAAATTCTCCGGGATGATATCAAAATCTTAATGGGAGATTTCAATGCACAAATTGGCAGAGAGAAAGAACACCAAAAAACTGTAGGAAAATATCCAGCACACAGATTCACCAACAGAAACGGACTGAGATTTATTGAACTATGCCAACAAAATAATCTAAAAATAATGTCTACATCTTTGAGAAAAAAACCTAGAAAACAAAAGACCTGGACTTCCCCCATACAAGAGATCGGCGAATATCAGATTGACCACATTGCCATCTCCTATTTCGTACAGAAAGAGATCCATGATGTCCAAGTCCGCAGAGGGGCGAACATTGACTCAGACCACTACTTAACACGCATTAAAGTGAAATTCACCCCAAAAAATTCTATCCGAAGAAAACACACATGATGAAATTTGACACACGAACAATCAAAGAAACCAATCTGAAGGAGGAGTGGGAAAAGGAACCAGCTGACTCTTGGGAAAAATTTCGAACAAAAATTACAAAGAAGGCAAAAGAACTGATCCCATTGAAAAAGAACACAAAACACCCCTGGTGGGACTCTGGATGTGAAAAAGCGCTGGAAGAAAGAAAGAAAGCAAGCCTTTCTGAAGCATAACAGTAAAAAAATCCCCAGAAAATCTAGATCACTTCCACAACACCAGAAGACAAGTGGCAAAAACAATCAGACAAGTCAAGAGGAAGTACCTCAAGGAACAGTGTGAGTCTATTGAAGAAAATTTCCGTAACTATAATGTACGAGACTTCTATAAGACCTTTGCTGGGAGAATCAATGGATACGGCTCACGAAATCTATGTTTCAGAAAACCAGATGGAAAACTAGCGCTCACAAATCGGGAAAATTGTGAGGAGCTGGCAAGATACTTTTCCGGACTCCTCAATTGCCCTGAATCTTCTTCAAGATTCCCTCAAGAAACTGCTATCTACACAAATCCAGAATCCCCACCACCTACACTAGAGGAGATCCAAAGACATATTCATAGACTGAAAAACAACAAGGCATCCGGAGAAGATAATATCACTGCAGAACTACTTAAAAATCTTGGACCAAATTCCCTCAAAGAACTCACTCAAATCATCACAGACATTTGGCAGACAGAAAAACTACCAGAAGATTGGAAATGCACCCTAATTCATCCACTGCATAAAAAGGGAGACATGGCAGATATAAACAACTATCGAGGAATCTCCCTTCTCCAAGTCACTTATAAAATCCTCTCAGCTTGTCTTCTTCAACGAACACAAGAACAACTCGAACATAGTATTGGTGAATACCAAGCTGGCTTTCGCCCTCACCGATCCTGTGCAGAACAAATTTTCAATTTGAAGACAACACTAAAATACAAAGCAGTCAGAAACAGTCTGATCATTTGTTCCTTTGTTGATTTCGCAAAGGCTTATGATTCAATCGATAGGCAATCTCTCTTTATTATCCTTGAGGAGCTAGGACTCGATCCGAAAACCCTAAACCTTATCAAAGAAACGCTCACAAACACAACTTCTAAGATAAAATTCCTGGGTGAAATATCAGAGCCCTTCCTGATCAAAACTGGCGTCAGACAAGGTGACGGCTTGTCTCCACTCCTCTTCAACCTTGTCTTAGACAAAGTCATCCGAGAATGGGAAAAAGAACTGAAGAATCAAAATTACTGGAAGCCTATACAACTAGGAAGATCTAAAGATGGTATTAAAATTTCATGCTTGGCATTTGCAGATGACGTGGCCATTCTAGCAGAAAACGAGACCACAGCAATTAAACAGATAGACATTCTCAAAGAATGCGCCGAAAAAGTTGGGCTACAAATTTCCTTCCAAAAAACCAAATTCATCTGCTCAAAATTTGAAACTCAAAAACTGACTACAAAATATGGACAAATTGAGAGAGTTCCATTCTTTAAATACTTAGGCGAGGTCCTAGAACCCACAGGGGGAGAGAAAACTGCACAAAAAGTTCGACTGCAAAAACTGAAAAGAGCATACTGGAAAACCCACAACATCTACAATAAAAAGTGTCTCTCCATTCACTCAAAAATACGACACTACAATACAGTAATCAAGCCCGAAGCACTATATGCCAGCGAAACACTCACACTCCATAGAAAAGGCGACCTGGAAGGCATCCTGAAAGAGGAACGCAAAATTATCAGAAAGATTCTTGGCCCAAAAAGAACGGAAGATGGATACAGGTTACAGTCTCGGAAAACTACAGAAAAATTATCTAACCTCGCCGCAGACATCCGGAAAAGAAGACTAAAATTTTACGGTCACATCCACAGACTCCCAACACCCAGACTCTCCCACAAAATTTTAATATACATTGAAAAATTGAAAACCATACCCTGGATACAAGAAACCAGAACAGATCTAGCAAATGCACAAATAAATTCTTCAGAAGTTATAAACAGAAATGTATACAGGCAAAAAGTCAATAGTTGGAAAGTACAACCCGAGAATGAAGTTTGCAAGAGACAGGGGACAAAATGGACAGAGGAAAGAAAGAGAATTCATGGGGAAAGAATGAGAGAAGTTTGGAGAATTAAAAAATTGAATCGGAAAAGCTTTGCGTGATCCGTATGGGTCCAATCGCACATAATAAATAATAATAATGTAGCTGTAACAGTTGAAGGTCAAAAAGTTGTGAAAGTGAAGAGATACAAGACTCACAGGATTTAAGAAATTTTTGCAATTTATGAGAGCCACTATACAATTCTCATATTGGAAGATCAAAATTTTATGCACTACAATCTAAGTGGGTAGTTCCACACCCACCTAGAGATGTCTGTTTATGTGTGTACTGTGCGAATTTTGAACATTGTGTGGTAACTTTGAAGAAAACTTACTGGAGCATGTGACATATGACACCTTGTGTGGGCACGCGAAGTCATTAGTAGTCTGTGACATGAAGTGAGAGATGTGTTTGTTTCTAGAATCTGGTGACTGCCCTGGAAAGGGAGGACTGTCTTTACAGACATTTGATCAGGAAGACGTAGCAGATAACTCTGCAAAAATTACGTATGGGACATGGGAGGAAAATAAACTAGGCCTACTTAAGAAAACTGTTGCCTTTGACAGTTTCATTGATGAACATGGTAAATGGTCAGTGAAAGTAGTAGCACACCAGCATCTGAAGAAATTGCAACAACAGCACATTGCAGAAGTGAAAGGGTGTGTACAGGCTGAAGAACTATGTTTAATGCTTCACTGTGATTTTGCTGAGAACTGGTCTGTGATTCTCTCACAAGAAGTACAAGAGTATCATTGGAGTAATGGCCAGGTTTCAATTTTTACAGGCGTGACATATTTTCAAAACAAGACCACAAGTTTTGCAGTTATAAGTGATGACATGGGACATGACTCAGCACATGCTTTGGTAGCAATGCACAAAATTCTTCAACTGCAAACAGGGCACAAGAAGTACAAGAGTATCATTGGAGTAATGGCCAGGTTTCAATTTTTACAGGCATGACATATTTTCAAAACAAGACCACAAGTTTTGCAGTTATAAGTGATGACATGGGACATGACTCAGCACATGCTTTGGTAGCAATGCACAAAATTCTTCAACTGCAAACAGGGCAGAGAAGATCGTCATTATTTCTGATGGTGCTCCTAATCACTTTAAAAATCGTTACCAGCTGTTTGAATAGAGCAAGTCGCTTATGCCAACTGACAGGGTATACAGTACTACTGGTCATGGGAAGGGTCCTTGTGATGCTACAAAAAATAATCTTTCCAGACCAAATACAGATGTGAGTCAGAATGCTGGAAGGATTTTACGAGAGACATGAGATCTTACACATCCTCAGCCCTCATTCTTTTGTCCAAAGAGGAAATCGAAGAATTCTGTGAGTAGAAAAAATAAGAATGGTTCAAACAAACTACTTCTGTGAAAGGACTTCAGAAGACACATTTTTGGACTTAAAGTGATGGGCGAAATCATATTGCATGCACTTTAAAGAGTGAGAAAGAAGAAATTTCATTTGTTTGGCTAACACTTCAAAAACAGCAGGATGATAATCAGATTCACAACCTGAGAAGCAGGATGTTTGTGACGTATGTATGACTGTGAGTGGTGGGTTGCAGAGATTATAGACGCCAGTTATGAGCTAAACAAAATTACAGTAAACTTCATGTTACAACATGAACCAGCTGCTGGATACAGGTTTCCAGCTGAAGGACAACAACAATGGCATCAGTGCATCTTCCTGTTCCCAATGTTTTGAAGATTGTAAGTGCTCCAGTTCCTATTGGTTCAACAGTTAGATACTGAAGCTGTGGAACACATTTTTAGTTCACTGACTGGCTAATTTCAGTAAAAAAAAAATATATATATATATATATATATATATATATATGATATCAAAATAATGGAAGGAAACATTCCACGTGGGAAAAATTATATATAAAAACAAAGATGAGGTGACTTACCGAACAAAAGCGCTGGCAGGTCGATAGCCACACAAACAAACACAAACATACACACAAAATTCAAGCTTTCGCAACAAACTGTTGCCTCATCAGGAAAGAGGGAAGGAGAGGGGAAGACGAAAGGAAGTGGGTTTTAAAGGAGGGGGTAAGGAGTCATTCCAATCCCGGGAGCGGAAAGACTTACCTTAGGGGGAAAAAAGGACAGGTATACACTCGCACACACGCACATATCCATCCACACATACAGACAGACAGATGCTTGTGTCTGTATGTGTGGATGGATATGTGCGTGTGTGCGAGTGTATACCTGTCCTTTTTTCCCCCTAAGGTAAGTCTTTCCGCTCCCGGGATTGGAATGACTCCTTACCCTCTCCTTTAAAACCCACTTCCTTTCGTCTTCCCCTCTCCTTCCCTCTTTCCTGATGAGGCAACAGTTTGTTGCGAAAGCTTGAATTTTGTGTGTATGTTTGTGTTTGTTTGTGTGTCTATCGACCTGCCAGCGCTTTTGTTCGGTAAGTCACCTCATCTTTGTTTTTTATATATATATATATATATATATATATATATATATATATATATATATATATATATATATATATATATAAAAAGAAAGATGAAACTTACCAAACAAAAGCGCTGGCAGGTCGATAGACACACAAATAAAACACAAACATACACACAAAATTCTAGCTTTCGCAACCAATGGTTGCCTCGTCAGGAAAGAGGGAAGGAGAAGGAAAGACAAAAGGATGTGGGTTTTAAGGGAGAGGGTAAGGAGTCATTCCAATCCCGGGAGCGGAAAGACTTACCTTAGGGGGAAAAAAGGACAGGTATACACTCGCACACACACACACATATCCATCCACACATACACAGACACAAGCAGACATTTGTAAAGGCAAAGAGTTTGGGCAGAGATGTCAGTCGGGGCGGATGTACAGAGGCAAGGATGAAGTTGAAAGACAGGTGAGGTATGAGCGGCGGCAAATAGAAATTAGAAATTAGCGGAGATTGAGGCCTGGCGGATAGCGAGAAGAAAGGATATGCTGAAGGGCAAGTTCCCATCTCCGGAGTTCTGACAGGTTGGTGTTAGTGGGAAGTATCCAGATAACCCGGACGGTGTAACACTGTGCCAAGATGTGCTGGCCGTGCACCAAGGCATGTTTAGCCACAGGGTGATCCTCATTACCAACAAACACTGTCTGCCTGTGTCCATTCATGCGAATGGACAGTTTGTTGCTGGTCATTCCCACATAGAACGCTTCACAGTGTAGGCAGGTCAGTTGGTAAATCACGTGGGTGCTTTCACACGTGGCTCTGCCTTTGATCATGTACACCTTCCGGGTTACAGGACTGGAATAGGTGGTGGTGGGAGGGTGCATGGGACAGGTTTTACACCGGGGGCGGTTACAGGGGTAGGAGCCAGAGGGTAGGGAAGGTGGTTTGGGGATTTCATAGGGATGAACTAAGAGGTTGCGAAGGTTAGGTGGACGGCGGAAAGACACTCTTGGTGGAGTGGGGAGGATTTCATGAAGGATGGATCTCATTTCAGGGCAGGATTTGAGGAAGTCGTATCCCTGCTGGAGAGCCACATTCAGAATCTGATCCAGTCCCGGAAAGTATCCTGTCACAAGTGGGGCACTTTTGGGGTTCTTCTGTGGAAGGTTCCGGGTTTGAGGAGATGAGGATGTGGCTCTGGTTATTTGCTTCTGTACCAGGTTGGGAGGGTAGTTACGGGATGCAAAAGCTGCTTTTAGGTTGTTGGTGTAATGGTTCAAGGATTCCGGACTGGAGCAGATTCGTTTGCCACGAAGACCTAGGCTGTAGGGAAGGGCCGTTTGATGTGGAATGGGTGGCAGCTGTCATAATGGAGGTACTGTTGCTTGTTGGTGGGTTTAATGTGGATGGACGTGTGAAGCTGGCCATTGGACAGGTGGAGGTCAACGTCAAGGAAAGTGGCATGGGATTTGGAGTAGGACCAGGTGAATCTGATGGAACCAAAGGAGTTAAGGTTGGAGAGGAAATTCTGGAGTTCTTCTTCACTGTGAGTCCAGATCACGAAAATGTCATCAATAAATCTGTACCAAACTTCGGGTTGGCAGGCCTGGGTAACCAGGAAGGCTTCCTCTAAGCGACCCATGAATAGGTTGGCATACGAGGGGGCCATCCTGGTACCCATGGCTGTTCCCTTTAATTGTTGGTATGTCTGGCCTTCAAAAGTGAAGAAGTTGTGGGTCAGGATGAAGCTGGCTAAGGTAATGAGGAAAGAGGTTTTAGGTAGGGCGGCAGGTGATCGGCGTGAAAGGAAGTGCTCCATCGCAGCGAGGCCCTGGACATGCGGAATATTTGTGTATAAGGAAGTGGCATCAATGGTTACAAGGATGGTTTCCGCGGGTAACAGACTGGGTAGGGATTCCAGGCGTTTGAGAAAGTGGTTGGTGTCTTTGATGAAGGATGGGAGACTGCATGTAATGGGCTGAAGGTGTTGATCTACGTAGGCAGAGATGCGTTCGGTGGGGGCTTGGTAACCAGCTACAATGGGACGGCCGGGATGATTGGGTTTGTGAATTTTGGGAAGAAGGTAGAAGGTAGGGGTGCGGGGTGTTGGTGGGGTCAGGAGGTTGATGGAGTCGGGTGAAAGGTTTTGTAGGGGGCCTAAGGTTCTGAGGATTCCTTGAAGCTCTGCCTGGACATCAGGAATGGGATTGCCTTGGCAAACTTTGTAAGTAGTGTTGTCTGAAAGCTGACGCAGTCCCTCAGCCACATACTCCCGACGATCAAGTACCACAGTTGTGGAACCCTTGTCCGCCGGAAGAATGACGATGGATCGGTCAGCCTTCAGATCACGGATAGCCTGGGCTTCAGCAGTGGTGATGTTGGGAGTAGGATTAAGGTTTTTTAAGAAGGATTGAGAGGCAAGGCTGGAAGTCAGAAATTCCTGGAAGGTTAGGAGAGGGTGATTTTGAGGAAGAGGAGGTGGGTCCCGCTGTGACGGAGGACGGAACTGTTCCAGGCATGGTTCAATTTGGATAGTGTCTTGGGGAGTTGGATCATTAGGAGTAGGATTAGGATCATTTTTCTTCGTGGCAAAGTGATATTTCCAGCAGAGAGTATGGGTGTAGGACAGTAAATCTTTGACGAGGGCTGTTTGGTTAAATCTGGGAGTGGGGCTGAAGGTGAGGCCTTTGGATAGGACAGAGGTTTCGGATTGGGAGAGAGGTTTGGAGGAAAGGTTAACTACTGAATTGGGGTGTTGTGGTTCCAGATTGCGTTGATTGGAATTTTGAGGTTTTGGAGGGAGTGGAGCTGGAAGTGGGAGATTGAGTAGATGGGAGAGACTGGGTTTGTGTGCAATGAGAGGAGGTTGAGGTTTGCTGGAAAGGTTGTGAAGGGTGAGTGAGTTGCCTTTCCGGAGGTGGGAAACCAGGAGATTGGATAGTTTTTTAAGGTGGAGGGTGGCATGCTGTTCTAATTTGCGGTTGGCCTGTAGGAGGATGCTCTGAACAACAGGTGTGGATGTGGGAGAGGAAAGATTGAGGATTTTTATAAAGGATAGGAGTTGATGGGCGTGTTGATTGGCTGAGTGGATGTGTAGGTGAAGGATTAGGTGGGTGAGGGCAATGGATTGTTTGGTTTGGAACTGGTATAGGGACTGATGGAAAGAAGGGTTGCAGCCAGAGATGGGAACTTTAAGTGTGAGGCCTTTGGGGGTGATGCCAAATGTCAGACAAGCCTGAGAAAATAAAATATGAGATCCATCCTTCATGAAATCCTCCCCACTCCACCAAGAGTGTCTTTCCGCCGTCCACCTAACCTTCGCAACCTCTTAGTTCATCCCTATGAAATCCCCAAACCACCTTCCCTACCCTCTGGCTCCTACCCCTGTAACCGCCCCCGGTGTAAAACCTGTCCCATGCACCCTCCCACCACCACCTATTCCAGTCCTGTAACCCGGAAGGTGTACATGATCAAAGGCAGAGCCACGTGTGAAAGCACCCACGTGATTTACCAACTGACCTGCCTACACTGTGAAGCGTTCTATGTGGGAATGACCAGCAACAAACTGTCCATTCGCATGAATGGACACAGGCAGACAGTGTTTGTTGGTAATGAGGATCACCCTGTGGCTAAACATGCCTTGGTGCACGGCCAGCACATCTTGGCACAGTGTTACACCGTCCGGGTTATCTGGATACTTCCCACTAACACCAACCTGTCAGAACTCCGGAGATGGGAACTTGCCCTTCAGCATATCCTTTCTTCTCGCTATCCGCCAGGCCTCAATCTCCGCTAATTTCTAATTTCTATTTGCCGCCGCTCATACCTCACCTGTCTTTCAACTTCATCCTTGCCTCTGTACATCCGCCCCGACTGACATCTCTGCCCAAACTCTTTGCCTTTACAAATGTCTGCTTGTGTCTGTGTATGTGTGGATGGATATGTGTGTGTGTGTGCGAGTGTATACCTGTCCTTTTTTCCCCCTAAGGTAAGTCTTTCCGCTCCCGGGATTGGAATGACTCCTTACCCTCTCCCTTAAAACCCACATCCTTTTGTCTTTCCTTCTCCTTCCCTCTTTCCTGACGAGGCAACCATTGGTTGCGAAAGCTAGAATTTTGTGTGTATGTTTGTGTTAGCTTGTGTGTCTATCGACCTGCCAGCGCTTTTGTTTGGTAAGTTTCATCATCTTTCTTTTTTTATATATATAAAAAAAATAGAGGGAAACATTCCACGTGGGAAAAATATATGAGTATCTTACTCAACTTTTAAAACTAAGATTATGTTAAATAATGCTAGGTTTTGATTTTTATGAGGTTGTTATGTGATAAAGTGGTAATAAAACAGGTTTTATGTGTGGCAAACATTTCAATTGTTTATAAACCTGGTTCAACCTAAAAGTGAAAGCTCTCCTTTTCAGGGAATGTAGAGCTATACGGTATTAACCAATAGAAAAAGAAAACCAAAATTTTATGGATTGGCATTTTTGAATAAAAAAATTTTTTCTGTAAATTATTTAAAAAAAGGTTCAGAATACTATAGTAAAAGAACTTTGACAGATAAGTCCAAATGGAGGATTTCTTTGTAATCATACAGCAATTATCTTTCAAATAATTTAAAAATTTTTCCAAAATTCGCATCCTCAAAATGGTAAGGGCAATGTCATCTTTGGAGGGCTGTATCTCAGAGCAGAAATTTTTTTGGAGAAAAAAAAAAAATAAATAATATGATTCCGTACTTAGTACTTAATTTTAACATATGCTAAATTCAATAACATTTGAGACTGTGAAGGTAAGATTTTTTCCTAGCCTGCCAGAATTGATATGAACTATGCCACTAGCACCTCTCAAAATATTGAAAGTGAAGAGTTCGCTGTAGAAATAGAGAATTATTTCACAGTATTGAAGATGAAATAGTGCTCATAGGTATGCAGTTAAGAGCTCATGTTTACTACACACTTTTTTCTTGTTTCGCACCATACTAATACCCGTGAAAGTTCATTGGTTTGAGGGTAAATCACTTAAAACTTGCACCACAAATATTGTGGAAATGAAAAGTGCTATTGATGTGCAGTTTTACAGAATGGATTGGTAGGCAGGGGCTCGTATTGTTAGCCAATAAACAGATTATACTAATACTTAGAAAGTCTATTTTTTGTGCGTACAGACAATTTTTAAATGGAACAAATGTAGAGAAATTGAACTAAATGTAGAGAAAAATTAGAATGCCAGTGGTGTTTGCTGCAGGATTCTAGTGGGACTAGCTTACAAGATATCGTATTTTCAAAAGTTTGCACACTAACACTCATTTGTGTCATTCAAGCTGCGTAGTTGCTACGTATGATGTTGTTATGTTTGCTTATAGTGTGCTTGTATGTTTCTTGAGTGCATTATGACATGCTAGTGTGTTAACGAGTGACAGACTGAGCAGTCAGTTGTGAGTGGATGATGGGACTTATCAATGCAGGGAAAGCCAACATGCTCATTTTATATGGAAAGAGTAGGAAGAATGCAGTTCATTCTTGTACTGTGTAATAGTAATAATGGCACAAGGACGTGGCATAAGTCAGACAAGTGTCCAGTGCATTCTCTTTCAACATAGGTTCCATCTCTATCACATCTCTCTCCATCAAGAGCTTCATGAAGACAATTATGAGAATTGTGTTAACTTTTGTACATTGGCATCAAGACAGGCTACTCCAGATATATCATATATCTTGTTTTGTGATTAAGCCGAATTTACCAACCGTAGACAGATAAACCACTGAAACATGCACTACTGATCTGCTGACAATCCCCAGTGACTTCATTAGGTGGAATGTCAGCATCCATGAGGTGTAAATGTGTGATGTGGGATAGTAAATTATCAGCTCATAGGCCCATTTTTCATAGATGGAACACTGAATACGCACAAGTATCGCAGCCTCATAACAGACCATCTTCCACAGATGATAGAATACGTTCTTCTGCAGGCTAGGAGGAGCCTGTGGTAGCAACATGATGGCTGTGCAGCCCATAGTGCACAAAGTATTACAGCATGTTTTCACCAATTGTTTCCAAATCATTGGTTCTGATGCAGAGGACCTGTACCTTGACTGGCTCATTCCCCGGATTGGGAGCCTGTAGACTTTTTTTCTGTGGGGAAAGCTGAAACACTCTGTCTACAAGGACATACCAACTACAACCAATGATACACAATGATATATTAGTGCAGCATGCTTGGACATCTCCGCTGAAATGCTAGCACGTGTGCAGTAGTCATTCCTTTCCAGACTGGAAGTGCGTATTGCTGCTGCCAGTGGTAATTTGGAATATATCCTGTGATTGTCAGTTGTCTCGTTACTGGTCAGAATCCACATAACTAGCGTACGCACATGTGTTGTAGTTTACTGCTCCCACGGATATTTTACAAGTGTCAGTGTGTCAGTGTGGAAACTGTTGTGGTGTAACCACAAGTACCAGAATGAAGATGAAGAACACAAGAGAAGGCGGTGAGACGACGTTGGCCAATGGTGCGCTGATTAGGACTGCATCGTGGGAGGAGCGGCCTCTGCAAGAAGAGAAAATATGTGCCGCTCCTGCCAGCCTTGGCCACTCATTATTAGGACAGTATTAGGAGCAATCACACGCGGCCTAGCAGAGAATGCTACGATAACAGTTATTAGTGATCCACAAACTGTGTGACGAACTTGCATGAACACTGTATTTAGCAAAGGACTCTGACTGTTATTGCATGTCGCCCATTACTTGTGACAACACGTTGTAAATACAAGTTAAGTATTGTTTCTTTTTATATGTAATACAAACTACTAATGTTATTTGCTTGAATTGTTGTATAGCATTCCAAGAACACCGCATCCTTTAGGCACACTGTATGGAATGAGTGGGCAGGGCCCCACAGAAACTTTTCAAAATACCATATCCTGTAAACGACTTACACTAGAATCATGCAACAAACAGTACTGACATTCTGATTTACTCTAATTTTAGTTTGTTAATGTCAGTAGGTATAGTTTCATTTAAAAAGTGTATGTTTGCATAGAAATACACTTCCTAAGTACTATTACACTTCATTTATTGGCTAACTTTATGAGGCCCTGACTACCAATCCATTCTATGAAAACTGAACATCAGTAGCACTTTCCATTTTTGCAATATTTGTGGTGCAAATTTTAGGAGATTCACCTCGTATAATTGAGTATGGGACAGTAACAGAGTTCTGAGTATGTTGCATGCAACAAAATTCTGAGTGCTTTGTGTACGCCATGTGTAGTGTTTGACACTTACAATGTTATTCATTAATCAGTAATTTATGTAAACCATGGTTTGTCCACATTTTGGGGAAAAGAGTGGTCTTCATATGCATTTCTTTTCCAGGACTACATCCAGACCAAATATAGTGCAACTGCTGCCTGTTGAAGGAGAATTACTGACAGACTGCATGGGTAAAGTCGTAGTGACAGCAGTAACAAAAGAGAGAGTACGAAGTACTGCAATAGTATTTGCAGAAGAAACAAATTCAGGACAAGTACTGAGATGTGATGTTATTGTTGACGTTATTTCTTCACTGGCGATTGTAACAACAACAAGAGAGCTGTTCCGAGAGGAAGCACCAGAAGCATTTGAAGCCAGAGCATACGATGACCAGGGTTTGTGTTTTGAAAAGTAATTGAAGAGGTTTTAACTATAGAACAATTTGTATGAAATATTATTGGAGTTACTTGCAGTATTGTCAGGGGCATGCGACTATAGTAAATTACATTTTAAAATGTTTCTAATTTACACAGCAATCATCAGTGATCATTGTACAAAACACGTTATTGTTCAGAAAGTTGATCTTGGAAAGTTTATCCCTCAAAGCAAAATAAACAGGCCATGTGCAGATTTTATGATGTAGTTTCTCTTTAAAGCAGAACTTTCATTGGAATGGTGGCTGAAAAAGGAAGTAGTATTAGTTTTTGCACTGGAAAAAATTATGCACAGAATTTATTTCAAAAACGATAAATGAAACTATTAATTAAGTGTGCTGTTAGTCTCAAACTCTTATCACATCCCAGTTGTTTATCTGTTATTCTAGCCCTGAAAAAATAAGTTAACAGCCAAAATCTAAAGCTTATTGAGTGTTGTTGGTGAGTAATAACTTTTGCTCTTTCCAGAAGGATTTTTGTACTTCGCAGTACTATGAAGCAAGTAAGTAAATGTTACTAATCATACAGTACATTCAGTTACTGCTACAGCAAAAATATGTGACATCATCAGATGTGCGAGTCAAGTGTAATCTCTTAAATGGTTGTGTTAGTGGAGATCAGAAGGTCATCTCTATAGACCTATTTTGCTTCTTCCGTTGTTCACATATCATTTCACCTCCATAGACCTATCTTGCTTCTTCCCTCGTTCACAAAACATTTCTGGGAACATAGCCTACACTGGAAATTCCGGTAGAACTAAACAAGAAAAGTTACACTGTTAGCATTTTTGGAGCTCTCAAAGCTTTTGAATGAGTATATCATAAAATTTTACTAGGGAAACTAAAATGATGTGGTGTTCAAAGGCATCATCTTTGCATGAATCTGATTGTTATCTTGACAATAGAAAACACTGTGTCACATTAACAAATCAGGAATTAGGTTTAATTCAGAGTGGGGAAACATTAAATACAGTTTGCCACAGCCGTTTAATACAGTTAGCTTCAGTCTTTCCTGTTTTGGCCTCCAATTTTATACATATATTTCGTGGGGCACCGGCGTTCTTCAAAAACTGTAATGTATACTGATGAAACAGATATATTGATAAAGGGCTTGCACACATTGCGTGGTAGGTTCACTTTTTGGTTTGGAACAAGGTTTATAACCCGAGCAAAAATTTGAAAATTTGAAGTTCTTATATAGTTTGTCTCAGGTGAGCTGACACTAATAAAGACCCAAAAATATCATGGAAATTTTAACTTAGCAGCACAAAAATCATGACAGGGTCCTAGAGTGTGCATCTGACTCACCCACTGCTTCGGGTGTGACTAAACTCCAAAGAACGCTAACTGATAAAACAAAGAATAAGCAATGGTCCCAGCTCAACACAGGAATCACTAACAAAAAGAAAGTGCACAATCTGCAATTAATTGAAAACAAAATAATCTCACTTTCATTCCATTTAGTTTGTAAATTAAAATGACAGCCTACTGAGAACAAATAAAATGATACATTCTGTGAAACAAATTAGAGGCACTGCATCTTGTAATATTAAATTTTCTGTCTTTTAAACCATGAGTCAATTAATTTCAGTAGCCCTAGATTGGAATACCAGTAAACAAAAACACTTCTATCCAAAATGGATACAAAACTACGACTGATGGGTGCTTTTATCTTGTGTGTGTGTGTGTGTGTGTGGGGGGGGGGGGGGGGCTGTTTGGTGCATCCTTTTTGTCCTATTACATGCCTCCACCGCGTGTTCATCAGTCTTCCATATACTACATTCTCTTTAACTCAAAGCTAGGTGGTGCCCTTGTAAGTTCTTTGTTGATGAAGTGAAACAAATTTTTTCCAAAAATATTAAGAAATTGATTTTTCACACACTTTCTCATTACTTAGCAGCAATTTGAGATTTGCCTGAAGATGGCAAGTAAGAAACAGCCGAGTCAATGCATTGTTCTCCAGCAACGTTTCAGCAAGTTTCTTACAAGCCATCTTCAGGGGACTTCACCTGAAGATAGCAAGTACGAAACTTGCTAAAATGTTGTTGGAGAACAACGCATTGACTCGGCTGTCAAGCCAAGAAGGTTTTATCATCAAGATTCGCCAAGAAAGCCTGGATTCTCATATAGGCTAACAGCTGGTTCACAGTTAACAGCTTAACTCTTAATGTTACAAAACTGATGTTATCTAGTTCAAATGAAATAAAAATTACTTACATGTAACAGAAGTAGAGATAAATGGACATACATTGAATGAGACTTTATGTGGGAAGTATGTAGGCATCCATACAGATAACTAAAGGTGCACTATCACATGGATAAGTTAATCAAAAAGCTCAGTTTTGTCTGTTGTGCACTTTTAATCTCCCTCTCTGTATTGATATGGTAAGTAATTTGGGATTAAAGGAGACCACTCACCAAGCAGAAGTGACTAGGATTGCAACTCAGCTTGGTTGGGGTGGGGGTGTGTCGAGTGGTGTGGGTAGAGGAGAGGAGAGATGCAGGAAGCAGGAAGAGTGTTTTTGGATGGATAGCTAATGTATTGGAGGGCGGCAGCAGGTGTGCTGGCTAGGAATGCAGGAGTGAGGAGGAGTGACAGGTAGATGGAGTAGCATGTGATGCAGATACCACAGCCGGAGAGGTGCAGCGGACTTTGAAGATGATGTGGAGGCATGGATTGGGAGAGAGTGACAGGACTCATACCCAAGACCATTCCCACTCCTCATAAAGTGGTATTTTGTCACTCACCCAAACTACGCAACACCCTGGTCCATGAGTATGCTACTCCTGCTACCAACCCCTTTGCCTGTGGTAGACCCAGGTGCAAGACCTGCCCGATTCTGGGGCATCCATAAAAACAACCATGTCATATATCAACTCTGCCAGCTTTTTATATCAGCATGGCAGTCAACCAGCTGTCCATCAGAATGGATGGCATTGTCTAACTGTGGCCAAGAACAAATTTGACCACCCAGCGGCACAACATGCTGTTGAATACGACATGCTTGAGTTCAACAGCTGCTCCAAGGTCCTTGCCATCTGGATTCCAGCACTAGCTTTTCTGAGCTATGTAGATGGGAGCTATCCTTGTAACACATCCTTCAGGCCCATAATCCTCACACGTTTCGGCCTTTTTGTGATGGTCCCCTGTAGGGTTTGACCTCCATTCTTCAAAACTTTTCCGAAGAGCGAGCCAATTGGGGAAGGGCACCTTACATCGTGCATCGTGTCCATTGTGCTTTGAGATCTGTAGCCTGCTTTCTCGTCGTCGCATTGCAGTCCCACTCATTCTCCACCTCTTTGGCAAGGACTCCTTCCTGGGTGCATTTTCCACCATGCACTATCCAGTGTCGCTTTCTGTGCCGACGATGACCATTGACTTGTTTGCACCTGATATCCAGCACAGTAGTCAGTCCATTGTGGGGGTGGGGGGGGGCGCACCATGTAACCATGTACCCTGTTGGTTGTAGCCCCCTGACAACATAGTTATCGCTCTGCTGATGCCTGTGCCATTAACTCCCCACGTATGCCAAGGAGTAGATGCTTGTCACCCTGGGGCATCAGGACTCCCGGAAGTTGCCATTCTGTCAGGTGGCCTTCGCTGCGGCTGGGTGGTGCCCATGGGGAGGGCCCCTGGTTGGAGTGGGTGGCATCTGGGCGCATGACGCGCGATGAAGTGTACCACGTCATCACTTGCTGGTGATCAAACACCGTCAGTCTCTAAGCGATCTAAATCTCAGTACAATGCTTGATAAAACAGCATCCTCTGCCCCGTCATGGGCATTACTTGCTTGTGACAAGCTGAGGGATGTTTCTGTTACCACCACACCCCATAAGAGCTTAAATATGGTCCAGGGTATTATATTACATAGGGACCTTCTTTTGCAGTCTGACGACGAGCTGCACGCCATCTTAGAGTGACGAGGTGTTCATTTTGTTCGGCCAATCCATCGAGGTCTGAGGGATAATCAGGTTGCCACCGGTGCCTTCATCTTGGCCTCCGAGGGTGACACATTGCCAGAGAAGGTCAAGGTGATGGTCCACCGCTGTGATGTAAAGAGCCATATGTATTCCCACTGTACTTCCAGTGTCACATGTCGAGATTTTGGATGCCCACCATATCCCAATACTCCATGTGCCCCACCTCCCATGTGTGTCAGCTGCGGAGAGCATCATTCCCCTTGCTCACCAGACTGCAGGGCTTTACAGTGCGAAAGGAAAATCATGGAGCACAAGACCCTGGACTGACTGACCTACACTGAGGCTAAGAGGAAATTTGAGTGTCTGCATCCTGTGGCTATTACCTCCTCTTATGCCGCCGCTACATGAACAGTTGTAGCCCCATCCGTTTCGCGAATTCCAGTCAGCTCTCTGAGCCAGAAGACTACATCTGCCCCTTGATGGTGGGGGGCACTTCCCTTCCTGTTGCTCCCACATCACCTACCTTGGGAGCACTGCCCCGCCCCCCCCCTCCTCACAACCATCGGGGCACCAGTCCCCACTTCCCAGCCAGAGAAGCGTAAGTCTTCTTCGGCACCTCTCGCTAGGAAGGGTTCCCTTGGGTTACTCCCTAACCAGATTTCTAGTGAGAAAGATGACTCCCGCCAGTGGCTGAAGTTCCCAAAAGTAGCTGGTCATAGGGCTTCACGATCATCCTCAGTCCCGGCCAGAGAAACCCAAGGAGCAGGGAGAGAAATCCAAAACGAAGACCACCAAGACCAAGGGACTTGCGGTGGCACCCACACCACTGCTACCTGCAAGCTTTGTCTCTGAGGATGAGGTAGACATTCTGGCGTCCACTGAGGACCTAGATCTTGCCTGACGCTCAGACATCAAGGATACAGACTTCTCAGGAAATAATTCGGTGCAGTAGGCGACCCTGAGGTGTAAACTGCCTAATTGAATGTTCTATGCCTTTCCAGCCTCACGATCAAGTCATCCTCCAGTGGAATTGCAGCAGTCTTTTCCACCGTCTGGCTGAGCTGTGGCAACTATTAAGCTTTACACTTGCTTTCTGCATTGCCCTGCAGGAAACCTGGTTCCCGGCCATTGCGGAACCGTGCCCTCCGCGGCTGTTTGGTATATTACAGGAACCGTAGTGACTATAATCGAGTGTCAGGTGGAGTTTGCACCTATCTCCTGAACTCAGTATGCAGTGAACCTGTGCCCCTTCAAACCCCTCTTGAAGCTGTGGCAGTCAGGATATGGACGACACGGGAAATAACTGTCTGCTACGTATATCTTCCTCCAGATGGTGCAGTACCCCTGAACGCATTGGTTGCACTGATTGATCAACTTCCAAAACCTTTCCTACTTTTGGGAGATTTTAACTCTCATAACCCTTTGTGGGGTGGCACCCTGCTAATTGGCTGAGGCAGAGATTTCGAAAATTTGCTGTCACAATTCGACCTCTGCCTCTTAAATACAGGTGGCCCCACACATTTCAGTGTGGCAATGGCACGCATTCGGCCATTGATCTCTCGATTTGCAGTCCTGGCCTTCTCCCATCTATCCACTGGAGGGCACATGACGACCTGTGTGGTAGTGACCATTTCCCCATCTTCCTGTCACTACCCTGGCGTCAGGCCCATGGACGCCTGCCCAGATGAGCTTTAAACAAGGCGGACTGGGAAACTTTCACATCTGGGCTGTCACCATTGAATCTCCCCCACATGGTAACATCGATGTGACGGTTGAACATCTGACTGCAACTAATGCTTCTGCTGCAGAAAATGCGATCCCTCGCTCTTTAGGGTGCCTGCAGCGAAAGGCAGTCCCTAGGTCGTCGCCAGAAGTCGCTGAAACAATTAAGGAGCGTTAGCGAGCTCTACAGCGGCATAAGCGGCACCCTTCCCTGAAGCCCCTCACAGCCTTTAAATGGCTCTGGGCCTGCATTCGCCATCTTATTAAACAATTGAAGCAGTAGTGTTGGGAGAGATACATCTCGACCATTGGCTGCCATACATCACCTTCCCAAGTTTGGGCAAAGATCAAACATGTTTTCGGGTACCAGACCCCAACAGATGTTCCCAGTGTTAACATAAATGGTGTGTTATCTACTGACGGAAACGCGATTGCTGAGCACTTTGCTGAGTGCTGTGCTCGAGCCTGTGCGTCAGAGAATTACCTCCCAGTCTTTCGCACTCTCAAACGGCAGCTGGAAAGGAAAGTGATTTCGTTCACTACATGCCACAGTGAATCCTATAACACCCCATTTACAGAGTGGGAGCTCTTCAGTGCCCTGGCTCATTGCCCTGACACAGCTCCTGGGCCAGATTGGATCCACAGTCAGATGATTAAACATCTCTCATATGACTACAAGTGACATCTCCTCGTCATCTTCAACCGGATCTGGTGCGATGGTGTCTTTCCATCGCAATGGTGAGAGCACCATAATTTCTGTGCTCAAACTGGTAAAAACACGCTTGATGTGGGTAGCTATTGGCCCATCAGACTCACCAACATTCTTCGTAAGCTGCTGGAACATTAGTGTATCGGCAGTTGGGTTGGGTCCTGGAGTCACATCTCCTTCTGGCTCCATGTCAGGGCAGCTTCTGCCAGGTTTGCTCTACCACTGAGAATCTTGTGTCCCTCAGGTGTGCCATCCGAACAGCCTTTTCCAGACACCAGCACCTGGTTGTCATCTTTTTTGATTTACGAAAAGCGTATGACACGGCCTGGTGGCATCATATCCTTGCCACATTATAAGAGTGGGGACTCCGAGGCTCGCTCCTGATTTTTATCCAAAATTTCCTGTTGCTTCATGCTTTCTATATCAAAGTTGATGCCTCCCATAATTCCATCCATATCCATGAGAATGGAGTCCTGCAGGGCTCTGTATTGAGTGTCTCTCTATTGCTAGTGGCCATTAACAGTCTAGTGGCAGCTGTAGGGCTATCCATCTCGCCTACTCTGTATGCGGATGACTTCTGCATTTCTTACTGCTCCTCCAGTACTGGTGTTGCTGAGCAGCGCCTACAGGGAGCCATTCACAAGGCGGAGTCATGGGCTCTAGCCCACGGCTTCCAGTTTTCATCAGCGAAGTCGTATGTCGTGCACTTCTGTTGGCATCATATGGTTCATCTGGAACCAGAACTTTATCTTACTGACTATCCACTCACTGTAGTGGGGGCATATCGATTCTTAGGACTGACTTTCGATGCCCAATTGACTTGGCTACCTCACCTTCGTCAGCTTAAGCGGAAATGCTGGCAGCACCTCAATGCCCTCCACTGCCTGAGCAACACCAACTGGGGTGCAGATCATTCTACACTGCTGCAGCTCTTCAGAGACCTTGTTCAATCCTGCCTTGATTATGAGAGTGCGGTTTATGGTTCGACGTGCCCTCGGCATTGTGTTTACTTGACGCAGTGCACCATTGTGGCGTTCGCCTATAGCGATTTTCTGTAATGTTTACAGGGTGAAGCGAAATTCGCGCACTTGGGCTTTGCAGAGCGACTCCTCACATGACGGTGATAAAAAAATGTCTGTCACAAAATTTCATCTGGCGAGTACATCCGGCAGAAAAAGGACATTAAAAGAGTGGCAGTCTGGCAACACTGTAACCAGATGTATGGTAACTACCTCTGTCAGCTTATTAGACATGCTGTACAGTTGGGGCAGTGGATAGAGTTTTGGGTTAGCATGCAGGAGGCCGAGGGTTCGATCCTGGGTTGGGGTGCACTTTTTTTATTTGCTAATTTCATTCTGACATTTCATACTGTGATACACACAAAATAAAGACAATATGGGATATAGTGAAGGAGGAGACCGGTAGAACCAGACATGAAGAGGAACAAATAGCATTAAGAGTAAAAGATGCATTGGTGACAGATGTGTATAGTGTTGCAGAACTTTTTAACTAACATTTTATAACTGTTACTGAAAAGATGGGGTTGTCAGGTTCGGTAGATGCTGCTATGGATTACCTTAGACCAGACATTTCAAGTAACTTCCATAATATGAATTTGACCCTCACTACCCCAACAGAAATAACGTCCATCATAAAATCTTTAAAATCAAAAACATCTAGTGGGTATGATGAAATATCAACAAAGTTAATTAAAGAATGTGATTCTGAGCTAAGTAACATATTAAGCTATCTGTGTAACCAGTCGTTTATCAGTGGAATATTTCCCGAATGGCTGAAATATGCTGAAGTTAAGCCACTGTTTAAGAAGGGAGATAAAGAAATAGCATCAAATTTCCGTCCAATTTCACTGTTGCCAGCATTCTCAAAAATTTTCGAAAAAGTAATGTACAGTCGTCTTTATAACCATCTTATCTCAAATAACATACTGTCAAAGTCACAGTTTGGATTTCTAAAAGGTTCTGATATTGAGAAGGCTATCTACACTTACAGTGAAAATGTACTTAATTCATTAGACAAAAAATTGCAGGCAACTGGTATATTTTGTGATCTGTCAAAGGCATTTGACTGTGTAAATCACAATATCCTTTTAAGTAAACTAGAATATTATAGTGTAACAGGAAATGCTGCAAAATGGTTCAAATCTTATATCTCTGGCAGGAAACAAAGGGTGTTATTAGGAAAGAGACATGTATCAAGCTATCAGGCATCATCCAACTGGGAACTAATTACATGTGGGGTCCCACAAGGTTCCATTTTGGGGCCCTTACTTTTTCTTGTGTATATCAATGACCTTTCATCAGTAACATTACCAGATGCCAAGTTTGTTTTGTTTGCTGATGATACAAACATTGCAATAAATAGCAAATCAAGTGTAGTCTTAGAAAGATCAGCCAATAAAATATTTGTGGACATTAATCACTGGTTCCTAGCCAATTCTTTGTCACTAAACTTTGAAAAAACACACTACATGCAGTTCAGAACTTGTAAGGGGTGTCCCAAGAGTATATGTCTAACATATGATGACAAGAAGATAGAAGAAGTGGACGGTGTTAAATTCTTGGGATTACAGCTTGATAATAAATTCAACTGGGAGGAGCACACCACAGAACTGCTGAAGCGTCTTAACAAATCTCTGTTTGCAATGCGAATTTTGTCAGACATAGGGGATATAAAAATGAAAAAGCTGGCATACTATGCTTACTTTCATTCCATAATGTCATATGGGATTATTTTCTGGGGTAATTCATCAAGCCAAGCTAAAGTTTTCCGGGCACAAAAACGTGCAGTAAGAATTATATGTGGTGTGAACTCAAGAACATCCTGCAGAAGCCTGTTTAGGGAACTAGGGATACTAACTACA
Organism: Schistocerca piceifrons; assembly: GCF_021461385.2. Classification (NCBI taxonomy): domain Eukaryota; kingdom Metazoa; phylum Arthropoda; class Insecta; order Orthoptera; family Acrididae; genus Schistocerca; species Schistocerca piceifrons. Next base: position 422,692,246 of record NC_060142.1, on the reverse strand, counting down.
ACTTCCCAATATATTTATTCCTTAATGAAATTTGTCATTAAAAATATATCACTTTTTCAAACCAACAGCTCAATTCATGGAATCAATACTAGAAATAAGAATAATCTTCACAAGGATTTAAAGTCACTTAGTCTTGTACAAAAAGGTGTGCATTATTCAGGAACACACATTTTCAATAACTTGCCAGCAGCCATAAAAAGCTTAACAACCAATGAAATTCAGTTTAAGAGAAGCCTAAAGGATTTATTGGTGGCCAACTCCTTCTACTCCATTGACGAATTTCTTAGGAAAACCAACTGATTTGTATATAAGTACAACAAAGCTTCTGCACAATTTCAGTGCAGTAATGTGTTCACTGAAAATTTGTGTGTGTGTGTGTGTGTGTGTGTGTGTGTGTGTGTGTGTGTGTGTGTGTGTAATCTAACTTCTGCACCATTTCAGTGCAGTAATGTGTTCATTGTAAATAAGTATTACAGTAGTTGTATTACATGTTTCTTACCTTATAAATAAATAAAAAACTTTTTTATTTTAAATTCAGTGCAATAGTATTTGTAAAATGACTCTTAGTGTTCATTAAAAAATGACGATCATTCCACTTGGGACCTGTGGAATGGTACATTAGCTTATTTGTTTTAGTTGTAAATATTTGTCATGTATTGTTGTTTTTCTGACATGTTCCACATCCTGGAGGACCTCCTCACTACGGATCAATTGGAATGAAAGTAAATCTAATCTAATCTAATTTTAGGTCACATGTATCCTAAAATTACGACGTTTTGTAATGCTGAACATGAGAGATACGTAGTATAAGAAATAGACAGTTGAAACAAATGACCTGTCATAGGATAGAATAATTACAAAAACAATATCAGTTTAAGATGATAGCACAGTACAATAACACATCTACTTGTTATTATACTACATGTAATATGAGCACTCAAATGTCGGACATTAGAAACCAGTGGCAATAATAATGTCCATATTAATGACCACATGACCTTCAAAACAGAATATGTTGTCCTCAGAACAACAGATGCGTAAGCGACCTCCCTCCACGTCCAAACATTGTGCAATCTGCTGGATCATACAGCTCTGGACCCTTTGCAGCAAAGCTGCATCCTCAGTAACAAGAGCAGCAAGAACATGCGCTACCAATTCTTCCACATTCGTTGGCGGAGTAGATTACACATGCTGTGTCAGGTGTCCCCACAGGAAGAAGTCCAGGGCTTTTAGGTCAACTGAACACGGCGGCCATACAACTGGACCTCCACGTCCAAGTCATTTCCCTGGAAGTGTTCTGTTCAAATACTGTCACACGTTAGTTCCAGAGTGTGGAGCTGCACCATCATGTTGGAACCATATCCTCTGCCGAACATGTAGTGGAACATCTTCCTCTCATGAGTGAATGCTGCTTCATTCATCCATATAACAGTGTTCACGAAGTTATCGTTGGCTTCCTGTGGTTGTTGGAACCATTCCCAGAATTGCATCCACTGATGGCGATATGCTGGATGCTGGTGTTGCGTGAAAGCATAATGATAGGGATGCAGCCCATGCTCGTGCAGCCCGTTAACGACCATGTGTTGCGAGACACGCAGCTGCCTTGCTACACTACTTGTTCTTTGTTGAGGTTCTTGGTGTATGACCACCAGAATAGCTTCCTCAGTAACTGGAGTATGGCGAGTCCGTGGATGACCTCTGTCACGTGATGTTGGAAGGAGAGAACATGACTACCGAAGGCGTAGCACCAGACAACAAAACACATTTTTATCTGCTTGGTGTTGACAAGAATAACGAGCAGCATATTCACGAGCGGCAACATCAGCCCGGTTATCAGATGCACCAAGGACCAGAAACATATCCACATATTCATCGTTTGTGTATGCCACAATGTTTAGAGGTTTACAGTGAGAAAATTCGGTAAGTGTACACATGCTCATTGGAGTCTGTCATGCGCACGTTACTCCGCTCGCAACTATCGTATTTACTCAAATCTAAGCCACACCTGAAAAATGAGACTCGAAATAAAGGAAAAAAAAATTTCCTGAATCTAAGCCGCACGTGAAATTTGAGACTCGAAATTCAAGGGGAGAGAAAAGTTTTAGGCAGCACCTCCAAATCAAAACATAGTTGGTCCATTGTAATATGAGACACGATTTAGGTCGAATGAATGACGATACAGCTACAGTGGTTTGGTTCGAGTCGTAAGCTTAGCAGTTAAGCTTTACCAGGTAGCCATTGCTATGCGTCAGGCGCTCCGTCCGTATTTATACGTGTACCCTTCCTTTTTCATGTGCTTAGTCTGGTTTGAATCGATTGCTTATTTTGCTTTGATCTGATAAGTGCCGTTTTCTTTGTTATAGGTGTTCATGTCACTCTAAACTGAAAATGCATTACTGTCATTACTGAACTGTGTCATGCATTGTTTGTCGCATTCTGATAGTGAGTGTTTACGGCCTGTTGCCGCTCGCGGCATGGCATTCTTTTGTGCACACTACCGTCGCTTACACACACACACAAAGAGAGAGAGAGAGAGAGAGAGAGAGAGAGAGAGAGAGAGAGAGAGAGAGAGAGAGGAATTGTCTCATTAGCGAAACTATGGCAAGAGACTGCTATTTGTTGTTACTTACACTGCTGCTTTCTTTGATAATGATCAACAAGAACCAAATAATAGACTGCGTATGATAGAACATATTCTGAACGAGAGTTAGGCGAAAATTTTTCTCCATTTGAAAATCTTTGTGGCCGCTTCTTTAGTACATCAAATTCTGCACAGAAATTAGAGTCATCTTAGATTTAAAAATCTAGTCAGTTGCCGTGCTTCATTTCTGACTGTATCACTATTAGGCATAAGAATAACACGAATATAAACATGGCATGATATGTATATTATTCCGCGTTTGCTGTAGTCTTACCCTAGTTTCGTAGTTTATTAGGCAGACAGGATTTAAACGAGATAGCAGCAAACATGAAAGAATACATGGCAAAATGTTTATATTCGTATTATTCTTATGGTGAAAAGAATAATGCATGTGATTCACATTTCATCAGTTTCCTATTAGCAACCACCCCTTCTCAAAGGTAGGAAAAAATTCAGAATGTAGAGTTGACCATATTGACAAACATCCCAAACAGTCTTGCTAGTCGGATTTTCGTAGTACATTGAAATTCTGCTACATTCAAAGATGAGCAATACGGAATTTGTATTTACTTCCTTGGATAATGTATGAAAATGCAGTGGTCGAAACTCGGGGTGGAGAAAAAAAGCTTGTCTTCCACCTTTTTTTTAAATTTATTTACTGACGCAGAGGTTTTGGCACCAGTATTTATCTTTGTGCCTACAAAGCATGTAGCGCTACGTGTATTCGATGGCAGAAGTTAGTTGTGGCGGCACCTATCGACATTTTTCAGAACTTCCGCTTGCTTTGCACTCGATTCTAAACCGCACGCGGTTTTTTGGATTACAAAAACCGGAAAAAAAAGTGCGGCTTAAATTCGAGTAAATACGGTAGTCGCTGTCTGTTGGACAGCGCGTACAGTATAAATATGCCGTTAGTCCTGAGCGCTGTTCCACCTAATGCGTATTACCCCTCTGACAGATATTGTTCTTCATGATTTGTTCCAACACGGCTAATTGTGAAATGTTCGGTTTCGAATTACACTGTTTCCCTAATGGTGATAGATGTGATGTTTCCACAACCTCATCGATAAAATAATAATAATAATAATAATAATAATAATAATATTGAGATACATACTAAACAGCATGCAGTTACCAGATATCATGTTGAAAGGCATAATTAGTGGGACCCTTGTGATGACACATACAAATAGTAACAGAGTCTGGACATTATTCGCTAATCACATTGCTAGTCCTACTGCTATCGTAAGGCCCTAACAAAATGTAAATTGACTTGAATGAGGCAAGAACAATAGTTGCTACTTATCTATGGGACAATTGGAGGAGGGTACAAAGAAAACAGTTTTCGGATCTAGTAGATGAAGAGCGGCGAATAAATTCACGCCCATGACGTAGAAAGGGCTTCTTTCAAAGCTGACCAATCTTCCATTTCTACAATTGTAGTATGTACGTGCAAATGTTTTCTAGAGGACCCGCTGCAATCGTTGTTGGTTGGTTGGTTGTTTGGGCAAGGAGACCAGACTGCGTGGTCATCGGTCTCATCGGTTTAGGGAAGGATGTGAAAGGAAGTCGGCCGTGCCCTTTCAGAGGAACCATCCCGGCATTTGCCTGGAGTGATTTAGGGAAATCACGGAAAACCTAAATCAGGATGGCCGGACGCGGGATTGAACCGTCGCCCTCCCGAATGCGAGTCCAGTGTCTAACCACTGCGCCACCTCGCTTGGTGCAATCGTTGTTGACGATTAAGATACCGTACCACCTTGACTACATTTACCAAATAAAAAACATATGCTTCAACCCAGGATTGAACCATCGACCTCCTACATGCTAACCCAAAACTCTATCCACTGCATCAACTATACAGCACAACTAATCTATGCTGACAGAGGTACCTATCGTACATGTGGTTATAGTGTTGCCAGATTGCCACTCTTTAACGTCCTTTTTTTGCCGGATGTACTCGCCAAATGAAATTTTGAGAGACACATCTTTTTATTGCTGGCATGTGAGGAGTCGTGCTACGAAGCCCGAGTGCATGAATTTCGCTTCACCCTGTATAATAACTCTTTTTTTTTTTAGCAAGGAAATACAAATATTGGTCATTGTATGAAAGCTTGAAGAATCTGTTACACAAGACAATTTAGTCAGAATTCACACACTAGGAAAGAAAACTTCATGCAGTTCTCAAACTCCATAATAGCCAAAATATGGTGTTTGATAAATAAAATTAACAGTTTAACACAGGCCTTCCATTCTCTTTAAGTTTATATTGATAAATTGTGAACTACATTCAGATTATTTGTAACTAATAAGTGTAGTTAGTGGAAATGTCTTCAGACAAATCTATTACGGTACATTTTTCCTGAATACATGAGAGCTTCTTGGTCAAACACACCTTGAATGTTGCTTTTCAGTCCATACTCAGTATCCTCCATTTTGCCTACTATTCCCTCACAGACCATGTACATCATTTCAGTAGCCTGAAACAACAGAACATTCACTTAATTCCTAGAGCAATTTCAAACTCCCCAGCCAGTTTAATTCCTGAAGATTCTGACCACTTAATAAAATGAAATAACTCCCAACACATACTACTGGCAAAGAAACAACAAAGCCAACATATTGAAACCAGCCCTTAATTTTTTTGTGTAGGAAGAGTACAACCAAATTAATGCACTGTCAGAACTTTAGTCACTAAGATGCTCTGCAAGTATTTATTTCTAATTTTTGGAAATTCCTGAACCATAGCTCACCAGGGCCTTGCGAAATGTACACCCGTAGCAGCTCGAAAGCTGACTGCACATGTGCTGTGTGGTTAAGCACGGCTTTGGTTGATGATACATCAGTGAACAGACCCATCACAACCTGGCAGTAATCTGTAAAATGAATGTTGGTTTCCATTGATAATTTCTCTGACACAGTTGTTGATAATTACAGTTGTCTCAAATTTGCATCTTATGTGCTATTCAGAAACAGTAATAGTTACCAGTTCGTTTTGTAGTTTTATTAAGTGTTAACAGTGGAGATAAAACTGAATTAATATTTATCATGTTCCAATATTATGAGAAGGAAAGTTGCTACTCACCATATAGCGGAGATGCTGAGTTGCAGATAGGCACAACAAAAAGATTTTCACACATAAAGCTTTTGGCCAATGGCCTTTGTCAACAATTGTCACATATGTGTGATCTGCTGGCGTTATTTCTTGCACTTGTATTCGGGTGATGTTGGCCTTTTGATAGAAACTGTGGAAACATTAGAAAAAAATAAGGAAAAACTTGGACAATTCAGGCAATTGGGTGTAGTTGTGGCAATTGACAATCCAGAACGAGAATACTTTCTCAGTTCAAAGAAAACAGTATTCAACAATTTTCAGTGACAAGGAAAAGGCCATGAATTTTTGGTTAAACAAAGAAGGGGAAACACGCTACATCAAGCATTGTTCAGAGCTGTTTTCGTTTTGTAAAATCTGAACATGAATTCTGCAAATGGCAGAAAAAATTACATGAAAAAGAAATGTTTGCCAAAATGAAAGTTGGTAAACTGTGAAAGAAAACTATTTGAAAGATTTATACCTGCACATGAGATACAACAAATTGATGCTCAAATTGCACTCCCTGGAATGCAAATGAAATTAAAATTGATGATTGCACATTTTCTTTGAGCTGGCTAACCATGTACAAGAAATCATACAGTACAAGAAGTTGTAACATTTCAAAATTTAAAAAAGAAGAGATGCTATTAATCACTAATTCTATAGATAATTTCATTGCTGACATGTAGACATTACGTAGGTATACCACAAGGCCAGTGATTAATGTGTGTGGTTTACTATGTCCACAGATTTATATTTGTTTTTAGGAACATCAGGGCAAGTTGGGACAAAAAATTTGAAAAGGACTGTTTATTTGTAAAAATCTTGTAATTCACGTATCAAACTCTGCAATAAAAGGGAAAGATAATTTTCAACATTTCAGTTGAAACATTTTGTGGCGGCGTTCGTAGCGACAAGCAGTTCGCTGTAGAAACGGCTTACGAAGTCACCGCCACACTTTTAATAGCGGGCCGACCGGTCCGCTGGAACAGTGAACAGAAAGATGAAAACCCAAACACTCTGATTAAATAATAGTCGGTACTTATCTTTATTAACGAAGATACAGCAACACAGTAGTGAACACCGTGTCTACAGAAATCTGTCTAGTTCGAGTCGGGGCGGCTAGGTCAGCGTCGGCTGACGACAAACAACAACTCTGCTGCGATGAACACACGACTGACTAGCAAGTACACAATTCGGTGGCGAGTATACAACTGTGCGGCGAATGCAGAACTGTCCTAGCGCTCGCGACTCCAGCGCTTAAGAACCCAGAAGCCAGCGGTGGCGCGTGCAGACTTGCGGCGATTTCCTGTCTCGCTGGCGCTGCTTATGCGGACGGCGTCCGGACTTTGATGCTGCCAACCTTTTTGGCAGCGGGCTCGGGTGGCATTACTGGCTAGGATATAACACTCCTCCCCCCCTAATCGCCGCACCGTCGTTGAATAATGACGTGGCGAGCGTCGACGGCGGGGGAGGGGTCTAGCCGCAGGCGTAGCAGAAGAGACCGGGGCGGAGACTGTAGTCGGTGGCAGTCCCCGGTCTGCACCCCAGCATTGGCTGCGCGGGGCCTCGGGAAACACCGACTGAAAACCGAGGTCAGGGTGCACGCCTGTGACCACGGGCGCAGCTTCTGGTACTGGACGCGACGGGGCGTCGGGACCCACGAAGAGAGGCAGCGTCTCCTGACGCTGCGTCGACGGCTGCTGAGTGGGCGCCGGACAAGGCGCTGCGGTGTCAGACTCCTTGGGGGAGCCCAAGGAAAGCGGCTGCAGGACAGGCTGCACAGCCACCGCTTGGGAAGGCGGCCCGGCTGAGGGGTCGACGTCCATCAGCTCCGAAGGCGGTGGCGACTGAAGAGGGACCGCAGGCGCCGGAGCGACCACCTGGGGCGCTCCTGGATGAAGCTGCGCGGGAGGCATCAACGGGACGGGCTGTCGGCGTGGTAGCGGCGACGGCTGCTGCTGCTGCCCTGGGGGCGGCAGCGAAGTCGGAAGGCGCAGCTGGAACCCGCCGCGGACCAAATCTGTGGACAAAGAACGAGCGGCAGAATCCAGGCGGCCAGCGCGGTGCAACTGGTTCTGATGCCTCCTGTGCACCCCAGTAGCACCTTGAACAGTATAAAAACCGCGACCCTGGACACTTATCACGGTACCACGTTCCCAACGACGGCGACCGTGATAAACTCTGAAAAAAACTGGCGTCATTGCGCTGAAAACGCGTGCGATGCTCAGAAGCGGCGGGTCGATCCGGGGGGTGCAACAACCGTAGTAGGGTGCGATGACGACGGCCGTGGAGAAGCTCCGCAGGCGAAGGGCCGTCGCGTGGCGTGGTCCGGTACGACGACAGGAACGTGATGAGGGCCTGCTGACGAGAGTGCGTAGCACGAAGGCGGTCCATATGATCCTTGAATGTACGTACAAAACGTTCCGCTGCACCATTCGATTGAGGGTGGAACGGCGGAGTAAGAACATGGCGAATGCCATTGGCAGAACAAAAACTTTTAAAATTCAGCAGAGGTAAATTGTGGACCATTGTCAGACACTAAAACTTCTGGAAGACCCTCAATACAAAAAATTGAAGTCAACGCCTGTATAGTTTGTGCAGACGTTGTAGACTGCATGGGCACAACAAACGGAAAATTACTAAATGCATCTATCACGATGAGCCAACGAGAATTCCAATATGGACCAGCGAAATCAATATGTACTTGCTGCCAGGGACCGGCAGGGCGTGCCCACTCAAAATAGCGTTGAGGCGGAGCAGCTTGGTGTTCGGCACACGTCGAACAATCTGTAGACATCTGCGTAATGTGCTTATCAATGCCGATCCATGTACAATGACGGCAGGCAAGCTGCTTGGTGCGGACCACTCCCCAATGACCTTGATGCAACAAGTCGAGGACCTTGGATTGGAGCACTTGGGGAACCACTACACGAAGCTGGTCATTCTCGGTGCGTAACAGCAAAACTCCGTGCGAAATAGACAACAGATGACGTTGCGGATAATAGCGATGAACCACAGGATCCGATATGTCCTTTGCCTTGGACGGCCAACCATGTTGAACAAAACGTAATAGTAAACTCAGATGAGGATCCGTAGCTGTCTCACGTGCCACCTGACGATAATCAACCGGAAAATCCCGGAGGGATTGATGCTCATCGGCTTCAATCTGATGGCAAGAGTCGTCAGGGGAATCGAAGACATCATCCGCAGCAATCGGCAATCTAGAAAGCGCGTCAGCGTTTGCATGCTGAGCTGTAGGGCGATACAGTATTTCATACTGGTATTGTGATAACAAAAGAGCCCAACGTTGTAGTCTCTGAGCTGTCCGCTGAGGAACTGGTTTAGACGGATGAAACAGTGACGTCAGGGGCTTGTGATCTGTTACTAAATAGAATGGTCTACCATAGAGATAGTGATGGAATTTTGTGACACCGAACACAATAGCCAACGCTTCCTTGTCCAATTGGCTATAATTACACTGAGCTTTGTTTAGCAATTTAGATGCGAACGCAATAGGACGTTCGGTGTTACCGACTCGGTGAGACAACACAGCACCGAGGCCGAAAGAAGAGGCATCACAAGCTAACACCAGAGGCTTGTTAGGGTCGTAATGGACCAGACAACGATCATTCAATAAAGCCTCTTTAAGCTGCTGAAAGGCTGATTGGCAATCAGCTGACCACACAAACGGAACATTCTTACGGCGGAGACGATGCAACGGTGCAGCAATCTGTGATGCATTAGGTATAAACCTAATATAATATGTCAATTTGCCAAGAACTGCTTGCAATTCCTGCAGATTGCGAGGGGCGGGCAAATCACGAATAGCTGCTAAATGTGACTGGGAGGGATGAATGCCTTGAGCATTAATAACATGTCCCAGATACTCCATCTCCGTAAGGAAAAATGAACATTTATCGATGTTGCAACGTAGGCTTGCCTGAGACAGCACTTTAAACAAACACTCCAAATTACGGAAATGTTCAGCAGGCGTCCGACCGGACACAACAATATCGTCTAAATAGTTGCAACACGATGGCACATTAGCCAGAAGTTGTGACAAAAAACGCTGAAAAACAGCTGGAGCTGACGCACAACCAAAAGGCAAACGCAGAAAACGGAACAACCCCAACGACGTGTTTATGACAAAATACTGTTGTGATTGCTCGTCGAGGGGCAATTGCAAATATGCTTCACGGAGATCAATTTTGGAAAAGAAACGAGCTTCCCCTAACTTATCCATCAGCTCGTCCGGTCTAGGCAAAGGAAAAGAATAATGACAGTCTGAGGATTAACTGTCGACTTAAAATCAGCACACAAACGTAACTTGCCAGACGGTTTCTTAATAATAACTAAGGGAGAAGCCCACTGGCTCGCTGAAACGGGTTGAATAACACCGGTGTTTTGCCAACGACGAAGTTCATCTTCTACAGGTGCACGGAGGGCGTGAGGCACTGGACGAGCACGACAAAATCGAGGCTGAGCATTATCTTTTAACGTAATATGAGCGGCAAAGTTCGCAGCACAACCTAGTTCGTCTTTAAATATGTCACTGTATTGTTTACACAAATCGGTTATGCTGTCTTGAGGAACAACAACAGATTTAATTTGCAACACATTGTCTTGGATAGACAGGCCAAACAAGTCAAAACAGTCTAATCCGAAAATGTTTACACTGTCTGTAGCGCAGAGCACTGTGAATGAAACTGTTTTTGTATTGCCACGGAATGTGGCTGGCACGCTACATACACCTAACACAGGAATTTGTTCTCCACTATAAGTAGCCAAAGAATGTTTTGCCGCTGAAAGTTTAGGGCGGCCGATAGCTGCATACGTAGCACTATTTATGAGAGTCACAGACGCACCAGTGTCTAATTGAAAATTGAAGGTCTTATCCTGGATGCGTAGCTTCACAAATAGTTTATTACACTGTCTCTGGATCGGTGCAGTGGAGGCGGAAGACACAAAATCAGCGCGTTTAGCGCGTGTTCGGTGCTTACGACAACTCGTGGGTTGGGCGGGTGGAAGAACAACTCCCGCTTCACTTGCAGTCTGTACATTACTTTTTACAGCGTTTGAATTACGCTTGGGTTAGCAGAGGGCTGGGTGGGTGGCTTATTGCGAACAAGTTTATTACCCACACGAACCGTGGAAGAGTCGTTAAACGCGACCTTCTGGGTGGGCTGGCTTTGAAGAACATGAATATCCATGGGCTGGGCAGCACTAGAATTGTTCTTGCGTTTACGCAAACAAACAGTCTGGATGTGTCCTTTCCTTTGACAAAAGTGACAAACCGCGTTTCTTAACGGGCAACGTTCACGAGGGTGAGCAAGAACACACTTAGGGCAAGACTTAACTCTATCATTTTGCACACGCGGCTGACGAATGTGTTTAACATGACGTGGCCGGCTAGTGTTTACAGTCTGACTCTGCCGGTGGGGCCGCGGGCGCGACATAACTTGCTTAGCACAGGCAATTTGAGAAATACATGGCTGATCTAAATCACACTCAGCATAGTCAAAAGTATCTTGGGCTTCAATGATGTTCATCACAGTCTCTAATGACGGGTCAGGGAACTTTAAGATAGCAGCACGAATACGAGAATCTGCAATGTTTTGAGTAATAGCGTCTCGTAACATGACATCGCTGTAGGAAGCTCCACACACACAATTAAATCGGCACTGACGGGTGAGGCCCCGTAAATCTGTTAACCACTGTTTATTAGATTGATGTGGCAGTTTCTTTGATCTGAAGAACTTGAATCTGGCCGCTGCCACATGAACTCACGACTCGAAATACTCAGCAAGCTTGTTAACAACAACGTCATAGTCTAAAGCTTCTGGCTGGGATTCCGGGAACAACTTACAAAGTAATCGATAGACTTCCACGCCTGCAGTGGAAATTAAATAAAGCTGCCGCTCAGTACCTGTGATTTTGTAGACTGTCATGTGCGCCTGCAACTGCGCGAAATATTCTCGCCATTCTTCTCGTGATGCATCAAAAGCACGGAAAGGTGGTGCTGCCCGTGCTTGTTCCTTTTGTGTTGGAGGATTAGCCGCTTGTTTGGCGATTGCTTCCACCAGACTTTGTATTTGCTGACTCTGTAACAAGATCAACTGTTGTAAGTCGGCAGACATAGTGAACACAAATTAAACCAGCCCCCAAAATTTTTTCGCTGTAATTAGTATAACCAGGAACAAGTGGAACCAGCCCTGCACACGAGTTCGGAAGTTCTCGTCGCCAGTTTTGTGGCGGCGTTCGTAGCGACAAGCAATTCGCTGTAGAAACAGCTTACGAAGTCACCGCCACACTTTTAATAGCGGGCCGACCGGTCCGCTGGAACAGTGAACAGAAAGATGAAAACCCAAACACTCTGATTAAATAATAGTTGGTACTTATCTTTATTAACGAAGATACAGCAACACAGTAGTGAACTCTGTGTCTACAGAAATCTGTCTAGTTCGAGTCGGAGCGGCTAGGTCAGCGTCGGCTGACGACAAACAACAACTCTGCTGCGATGAACACACGACTGACTAGCAAGTACACAATTCGGTGGCGAGTATACAACTGAGCGGCGAATGCAGAACTGTCCTAGCGCTCGCGACTCCAGCGCTTAAGAACCCAGAAGCCAGCGGTGGCGCGCGCAGACTTGCGGCGATTTCCTGTCTCGCTGGCGCTGCTTATGCGGACGGCGTCCGGACTTTGATGCTGCCAACCTTTTTGGCAGCGGGCTCGGGTGGCATTACTGGCTAGGATATAACAAAACATCTTTTAACCAGTTGCAGAAATTTATTCATTACTTTTTTCCGATCATGGCATGGGTCATTATGACACCTCCATCTTCCAGCAGCATGACAAAAATAGTGTTGATATCGTGTGGAGAACCCTCACCCACCCCCTACCACACATCCCATCCATGTGTAACTACAAATGTGATTCAGCCTGTCAATAAAGAATTCCTTTGGCTGTGGAAAATATTTTCAAGGAAATCATTATGTACATAATTTTTGATAGCTCTTAGTCACTTCGGTTTCTTCAGCAGAGCAGTGTCCTTAAACTCCAGTTGTTTGTTCGTTATTAATCACATTTTGCAAACTTGATCAAGTATGGCTGACATGTGGCATAATATGCAGAACAAAGGGCAATACCATTTCTTACTCCATCCAGATTTTTTCCAAATAAAACAGTAATCACTATGAAATGCCTGAATGGATTCACTTTTCTTTTGTCAGGTGTGCCTGGTGTAAGCAAACTATTTGTTTTCGACTCTCAATAAACAGTTCATGTTTTTGTGATGCCTGTAAGGAATATACAAGGAACAGTTTCAGTGTGAGTAAAATGAACAAAATTCAAAAATTGTCATAAAAACTGTGCACAAGTATTATTATAAAATGATTATATATGTATTTTATATTCCATTTCAACAAATTAAATTTCCAGTTGAAGTGTTGGATAACATCTACTTGACTGTGGTCCACATTCTGTTGGCTGCCCAATTTTATCCAACCTGAGGTGAACTTTTACCTTCCCACCACACTGCTGATGGTATTAGGAGAAAGTGCCTCAACGGCTGATCTAGTTTTATGTTTTCTTGGGGAGGGGGGTTAAGGGGGGGGGGTGGTTATCACTCAACCTAAGGGTGGGCGTCTGGCCTTCTCTCCCAGGCCTTCACCCTCCCTCCAATTCAAATCTTCCTCCCACTCTCTTTGCTGTTTGTTTGCCGTGGTGTTAATCTTTTCCGTATCTGTGTTTCTCTAGCCTTGTCTTTTTAGGCTGGAGATTTTAGTGTGTTGCAGAGTGACTAACTCATCCACTCTTCTTCTATTTTTGCGATCAGTCAGCCCAGGCCATCTGCTATAATATTTTCATAACTTCAACTGCTTTTTTCCCTTTTCATGCATGTTTTCCCCTTTTGATTTGCTTTTTTCATTTTCTCTTTCTGTGTGGTTCCCAGTTAGCTTTAAGCCTTTTTACTTTCCGTGACTCCCTTTGGGGATGGTTTTAATCTGAAACATGTTTGCATAAGAAAAAAGGGGCTGATGACACTGTAGTTTGGTCTCTTTACTCTCCAAAACACCCAACAAACATCCGTAATGTGATGTCCAAACTTGCCATAATTTTTTACCTCTGCTAGTCGCCTTAGTAAGAATGACATCTGCAACAATGTAGGCTGTTGATATGAAGCAGAAGGTATCCAAAGAATTAATGATGCACAGTTTTTTAGTATGGTTTAAGTGATTGAATCTGCTGTGCGGTTCCTGCACTACACTACAATACGTATAAGCTGCTGTTATAAGCAGTTCTGCACATGACAAAAATAAAATCCTTGCAGTCTGTCCTAACAGATGAAATTTTGACACAGCATTTCTTTCAGTGAATTCTTTGTAGGTTTTGATGCATGGGATTGGACCAGTCCCTTGTGAATAGTTGTCATACATAGTGGAAGCCCCCTGTTGTAATGTATCACATGAGTTGAGGGAGGTAGGATGCTCAGCTGTTTTATTTTTATTGTTATGACTATCACTGGCAAATTAATTAGGTACCACAGCCATTGGATTTCATTGACTGCACACTTTATGGCTGCTGGGAAAAGACCAGTTTTACAGTGAGCTATGTTATGCCAAAAATTGTAATTTAAATAATGCAGTTGCCAATTTTCAGTAATGCCTCCAGGTAAGTGAAAGGATAAGAAAAGAGGAAATGTAACAGTAAGAAATTAACACAAATTGTGTGTCATTTGTTGAAATCAGTGAAAAATGTTACTTCTGATTGGAAGAATCATTTGTTTTACATTATTATACAAGCTAAGAAGAAAATTAAAGGATTAAATAATTTTTTTGAATCTCTTTCTTCTTTATTAAAGGTGCTGCTCCTGTCAAGAACATATCTTAGAGTGTATGTGGCTACAGCTAGTAAAATTTAAAGATACCAGTTATCAATGAATTTAGTTTGGAAATGGTATAAGAATGCATTAAAGAAAAGCATTCAGTCTAGAGTGCCCTTTATCTATGTTACAGGTAATGAGTTCACAACATTGGAAGGAGTTGAATTTGAATGGTCTGTTATAAATTGGAATCAACAGCCGGGTAGTCATGAAACAACCCAGAATAATGTGTTAAGATTCATTACTTTCAAAGACTCTCCGTATGAGACGCCAAGCACTGTAATGGCACTTGATAACCGTGGTCTTCAGGGACATATTGTACTAATGGAAGGACTGAAAACAGGTTCAGCAAAGGTAATGAAACAAACATATATACCTCTCTACTTTGTATGAAAAAAAGATTCAGTTTGGAAAAAAATCATGCTATAATTGCCTAGTTATTGAATTGGAGGGAGTAATTTAGGCACATATTGCCTTTTATCTATTTTGAAAAGGCTTTGATTGTATAGCAAGGAAGAAGCTATGGCTATAAATCAAACAGAAGATTTTCCAAAGCCTTAGTTAAGCACTTTCATCATATTTATAGACACACCAACATTAAAATATACTTGAACGCCAGTTCCATGCACTACCAACCCCTAACCCAGTGTCTGAATGAAGACTGTCACTTTTCTTCAAACTCTTTATATAAAAGTAAACTCACAGACGAACAAATGAGACTGCAAACAAGGATCAACAGACAGACAATAGGAAGGGCGATTTCTGATGAAGAAAGAAGGATTAGATCAGAGAGACTGAAGAAGTACTGGGCTGACAGGAAACAGGAAAATTCTTTGTATAAAGTTGGCTAGAGTGGTCCAATGAAGGCCATAAAATGTAAATAAATAAGTAAATATAAAAGGCTTTGTTCTGACTGACTGACCCCTCACTGGCCTTATGATCACCCAGCTCAAACCTCTGAGGATAGAAAATTGAAAGTTGAAGAGGTGTTGATCTGTACTGTAGGCATTCTTTTAGAAGGAATTTTTTGAAATTTCACCTCTAAGGAGGTGAAATAGGGGATGAAATTTTCTTGAAAATGTGTCACTGTTACGGGAGTTTTGAAGCCAGACCTTATAAATTACACGTGTCCTTTCGAAGTCAGTTCTGGAAGCTGGAGAGATCTGTAGAGATTGAATAAGAGTCCCTAACCGTTCTTTCTACCAACTTGTCATTTTCTAAAGTTGTGTCCCCAGCGCAGAAGACAGCTCGTCGGTTGTGGGATCTTCTTTGACGGGGGCTGCTATGCCGTCGTCTGGAACCTGTGATTCTGCTTTTTGTGGGATGCCGCTTGCCCAGGTCAGTCTCCGTATTTACAAAGGGAAGATCTGTAGTACTGACAATGATGGTAGGCGACGCTTCTCATTACTGTATCCTGTTTTGTTATATTTAATAACCACACGTTTTAGACTATCTTTTACAACACTCGACATAGTTTTCTTAATGATACGGTAACTTTTTCTGACAACTTCAGATATGGAGTATAACATGTCCACCCCAAAACAGAGGTACATGTCTGGTTCTGAAGAATGCCCAAAACAGTCTCTCACATCCTGCCCTCCAAACGACTGTAACAAAGTTGCGTGACCGGACCTTCAGAACACCCGAAACAGTCTTATGCACCCAACGCGGAAGAATGCCCGAAACAGTCTGACTAGTGCACACTGGAGCGACCCGAAGGTGTACGAAACACTTTGGTTGCAATACCGTTACTCTTATGTTTCTCATAACTAGTGAAATTTAATAAACAAAAACGATAAACTCGTAGGGTAACCATGAGAGATTGTCATACTGAAAACTGGGTTAAATACAATGAAAAGTATATAAATAATTAATAAGAGAAGTTAGGGGGTTTTGGCGCCTAACACCCGAATGTGCCATCCAATCAGAAGCAAGTTCATTACAATTGGCGGACTCTCTCACGGAAGTGGTACATACTGGACCATCTGTCGCTTGTACCTCACTCCACTTTTGTACCATAAGCTACTTTACGTGTATGAAGCCGCATCAAGGTAACCTTCTAGCAAGTTAAAATACTTGGGGCCACAGCCAGGACTATCACACATCCCCCTCGTTCTTTGATTTCCAAAATTGGCTTGTTCTCGAAGACAACTAACAAGTTTGGAAATGAGAAAATTTTGTCTCAAATTTGGAAAGAAGTTGGTTTCCAATCTCCCAGTAGCTCCCCTACTCTCTCATTCATGGATTTTTTTTTTTAAACTAGGAAATTGTTGTTTCTAAAATATCATACCAATTAACCAAAACCATTGACTTATTAATGCTAAACATATACTTTCGCATCTTAATTCTATAAAAACACCTTAACTAAGCACACATTACCTCATGAACTTCTTCTTGCTACAAAATATCATTTATGATTTTTAGCACACAGCTGTCCTTTAAATTTTCTGTAGTCTTGGTGTTCAACAATAAACATTGGCATCTGGGCCATTAAATCTCCTCATAAACACTCACTACACTTATTGAAGTTCATATACGATAGGAACCAAACAATATGTGTTATTGATGCAATGCCATCCATCTTTACACAACACATATTTTTCACCTAATATCAACGCAGTGCCGTCCACTTTTTACCAAATAACACATTTTTTTTATCTAACAACGGCACAGTGCCATCCACCTTTACCTAATAACATTCACTTTTTTTTACTTATGTCAGCACTAGGCCGTCCATATATGTTGTTTACTATCACGTAGCTCAGAAATACTCTAAATTATATTAGCATATAAGTGTCCTTACATAATATTCATACAAAGATGTTACATAGTTTTACAATATTCACTATGTTGCATTGAATACTATACAGTAATATTTACAAAGTCTTTGTCATTGCTGTGGTGACTACAGGGCTTTCATTTGAATTGTCTCCCCACGCGGCTAATGTTCCTAACCTTGACTCATCGGTCAGTGCACTCTTGCACCACCTGTTAATACTTAGCTATTACCCATCTGGCGTGACTCATCCCAGTCACCACTCACTGTCATCCAAGTTAATAACAGCGCTATTTTATGTCTGTGTATTGAAAATGGAGATGATATGAGAATAGCTCTCATTTTATACTATAGGTTTTATTTTAATTTCATTCGATAACTTAACTAGGCATTCAAACAAGATTCACAGCTGTTTTGAGAGGACTGAAGATATCCTAGATCATGATAACAGAGAAAAATAACGAAACAATCCTGTTGCTTTAATTTGCTTGTAGCGTATTATGGACTTTGCGCTCAAACATGTAAACACTGTGAATATAACGAACATTCCTCATGTGCTTTAGGTATTTGTACCTCGGTACTTATTATTGTCTGTGTCCTATGTGAGATTCATGTCTTGTGTTCATTAGCTGTGTGAGTGACATTTCTGCGTCGTGATACAATTAATAATAATGCTTCGGTGGAAATACCTCACCTACTAATCCCTAAATGTGTGTGTGGCCGACTTTTACGTCAGACATATATAAAGTTTAATCTAATAAATATAGATTGTTTTCTCAGTATGCGTATGTAATTTCTTTGCGTTTCATAACATGCATAAAAAGTTTCTGTATATAGTTTATAGTGTGTTCTCCCTCCTGCCTTTGTGGATGATGGATGTTGATTTAAGGTCTTATAGCCTAGGTTCTGTACTTGTTTTGCAAACTTTATGCTGCATGTTATCTATTGTTATACTTAAGTATAGTCTATAATCGGTTACTTAACTATTCAATTAGCATGTGTTTTGTTTCAATTATCCCTTTTTTTCTCTCTCTCTTTTTTTTTTTTTTTTTTTTTTTTTTTTTTTTTTTTTTTTTTTTATCTTGAATAGAGAAGAAGTATAGATGACAGATTTTAATTCAGAATGATGAAGAGGGAAGAACTAACAGTGTGAAAAGAAAGAAAGTAGTCTGTTAGTTAACTCAGGTATGGCATCAGCTACCTAGCAATACAAAGAGTGCTATAGGTTTTTGCTGTGTCGGTCTGCATGCCTCCTGTTTTTATGCCAGCCTGCTGGCACTTGTCTGTTGCCTGAAAGTGTGTCCAGCTGTTCTAATACATACAGGAGGTCGTTAACCTCTCTTGTTGACATGAATTAGTTTCTTCTGTACACACTGGAAACAGCTTCAAATATTTCTCTTTTTATACTGTTTTGTGTACTTGTGGACCAATATTGGTTTAAGAATGCCCTTACAAATTTAAGTTTGTTTTACATGTATTACTGGCTCCTATTCCCCTGATATTGGTCCCCTTCAAAACGACTGGCTACAAATTTGATTTTCTGCTGTTCTGTCATGTTGTCAGGTATGATGGCCTCAAACTGATGAATGAAAGCAACAGGATGTTTACTACCTATACTAGAAAAGTTACTAAATTTGTAAGCATTGGCAATGTGAACAACAGCCTACATTTTTCCTGTTCAACCCAAGTTTTGAGGTTCTGTTTTAATGCAACTCCTATATTATCTTTATTTTTACTCACATTATTTAGTTGAGGTATGTTTTCTACCTTCTGTTCTGTATTTCTCTCAAACGACCCTGAATCACATTTGTATTACCATTACAAACAGATTATATTCGTTATACTTTACAGGTAAGGACTGCGTTTTCGTCCTTTGAGTCTACGACTGATTTGATTTGATTTGATGTGATTTTATCACGGAAGCAAAAACAGCATTGGTCAAGCTTGCTGCTGCCCGCATCCAAACAGAGTTTATAGTGCGGTATCATTCCCTGTGTCTCTAGTATAGCCAACCAATGCCCTTGAACAGTGCTTTGCTAGACACAGTTTCTTCAGGTCTGGTTGATCTGAATAGTCTGTGTCTTTTAATCTCCAATGCCTCGCATTTGAAGATCAGATGTGATGAAGTTTCCTCTCCCGCACCACACATCCTGCATTTGGTGTCTTCTTTTATTATCCCTGTTGTATGTACGTGTTTTTTGAAGGGTCCGTGGCCTGTCAATACTCCAACAATGAGTTTCATTTCTCTCCTTTTCAATCCCAGGATTGAGAGACTTCTCTTAGAACATGGCTTCGGCATCAATACCATGCCATGTTTTTGCTTTTGGACTTTAGCCCAATATTCTACATGCTGTCTGCTTGTCCAGTCTTGTAGTTTTATTTTTATCATCGCCTTGGTGATTGTCACAAGTTCCGGTCCAGTAAATGGTGTCATCGCCCTTATCCTGACCAACCTATCGGCTTGCTCCTTACCACTAATCCCTGAGTGACCAGGAACCCACAATAGGTTTACCCTATTGCTTTCCCCTAACTCCACTAGGACTTTGTGGCATTCTGCCTCGATCTTTGATCTTGTTGCAGAGGCTGCCAGTTCTTTCAGGGCTGCTTGGCTGTGTGAATAAATGAAAATGCTACGACCTCTGTAGCACCTCTTCAAATTCTCCTCCACGCACAGCCTGATGGCAGATATTTTTGCTTGAAACACACTTGCCATCTTCCCTAGAGAGCTTGCCCTCTTCAGCTTTGGCTGCACTCGGTATACCCCAGCACCAACATCTTGGTCTGTTTTCAAACCGTCAGTGAACCAGACTATGTCCCCAGTATGGTGTCGAAATTTGTTCTCCCAGAGCTCTCTACTTCCAATTACTACATTGAAAGGCTTGTTGAAGCAGGTGGGAGTTATTATATAGTCAGCCAGCATTTCCCCAACTATACTTATGTCTACCTCACTCAGTATTTTACTGTGAGATCCTGGATACCCCAGTAAGTTCTAGTTTTTGCCAGTCTTTAACCTCTGTGCTCCAGCTGCTGCCTCCATCTTTACCCACAGGTGTAATGGGGGCATTTCCAGCATGGTTTCCATCCCAGCAGCGGGTGTGCTGCTAATTCCACCTGTAATGGCTAAGTAGGCCAGTTCCTGCACCTTAGCAAGCTCCTCAGCAGCTACCTGTTGTTCTACCTTTTCCCACCACACTGTTGCCCCATAAGTGATCATAGATCTTAGTACCGTGGTGTGTATCCAGTACATACTCTTGGGGCTTAAGCCCCAATTTTTGTCACAAGCTATCCTGGTAGTCATTAGAGTACCTTTCGCCTTGGAACAGGTGCTCCTTATGTGAGGGTCCACGATAGTTTCTTATTCGGGATTACCCCTAGATATTTCACTATCTCCTTCATTGGTAGAGTTCCATCTAGAAGCTTGAGATTCCAGTATGTGTGTCGGATCTACTTCCTTGTAAATGGTACTGCAACAGTCTTCTTAGAATGGACCCCTAGATCCTGTTTCCTGCACTAATTTTGCACAGTGTTCAGTGCTCTGTGTGCCATAGCTCTAAATGTACTTGAAAATTCGCCAAGTATTACTATGACAAGATTGTCCACATATCCCTGGCAAAAGTACTGTCTAGATTTTATTTCTACAATGAGTTCATTCACCCAAGGTTCCACAGTAGAGGGGACAGGACCCCTCCGTGTGGACAGCCTCTGGTGGTATTGATTCAGGGTGTATACTACCCGGGACAACCGGAAGATCCAGGATAAGCCCGGGAATTTTTTCATCCAGGAGAAAACCGGGAATAACCCGGGAATTTTTTAGAATTCCGGGAATTTTTCGTTGTTTTAGTTTTCAGTTAAATTTTTGTAATTTAGACTGGTAAGAATCGATACTCTAACAAGGGATATTACTGTAACCCGCTACTGCAGACTAATACTGCAACAGTAAAATGTGAACGAGAAAAAAATGAAAATAAAACATAAACTGCAAAGGAAATGTGCCATGTACAACAACAAAACACATTGCTCATACAAACGTTTGCCAGCAGCAAAATGTGTCAAAGGTTTTAGGAAGACTATGCAATGCTTCATAACAACAAATTTCCTCCGATGGGCGTGACGTCACAAATGTTTACATTAGATTCGTTTTAGCAGTTACGAGCGGGCTCATGCGCATACGCAGTTGAGTGGTATATGAGTAGTACCTTCTCCCGTTTCTGGCTACAGAAATGTGGCTGTTGACTATGTAAGCAGTCGCAGCAAGCAGCTATATGCAACCGGGAAAAATTTTACTGCCGTGCCCAAGCTGCCAGAGTCATGCATGTGCAGCGGGCCCGGATCTATTAGGGAGGGGGGGAGGGTGGCGTGATGCCAAATTCATATTCTTGAGGAGAAAAAAACCTTGTTTCACAAAGCGCCTAGCATCCAGGACACATTGGTCTATTGATTACTCATATGATTTTGATGCACATCCCTGTTGGTTTTTGAACACCCTCTGTGAGTTGATTCCTGAATGAATCATAAGCCGCACGTGACAGCCGTGCGGTCTGAGGCGACTTGTCACGGTTCGCGCGGCTCTCCCCGTCGAGGTTCGAATCCTCCGTCGGGCGTGGGTGTGTGTGTTGTCCTTAGCGTAAGTTAGTTTAAGTTAGATTAAGTAGTGTGTAAGCCTAGGGACCGACGACATCAGCAGTTTGGTCCCATAGTTAAAAAGAAAAAAAAAATCGTAAGTTGATTGTTGAATGCGTGCATAGTGTACGTGATGTCTCTGTCAGGGGAATCCTCGTCGCATCTAGAAATAAACTTTCCTGCAGGCAAAAGGGGACCGGGTTATACAAGCTGAGTGGAGTACAGCCGAACGAAGGATGACAGTCGCTGTCTGATTATGTTGTTGTTTGGGTTTGCGAATGACCAGCGGTGTTAAAATTACTAGGGAAATCCATAGATTCAGACAACCAGAGTGGAAATAAACGGCTAACAGGAATAACAGGTAAAAAAGATTACATATTATCTTCTCGGTGTATCCAGGAAAATGAAATTTTGTCAGAAAATTTTGGCCAGATTGCTACACTAGTAAGGGCCAATTTTATAGTCCCTGTCTAGCAGCCACTTAAATTCTTTTCTGGAAGTAGTGCGGGATATGGTTTGTACGAATATAACAACGCCAACCCGGAGAATAATCAGGGATAACTAAACCGGTGATTCTGGCAGGGTTAGTGAAGTTAACCAGTGAATAAGCCTTGACAAAGGCAGGAATAGTTCCAGAGTTAATCATAACAAGATTGTTTGTTAGAACGAGAAAGGAGAAGAAACGGGGACATCACACAAATTAGGGAAGAATGTGGCGATTCCAAATTTATATAAAAATCTCTTACTACTACTTTTCGATCTCATGCTTGAGAAACTGGAGCGCACGAATGAAATGTGAAACATAAAGCATTTTATGTTGGTCTTCGTGAATTATGTTCTGTCGTGTTATAAAAATGACATTTGTGCCAAAACAGTCTCATTTATTTGGTGTGCGTTACAATTTCTGCAGTGTTAGAAAGGCCTATTTTCTTTTATCTAGCAGACAGTGACAAAATAGACGTAATCAGATCAAGAAACCACAGCAGTCTTGGGTACTATTTGTATTAACAGCTTACGCAGTATTAGACAATGATATTTCGATTTTTCATGTAGCAAAACGTTTGACGAACTTTGATGAGGTAATAGATTCTGTCGCGGAAAGGGAAGCACACCATGTAAAGCTGTAGCAAGATTAGAGAGAAAGAATGCTAGGAGCTAAGGATTGAAGAAATGTGTACTGTATTGCTTGTCCCTTGTCTTTACTGGTTTTGTGTATCCTATATTTAATTTTATGTCACCCAAAACAGAAAGTTATTAGCTAACAGGCAATAAAGAATGCAAATTTTCTGAAGAGTTCTGGTTCTCCCGATTACAAATAATCCCATCCAGTATTAACTGCGACGTTTTTTTTTTTTAAAAAAAGAGGGGCAGGATGTCAAACTGGGAGCAGGAGAGGCACCACTGGACATTTTAATTTCCACTGTCCTGAATATTGTTTGATGGCATCCAGTACAAAATATACACGTTTCAATTCCATGGAGCGAAATACAGTGATGTGCGATAGAAGAATGCTGTGTGAAAGACCAAATAACATGTCTTACATTTCCTTGAACATATATGTTTTATGTATCAGCTTCTTCAGAAAGATGTGCATTACAAAATGAAAATTCAATTTTTTTAAATTTTTGATGTTGTATCTCAAACGCTTGAGGGAGGGGGGGCACTATCTTAGTATTGCCCCGGTTTGGAAATATCGTAGATCTGAAGCTGATTCACAGAGCAGTCTGAGTTATAGAAGTGAAGTGTGTAGTCCCCACGTGACCTGTGTTTACATTTAGTGATTTTGCTGTTTCCTCTTCGTTTTCTGCTCTCACGTCAAATGAAAACAAAATGGATTTCTGAGGCTGGGAGTTATTAAATGACTTAAGCCGGGAGCTATCAAGTGACTTAAAATACATTCACATAATTATGGAAGGCTAATACGTTATTAGTTTCAGATTTTATTTTATTTCCACTATTCTGACAGCCATGCATTAATCGCCTTGTAGAACAATGAAGTTATTTTTGTCAGTTTGCTAAAGAAATTTGGTTTTTATTAATCTTTTACACTGAGGCAATCAATGTGTTTGAAACTAAGTGTTTGGTTCCACACTATTGGCTAATTTCAACTGCTCGTTGTATTTCAAGTGTACGGTTTCATCTTCTAGTACGTAAGGCGTTATGCCATAATAAAGAATCAAAAACGAGTTAATACATTACTGGTACATCCCGAAACCCACACTGAAAAGCTTAATATCAGGTCGAGACCTACTTCATTGGGAATCCGGACATACGAAAGTGCTCTTTAAGTATACACTTTAAATGTGCCATTTTAGTATGGCTCATGAAATTCCAATGCTCTTGGAGTATCCTATGATGTCTTTTTACTTTTGTGACATAATGTAAGATCTTTTAATGTTTTACACGTATGGACTTCCTGCGTCATAGCAGCTGCCAAAGCTCGGTGGTGCCTGTTATATGGCGCTCTCTGACGACTGCTGGAACGAACCTATTTATAACAGGTCACGGGAAAATATTGCGAATAGTGGTTTGAAAAGTATTACTTTCAAAATAAATTTCCTTTTACGCAAGTTGAACTATGTGCGGGAGTGTACGGTGAGTTTATTAAATCACAGAGTGTTTGATGATGAGCTATTTAGAAGTATTTTGAGCCCAGTAGATCAGACAACCTTAGAGACCAATATTATATGTGAAAGCTTTGCTTTTCTTGTAGCAACACTATGTATATTAATTTAAAACATTAACTTTTCCTGTTTGTGTATCCGCTCTACTTAACAGTGATGTTGCTATTAGCTGACTACATCACATGTCCTGTGGTCTGAATATCTGCTGTCATCGGCTGGCGGGATCACGGGACATTAGCTATGACTGGCTTACAAAAGCGCATTGCAATCTTGATTACAATGGTTCGGAAAGTAACATACGGTGTTTGGTGGAATTCGGATTTATACTTCCATAATACGAAAATATGCAGCGCACATATTGCTGCACATAAAAAATCTTTCCAAAAGGAGTTTTCATCCCTGAGTTTCGTTTTCTAAAGCGTCAGGAAATTCTACGCCCGTGTATAAAAACTTAACCATTCAAAGGATTGATAAGTTTTACAGTTCCTTGGGAAAATATATAGTCACTTAATAACACGGATAAAGTGTGTACTCATTCGGGAGAAAGTGAATTTTGAACTGGAAAATCCAGGATTTTTTTTTCCCTTGTCCGCATATACACCTTGTGATTACCATTTTTTCTTGCATCATTGTGGCTGCTATGTTTCTACCACTAAGCATACCACTAACCATGGCTCTAATCCACCTGCAAATGGTGGTCTCCCAAGTCATGCAGTCCTGTTGTTTTAATCATGGATTCGGAGGTCGTGTTACTAAAAGCCCCTTGGATGTCCAAGAAGATGCAGAGGGCTATTTCCTGGAAGTGTAGTGCTTTCTCCACCTTCCCAACAACTTAGTGGAGTGCAGTTTCACATGATTTTCGGGATTGGCATGCATATTGGTTTATGTGTAGAGGGACCGTAGTTAACCTCCTCTCCCTAACATGCACATTCACCAGTTTTACTAATGTTTTAAGAAGAAAGGACAGAGTGTTTGGTCTCACATCCTTGGCCTTCTTGGTATGATAAATTCTTCCTGGCTTTGGAATGAAGACAACCTTCACTGCCCTCCAGACATTATGAATGATTCCTCCTGCTAGACTAACCCTAAATAACCTGCATAGGAATCTTATTAAGTTCACTCCTGCTTGTTGCAGGAGTGCTTGAAAAATTCCATCTGGGCCAGGTGACTTGAACGGTTGGAATGTTCCTATCACCTATTGGATTTTACTAAGGTCAACCCATTCTCCCTTTGAATACCTGAAAACTGATATCTCACAGGGATCTCGTCCTGGTCTATGTTGTCTGTCAGAGCACATTGAGGAAAATGAGTCTTGAGTAGTAGTTCCAGCGTTTCATGTGCTGTCCTTGTAAACTCCCCATCCTCTTTCCTTAAAATTTCTCCTGGATTAGTTGGTTATCCAAGTGAGGATTTTGTGAAGTCTGGCCTGAACAGCTGTATCCTCTACCTCCTCACAGAATACCTTCCAGTATGACTGCTTTTCTTGCTTAATTGCTAGATTGTATTTGACAAGAGCCTTCCGATATTCTGCCCATTGTCCTTTCCTCCTCGTAAGGTGTCTTCGTACCTGTTTCCTCTGTGATTCCAAGTTGTTGTTTCACTAAGATATATTCCTATTCGTGCACTTCTTGGTGATTAAGCACTTGTCATGGAATGAGGTCATGATGGCAGAAGTCACTGCCTCTGCTATCTCCTCAAACTCTACTGGATTCCTTATCGAAGTACTGAGTTCCGATAGGCTTAAGTCGAGATCCCTCCTATACGCCTCCCAGTTCATTCTCCCTTGGGTTCCTATAGAACATGGTCTGTCTAATGCCCATTTCAACATTGAACTTAATATAAATGTGGTCTGACGAGAATAGCTCTAAAGCCTCATGCCATTTTTTGACATAACTACCCAACAAAGTGGAATCGAACGTTATGTCAGTTACCTCTTCCCTTCTTATATACCTAAGTGTAGGTGCCTTGTCCCTATTGAGGATCTCTTAAGTTATTAGCTAGAAGAAATTCTAGAAGGTTCTCACCTCTACTGTTGGTGTCGGTGCTGCCCCACACCAAGTTGTGGGCATTGGCATCACATCCAACCAATAGTTGGTTGCCCTGTTGTGCACAGGCTTCTGTCAGTTTCCTCACCTCCTGAGGTGGAGGAGCACTGTCCTTATAAGGAAGGTATGCTGACGCCATTACAAACTCCCTCGTGATACCTTCTTCATGTTGCTGCATCCTGAAGGTCACTAAGACCCTAGAACAAAAGTCTGCCATCAGCAGGAAGGGGATTCAATTTTTTACATAAATGCACATTTCGGAGTTTCGTATATTTCTAGCATAAACCAGCTTACCTCCAGTGCTGCTGAGGCTTGATATGGCCCCTTTATATAAATGGGGCTCCTGAATCATGGCCATGCCCACTTTGTGTCTTCCCAGGAGGCGACTCAGGGCAGCAGTGGCCCCTTTACTGTGTTGCAGATTGATCTGCAGCACATTCGGTCTCCATCTATCTGCCATTGTCGCTTCTAATGTCTTTGATTACCCTGACAGCAACCTGCGAGAACCCCAAGAATAGTCTCAGGTCCTGTTCCTGCATTGCCCTCAGGAACTTCTCTCTGACTTCCACCACAAGGGTTTGGTCTTTTGGTGCAATCTCCTGGTTGATTACCTTCCAATCCTCTGTCGAGACTTTTGGGTTTTGAAAACCTATTTTCTCAATCAGAGTCTCTTGAGAGACTTTTGGCACCGAGATTAATATCTTTGTGGTTTTGAAGATCTCAGCCGCTGTATTTACCAGCAGCTTCACATCCTTCCACGGTTATATTAGGGGCACCTTTTCCGTAGCCAGTCCACTGTACCCACCCCTTCACAGACAAAGAAAAGAGCACAGTGATCCAGATAGACTCTCTTGAATATGGCAGGCAGTAAGAGAACAAGGGAGGAATCTAAGACTCCCTAGGGAAACTGTCCTATAGTACTACAGTCTTGGTTTTTAGGATGGCAGTTATCTAGCAGGGCTATCCACTGGTCGAGATCACCTAGCAGCAGGAGCAACTCGTGCAGATGACTCTCTTTGAGAAGATTGGGCAGGGGGGGGGGGGGACCTAGTCCCCCCCCCCCCCCCCCCCCCTGCCCAATCTTCTCAAAGAGAGTCATCTGCACGAGTTGCTCCTGCTGCTAGGTGATCTCGACCAGTGGATAGCCCTGCTAGATAACTGCCATCCTAAAAACCAAGACTGTAGTACTATAGGACAGTTTCCCTAGGGAGTCTTAGATTCCTCCCTTGTTCTCTTACTGCCTGCCCTCGATGTAGAGAGGGTTTGTGCACCCCCGTCACCCTGGTACTGTCTTTTCTTGGAGGTCTTGAGCTCAAGCCCTTTTAGTTCCCTCCACTTTTGTTGAACAGGTCTGTCCCCCTGTTCAGCTGAGGGGATGATTTCCATCGGTTCCAGCTCGATGTTTGGGTGTCTGATGTCTAAACTTGCCCCTCAGTATTACTATCTTCTTTCGTGTCCATTTTGGTCCCACAAGAGTTGGGGATCTAAGCGGTCGACACCATGGAAACCCCATGTGGTGCAAGGCTAATTATTCAGTGAGTTGCCCAGTATCCCTGAGTCTCTGTTCATGACACATCTTCTCATGTGCCATGCGCCCCTTGGCACGGATCGCATCACACCTTGGGTGGGGTATTGAGGAGTTGGGAAAGCTCAAGGAATGGATGTGGGATGACAGGTTGTTGTGGGACACATTTAGTCTGGTCCATCAGCTAAGACCTTACAGACCGTAGGTTCCCACAGCCACCATAGCCCTCAGCTTCCCGCAAACAAACAAGCCTTCCCGCCCTCACAGGCAATTCTACTTCAAGGTGGTGTCCCCTGGAGAGGAAGTCTACAACTTGTTTGTTTTGTTTTTCATGGGTGTCTTTGCAAGTTCTGTTTATTTTGCTCTGATCATTACTTAATTTAATGACTTCATCCCTAACCAACAATACAAAAGTATATTGAGCTTGCATGGGATCATTTATTTTCACTACTTCATTATCAGTCTTAGATTAACCTCTTTCTTACACTTACCTAATTTTTGATCCCATTCTTCACCCTTTTCTCACAATCCCCTATTCTCGTTTCATGAGACTCAACTCTGTTCTCTAAATGTTTAGACTCACAATTAATTTTTGCTAAGTCCTCATTTGTTGCTTCAATTTTATCAGCAAGAAATGTTTGCCCTTGTTCTATCTTCTCTTCCAGCCATATTTTTAGTTCTTTTTGCCCAGATACTGACTCCATTAATAATTCAAACATAATTTGACTGCTATCGTATGTAGGCAATGTATCAGCTGATGCTGTTTTACTCTTTTTACCAGTTTCATCTGGCATGCCCTGCCTCTTCCATTTCATTACCCTGAGGCTGCACTACCTCTTTACTTCTCAGATTGTACCATTTTTCACTTTCTCTTGACATTTTGTTATTAAATAAATTATTACAAAGCAATTTAACAATATTCTAAAAAAATCCCTATGGTTGTCAATGCTAGCTTCCTCTCGCTAGCTGTAAAGTGATTAGCGTACGTGCTACCTCCTTCTCCAAAGCGGTGCTCTTGCTCACTGCATTTTTTTTTTGGTCATGTTGGGTGTCTTTGGCTGCCATAGTCGACCACAGACGCCAATCCCTGCTGTTTGCCGCTCCCTGACGTTGGACTGCAGCTGGTGGAGACGACAGGTGTTGCTTCCAAATCATTTGCGTCACCTGCTGTACGCTGCTCTGCTAACTGCTTCCTGAAGCACTGTTTCTCGTAGCGGTGAAATAAAGTGTAATCCCTTTGGACCGCGCACACACATTGTAATCCCTTTGGACCGGACCACACACTTATAACTTTGCACTTTCATTTGCGCTTTCACTTTCAGCCATGCAACACTGATTAATTAGAAGCATTTATAAATTTTGTTTCCCAACAGTTCAAAGAAACTTACAAAAGTTCAAACAGATTATAATATCACAGTTCACACGGTGTCGCTTTTTATCTTTTTCACTGTTTATTCACTACTGATTCGAGGGGTTTGCGATAATTATTGCAGTTCACTGTTCTCACTATGATTTTCACGTCTCACCTAGTTCACAGTTCTCGTTAACAGATAGTAGCCTTTTCTTTAAATATACATTCCCCTGCCAGGAGATGCCATCGGAAATCGAAGAACGAGGGGGATGTGTGATAGTCCTGGCTGTGTCCCCCAGTATTTTATCTTGCGACAGAAGGGATACGGTGATTCTGTCATGTATTACTGAGGAAGGAATTGCTAGAAGCTCACCTTAATGCAGCTTGATACACATGAAGTAGCATATGGTACCAAAATGGGATGAGGTACAAGTGACAGATGATACGGTATGTACCTGTCCTGTGGGAGAGTCCGCCAATTGTACTGAACTTGCTTATGATTGGTCGGCACATTCGGGTGTTTAGCTTGTTTGCGAAGACAACTAACAAGTTTGGAAATGATGGGATGCTTCTTGCCCAGATCAGTCGCAAAAAAAATCATTTCAGATGAATGTAGCAAGTAAAAAATAAAGAGAGGAAGTATCAAATCCAAAAGTAAAAGTAATGACATTCTAAGGACTGCTTGCAATGATAGCAAAGATCTGGGTTAATGACAACCAAAAGAACAGGTTCAAATGCTTTTAAACTGTTCTTGACTTCTAAATATATTCTAAATAATTTTCAGTTCTGTTAGTTACATATTTCTCCAGAACAATTGGTTTGTTACAATTTTTAAGAGTAATTTGAGAGCGAGAAGTACAACATAATTATTACTTATAACTTACATAAAAAATTCATTGTGGACATTTCATTATAAACCTGGAGTCTTCTTTATTTTTGTATGATGCAAGTGAAGTTTTTGAATTCTGGTTTTCTTGAAAATTAAATTCTTCAGGTTTTTTTGTTATTGGCATTAGTTTATTTATAATGATATACAAAATGTTATTTTTGACCACACCCAATGAATATTGCAACTATACTGTCACAATTATTTATTGGAACTGTCTTGTGTTTATGAAATAGGATCACACCAAAAATGCTCCAAGATTTTTAGAGCTTTCAGAGTTTATACATCGAGTGCCATAAATGTTAATCTTTAATCAATATATTTACAGTCCTGAATTTTAGATCATATCAGTTTGTGCTCAGATCTATAAAAATAGAAATGAAATAATTATTTAAAACATTTGTAATTTTGTATTGTGATTAGAAAAATTAAAGAAAAAATTTAACAGCTGTTTCAGATGGGACAGAAAGGTATCTATAATCATTTAACTGAAATCTATGTATGAAAATATGAAAAAATGAACTGGTCAGTACTGTCTCATGATAACAAATGAAGAGACTAATACCCACCAAAACAAACTCTTGTACATTAAAAAATGTTACAAGGTGTCAATGCAATTATCTAACATCTGAAATTAGCTATAACCAAAACTACAACATAAAAAATAAAATACATAAATTTCAATATACAGGATGTTAAAAAATGTATTCCAATATTTTGAGAGACAGCAGAATGAGCAAAATAAGAAAAGAAAAGGTCCAGTCAGCATGGCTATTTAAAATGCATACCGTACCTTAAGAGATATGAGCACTTGTTCATCTTTGATTCTGTAAAACACATTTCTTTTACTGCAAGCTCTTTGATTTTCATGGTTTGAAAGTTGGTAGTGTGGATAAAAAAAGGAACAGAAATCACCATTAAACAAGGGCCCTGAAATGCATTCCTTAACAGCTATTAGCACTTTTTTTTATGAAAAAATGTGTGTTTCACTGTAGCAAAGATGAACAATTGTTTATACTCCTAAAGGTACACATTGTATAGCCCATATTTACTACTTTTTTTTCTTGTTTTGATGTACACTACCACCTCTCAAAATTTGGAATACTTTTTTTATCATTATGTATATGTGTTACAATATGTTAAAGAGTGAAGACTAAGACTAAAAGGATACATTGCTTAAGTCTTGCAAGACAGTTGTGGTGCCTGTATTATTGCATGGATGTGGGATCTTATATTGAGATATCTTAACTTTAATTGTATCTTCGCTACACTTTTGTAATTCATTGGGGAAATTATTGTATCCCTTGATCAAAGAAACACACTACTAGGTGTGATTGGCTTAATTTTATGAAACTGCTTCTCATGTTCACATTTAATACCTAATAGAGATTGGAGTCATCCTACCTTCGAAATTAACTGTAACATTTGTTTTGTCAAACTTGCACAGTGCCTTTACAACATAAGCACAACCTCTTGATGTTCTGAATCCATTTGTTAACAATTAGAAAATTATGTTTTCTGGCACTGTAGGTCTAATCTAATCAAGCCAAATGTAGGAATGGGAAGGGGGCTTCTTTTACACCTAGTTACAGGGTTACAACAATAATGACATTTTAAGTAGTAAATAATTTAAATTGAAGCTACAGTTCATCATTTATGCTGTAATTCAAATATATTTTACCTTTAGCAGTCTTTGATAAATCAGTTTTCATGCCAACACTGGCCGTGCACCTCTGCCAGCTTTGTTTTCGACATTTACCAGTAGATGGCTAAAGTGTCTGTACCTCTATCCTTAATCACCATCAGTTCATTTTTGCATTTTGTCCTCTTCTTTCTCTCCCCTTTTACAGTGCATACTATTCAAATCAGAAAATAACTGTCAGTACTCAAGGGAAGTTGCTACTCCACTATATGATGAGTAGCAACTACACAATATATTGTTATTCCTGCTTAGAATATTAATCAAGAGATTCAGAGCTTCACAGGAGATAAAACTCCTTACTAAAAAAACTTATTAGAAGTAAAATTAATGCTGTCGAACTCCATCTTGCAGAAATATTCCAATAAATGGACATCTATCTTTTTTTGTTACAGGAACATAAATACAAGTAGACTGTAAAAGGTTTGAACATTGAAGTGAGCAACAAGATTTTATGCAGTAGTGTTTTTCTGTTGATTTTATTACAGCTAAGCTATTAAATTACTCAATTTGGAATGGAATAAGCGTTTTTTTTCTCTTCTTGTGCATATGTTAAGTTTTTTACACATTTTTAATGTAGTTAGATGCTGCCATAAATTTACCTGCAACAGGTACAAAAAATTATATCTGGTGTCCATTACCTTAATACTCACTCGTTTATTTTCTTTTGCAGATATCTGTACGTCTGCCACAGGAAGAGTATAGCAATATACCACCTATTCAAGTAGAACTTATGATTGTGGCTAATTTATTAATAATGCCTTCCGATGCATACATACTTACTGGAGATTCTGTGAAATTCCACATTTACCAGGTAAAATATAATTTTGTATTGCAGTAAAATTGTTAAAGTCATTTGTGAAAATTTAGATGTAGTGGTGATCCACATTTACCCTAGAAATTATAATGGATGTTACAATTTAGTCTGTAGAGTCAGAATGTAATGACATACCTCTGTTAAAGTAGGGATTTTTTCAAGACTGTGTGGTGAAGTAAACCCACTTTAAAAGTGTCTTAGTAAGTTTTTGTTATTGTACATTATGCTTCATAAGGATTACATTTTAACTCTACTTGGTTTTTAAAACTAATAACAAAAGAAATGTTCCTCCTCCTGGTCTCCATTGTAACAAAAGACTGTGCGTGTTAATGACTGAATCAATCTTTGCTACATCACTCTCCTCTGTATCCTCTCATCAAGTATGTATAATCTGTGTTTTCTGCTGTATCCTAACCCACATTTTCAGTCAGCTTTGTGTCTTGCATGTTTATTCTGCAGCCTAGCTTTTCCTGTGGTGAAGCATAAATACATAAATTGATGAGGAGCAGATGACATTGGGATTAATAACAGTCATAACTTGGTTTAGTCAAAATTACAATCCTGAAACAAGAGGCAGCTGTATAATACTGTTAGGTTGTGACTGCAATCAAGCCCAAATACAAAAGTAGGGTCATTATTGAAGTAAAACACCTGGCACTGAAAGCACTTAACACTAAGGTGACAAAAGTCATGGGATACCTCCCAATATCTTGTTGGGCCTCTTTTTGTCTGGCGTAGTGCAGTAACTTGCCATGAGATGGACACAAGAAGTCGTTGGAAGTCTCCTGCAGAAATATTCAGCCATGCTGCCTCTATAGCTGCCCATAATTACAAAAATATTTCTGGTGCAGGATTTTTTGCATGAAGTGACCGCACCATTATGTCGCACAAATGTTCAATGGGATTCTGTCGGGCTATCTGGGTAGCCAGATCATTCGCTCAAACTGCCCAGGATGTTCAACCAGTCACGAACATTTGTGGCCTGGTGACATGGGGCATTGTCATCCATTAAAAAATCCATCATTTTTTTGGGAACATGAAAGTCTTGAATGGCTGCAGATGGTGTCCAAGTAGCTGAATGTAACCATTTCCAGTCAGTGATCAGTTCATTTGTACCAGTGGCCTCAGTACACGCCCCAGTAAACGCATGATTACGGAGCTGCCAACAGCTTGCACAGTGCCTTGTAGACAGCTGGGTCCTTGACTTTGTGTGGCTGCCCTACCATCAGATCTTACCAATTGAAATTAGGACTCATCTGACCAGGCCACTGTTTTCTAGTCATGTAGGGTCCAACCAATATGGTCACAAGCCCAGGAAAAGTGCTGCAGGAGACATCGTCTCATTAGCAAAGGCACTTGTGTTGGTTGTCTGCTGCTATAGCCCATTAACACCAAATTTCACTGCACTTTTCTAACAGATACATTTGTCATATGTCCCACCGTGATTTGTGTGATTATTTGTCTGTTAGCACTGATAACTCTACACAAACGCCGCTACTTGGTTGTCTAGTAAAGGCTTTCAGCCACTGTGTTGTCCATGCCTGAAAGTTAGTATTCTTGGCACACTTGACATTGTAGATCTCAGAATATTAAATTCCCTAACAATCTCTGAAATGGAATGTTCCATGTGTCTTGTGCTGACTATCATTCCACGTTCAGAGTTTGTTAATTCTTGTTGTGCAGCCATAATCACTTCAAAAACCTTTTCGCATGAATCACCTGATTACAAATGACAGCTCCGCAAATGCACTGCCCTTTTAGACCTTGTGTACGTAATACTACCACTATCTGTATATGTGGATATTGATACCATGACTTTTGTCACTTCAGCGTATTACAGGCATTAGCATACAGAAGGAACAGAAGTGCCTCCTGAGTGCTGCTTTTATATTCTAGAATATGCAAATACTACGGACATAAGAAATTTCTAGAAACTTTTAGAAATGGTAAATACTATATGACAGATATTAGCTGCTGAACAGATTTGAAACGACAAACCGCAGCATGCCAGCCATCAATGCTAACTGTTACTACACACTGCATGTAACACAGTTCTCAGCATTGCTCCCTCTCCTGGGGAAACAGTAACCTGCTATTTCAAAATTTCTCATTGGAGTACGGTGACCCACTGTGTCAGAAGTTCACATTGGATCCAAGTCCAGCATCCTAGATCTAGATCTCCCCAGTGGTCCTCTTAATGGCAGTACTAGAGATTCCATGGTTTGTTTCATGTAACCACACCCTCTGCGCCATGATATTTACTGTATAGAGGCAACATTGATTCACAGACAGGCACAACAAAAATATTGATATACATTTAGCTTGTGTCCAAAAGGCCGACTTCACACACACACACACACACACACACACACACACACACACACACACACACACAGCACTACTCGTACACACCCACCTCTGTCTGTAGCCGCTGTTGTTGTTCCATCCTGGACTTTACATTGTGTGATATCGCATTTTTACTGTGATAACTCTGCTGTTCTAGCTACATGATCATTGAGCAATCCTTCAGTTATCTTGAATGAGAAACCCTCATTGTTGATCTGTGGCTCAGGACAATATTAAAGCTTTATACGATATGGAAGACATGGATGAAGTCTCTGTGGTTGCAGTGATGCAGTGTCATAATCCTTCAGTTCGTATGTGATGTCCACCAATCAGTCAAGAATACAATATGGTCCAAAGCAGCATTTTAGTAACTTTTCTGATAGTCTCCCTTTCCGAACAGGCACAAAAATTCATACTACATCTGCTGGGTCGTATCTCACTGGCGTATGCTTGGTGTTATAGTGCTCTCGGTCCTTCTCCTGGGCTTCCAGGCACTATATGCATACCAGCTGTCTTGTTTCATTGGTCCTTCTCATGAAATGTTTCACAGTCATCCTAAACATCATCCTGTTGAACCAAGAACATTATTGTTTCGGGCTTGCGGCCATGGAGCAGAAAGAATGATGCAAATCCTGTAGTATCTAGCTTCGTTGTGTTATGTGCTGTGTTACGATGGCCAGTATTTATCACAATCTCGCTGTTCGACATGAAGGTACATCGAGGGAATATTTGCCAACATCTTATTAGAGCGTTCTGTGAAGCCATTCATCTGTGGGTGGTAGGATGTTGTTATCCTGTGGATGATGTCACAGTGTGAAATTACGTCTGATACTAGTCTCAACTGGAGATCTTTTCTGCAACCATGGATTGTCACATATGGTGCTGCATGCTTCAAAATGGTGTGTTTTACAAGAAACCTTGCAATTCCTGGAGCCTCAGTAGTAGGTACAGATTTAATGACAACGCAGCGGGTTAGTCAAACAGTGCAGACTGTAGTCCATCGATTACCATTTATTGACTTCGTGAACTTCCTCCAAAGGTTAGTTTGAATCAAGTGGAATGGTGCTGCTGTAGTCGTAATTGGTATCAGGCGCCCCAAGGCACATGCTTCTGTCATTGGCATTCCTTACAGTGGCTCACATAGTGTCCAACGGATCGGCGCAGATCGAGCCATTGTTACCTGCATCTGATTCAGTCTAGAATCTTCATGAATTCCAGATGACCAGAAATTGGAGCATCATGGAAATAATTAACGATAGCTGGCTGTAGATGAACTGGGATGATGAACAACTATTTTTGCTCCATTGGACTGTAGGTCTTCTTAAACTATGTTCAGTTTTTTAACTGGAGTTCTCCTTTTGTTAGTTTCTCCTTCTTCAAGACTTTTATGGTTTTCAGCAGTGCTGGACGTTCACTCAGTTCAGCATCTGTGACATTTAATGTAGTGATGACTGAGATTTCATCCATATAGCTGTGTTCCACCAAAGGATTCCTTGAAAGGCAGTTGGTGACCTTGTCCACATTTATTTACCACTGTGACTCCTGAAGCCTCGTTGTCAATCTCACCAGTCAAGCTAATGGATCCTTCAGGCTAGTCAACCAGCATAGAGAATGGTGATCCATCACAATTTTTAACAGTTTCCCAAATAAGTACACCTGGAACATGTTGATTGTCCAAACAACTGCAAGGCACTCATTTTCAGATGTGGGGTAATCCATCTTAGACTTGGAGAGTATA
Source organism: Schistocerca piceifrons (assembly GCF_021461385.2). Lineage (NCBI taxonomy): Eukaryota > Metazoa > Arthropoda > Insecta > Orthoptera > Acrididae > Schistocerca > Schistocerca piceifrons. The sequence goes on along the minus strand of NC_060142.1, from coordinate 422,655,197 downwards.
AACTGTAGCCTTTTCAGCATCTTTCTGAGTTTACACTAGAGCTGCACTATGCCACAACCACTAGCATGAGTGTGAAGTTCTCTCTCAGCATTGAGAACATACAGAGAAGATACTGGAGATGATGATTGTGCCTTCTTAAGGACAAGGAAAGAACTTTCTTGTGCCCCGTTCCAGAAAATTTGCCATCTCTTTACAGTAGTTATTGCAAGGCATGTGGCTTGTTATTGAAGTGCTGTATGAATCATTGGTAGTACGAGTACATTCTCTAAGAAAATTCCATCACAAATGTGCCAAGGAGTTGGAAGATCTATGGCCTTATTTTCTCTGGTTCAGGCCACATTCCATCACCTGTAACTAGGTGGCCCAAGATTTTTATTTCTTGGGTGGCAGAAGAGGCACTCTTTCAGATTCAGGTGGAGGTGACATTGTTGCCAGGTGGCTTAGATGTTCTTCAATTTTTTTAAAGAAATGTCAGTGTCATCCAGGTCACATGAATGTTGTCCATTTAAGGTACTGAAGCTAGTTGCCCATCATATACTCTAATGTTACAAAGCCTAAATGACATAATTTTGATTTCATAGAGGCCATCAGGTCTTATTAAGGCAGTCTTTCCCTGTCAGCTTTGTCAATCTTGATTTGCCAGTAAGCTGTCTACATGTCAGTAGTTGAGAAATACTGCTTTCAAGCATCAGTGTGTAGATATCTTTTTTTTAAAAAATATTGTGCCATTGTCAGTAATCGGTGCACAAATGCCATGTGCTGCCCTTATTCTTCAAAAGGAATGGAGGAGAGGAGCAAGGACTCTGTGAAGGTTCAGTGATGTCATCCTGCAGCCTCTTCTCCATTGCCTTCTGAGTTATGCCTCATTTAGCTGGTGAAACCCTATGTGAAACTGACTAATTGGTGGATTATCCCCAGTTTTGATACAGTTTTTTACCATGGCTCACTTGGTCTGTCTTTACTCAACTCAAGATTTGAAAGGTACTGAAAATTGACACAAAATAGCCAACATTCACCATTGATGCTCCTTGGTCAGACCAGAGCATATTGACAATTCAATAGAAGCTGGCTCCACTTTGTTGTCTGTAATGGTGATAGAGCATGGTTCTTCATTGCCAGCACTGAGCTTTCCATACTGGATAGGTTCAGCTCTTCCTGTGCACAGACCTTTAGGGATGAGTTGTGGTTGCTCAATGCCAATTATTGATCCAAAGTTCTCTTTGACAACCTTCAGTGCTTATGATCATCACCTGTATGGAGATTTTTGTTGTGTACTTTATTAACTTTTGGCTGTTTACAAAAGCTTCATAGTTAACTGAGAATCTGTATTGATGTCCGTGGCTCTCATGTCAGTAGTTGAGAAATACTGCTTTCAAGCATCAGTGTGTAGATATCTTTTTTTGTGATATTTTCCATTGTCAGTAATCGGTGTACAAATGCCATGTGCTTCCCTTATTCTTCAAAAGGAATGGAGGAGAGGAGCAAGGACTCTGTGAAGGTTCACTGATGTCATCCTGCAGCATCTTCTCCATTTGATGGCCACAGGATAACATAGTCTTCAACCAGGCAGTTGCCCAGAGCAATCTTTGTTATGTGCGCTATGTGGAATAGGTTCCTCGATATCGAACTCTGATCTTCCACAGTCTGTGACTGCTTGTGATGCCTGCCTGAAGTCCCATCTAGGAATAACATTTTGAGTGCATTGTGCTAAACAACAAACTAAATGACGATTCTGTCATTGACAGCTATCCTTACAATACATATTCCTGATGGCTAGGTGTGTGTCCCATTTGTGATTTTCAGTACAATCACTTTCATGTCACTGAACATAACCTTCGTTAGCATGTGACATTACAGAAAAAGAAGTGCCAGAGTTGACTAATGTCCGGACCGGTTGGCCATCTATGATGACTTTGGTGAGATTTCCTGATGTCTTGGCAACTGGTGATTACCTTTCCTGAAGTTGGCAGCTAGGTGAGTGGCTGGTACCATTGTCTGGTGCAGGGGAAAGGTTATGGTGTGTTGGGGAGTGACCTTGTCCAGGTTACTTGATGAGCTGCTTCCTACACGTTGACCATAATTGTCTACACTAGGCTGGCCTGAATAGGACTGTTGTGATGATTGATGTCTTGTGGCATAATAGTTGTTGAACACTCATCTTCTTCCTCTGCAGTTTCATACAAAGTGTTCAGTACACCAACAGTGGAAACATACTGGTGTGTTGTCCTCTTTGTTATGTGCGCCACGTTCTTCTGCTGGACATTATACGTGGTGGAAGATTTGGTTGTACCTGTACTTGCCTTGGTCAGATGCTGGGTTGTTGCTTGATAGCTGCGACAGAGTCAGAGTTTGCGTAGAACATTCTTCACAATGATTTGACTGGTGGCGAAGATTTATGCTAAGGCTCAATATACCTTTTCTTCAACATTCTCCATTACCTCCAGATGTAGAGGATTGACATTCAAGGTCTCTCTCTCTCTCTCTCTCTCTCTCTCTCTCTCTCTCTCATGTGTACTTGGCCCGACATTCTTGGCTGCCATAAACTGATGTATCTCTTCACTTACTATCTAGTGTATGAGAGAAATGAGGTCATGGTGGTCTTCCACAAGTATCATTGGGACCACATTTGGAAGTCAAGTCTTTCATCCAACTCTATTCTTTTGCATTTTCTTGATGCACTGGCGCCACTTGATGAATTCCTCTGTCACCGTGACATTCTTTACTGGAAAGGCTCGGTAGATTTCATACGCAACTCCCTTTATCTAATTTGAGATAATTTTGGTATCTCTATTATTCGGATTCAGTATGTGGCATAAGGACCAACTGTATGTAAGACTGTGTTGTTTAACCATGATGTTGAACCCTGTTCTTCAGTTGTTTTTCTGCTAAGCAACTTGCTTTTCTTCAAGTTCGCATGCACTTTTTCCCAGCTATTGAGGTTTCTCTTGTTGTTCTCAAACCACTGCTGGGTCGTGATGTCTAAACAGAAGCTCTCAGTTGCCAAACACATGACATTCCACCTATTTTGTGTGGCAACTTGTCCGAGTCCTTTGATCCATTTCTTTGGGTCCTGACCAGCATCTCCCGAAAACACTGACACATGCTTGATGTAAAGCTGACCTACTGCTTGTATCTAATCCAATTGAATCAAAATCTGAAACAGAGTCATCAGTGAAGTGCAACACTTAGCACGGAAAGCACATTTATTATGGACACGAACATGGAGACCAAAAAGAACTGCATCGTGGACAGAGAGTGCTTTGTTTATACAAATATTGAAATTCCAAACACAGGACATTTTGAGAGACTTCTAGAAGTGATAAATATTAAATCCATACTAATATTATAAATTTGAAAATAACACTGTCTGTTACATTTTAATGACTAAACCGCTGAACTGATTTCAATGAAATTTAGTGTCGTAATCTTGATTGGGAACATAGGCTTCTTTAGAAAGTAAGAACAATTCTTTTTACATCAGTTAACATTAACCATGTTAAAAAATTATTAAATTTGTTGATTAATGTGTTGTTGTAGTTTTCAGTCTAAAGACCGTTTTGATGCAGCTCTTTATCCAACTTTAACTTGGGCAAATCTCTTCATCTCTGAGTAACTACTGCAACCTACATCTTTCTGCTTACTGTATTCATATCTTGGTCTGCCTCTATATTCCCCCCGCCCCCTCCCCCCTCCCACCCATGCCCCACTTCCCTTCAACACTATGTTGGTGATCCCTTGATGTCTCAGAATGTGCCCTGTCAACTGATCTCTATTTCTAGTCAGGTTGAGCCCTCAAATTTGATTTCTCCCCAAGTCTATTAAATACCTCCTCATAAGTTACATGATCTACGCATCTAATTCTCGGTTCTTTTCTGTAGAATCACATTTCAAAAGCTTCTGTTTGTCATACATATTTCGCTTCCATACAAGGCTACACTCTGGACAAATATTTTCAGAAAAGACTTCTTAACACTTAAATCTATATTCAATGTTAACAAATTACTCTTCTTGCCATTGCCGGTCTACATTCTGTATCCTCTCTACTTTGGCCATCAACAGTTATTTTGTTGCCCAAGTAGGAAAACTCATGTACTACTTTAAGTGTCTTGTTTCCTAATCTAATTCCCTCCACTTCACTGGATTTAGTGTGACTAAATTCCATTATCCTTGTTTCACTTTTGTTGATGTTCATGTTATATCCATCTTTCAGGATGCTGTCCATTTTGATCAGCTGCTCTTCCAAGCCATTTGCCGTCTCTGACAGAATTACAATTCCATCAACAAACCTCGAAGTTTTTATTTCTTCTCCATGAACTTTAATTTGTACTCCAAATTTTTCTTTGGTTTCCTTTACTGCTTGCTCAATGAACAGATTGAATAACATAGGGGAAAGGTCACAGTCTTGTCTCACTACTTTCTCAACCACATCTTCCCTTGCCTGCCTCTCGACTCTTACAGCTGCTGTCTGTTTTCTGTACAATGTACAAATTATATAACGTGTAGCTACTGCAATAGCACGATGCATAGAGGTGCATACCTGCTCATGACCCACCGTACACATCACTCAGTAGCGACACACCGTGTGCTGTGCCATTGTGCATTATGGCAGTAGGGAAGGGGGTGGTGGGCGTGCGCATCATGAGCTGTGCTTACCTGAGAGGCGGACATGTCAGGGCAGCTGAAATTATTGTAGACACTGAAGCTTACTTACTTACCATCACTCATCATAATAAAACAGCTAATATGCGAGTAACAGCTAGTAGCAAATATTTGCTGGCGATTGGATTTGAAATGACTACCTGCAGCACACTAGCCAGCACTGCTAACTGGCACAGCTTGTGGCAATATCATAGGTGCTAAAGAAACTAAGAATTACTTTAGATTTATCTGGGCACGGGCAGAACTGCACTGCTGACTATATTTTGTAATCCACATTTTGTAACATTATTGTTCGACACTGCAAGTGTGTTGTAGAAACTGTTGGTTCTACATAGAGCAATTTCTAGTTTGCTGCATCTTTCTTCCAAGATTTGTTTATTGGGTAGGTTCATCAATTTTGTACAACACTACATATAATCTTCGAGGACATTGGAGTAGCAGATGAAATCTGTGTGGAATGCAAAACTGCTAAATAACACTTGTATCTCCCTAAGTGGAGGTCCAAGTCCTTCCTTGGGCATGGGTGTGAGTATTGTCCTTAGCGATAAGTTAGTTTAAGTAGTGTGTAAGTCTGGGGACTGATGACCTCAGCAGTTCGGTCCCTTAGGAATTCACATACATTAGAACATTCCCCTACAGTGGCAGAGCATGAACATGCCGTCCTACTGAACATTAGGCCACATAGTACTCAGACAAAGGTGCAATGGAAGGAGCAGAAAATGATTTCAAGTGAAAAACATAGAGATGAAGCAGTTGATGATACCAGCATGGGATACACTGGGGCACATACATCTAACAAAATATAGTTACAGAAGTTTGGCTCTTACACAGAATAAATCTTGTCTATATACACTGCCCAATCATATTAATGTGACCACCACCTATGTTCGACGTCACCATGCACTAACCACTCACAAGTGACAGATGGGAACACTAGCAGTAGAAGGTATATAAATCATGTCATGGAGACACAGAAAACAGTGCAGTTGTAATATGGAAACATAGTGATTTACGTGATGGCCAAAAGGGCACGATCATTAGCTTTTGGGCCAAGGATGGAAGTATTTCTGAAATGGTTGAGTTTGTAAATTGTTTGTGTGCCCCTGTGGTTAAAGTACACTGTGCATCACAAAATGGCACTATCCAAAATCAGCGCTGAGGCAGCTCTTGTGCACCATGGGCCATAGATGACAGGGGTGAAAAATATATGAGAAGAAGTACCACTACGGCTGTATCTTGAGAATGTCTGTATTCTGTCACACGACTAGTTTCGGCAGCACTTTACCACCATCCTCAGGCCCCACCACTGCCAAAAGAGTATTTGATTTCCTTGGCGCATTTACTGTGGGATCCTTGTTACTAGGACACGTGGGCTAGCTTTCATCAGGAGTCTATACTCGACACCGAGTTGTCTGTAATGCAATCGCATGTACCTAATCAAGGGCTGTGGAGATGTGGTCGAACAAATAGATATGCATCTATTGAGCAACTGACAACCCAGGTGAACCAAGGGGCTACCAGCAGTCTCCTCATTGAGCATTCAGTAAACGTTGCTGTGTGTGAGCTTCTGCAGCAGGTGCCTGGTTTATCCACTCATGCTAAATACTTTTCATTGGGGATGAAGACTGGAATTTTCATGCCAATACCGCAACTGGATTCCCACTGATTGCAACAGGTGACCTTTTCAGATGAATCACATTTCATGCTCCATCGAACAGATGGCCGTTGGCATGTTCAACGTGTTTTGGGGAATGTTTTTGTGGCATACTCTAGATGGTCTTGTCCTTGTCATTCTGGAAGGCACAATGGATCAACCCAAGTATGCATCTGTCCTTAGGGGCCATGTCCATCCCTACATGCAGTTTTTTTTTTTTTTGAGCGATGGCATCTACCAGCAGGAGAATAAAATGCGTCACACAGCTCACAGTGTAAGTGCTTGGTTTGAAGAGCATTAGGATGAGTTTACCATAGTACTCTGGCAACCAGACTCCCCACCTTTAACTCTTTAATGCACAGGGATAGGAGATAAATTGTAACACTTCAAGCAGCATGGTAGTCTTGGAAGCAAGACTTACTTTTCCCTTAGTAGAGAGGTACCAGCCACACACAACACACCCATTCGGTCCTTTCTGTCCCCTCCCCCCCTTTCTTTTCTTTTCTTTTTTTCCCTGCAATTTGCACATCTTTGTCATGTAGTTCTTTGTGGCTGATGTGCTGAACTTTTTGTTCTCACACTTTTAGGTACGCAAGGTTTGTCTTTGCGAGCTGCACTGGATGGTTCAGTTGCCTGCCTTTCTTCCTTAAAGCAACCAATGTGTTGCTTACAAGACTTCTGAACACTTCCTTCTGAAATTTCTTCATTTTCATTGTTACAACCTTCAGTTCCTTATGAAGCACAAAGGCATTCACGATACTTTCATTAGTATAGCAAAAGAAGATGCGAGGCCACCATGTCCAACTATTTTTTGTGAGGCCACCATGTCCAACACTTTCTGTCAGTTTTGTATATTGATTTCCTGTGATCTAATTTATCCACAGAGTTGATATTTCTATTGTAATCAACAACCAGTAGAGGGCAAGGCAACTTCATTACAGTTACATCCTTTTCTTTCCGAAATACTTCTGTTGTGGTTTTCAGATCATGAATGCTTGAGAACAAATGCACAGTTCTTTTGTACTTCCATTTTACAATACACAACACAGTGTCATTTGTAGCCCAGTCATATTCATCACTTTTTTGTTCTTTATCATGTTTTAGCAGTTCCACGAGAACAGTAACATGAGATGGCCATTCTTTGATTGTGTATTTTCTCTCATGAATCACCTTCGTTTGAAGAGCTTGTTTCAGAAATAATAATTCCTGAACAAGGTGCTCAGTAATCTGGGTCATCACTAAAATCTGCATCATCGTCTGATGAAGTCTGACTTGAAGGTATTTCAGTGCTTCCATATAACGATTCATTATAAACTGTGATGGAAGATAACATCTTGAATTAAGTGTATGCAGTTTTACTGCACAAACAATGCACAAAATTTGCAACAGTACGTGATGTTTCACCCAGTTTCTAATGCAGTGCAGGAACATTGATGGTGGTATACAAGGTGTGTTCCATAAGTAATGCGACCAAATTCATAAAAAAATCATTTATTGAATATATTCATACAAATAATAAAAAAATTTCAATATAGCACCCTCTTGTGTCGATACACTTCTGGAGCTGGTGTGTCCATGCCTGGAATGCCTTTTCCGGAATGTCCTTTAGAGCTGATGTAACATGCACCTGGATGCTTTCAATCACGTCCCAATGTTTTCCTTTCATGACTCCTTTTAACCGAGGAAACAAAAAACAGTCAGTGGGAGCCAGGTCAGGACTGTAGGGAGGCTAGGGAACCAGTGGGGTCTTGGTCCTGGCCAGGAAGTCGTTGACGATGAAGGTGCTGTGACTCAGCGCGTTGTCGTGGTGAACTTTCCACGTATCCTTGATGTCGCTTCAGCAGCGCGAGACCCACCTTTTCAGTCTTTTGAGCACTTCCAAGTAGAAAGCAGAGTTCACTGTAGTCCCAGTAGGTACAAATTCATGGTGGACAATGCCTCTGACGTCAAAGAAGACAATGAGCATGGTTTTGATCCTTGACTTGCTCATGTGTGCCTTCTTGGGACGGGGCGACGATGGGGTGTGCCACTCTGAACTCTGCCTTTTTGTCTCAGGGTCGTACTCAAAAATTCACGACTCATCACCAGTGATCAACTGAGTTTAAAAAATGAGGATAATTTTAATGAATTTCCAACATTTCTCGGCACCGAAGCACTTGCATGTGCTTGTGTTCGTCGTTCAACACTTTTGGGACGAGTTTGGCACACACCTTTCTCATGTGCAAATCTTCGGTCACAATGCGGAGAACGGTTGTGTTTGACATGTTTAGAGTTTGTGCTATCAATTGAAGGCTCAGCCATCTGTCAGAGTTCAAACAATCGTGCACACGCATCACATTTTCGTTGACTTGTGCCGTTGATGGTCGTCTACTGCGAGGTTCGTCGGTGATCTCTTCTCGGCCCTCCATGAACGACGTGTGCCATTGGAAAACTTGTGATTTGGACAAGCAATCAGTCCCAAAGGCATGCTGAAGTAATGGAAACATTTCGGTGGCAGACTTCCCAAGTTTAACGCATACTTTGATAGTGTACCGTTGCTCTACAGAATGATGTCCTGACTCTTTGGAAGCTTGCAGCCGAATGAGGCAAAGAGCGTTTTGAAGCTAGAACCCCCCTCCACTTAGCCCAGCCGGTTACAACACGCTGCGGTGTACCGTTGTGTCAGAAAAAAATTGGTCGCATTACTTATGGAACACACGCTGTATATTGTGATCTCTGAGTTATTCTTGAAACAGACATCTTCCATGAAATATATCTAAATACCATGAATTCTACAGTGATTCTGAGTATATATTAGGCAGTATCTTACCTGTAATAAAAAGCTGTATCACCACTATATCACATAAGGACGGGAGCATTAAGCACTCGGTTGCAGTGGACAAAAACATGCAGCAGTGTGCTCTTGGTGGCAAAGAACAATCACTACAGATGCATCATATGGAGCAATGCAACTTGAGATCTCTTTTGGCCATATTTGGAACTACCACATTATGTACAATGGGTGGTTCATCAAACACATCTTCATGATGGATGCATCAGGATTTCACAATTAATTGATATGCTTTTAATACCACAATGCATGTAAGCAGCAGTGGAGTCGACATGGCTCCGCATCCCTGTAGGTATCTTGCAGAACCCCATTGTCACTTTTCCTGCATGTCTTGTAGCGGTCTGCGCAACAAAAGGTGGTCACGTTAAGCCTTTCACGGGCTGTGGGGAATATACTTCCCACTAAATGTATTTGTTTACAATGTTCAAGGGAATGTGTGTTACCCCTTCTGTACGCTCCTGGCATGTAGTGCTGGTCTGTTGCACCATCTGTAGTTTCTGTTTGTTGTGAAATATAGCCTTCAGGATTGTGGGAAGTATATATTCCACCAAACAATGGTGTTTTAATGATTATTGGAGTGTATGGTTACCACCAAAGTAGTTTGTGGAAGGGCTTGGGAAGTATACTTACCACAAAATTAATTTGTCATTTGTGGTTCTTGGGAAGCATACTTACCCCCAACTTAGGGGTATCCCAAAGCTTTTGGGAATTCGTCTTACCACCTCTGTCAGTGCCTGACATCATGTCAGTGTCTAGTACATTGGACCAGGTGTATGAAAACTGCTACAATAATCAGTTTTTGTTTGTCATGGGATCGCTATTGTTGTCGCAACACATTGCTTCACTCCTGCAATACACATTAGTGTGACCTGTATCAGCTCTTACCTTTTTTGCTTGATAAGGTTTTGAGGACTGTTTTCACATTGCAGTAAGTAAATTTTAATATTGTTAACAATTATTTTTAAATAAAGTAAAAGAAAACATAAAATAAAAACAGAAAACACTGTTCATCATTTTTTGACATGTAGTGGCAACATGTAATAGCTCACAGAAGGGAAATGGGAAATCCATTTACCATTAGTTTTAATACCTCACAAAGGTGCCGTGGTGATATAAGTAGCACCATAGTTTTTGGTTCTAAATCATAAAAATTATTTAAAAAAAGATATAGTCAGTTGATCATGATTCTAATACGTTAGCAAAAAAATAATCTTTGCTACAAAAAATGTGCCCGCAAAATGGTTAATGTGAGCTTTTGAACTGCTGTAGGGATTCTGATCTGGTTTTGACTAATAGACACACTGATTAACAGGGAAGGATTTTATATATAATCTTTGTATATATAAAATGAAAGTGCTTGTGTCTGTATATGCAGGTTAATCTCTCTAACTGCTGAGTAAGATTTTTGTATATAACTTATTGTATATAAATTGTCTGAATTATGATGATATAAGGAGAAGATGTGAAAACGTGCCATTACTGCCTAGTGAACAGCTGCTGTAACTCAAGGCAGCAGCAGTGCTTCGAGAATACAGTAAGCGGGATCTAATTGATGTCTGGCATGGTGGTCTAACAGTAGAGTGAGTGGTTGGAAACCTTAAGGTCATGAGATTGAATCCCGAATGGATCACTCTTTTTCACTCTGCCTTCTAACCTAGCATTCACCATTCAGTGATATGGAAATAGGCACTCTGAATTATGATGTCAACTTCAGGCTGCCAGTTTCTGCTCACCTGAGAATAGCAGTTCCAATTCACACTCTTAATTCACTGCAGATTCTTCAAACAGCCATTGTAAATCATGAGATGCCTTTGTGATAAGGAATTATTCGGTCGAAAATAATGGTCTCATGAGACAGTTAAGGGGGCATTGCTGTGTTTTTCAGTGAGAAATTTCATTTCCCATACCCCAGATATGCAAGAAACTGCAGTCACAATAAATACTCATACAAAGATAACAATATGCACTCTAAACCTTATACAAAGTGAATGCTGGAACAGAGACTGAAGACTAAATCACCTCTCCCATTCGTTCTTCTGAGTCACTTTAACACACAAAATTTTCTTAGGGCTCCTTCTCTTCCAGCCGGAGGGTAAGAATCATTGAGAGTCTTATTCATTCTGAAGACACATCCGTATTCAGTATCAGGCACATCACTCATTTAAGCACATACTTTAGGATTGTTCTGCACTTTTGTTACTTGGGACTGTTCCACACTTTTGACCATCATTATGCTCTACATCTGTTTGAATTAGATTCTACTCTTCACACACACAATTGTTTCCCCATGTGGATTCACACTCGCCATTCTCAGAAAGTAAGCTTCTGAAATTAATGCTGGACAGAGCTAACTGGTTGTACTATGTCTGGGTTACTAAGATGTGATCCATCCAGGGCTGGATGGGTCACTTCTTCAGCATGATTGTAGTACTCTAGTACATTTATACCAAAGTTGTCAGGGTGATTTGGTTGGCATCATGTGCTTTGTAGCACAATGATTGACACTGAATGATCACAGGCAGGCAGGTGGCACTTCTAAGGCAGAAGTGCAGACCAGTGACAGAAACCTGCACAGTGTTTCAGTTTTCAAAGAAACAAATGAGATGAATTATTAAGAAGACCAAACAACAGTGATGGCAGGAGTTCCTGAACTCATGAAGTGGATAAAATTTTTCTGAAAAGTTTGGAAAGTTGTCAAGGGAATCCCAGCTCACTATCTGGGTTGCCAATATGAGCTTCACTTCACTTGAACAGGGGAATCTTAACACAAGCACTACAGACATTTCTAAACAATATTAGAGTATTATGCTAATGTAACCATCATAATTAGCATGGCTCCTGCCTTTGTCTCAGCATTGAGGCCAGGGGAAGAGCAGTTGACATTTAATTTCCAATAATGGCATAGAATACAATCACCCTTTCTCCATGTGAGAGCTAGAGCCCACTCTGTCTAGTGCTCTGGAACTACTACTCCACATACTTCTCTTATTAGATTGTGTATACAGTAAAAAGTCAATTTTTATGGAGGGAGGCAATCTCCATCTACCCACTGAAAACTTGTAAGGGCCTTACATGTCTAATAATAAGCATCTGTAAGATCACATGGTGAACCACCTGTTAACCTACCATGTAGAAACCAAGAAGCTCATTAGTTGTTTCAAAAGTGGAGGACTATCAATACCCTCAGCCTGATGGAGGCAATTGTATAGCTGGCTATCCTACACGGGTAACAGTTAGTAGGTGTTTCCTTTGACAGCACGAAAGTGTGGGACATGAAAGTGTTTGGTACACTGGTGTGTGGTATGAAAGTATGTGATACTACTTTCATGCTTAATATCTTACACGAGCGCATGTGGGCACTGTGTATTAAATTTCTCATATTTATACTGTTCATCATTTCTAAACATTTTTTTCCCAATACCTCACTGGTTATGTCTTGTTTCAGGCAGCAGAACAGTGCTCCTAGAAGTTCTGTATTAAGTGTCACTTTATTTGCAGTGGAATAACATTCACAGTTATGAACCTCGTATTGTGCTCACTATTCATTAATGCTGACTCTAGTTTTCTGCTCCATGTCTAAAAATACATCAATCACACACCAGTAACAGCACACTACTAGGAGGGTGGAGGAGTGAGCGCATTGGGTAGCGGTTTTAGGTTATGTTAGGAGTAAAGAGATTCAATCTACCTAGGTTCCAAATGAGGGAAACTCCTGCGAATATTAAACATTTGACGAGATGTCTGGTACTCATTTTAGGCAGTGGATTAACAGTTTATGCTGCACTTGAAGGCAAGAGGGCTAACCTCAGGGTGCGTCATTTATTCAACCTACTGGGTGTCCATTACTGCTTACTTCCCAGTGTTGCTCTCTGCATAAAGTATATAATGGAACGCACTTTCACAAAGTTATCGAAGAGGTCTGTAGTAAAATTATTGAAATGAGAGATCAACATATTTTGGGTATGGTACTAAGAAGGGAGACTAAATCGGCTGTTGCATTGATTTCCTAAATCTACACCATACCATCATGTGGAAATGAGTGAATAATACTTGTTTTGCTTCTAAAGCATCTATTCAAAAGTCTTTGCCATATCAGAAGCCCTGAATCTCTCTCAATAAAGTTCAGAGAGACTTTCAAGTGGTGTTATGAAAGATTAACAATGGAGCATTTGGAGAAAACCTTGGTGCTATTAAAGAGGGCAGACAGCATTAACAAAAAAGAAATCCCAAATTGTCTATACCACCTTCGCAAGCAGGGAATTCATTGAAGGCATACTCTGCCTAATCTGTGATACATGATGTTGCTGTAGAAGTAGCTCTGTTTCATACATTGTGCTGCAGTCATTATGTTGTCAGCCCAAAGCTGTTCCACCAATGAAGGGATAATGATACTTCACATACTAAAACTGCTGTGATGCATCCCTCCCACAAGACGAAGTACGTTGTGCTGTTATTGATGGATTGTGGCATCTGCTCATCAATGAATGATGAACCTTAATCTCAATCATCGCTCATGACTTTACAAGCGCTATGTCGTAAAGTGGTGTATGATGCATCATGTGAATAACAATGTTGCACCTATTCCATGATTTTTATTCATGGCTCGTTGTGTGTCATTTTATACCAACACTGTTGAAATGAAGTTTCAAGTATGGAAATGAATTTAACACAAATGCTGATCACTTGCAAACATCACCTTTTTATGATACTAGTGATGAACTGGCTTTTCAGAAATGAGTATGATAATGTGATTATAAATAAGGTGAGTGATATCACTATAACATTCTACTTGCTAGCTGTGTGGGGAGTCTTAGAGAAATCGAGTTTGTAATTCCCAGTATCTGTCAAAAAACACAATTTTAAACTTAACAGAAAATTGCAGAAGGTGGCAAACATACTCTTCTTAAAGAGGCATATGATATTACTTATATTACCTGCAGATGCAGCACCTGCACCAAATGTGTGCATATTGCTTAACTTCATGTACTGTCTCAGGAGTGTGGAATGGAATATTATCTGTTTTTTCATGTTTTCCTTGAAGAAATGTCAAAGTACTTTTTCTATTAGATAATATGTAAACAAATTGCTGTAGGACTATTTTTGTGGCACATGTAATGTTTTTTATTCATCTTCTCTAATGTTTGCCCTGTGCTTGGCATTTTTGTGGCAGTTTGTCGTACTGTTCTTTTTGAATGTGAGAAAATCAACAATATGTGTCTTGACCACTACCATTAATTCAGAGGTAATGAAACAAAGGTATGGAATCTATTGGATAACATGCATGGTGTGAGTTGCACTGTGAAAAATGGACAGCTACAAGTTGTTACCAAAAATCTTGAAAAGTTCTTGACCAATTAACTTCAGATTTTTACAGGATACTCTAATAAATGTTTGGACAGATATAGGCTATGCATTTTTAAAATGTATGTGGTTTATAAGTATATACAAACTAAAAAAATGCAAAAGGTTGTTGACAAAAATCTCAGAAAGTTCTTGATGAAATTGCCAAAAATTTTTACGCGATACTCTGACAAATGCACAATGGACACACACACACACACACACACACACACACACACACACACACACACACCATCTAAAAGAGGAGCATTGTTAACAAAATTCTCCAAAAGTTCTTGACTGAATTACTTCAGATTTTGGACTTTTCATGATACTCTAATAAATATTCAGGCAGACAAATGCTGCATATTTTTAATATATATGGTCTATAAATATATACTACATAAAAGGAAACGTAGTTAGAAAAAAATTCGAAATGTTCCTGACCCATTTACTTCAAATTTTTACAGTACCCTAATATACATTCGGATGACATAGATGACTTATTTTTAAATATGTGTGGTGTATGAAAACACATAAAAATGAAATTTTGTTCAACATTTTTAACAAACGTCTCAAATAGCTCATGACCAATTTACTTGAAATTTTTACACAATTCCCTAATAGATGTTTGGATGGACATAGGCTAACATTTTATATAAAGGGGAAAGATTTTTAATAAAAATCTCGGTAAGTTCTTGGTTGATGGACTTCAGATTTTTACATGATACTCCAATAAACATTTGGGCAGACATAGGTCACATATTTTTAAATATATGTATTGTTGTTGTTGTTGTTGTGGTCTTCAGTCCAGAGACTGGTTTGATGCAGCTCTCCATGCTAATCTATCCTGTGCAAGCTTCATCATCTCCCAGTACCTACTGCAACCTTGGTCTCCCTCTATGATATTTACCCTCCACGCTGCCCTCCAATACTAAATTGGTGATCCCTTGATGCCTCAGAATATGTCCTACTAACCGATCCCTTCTTCTAGTCAAGTTGTACCACAGATTTCTCTTCTCCCCAATTCTATTCAATACCTCCTTATTAGTTATGTGGTCTACCCATCTAATCTTCAGCATTCTTCTGTAGCACCAAATTTCAAAAGGTTCTGTTCTCTTCTTATCTAAACTATATGTATTATATAAAATATATATCTATATAAATATATAAAAATGAGTTAAACAGTGAAAAAGCCAGGATGGAATGTAACAATATTATGAAAAAGATAGTTGCTGTTCACCATACAGCAGAGGTGCTGAGTCTCAAATAGGCACAACAAAAAGACTGTCAGAAAATGAGCTGAGAAGGTCTTTGTCGAAAATAGACGCCCCCCCCCCCCCCCCCCCCCCCCGCGCGCAGCTATGTGCAGGGACGTTAGACGGAGGTCAAGGGAGGGTGGGTTGCGGAAAAGGAAGAGAGAAGTAAAAGGACTGAGGGTGCGTTGTTGGAATGTGGGGCTATGTACTGCTGTTCCCATTCCATTGCTACACAGCCCTGTATTCCACCAACACTTCTCTCCTTCACGGTTACGACCCTCCCCCCCCTCCCCCCTCTGCCCTCTGTCTAACCATCCAACTGCACCTAGTTGCCCTACCCTCCCTCCACATCGTCCCTGTTTGCTCCCACAAGCGGCACTTTCCCGTCCCCCACCCCTACCCTGCTTTCCCTCTCACTCCCCACCCCAGCCTCCTCCTTATCCCCACCACCCAGCTGCATCACCCATACATGCTTACATGCTGCTGCTCACAGTCTGGCCCCAGCAGCCAGAGACTAAGGTCTGTGTGTGTGTGTGTGTGTGTGTGTGTGTGTGTGTGTGTGTGTGTGGTGTGATTATTTTTGATGAAGACCTCGTTGGCCGAAAGCTCATTTTCTGACAGTCTTTTTGTTGTGCCTGTCTGTAACTCAGCATCTCCACTATATGGTGAGTAGCAACTATCCTTTCACAATATTGTTACAAAAATAAGTTGTTGTTTAACATCATTACCAAAAATCTTGAAAAGTTCTCGATCAATTTACTTCACTTTTTCACGTGATGCTCTAATAAACATTTGGACAGATACAGGCTGTATATGTTTTTAAATTATATAGGTAGACACACACTCACTGTATAAAGACAATGTTGTTACCAAAAATTTTGAGGAGTATTAGACCAATTTACTTCAAATTTTTCACAATATTCTAATAAACTTTCAGATGGTCAAAGACCATACTTTTTTTCATTATATGTGGTATACAAATATGTATGTAATACATAAAGGGGAAACGTTGTTACTAAAAATCTCAGAAAGTTTTTCATTGTTTTACATCAAATTGTTACACGATACTCTACTAACATTCAGATGGACATAGGCTAGGCTATATATATTTTCTTAAACAACAGTGTGTAGACTTTCTGTTAAAACTGACTGCAGAAAGAAATTTCTGTGATGTGAAAATGTGCAGTTTCACTTTCTTTCTCACTGTCAGTTTTAACTTGGAAAGCAGGTCATTTAGACCATTATACGAATTGGTTCTTGCACATACATTCTTTCTCCTTGTATATAATTTTAAACAAAATTATATACACATCAATGTTCTGGTTTTTTTTTTTTTTCGTCAGTCAGTTAAGAGGAAAGAGGCATATTTTATTTGTTACTTTTTGACTCATAATAATAATACCGCTATAGAATGTGAATCATCCGAAACTTTGCAGTTCTAACTGTTCACAAATTAAACAAAGAAACACTGTAATTGAAGTTACTACCCTCGAAGTTACAGCAGAAGGGGGGGGGGGTCTCTCCTGTATCCCTTATATTAATGATCTGAACTGATTCATCCTTTCATTTAAAGTGACTTCATTTCCCAGTTGAGATCTTGCTTTAAATAACAATAAACAAGGTAGAATATTGGCGAGAAAGGGGGAGAGTGATATGGACAGAGAGGGGGAGGGGAGAAAATAGATGGAGAGAGGGTGAAGGAGAAGATAGATAGAGAGGGGTGTAGAGGAGATGTAGAAAGGCTTGTTTTTTGTGGGAGGGAGGAAGAAATGGATAATGTTTGAGGGAAGGGGGGAGGATATGGAGAATGACAAAAGGGGGGGGGGGGGAAATGGACAGGAGGAGATGGACAAAGGGAGAGAGGATGAGGAGATTATGACCTATATACAAGTCCCTTACACATTTTGCAGTTGCGAAGCATTGTCAGGTTTGCTAGTAACTATTATAAACGTTTGTAATACCATTCAAGATGAGCCTTGTTTACATGGTGAGTAAAAAATCTGTAGTAAGAGCCACATCACAGGTCTTATGTAGTACCAAATTATTGCATACATTTGTTAGATATGTTATATACTATCACAACATACATTAAGGACAACAGATTATTCATTGTGTGAAATTTGTTGTTATGGTGTACATAGCATTACAGGTGATCTCTGCTGATGAATATAATTGCAAATCTAGTTTATAGCTTTGCTTGTCTTTTGTATTGTGTTCAGTTGTTTCCATAGAGATTCAATGATCTTCTGTGTGTAGGTTGATAGGTGAATGCTCTCTTGATAAAGAACATATTTTTAGTTTTATGAAGCATTATTGCACATTGCAAAAATGGAGTAAACATAGAATAACTGCATTTTTTCCGTAGATTCAGCATGGTAAACTTGAAGAAATAATAAATTCACAGCAGTATTATTTGGAGATGGAGGATCATAGCATCGCTTCATTAGATAAGAGGACAAATATTGTGACAGGAAAAAAACTAGGAAAGACTAAAGTGTTGCTACATGACCGTAATGTGAATGAGAAAGAGACTGGTATAAAGATACCAAGTGCAAGTTTGACCGTAGCAAGTCCTGCTTACATCAAGCTAGACATTTTACCTCATCACAACTGGGCAGTTATAGTAGAGGATTACTATGAAATTGTAGTTGAGGTGTATGACAAGTAAGTTAATTTCTCACTCTCATATATCATTTATTTTCATAATATTTTCTTTAATATATGAATGGAGGAAAGGGGCTTACAGGCGCTCAATGGTGAGGTTATCAGTGCTTATATGAAAGTCGCCTAATTTGATGCCTTTCAAGCTTTTTTACTTTATTATGTGATAAAATAAGAACAGAATCTGAATGGTTGCTATGTATGATTTTTTTTTTTTTTTTTTTTTGAAAATGCGTAACATGATAACAGAAAGTCACTGTTAACTCTGTGGACTTATGGTTCAGTCTGAAACAAACAACAGACTTACATAAATGGATATTCTCATTTCCAATAATGCTGATTACAATGTAATGACTATGACTTTAGGCAGATAGATGTAATCAGGGTGCTAGTGGTTTTCACATATTTCTACAACTTTAGTTATTCCTTGCTGATTACAGTTCCAGGATAATGTGAAAGAAAGTGTCACCAGCTGGTTATAAGTACAAAAGTGGTGTCAGAATCTGTGAGTGAGCAGTAGAGGGAGTTTTTATATTCTGGTGAAAGGGTCATCAATATAAGCTCATAAGATGTGAGGGAAGAAATTACAATACCTATAAATATGAAACAAAATTAAAATTTTGCCTTAATAGCAACTTCTTGTGCAAAATGTATTTTTATGTAGCTTCAGGAAATCCCTTCAACTTTCATAGTTCATATGACAAGCTCAAGCACACTTCTGATAATGCTGGAAGGTGGGCCTTGACTCTTGGACCCAGCGGTGAAGTGCTGTAGTAGGTCACCAGCAGCTGCTTTACGGTGAGCAGCAGACAGGCACAACAGAAAGACTGTTGTTACACATTGAGCTTTCCGTCAAAGCCTTCTGCAGAAAGGAAACGAAAAACACAGACACGTGGACACAAGCAAGCACACCTCACACACACGGCTGCCATTTCCAGCTGCTCTGTCCAGAATGTGATACATATTGCATTGACTGGAAGCAGCAGTCCAGAGTGAGGAGGGGAAGTAGGAGGGATACCAGGAAACGGATGGGAGGAGAGGAGTCAGTGCTGTCTGGCAGAGTGGGCAGGGATTAGGTGGCAGGACAAGGCTGCCAGGCACAGCATCATGTGGCTGGAGGGGGAAGGGAAGGAGAGGGGGGGAGGAAATGGAAAAGGAGTGGGGGGGGGAGGAAATGGAAAAGGAGTGGGGCATGAAGGGGAAAAGACTGGTGGGTGTGTTGGCAGAGAGCTGCACTCAGTGAGGGTGAGGGGATGTGTGTGATAGGACCGCTCTTGTTTACTATATACATTAATGATTTGGCAGACAGGGTGGGCAGCAGTCTGCGGTTGTTTGCTGATGATGCTGTGGTGTATGGTAATGTGTCGAAGTTGAATAGCTGTAGGAAGATACAAGACGACTTAGACAAAATTGCCTGTTGGTGTGATGAATGGCAGCTGGCTCTAAATGTGGAAAAATGGAACTTAATGCAGATGAGTAGGAACAACAGAGCTGTAGTTTTCAGATACAGTATTACTAGTGTCTGGTGTGACACAGTTTAAGTATTGAAATATCTGGGTGTTTTTTCCCTGAGTCTTCTGACTTCCTCTCCTGCGCTGACCTTTTCATCTCAGAGTTGCAACCTACTTCCTCAATTATTTGCTGGATGTATTCCAAGCTCTGGCTTCCTCTACAGTTTTTGCCCTCTACAGCTCCCTTTAGTACCATGGAAGTCATTCCCTCATGTCTTAACAGATGTCCTATCATCCTGTCCCTTCTCCTTATCAGTGTTTTCCACATATTCCTTTCCTCTCCGATTCTCTCCAGAACCTTCTCGTTCCTTACCTTATCAGTTCACCTAATTTTCAACATTTGTCTGTAGCACCACATCTCATTAGATTCTCTTCTGTTCCGGTTTTCCCAGTCCACGTTTCACTACCATACAATTCTGTACTCCAGATGTACATTATCAGAAATTTCTTTCTCAAATTAAGGCCGATATTTGATATTAGTAGATTTGTCTTGGTCAGGAATGCACTTTTTGCCATTGCTAGTCTGCTTTTGACGTCCTCCTTGCTCCATCCGTCATAGGGTATTTTACTGCCTAGGCAGCAGAATTCCTTAACTTCATCTACTTCATGACCATCAATCCTGATGTTAAGTTGCTCGCTGTTGTCATTTCTACTACTTCTCATTACCTTTGCCTTCCTTCAATTTACTCTGAATCCATCCTCTGTACTCATTAGATTGTTCATTCCGTTCAGCAGATTATGTAATTCCTCTTTACTTTCACTCGAGATAGCAATGTCATCAGCGAATCATATCGTTGATATCCTTTCACCTTGAATTTTAATTCCACTCCTGAACCCTTCTTTTATTTCCATCATTGCTTTCTCGATGTACAGAATGAACAGTAAGAGCAAAAGGCTGCGTCCTTGTCTTACAGCCTTTTTAATATGAGCACTTTGTTCTTGGTCATCCACTCTTATTATTCTGTCTTGGCTGTTGCACATATTGTATATGATCCTTCTTTCCCTATAGCTTACCCCTACTTTTTTCAGAATTTCGAAACATTTTGCACCATTTTACATTGTCGAACACTTTTTCCAGGCTGACAAGTCCTACGAAAATGTCTTGATTTTACTTCTGTCTTGCTTCCATTATTAACCACAATGTCAGAATTGCCTCTCTCGTGCCTTTACCTTTCCTATATCCAAACTGATTGTCATCTAGTGCATCCTCAATTTTCTTTTCCATTATTCTGTATATTATTCTTGTAAGCGACTCAGCTGCATGAGCCATTAAGTTGATTATGCGATAATTCTTGCACTTGTCAGCTCTTGCTGTCTTCGGAATTGTGTGGATGATGCTTTTCCGAAAGTCAGATTGTATTTGTCCAAACTCATACATTCTACACATCGACATGAATAGTCGTCTTGTTGCCACTTCCCCCAATGATAAGTCCTCCAAAGCTGTCTTAACTTCTGATTCTAATACTGGATCTCCTCACTCTTCTAGATCAACTCCTGTTTCTTCATGTATCATGTCAGACAAATCTTCTCCGTCATAGGCTTTCAGTGTATTATATCCACCTATCCGCTCTCTCCTCTGCATTTATCAGTGGAATTTCCATTGCACTCTTTAATGTTATCACCCTTGCTTTTAATGTCACAGAAGGGACAATCATTTCTTTTTCGATGTCTTCACATTTTTCCTGCAGCCATTTCGTCTTAGCTTCCCTGCACTTCCTGTTTATTTCATTCCTCAGCGACTTGTATTTCTGTATTCCTGAGTTTCCTGGAACATTTTTGTACTTCCTCCTTTCATCGATGAATTGAAGTATTTCTTCTGTTACCCATGGTTTCTTCGCAGTTACCTTCTTTGTACCTATGTTTTCCTTCCCAACTTTTGTGCTGGCCCTTTTCAGAGATGTCCATTCCTCTTCAACTGTACTGCTTACTGAGCTATTCCTCATTGCTGTATCTATAGCTTTAGAGAATTTCATCCGTATCTTGTCATTCCTTAGTACTTCCGTATCCCACTTCTTTGCGTATTGATTCTTCCTGACTAATGTCTTAAACTTCAGCCTACTCTTCAACACTACTATATTGTGATCTGAGTCTGTATCTGATCCCGGGTATGCCTTACAATCCAGTATCTGATTTCGGAATCTCTGTCTGACCATGATATAACTTAACTGAAATCTTCCCATATCACCTGGGCTTTTCCAAGTGTACCTCCTCCTCCTGTGATTCTTGAACAGAGTATTCGCTGTTACTTGCTGAAACTTGTTACAGAACTCAATTAGTCTTCTACTTTCTCATTCCTTGTCCCAAGCCAATATTCTCCTGTAATCTTTTCTTCTACTCCTTCCCCTACAACTGCATTCCAGACCCCTACGACTATTAGATTTTCATCCCCTTTTACATACTGTATTACTCATCCAATATCCTCATACACTTTTTCTGTCTCTTCATCTTCAGCTTGTGACATCACCATGTATACCTGAACTATTGTTGTCGGTGTTGGTTTGCTGTTGATTCTGATAAGAACAACCCTGTCACTAAACTGTTCACAGTAACACACTCTCTGCCCTCCCTTCCTATTCATAATGAATCATACTCCTGTTATACCTTTTTCCACTGCTGTTGATAGTACCCTATACTCATCTGACCAGAAATCCTTGTCTTCTTTCCACTTCACTTCACTGACCCCTACTTTGTCTAGATTGAGCCTTTGCATTTCTCTTTTAAGATTTTCTAGTTTCCCTACCACATTCAAGCTTCTGACATTCCACACCCCAACTCGTAGAATGTTATCCTTTCGTTGACTATTTAATCTTTTTCTCATGGTAACCTCCCCCTTGTCAGTCCCCTCCTGGAGATCTGAATAGGGGCTATTCTGGAATCTTTTGCCAATGGAGAGATCATCATGACATTTCTTCAATTACAGGCCACATGTTCTGTGGATACACATTATGTGTCATTAATGCACTGGTGTCCATTGCCTTCTGCATCCTCTTGCCATTGACCATTGCTGATTCCTCCGCCTTTAGGGCCAATTTCCCATCCCTAGGACAAGAAAGTGCCCTGAACCTCTGTCTGCTCCTCCACCCTGTTTGACAAGGCCTTTGGCAGAATGGGGTGACTTCTTATGCCGAAAGTCTAAGAACTGTCAATGCTAAAACTGTGGTAGGGAAGGCAAATGGTTGACTGTGGTTTTTTGGGAGAATTTTAGGATTGGTTCACCTGTAAAGGAGACCACAAATAGGACATAGGTGTGACCTATTCTTGAGTACTGCTTGAGTGTTTGAGCTCTGTACCAGGATGGATTGAAGGAAGACATTGAAGCAATTGAAAGGAGGGCTGCTGGATTTGTTACCAGTAGGTACCAGTAGGTTTGAACAAAATGTAAGTGTTTTATGGAGATGCTCTGGGAACTCAAATGGGTATCCCTGCAGGGAAGGCGGTGTTCTTTTAGGAAAACATTATTAAGAAAATTTAGAGAACTGGCATTTGAAGCTGACTGCCTAATAATTTAGCACCCGCCAACTTACATCACATGTAAGAACCTCAAAGATACAAGAAATTAGGGCTCATACAGAGGTGTACAGATGGTCTTTTTTCCCTCGCTCTATTTTGCAAGGGGAACAGGAGGGGAAGTGATGAGTAGTGGCACAGGGTATACCCCACTGCGCACCTTATGGTGGATTGCGGAGTATCATGTAGATGTAGATGAGGTCATAGGACAGGAGGTGGAAACTGTGGGGATAGTAGGTTACCCTAGGTTGAGGCTAGGGTGATTTCAGGAGCAGAGAATGTGTTGTAAGGATAATAAGATGGGAGTTGCAACACATTCTCTGCTCCCGAAATCATCCTGGCCTCAACTGTCTGCACACCCTCCACCCAACTGGTTCCACCACCTCTGTCCTGTAACCTCCTCCCAGTCCATGTTCCCTCAATCGCATTGTGTGTCACTCTTTGCCAGTGCACCCACAAGTCTTTTCTCCTTCTCTGCTCCTCCCCCCCCCCCCCCCCCCCAATCCCTCCTCACCTGCCCCCTCCTCCACAGTCTCCCAATGCTGGGCCTGGTGGAATTGTCCTGCCACTTAGTCCCTGCACAGTTCGCCAGGCAGCACTGGCTCCTCTCTCCACATGCTAGCCCTTCCACTTTACCACCCCATTCCAGAGTGCTGCTTTCGTTCAATGTAAAAGTTGCATTCTGGCCAGTGCGACCAGAGGTAGTCGTCATGTGTGCATGAGGTGTGCTTGTTTGTGTGAATGTGTGAGTGTTTTTCATTTTCTTTCTGAAGAAGACTTTGGCCAAAAGCTCAATGTATAATAATCTTTTCATTGTGCCTGTCTACATTATCATTGTGGCGAGTAGCTAATTGCAAACTAGCTGTGGAAGAACTAAGGAAATAGTTCAATCCTCTGCTATCATGCTGACTGAACTTCGAGGGCCAAGGACTGTATAAAGATGACATCATGGCCAATGACCCATTTACATCCATGGTTGTTTTTTATCAGTTTCACATTATGGAAAGACAAAATTAATAAGAGAAAAAAAAAAAAAAAAAAAAAAAAAACCCTGCCAAATTTAAAAGAACTCAAAATCCCCAAGATTGACAAAATTTTACAAAGCTCGAAATTTGACATGAACTTCAATTTGAGATGCTTTTACCAGCTCCATGATCCAAAAAGATTCGGGTTAAATGCAAAGAACAAGATACAAGTAGTACCATCACTGGGAGATAGCAGTTGTAATGTCACTGATGACAGTGCAATTAAAGCAGGTTTACTATACACAGAAGATGAAGTATATATACCAGAATATGAATCAAGAACAACTGCCTCTGTGAATAACTTAAATGTAGATAGCCTCAGTGCTGCGAAACAGCTTAAATCACTTAATAAAGGCAAAGTCTCTGGTCCAAATTGTATGCCAGTTAGGTTCCTTTCAGAGTACACTTACACAATATCTTCATACTTAGCAATCATTTACAACCACTCACTCATTGAAAGATTTATACTTAAAGCCTGAAAAGTTGCAGAGGTCACACCAATACTCAAGAAAGGAAATTAGAGCAATCTGCTAAATTATAGACCCATATCACTAATGTCGAATTGCAATAGGATTTTGGAACACACACGAGGGTTGGAACTTAAATAGTGGCAACTATTTATTCACAACCGATACAAAAAAGTTACATGTTTGCACCTGTTACTGTTCTTCGAAGTAGTCAGCAGCGTTGTGTAGAATCTGTTACCAGCAATGCGGAAGGCGTAGTATACCATTAGCGGAGCCTGTTCTGTTGATGGTGCGAATGGAGCAGTCTACTGCCTGTCGAATCTCTGGAACAGTTCTGAAGCGAATGGCACAAAGTGGTTCCTTCATCTTCACAATCAAATCAAAGTCACAAGGACTTAAGTCCGGGGAGTATGGTGGATGGTACGTTACTTCCCAGTCCCATCAGCTGAACAGAGCAGCCACAGCTTGCGTAGTATGCGCCCGCGCATTGTTGTGCAACATGATGGGTGGATTGCGCAGAAAGTGTCACCACTTCTTTCACAAAGTTGGTCGCAGGTGATGCTCCAAAAATGAACAGTAATACTGTGCATTGACGGTCTGCCATGGAGTAACGTAATGCGTTAGGATAACACCATCACAGTCGTACATGAGAATCACCATAACTTTCACTATACTGGGGCTGTGACGCACTATCAACTATCAACCCATAATGATGCCATTCGTTGGATTGGCACTTCAGTTTTGGCTCATACAACGTGGCCCATGTCTCATCCAGTGTTACAACAGGGTGTATACGACCCGGGACAACCGGAAGACCAGGTAAAAACCCAGGAGTTTTTCCATCTGGGAGAAAACCGGGAAAAACCTGGGAATTGTTTAGAGTTCTGGGAATTTTTCATTGTTTTAGTTTTCAGTTAAATTTTTGTGATTTTGACTGGTAAGAACCAATACTCTAACAAAGGATATTATTGTATCCCGCTACTGCAGAATGATACTGTAGAAACAAAACATGAACGAGGGGGGGGAATGCAAATAAAACTTAAGTTGCAAAGGAAATGCACCGTATACAACAACAAAACAGTGCTCATAAAAGCGTCTGCCAACAGTTAAGTGTGTCAAGGGCTTTAGGAACACTATGCAATGCTTTATAACAGCAAATTGCCTCTGATGAGCGTGATGTGACAGCTGTTTAAGTTAGATTCGTTTGAGTAGTTGCAGGTGGGCTCTTGCACATGTGCAGTTGAGTCGTGTATGAGTAATACCTCCTCCCGCTTTTGGTTACGGGGGCGTGGCTGGGCGCCACTACTCAACATTGTCCCCGTTCGGAAATATCATAGATCCGGGGCTGATGCACAGAGCAGTCAGTGGGGAGGTGGGTCGTCTCCACGTGACCTGAGTTTACGTTCAGTGATTTTGTTGTTTCCTCTTCGTTTATTGCTCTCACGTTAAATGATAACAAAACGGGTTTTTGTGGCCGGGAGCTATCAAATGAATTAAAATACGTTCGCATAATTACGGCAGGCTAAAATATGTTAATAGTTTCAGATTTTATTTCCACCTTCGAAAGTCAAGCATTCATCGCCTTACAGAACAATGAAGTTATTTTTGCTGGTTTGCTAAAGAGATTTGGCTTTTATTAATCCTTTCTACTGAGACAGTCAATTTATTTGAAAGGAAGTGTTTAATTTCACACTATTGGCTAGTTTCAACTGTTCACTGCATTTCAAGTGCATGTATGGCATTAAGCTATAATAAAGAACCAAACATGAGTACTGGTACTCCAAGAAAATTTACATACGGATGTGCATTTTAAGCCGAATTATGCACTTTAGTATGGTGCACAAAATCCCGACGCCCTTGAAGTATCCTTCGATGTCTTGTTTCTTTTATGACATAATGTAAGATCTTTTAATGTACGAACATATGGGCTTCCTGCATCATCGTAGCTGCGCAAGTGTGGTGACGCCAGTTATCTGGCAACTGCTGAAACGAACCTATTTCTAACAGGTCGCGGGAAAATATTGCGAATGGTGGCTTGAAAAGCTTTACATTCAAAGCAGATTTCCTTTTATGCAAGATGAATTATGTGCGAGAATGTACGATGAATATCTTAAATCACAAAGCGTTTGACTCTCATTTAAAACTCAACTCTTTGAGGATGACCATTTAGAAGTATTTCGAGCCCAGAAGATGAGACATTTGCGTCGTTGTTAAAAATTTTACTGGCACATTTGTGTGTGTATTAAAGTGCAACACCTGCAAAAAAGATCAACATTATATGTGAAAGCTTAGCTTCTCTTCCAACTTACTAATCTTAGAGACCAATATTATATGTGAATGCTTTGTATATTAATTTAAGCCATTAACTTTTCTTATTTGTGTACTTACTTAAGAATGACCTTGCTATTGGCTATCACGTGTCCTATTGCTGCCATCAGCTGGCGAGATCACGTGAATGAGCTATGACGCTTACAAAAGCGCATCGCAATCTCAATTTCAATGCTTTATTTGGTGGAATTCAAATTTATACGTAATACGGAAATATGCAGTGTACATGTTGCTGCACATCAAAGGTCTTTCAAAACGTGTTTTTCCCCCTGAGTTTCGTTTTCTAAAGTGCCAGGAAACTCTACGTTGGTATATAAAACCATAAACATTCAAAGGATTGATGACTTTTATAGTGCCGAGGAAGAGTATACTGTCACTTAACATGGAAAATGTGTATTTTCATCCGGGAGAAAGTGTATTTTTAACCGGGAAATCCGGTACAAATCCAAGAATTTTTTTTCTTTGTCCACGTATACACCCTGTACAATATGCTGCAAGAAAGCCTCTCCTTCATGCTCATAGCGCTCCAAGTGCGTCTGAGCAGCGTCGTAACTCATCCATTTCTCCATTTTCATCAAGTCATGCGGATTCCATCGTGATGCAATTTTTCGCATGCCCAGGCATTCCTTTAGGATGGAAAGCACAGTTGTATGTGCTAATCCGGTTTCGTGGGTGAGCTCACGAATCGTATGGTGTCGATCACTGTCCCCTAATGTGGCGACAGCATGCACTTCTTCTTCAGAGATGCTAGGACGACCTGCCCGATGCATGTCTGCTACAGTTT
The DNA here is from genome assembly GCF_021461385.2 of Schistocerca piceifrons. Classification (NCBI taxonomy): domain Eukaryota; kingdom Metazoa; phylum Arthropoda; class Insecta; order Orthoptera; family Acrididae; genus Schistocerca; species Schistocerca piceifrons. The sequence continues at coordinate 422,627,172 of NC_060142.1, read as the reverse complement.
GCCGACCTTCATTGAAGGCTTTTACCCAACGTGCCACTGTTCTGTAGGGTGATGTTGATTCCCTGCACGCCTCTTGAAGACCTTGATGGCACTGTCGTGCTGTACGATCTCTGGCAGATTCAATCTTGATCCAACTCCGTTGTTCCTGTTTCGAAAACATAGTGACACTGTTACGTTAGAGCCTCGCTCACAAGTGACTGAGTTTCCCCTGATTGTGCGCATACCGATGATGTGGGACGGGCGAGGCCATTTGCTCGGAGGTAAGGTAGATATGTCAACAACGTGTGTTATCAGTGACAATAGTAGATTCCATTGTATAGTGTCTCCACAGCAGTGTTGTCACTATTTAAGTTCCAACTTATGTACTTTGTTACAACATTATGAATTACCTTGAAGAAAACGATTTATTGACAAATAGCTAACACATATTCAGCAAATGTCTTTCTCTTGAAACTCGCTCTTTATTATCATGAAGTAAGGAGTGCTATCAACATAGGTTGATTACCTACTTTTATATTTGCAGGCAGTTTTTGACACCATTCCTCAAACACGACTTTAAATCAAATTGCGTGCTTATTGAGTATCGTTTCAGTTATATGGATGGATTTTGTAAAAGTATTATGTGGCATACCACAAGAAATTGTTATAGGCCCTCTGCTGTTCCTCATCTCTGTAAATGATGTAGAAGACAGTCTGAGCAGCTCTCTTAGTTTGTTTGCATTTGATGCTGTCATTTACCATCTTGTAAAGTTATCAGATCAAAATCAGTTGCGAAGTGCTTTAGACGAGATATCTGTCTGTTGTGAAAAGGGGCAGTTGACTCTAAATAACAAAAAGTGTGAAGTAATCAACATAAGCACTAAAAGGACTCCACAAAATTTCGGTTACCGGTACATGATAAATCACACAAATTTGAAGGCTGTGAATTCAAATGAATACTTAGGGATTTAAATTATGGATAACATAACTTCAAACGACCACATAGATAATATTGTGGGGAAATCAAACCAAAGAGAGTGATATATTAACAAAACTCTTAGAAAATGCAACAAATCTACTAAAGATGTTTCCTACACTAATGTTCTCTGTCTTCTTCTGGAGTATTGCTGAGTGGTGTGGGATCAGCATGATATAGGATCCTTGGAGGACATCTGAAAAGTTCAAAGAAGGGCAGCTGGTTTCATGTTATTGTGAAATAGGGGAGAGAGTGGCACCTCTTTTTTTTTTTTTGCTGCAGGTTCTTCTCATGAAATTTCAGTCATTAACTTTATCCTCCAAATGTGATAGTATTTTATTGGTGCCCATTTATGTAGGGAAAAATTATCATCATTATAAAAAAAAAAAGAGATGTCAGAGTATGCACAGAAAGATTTAAGTGTTCATTTTTCCTGCTCACTGTCCGATAGTGGAACAATGGAGAAATAGCTTGAAGGTGGTTCTTGAACCCTCTGCCATGCACTTGGTTATGAATTGCAGTGTAATTATATTGATGAAGATGATGATAGAAGCTTCACACACGACTAGGGCACTCTGTGGATGTCAAAACACATATCTCCCAATGTGTACCCTTGGAAGACAGCTAAATTCATGATTCACATAACAACACTATTTCCAACAAACTATGCCTTCAGTTGCCTAATACCTATATTTGCCTTAACTTCCCCGATCCCCATGGCATAAAGCCCTCATTATCTACATACTCAACATACACTATCATGTGATATTCAAAGGTGGTACAATTCGTTTATTTCTCGAGTAGTTGGTATGACAAGCTCAAGCCTCCATCTAGTGGTGCTGAAAGTGGGTCTCGTCCCTTGGACCAGTGGCAGATCGGTGTAGTAGGTCATCGGCAGCTGCTACCCACAGTGCTGCCTAGGTGTGGTGCGTTCTCATGTAGTCAGCATCCCATTCTGGCGGTGATCTCTGTCATGGCTGATGTGGCAAGCTGAAATGGTCCGCTGAGTACAAGACGGCTTGCTGGCAGTGACTTGTATATGCACAAGTGGATTGGTGGCTAGGAGGGTCTCAGTTCGAACTTCGGCTCATAAGGTAAGGTTGGACCCTCTACCAAGTGGCCCTTTCAAGATGACTGTGGAATGAAGTGACACCACGCTGGAAGCCGACTCTGTAACGGACGCGTGCATGATGACTTGGTGATTTGATGATGACAGTGTGGCACCTCTTATGTTAAGTTTAAGAATTTTTACGTGGGGTTTATGGTTCTTTAGTTACATATAAGTGATAGTAGTTAATTTTCAAGCACAGTGACTAAGATTATGTAAGAGTAAGGAGAAATTAAATCGTAGAAATGTAATACAAACTAGGTCATAATGTGATGAGAATGTTTTTTCACAGCTGATATATAAGTGACGAAACAATGTAAACTATTTTGTTAGCATTCGCATTCATTCACATTCACATTGCTTTCCTTATAATTTGAAAGCAGAGTGTAATTCAAAGTCATGTGTATTGTTTATGCAGTCCCAGTCACAACTTAATTTCAAAAATACAGTGAGACAAGTGGCATATTTTAAAGAGGTTTTTGTGAAAGAGTATTGAGTTGGCTTCACTGATATTTAACTATACTGTATGTCTGAAAAAGCAATTTGCAATTTTTTTACATTATGTTAAAGAAGTTCAGTGATTTTCCTGATAGCTGGTATGGTTCAGTGAGCTTATTCAAATCCCAAAAACCGAAATCACAGAGAAAAAAAAAATTTTTATTTAGTTAGAACAACCACTATTTATACATTTCATAGCAGATTTGTTGTGGTGTTGCTACCACAATTTTGACGTATACTACCTGCTGAAGTGTCCGTGGTTTTGGTAATTACCTGGGTACTGGCCAGCAGGCAGGCAGCAGTGACCATTGAGTGCATGGTGCAGTATTATGCTAGTGATTTGCTGGAAATGGCGCTCTTGAGAGATTCATGATAAATGCAAACTAAGTAAGGGGCCAGTGCCACAGAATACTATGTAAAATGAAATTGGGATTTCATCTGGACCTGGCGACATATTTGTTTTCAACTCCTTCAGTTGCTTCTCTATGCCAGGGATTCTTATTTCTGTGTCCTCCGTGCAGGAGTCCACGTGACAATCAAATGATGGCAAGTTTGTATGATCCTGTGTCACTTCCATATAAGATCTTATCATGACTGTAAAACTGAATCCAGTTATCTGTAAAAATAAAATAAAATGTGATCAAGACTGTGAATTTTACTATTTATACAATATTGATAGTCAAATACAGTTTTGTAAGTTTTATGTCTATATTTGATGTCTTTCTTGTCAGTTCACAGTTGTCCAGCAGCTGAACTAGTATGAGTTGAGTTTTTCCACTAGGTGTGCATTACAGAAGAATAGATTCAAATGCCTGTTCACACAACCAGACTGAATTATTATTTGGTTTCCATAAATCATATATAGTGAATGCTCGGGTGATTTCTTTGAAAAGACCATCACCAATGTCCTAATTTATTTGAGCTCTTGATCTATCTGTAATAACCTTATTGTCAGTGAGATGATATATGCTAATCTTCCTTCTTGCATCAGAGATTAGATTGCACACAGTTTACTGTCAGAATGGACATTTGACTACATTAATAATTTTATCTTCTTTCTAAGAGTGTAACTGCAAATAGCGATGTAACTCTTGCAGATACAGTTAAATCATGGTGTGACGTAATGTGCACATCAGTAAAGAATTGCAGTGGTAACAAACCCGTTAGCTTTTTGGGAATAAGCAGTGTCCTTAGCACTGCCACCTTTCATGCAGAAGACAGGAAAGCTCTCTGAATAAAGTTTGTGCACCAGTACAGGAACTGTAAATCTGTTGGGTCTAGATACTAATGTGAAGCAGAAGATGATTCCCATGCTTACCAAATGCTGAGACAAAAGCAACTGCAGTCGGACTGATGAACATACAGTGAAATTATTCATCAAAACTTTGTTTTGTAGATTAAAAATAAGAATGTCCTTTATTGTTGGATGGACAAAGGGGAATACAGTGTCTCAGAGGGTAAATGTGTAAGGAAGGAGGAAAAAGATAGTCGATGCCTACATCAGTACATCATATGATTATAGTAACAATGGATATTGAGATCTCTCTATAAATATACCTTTAGTCCCATTCAAGTTTGAGTTCCTGAAATTACCTCAGGGAGGCTGAGTGCAAGTAGATCTTTTGGACTGTGTTAGCGTGACCTGAACATATTTAAGTTCCTGAAGTTGTGCTGTGAAATTAGGTTAACCCTTCTAGAACTCCACTGAACCTTTGCGGCAGTCATTACACTCTTTCACAGCCTCGAATTGCGTTCCTTAATCCATGCACAGTCTTTTGGTAAAACCCGTGAGTTACATTTATCATCACATATTACCATCCCATCCGAACTTTGTTATCAACAGGGTGTTGATATGTGAGAATAAACATTGTCTTCTGAAAAGACTGCAAATATTGGTTAGCAATTTTACTTGATAAGGCCACCAGAGAACTATATTACAGGCAAACTGTTCAAAATGTGAGATTTTTTCTTAGTTTCATGAATTAGTTCAGATTGGCCAGTGAAATGCACCTATTATCTCTAAGATTGCAAACAGTCACTTAGTACCTGTGTCATCAGGGCCAAATGCTAAATTTGACTTGGAGGTTCTTCAACTTCCTATTTCAACAATATATCAGAGAAACTGAGCAAATTTGTCTGCTTCCAAACACTGCCTCACAGTCCTTTGGCAACGAAAGTCATAGAAAATATGCATGAACTATAACATTAATCAAAATGAAAGAGGAATGTCACCTCTGCAGTTGCTGCAACAGAAAAATTACAGAAGTATGGCAGATAGACAGGGCTACTATAAATGGTTCATTCATTTTTAGAGCTCTACAGGGTGGTCCATTGATTGTGACTGGGCTAGATATCTCACGAAATAAGCATCAAACGAAAAAACTACAAAGAATGAAACTTGTCACGCTTGAAGGGGGAAACCAGATGGCACTATGGTTGGCCCGCTAGATGGTGCTGCCATAGGTCAAATGGATATCAATTAAGTTTCTTTAAATAGGAACCCCCATTTTTTATTACATATTCGTGTAGTACGTAAAGAAATACGAATGTTTTAGATGGAAAACTTTTTTCACTTTGTGATAGATGGCGCTGTAATAGCCACAAACATATAAGTATGTGTTATCACATAACATCCTGCCAGTGCGGACAGTATTTGCTTTGTGATACATTACCCGTGTTGAAATGGACCGTTTACCAATTGTCGAAAAGGTCAATATCATGTTGATATATGGCTATTGTGATCAAAATGCCCAACGGGCGTGTGCTATGTATGCTGCTCGGTATCCTGGATGACATCATCCAAGTGCCCGGACCGTTCGCCGGATAGTTACGTTATTTAAGGAAACAGGAAGTGTTCAGCCACATGTGAAACATCAACCACGACCTGCAACAAATGATGATGCCCAAGTAGGTGTTGTGGCTGCTGTCGCGGCTAAGCCGCACATCAGTAGCAGAGAATTTGCACGAGAATCGGGAATCTCAAAAATGTCGGTGTTGAGAAAGCTACATCAACATCGATTGCATCTGTACCATATTTCTATGCACCAGGAATTGCATGGCGACGACTTTGAACGTCGTGTACAGTTCTACCACTGGGCACAAGAGAAATTACGGGAGGACGATGACAGATTTTTTGCACACATTCTGTGTAGCGACGAAGCGTCATTCACCAACGGCGATAACATAAACCGGCATAATATGCACTATTGGGCGACGGAAAATCCACGATGGCTGCGATGAGTGGTACATCAGCGACCTTGGCGGTTTAATGTATGGTGCGGCATTATTTTATCAATGGCAATCTAAATGGTGCAATGTATGCTGATTTCCTACGTAATGTTCTACCGATGTTACTACAGATGTTTCACTGCATGACAGAATGATGATGTACTTCCAACATGATGGATGTCCGGCACATAGCTCGTGTGCGGTTGAAGCAGTATTGAACAGCATATTTCATGACAGGTGGATTGGTCGTTGAAGCACCATACCATGGCCCGCACGTTCACCGGATCTGATGTCCCTGGATTTCTTTCAGTGGGGAAAGTTTAAGGATGTTTGCTATAGCATCCATTGACAATGCCTGACAACATGTGTCAGCGCATTGTCAATGCGTGTGTGAACATTACGGAAGGCGAACTACTCACTGTTGAGAGGAATGTCGTTACACATATTGACAAATGCATTGAGGTTGATGGACATCATTTTGAGCATTTATTGCATTAATGTGGTATTTACAGGTAATCACGCTGTAACAGCATGCGTTCTCAGAAATGATAAGTTCACAAAGGTACATGTATCACATTGGAACAACCGAAATAAAATGTTCAAATGTACCTACGCTCTATATTTTAATTTAAAAAACCTACCCTTTACCAACTGTTCATCTAAAATTGTGAGCCATATGTTTGTGACTATTACAGTGCCATCTATCACAAAACGAAAAAAGTGGTCCAACTAAAACATTCATATTTCTTTATGTACTACACGAATATGTAATAAAAAATGGGGGTTCCTATTTTAAAAAATGCAGTTGATATCTGTTTGACCTAGCGGGCCAACCATAGCGCCATCTGGTTTCCCCCTTTAGACAAGTTTCGTTCTTTGCAGTTTTTTCGTTTGACGCTTATTTCGTGAGGTATTTGGCCCGGTCATGATCAATGGACCACCCTGTATATTTTCCAAAGTATTACCTGTACAGATATGACTGCTACATACATAAAATCATGAACTCACCAAGTTTGCATTTTCCACGCTGTAGATGTTCTATGGGTGAGCCTCAGAGGCCACATGTCTGAGCAGTAGTCAAGTTTGTTCCATAACTGATGTAGCAACTTCCTGTCAGTGGTTGTTGCAGCGGCATTGATGTGCTCTCTGAGCTGTTCCAGTGTTCTTGGTAGTGAGAGTATGTAAACACGGTCCTAATGGTACCCCCAAAGGCAAAAGCCACGAGGCCTTAGATCGTGTGAGCTGAGAGGCCAAGGGAACAGAGCTACATCATCTTCACCACTATATTAAGTCTAGCAGTGAAAGTTCATTGTTAAGCTAGCAATGTACATTGATGTTGCCCTGTTTTGTTGGAAGATGAAGTTCTCAGAATTATAAATCACTTGTGGGAGCAACCACAACTGCAACATACCATGGTAAGAGGTACTCGTCAAAGTCTTCTTGCAGAAGAAAAGCGGCCCATACAGCTTCATCTGTGACATTGCACAGAAAATGTTAACCTTTGACCAATCTCTTTCATGTGCCACAATTTCATGAAGATTTTGCGTGCCGCACTTTCTCACATTGTGGTGACTAACCTTTCCATAGAAATGGAAGGTTGCTTTTTCACTGAATATCAGGTTGGAGGCGAAATGTTCACCCTCATGCTTTGCCACCATTGTGTTAAGGCACTGCACTCATACCACCAGTTGGTGAGCACAATGCTTACTTTGTAGTATACAGTTCTATTCATGCATCAATGATATTTGTACACACTTGGAAAATACAGAACTTTGAAAATTAATGAATCATTTGTAGTAGCCCTGTACTTTTGTAGCTAAGTATTCATCCTTTTACGTGCGGAATTGAGTAGACCCTTGGAGCAAGAATCTCTAAGAAGGAAATAAGAGCAACCTACAGAATGAAAGTTCATGTTGGGAACTGTTCTAGTACCATCAAATGAGGTGAAGTTGACCAATTTTGCATTTTAAAATTAAATATTTCTGAAACTAATAAAATTAATATATTAGTTTTTCTTTCAGAGCATGGTTATTGAGCTGCAGGAGGAAAAGAAAAAAATGAGTCTCTATTAAATTTGCTCTAGCAAATTGTTAAAAAAACTGTGTTGCTTAATATCACCTTACCTGAGGCTGAAGTTATATAATTATCCATTATGTGATAACTGTGACTAGTTTATGACTCTAGGGTGACCTAGACTTCTTAAAGTTGGTGTTTTACAACCTGTCTTACTGAATAGATCTATGCCAGGAAAAATTTTACAAATAATTTACCCTGTGTTTTATTTTCTTATCTAGAGAGAACCACAGACTGAGCATTGGTGATGGTGTAGAAGTGGCTACTTTGATACCTGAAGCATATTTTGAAATACAAACAAAATCTAATAATGGAACATATGTTTATGGTTCACCGTCTGAAGTAGGAACAGCTCAAGTGCGCTCAACTCTCTTATCTGTGACTGATGTAGAGGGCCGCATACATGCAATTTCACCAAAGAGTTCTGCTCAGGCAAATCTTATGATTTATAAGCGAATAGCCATCACACCCTCAGAGGTCTTACTTCCATGGCATCCATTGAAGAGACCAAAGTAAGTAATTTGGAACAAAATCTTGATTCTGCATTGTGATTTTTAAATATAATTCATTGAAGAGAAAAGGTCAGAATATTTCCATTTTTGCTGTAAGGTCTAGAACAGTTATGTTTTAATATTATGCAATGGATAGTTGCTACTCTACATATAGCAGAGATGCTGAGTCGTAGGTAGGCACAACAGAGAGACTGTCAGGAAGTAAGCTTTCAGCCGACAAGGCCTTCATGTGTGTGCGTGTGTGCGTGTGTGTGTGTGTGTGTGTGCGTGTGTGTGCGTGTGTGCGTGTGTGCGTGTGTGCGTGTGCGTGTGTACTTCCAATGAAGGCCTCATTGGCTGAAAGCTTACTTCCCGACAGTCTTTTTGCTGTGCCTACGTGCGTCTCAGCATCTCAGCTATATGGTGAGTAGCACCTATCATTTTTGTAGTATTGTCAGATTCCATCCTGGATTTTCCATTGTTATGTTTTATTTGATTAATGCAAAAGTATTTGAAATAAATTGTGTGGCTGCAAGAAAGTGAAAGTATGTTGTTCTTGCATATATAACATGATGTTTCCTTGTAATTCAATGATTTATTTGCGAAGAGCAAAGATTTCACCACTTCTGTTCACATTCTCAAAAGATGCATGGCTATAGCTTAAATAAAATAACTTTGTGATTGACAGATAGCAGTAGGAGGGAACAGTCTTTTTGGCATGTTGCTGTCCACTCTTCACAAAACTGTACATGTTCCTAAGAAAGCAGGCAATGAAATGAAATGAACGTATGGCATTTATTGGCTGGGGTATCCCCTTCGGGGTTCGACTGCCTTATTGGAAGTCTTTTTAGTTGATGCCACTTCGACGACTTGCATGTCAATGATGATGAACTTGGTGATGAAGGACACACAACACCCAGTCTCCTGCCAGGAATCAAACATGGGCCCCCTTGCGTGGTAGGCAGTAAAGCTGCCATTGCACTATGGAGGCAGACAAGCAGGCAATAATTAAACTGTAATGTTGAGCAGCAGAAGGAAAAAAAATGACATTATAGATACTATTAATCTTTGTTGCAAATTCTGGATGTAATTGAGCCTATGAATGAAAGACAACCACGGACCATCCAGAAATTGAGTGACAATATTAAATGGCAGGAATGCGTGTGTGTGTGTGATGGGGGGGGGGGGGGGGGGGGGAGACAGACACCTTGTGGCTCAACTTTGCATTTATATGTGACTTGATCATCTTCTCTGTGTCACAAATGACCCTCCTTTATAAATTTTTATTTCCTTTGAATGCTTCTCTGCTATTCACTTTTACCTATCTGCCACTTCTGACTTCTCAAGAATTTTTAAAATGTTACATGCTGCTATATTTTTATTACAGTCCTGCTTTCTTTGTTTTTCCTGGATCCTGAATGATCATATTGAATCATTGAGGAGTCTCATTTCTCCAGATCTTTCCCCCTTTTGATACATGAGGAAACACTGCTGTTTTGTTTGTGCCTTTGCCTGTCGTAGTCTTACAGCCCTTTCTGGTTCCTTTTGTTGAGTGCAATTGGACAGGAATAGTTATTTATATTCTAGTTTTTTCTTTATACTTGTAGTCACCTCTCATGTCACTTACATGCAAATGTATGTCTTCGGGATACAGCAACATAGTTGCCTGTGATTATTTTACTTAATTTCTCCATTGTTCGTTGCTACACAGAGATTCCCTGGTCACATTGATTGACACCGGATATCACACCAAAACATTTCCCAGTGCATTTCAAATGATGTCCCATTCACACCAGTTCTCACCACAGCCAAATGGTACACTTATTCATTATCATAGTGATTCTAAATGTCACTTTATGTAGATGATTCCAAACCTGATTTTTCTTCCTGTATCTACGATGACTATGCGGCTTTTGTCTGCCTATTTTCTTTCACTTTTGCTTACCACTAATGTATATGGGGTTCCACCTACATTTTGTATAACAACTAGAACAGTTAGTCTAAGCTGGTTTATTTCAATAAATGGCTGTAAGCTTTCTAGTATATCAGAACACTACTACTGCTGCAGGTTACCTTTAAAATGAGCAGGGATAAACTCAACGTTTCTCTGTGCTGGATTTTATTTATTTTTTCCTTCTGATTTTCCCCCCTCTCATAACTCCCCACTTCCCTCTCCTGCCCCCATTTACAAACTGAACATGTTACCATTTAACTGATACACTTTTTATTATATAATTTATGCATTAATTTTTACAATTCTCTTAGTTTGTTTTACAACTCAGGCTCTCAGTCTGGCCCTTTTTCTGTACCAGTCGTTAGTGTGGAAAACCACTTTCCTTGAGTCAAATACCTAGCTTATCAGTAATGTTATAACAAAACCATGACATTTGCTGATAGCCACTGACTTCTGAAGGTGATCTCCAGTACTTGGCATTGAATAGCAAATATTTCCTGCCTTCTCTGGCTTCAAGATTTCTGGTATAGGTCATGCTTTCTATGTGCTCTGCTGTTTGTAAGTTGTTTCTTTTTTTCTGATCATGTTGTCCAGAAAACTTCAGTTTTTGTTTTTGGTAAATGTTGACATGTCTTTAAAGATATGTTATGGAACATATCAGCCACAAGTCATTACAGTGAATCATCTTTTTTACCAAACAAGATAATAAATTAATGTGTGGGTCAGTTTGTAGCTACTGATAAATAAAGGTCAAGTCTCTTCTTAGCAGTGGAATCATGGAATCTGGGTGGTGCTGACATGACCAGCGGCATGATCAGATACTGGATGAATTACCAGTCAGAAGTCTGTAACCTTTGAAAATGACAGTGACATTTTCTTAGTGTGTCCATTGTTGCGTCCAATATAATCATTTACAAAATTACTGTAGAAGACATAATGAATTTGGAATTGCTGTCATTGTGCGCCTTGTGGCACCATCTTTGTGCAAACCTACAACATCAAAGAAAGTTCTACGCATCAGCTGTTACAAACCAGCTATTCCACACGCTAAACAAATAAGTGAAGTAGCGCGTATGTCTACAAAGGGAACATCGAGATGACATGCATTGCGTAGCACAGTGACACACCCTCATTGTACCAAATGGATGAGACGGAGACATAGTGTTGGACTCCGCTTGAGTAATAATAAGAACTATGTAATGGAGGCTTTCACAACTGGATATCTTAGCTGTTGATGAATCTTCTGGGTTGTATGGTTGTGGTTCATGGAACTTTTTCTTTTCTGGCATTTCACCCAGAGTTGCTCGTGGTTCAGCTGAGTCTTGCTGACTGACAGGTCTGAGAATGGAGAGCGACAGAAATACTGTGAAATATGGGCATTGTAGAAGTTTACATTAGTGCACGTTGGGGAACTCTCTCTCCAACACATCCTCCTTCCTAAGCTTCCTTGTGGCAAAAACCCTCAGCTAGCACCTATTCTCAGCTGCCCCCTTACCATTCCTTTGTGCTCCCCCTTTTCTCCTTTCATTTTCCATCCCCATTCCTCCTTGTTTTAACCATACACACCTGACCCCTCCCTCCTCCATCTCTCTCTCTCTCTCTCTCTCTCTCTCTCTCTCTCTCTCTCTCTCTCTGTTGTGTGCCACAGTCTTAAGTTTTTTAATTACTACAATATGTTGTTGTTGTGGTCTTCAGTCATGAGACTGGTTTGATGCAGCTCTCCTTGCTACTCTGTCCTGTGCAAGCCTCTTCATCTCCCAGTACCTACTGCAGCCTACATCCTTCTGAATCAGCTTAGTGTATTCATCTCTTGGTCTCCCACTATGATTTTTACCCTCCACGCTGCCCTCCAGTACTAAATTTGTGATCCCTTGATGCCTCAGAACATGTCCTACCAACCGATCCCTTCTTCTAGTCAAGTTGTGCCACAAAATCCTCTTCTCCCCAATTATATTCAATACCTCCTCATTAGTAGGAGTAGGAGTAATCTTCAGCATTCTTCTGTAGCACCACATTTCGAAAGCTTCTATTCTCTTCTTGTCTAAACTATTTATCGTCCATGTTTCACTTCCATACATGGCTACACTCCATACAAATACTTTCAGAAACGACTTCCTGACACTTAAATCTATATTCGATGATAATAGATTTCTCTTCTTTAGAAATGCTTTCCTTTCGATTGCTAGTCTACATTTCATATCCTCTCTACTTCGACCATCATCAGTTATTTTTCTCCACAAATAGCAAAACTCCTTTACTATTTTAAGTGTCTCATTTCGTAATCTAATTCCCTCAGCATCACCCAACTTCATTTGACTACATTCCGTTATCCTCGTTTTGCCTTTGTTGACGTTCATCTTATACCCTCCTTTCAAGACACTGTGCATTCCGATCAACTGCTCTTCCAAGTCCTTTGCTGTCTCCGACAGAATTACAATGTCATCGGCAAACCTCAAAGTTTTTATTTCTTCTCCATGGATTTTAATACCTACTCCAAATTTTTCTTTTTTTTTCCTTTACTGCTTGCTCAATATACAGATTGAATAACATCGGGGAGAGGCTACAACCCTGTCTCACTCCCTTCCCAACCACTGCTTCCCTTTCATGTCCCTCGACTCTTATAACTGCCATCTGGTTGCTGTACAAATTGTAAATAGCCTTTTGCTCCCTGTATTTTACCCCTGCCACCTTCAGAATTTGAGAGAGAGTATTCCATGTCAAAAGCTTTCTCTAAGTCTACAAATGCTAGAAATGTAGGTTTGCCTTTCCTTAATCTTTCTTCTAAGATAAGTCATAGGGTCAGTATTGCCTCACGGGTTCCAACATTTCTACGGAATCCAAACTGATCTTCCCCGAGGTCGGCTTCTACTAGTTTTTCCGTTTGTCTGTAAAGAATTCGCGTTAGTATTTTGCAGCTGTGACTTATTAAACTGATAGTTCAGTAATTTTCACATCTGTCAACACCTGCTTTCTTTGGGATTGGAATTATTATATTCTTCTTGAAGTCTGAGGGAATTTCACCTGTCTCATACATCTTGCTCACCAGATGGTAGAGTTTTGTCAGTACTGGCTCTCCCAAGGCTGTAAGTAGTTCCAATGGAATGTTGTCTACTCCCAGGGCCTTGTTTCGACTCAGGTCTTTCAGTGCTCTGTCAAACTCTACACACAGTATCATACCTCCCATTTCGTCTTGATCTACATTCTCTTCCATTTCCATAATATTGTCCTCAAGAACATTGCCCCTGTATAGACCCTCTATATACTCCTTCCACCTTTCTGCTTTCCCTTCTTTGCTTAGAACTGTGTTTCCATCTGAGCTCTTGATATTCATGCAAGTGGTTCTCTTTTCTCCAATGGTCTCTTTAATTTTCCTGTAGGCAGTATGTCTTCTGTTACCCAAGGTTTTCTACTAGCCCTCGTCTTTTTACCTACGTGATCATTTGCTGCCTTCACTATTTCATTCCTCAAAGCTACCCATTCTTCTTCTACTGTATTTCTTTCCCCCATTCCTGTCAATTGTTCCCTTATGCTCTCCCTGAAACTCTGTACAACCTCTGGTTTTTTCAGTTATCCAGGTCCCATCTCCTTAAATTCCCACCTTTTTGCAGTTTCTTCAGTTTTAATGTACAGTTCATAACCAATAGATTGTGGTCAGAGTCCACATCTGCCCCTGGAAATGTCTTACAATTTAAAATCTGGTTCCTAAATCTCTGTCTTACCATTATATAATCTATCTGAAACCTTTTAGTATCTCCAGGGGTCTTCCATGTATACAATCTTCTTTCATGATTCTTAAACCAAGTGTTAGCTATAATTAAGTTATGCTCTATGCAAAATTCTACCACGTGGCTTCCTCTTCCATTTCTTAGCCCCAATCCATATTCACCTACTATGTTTCCTTCTCTTCCTTTTCATACTGTCAAATTACAGTCACCCATGACTATTAAATTTTCGTCTCCATTCACTGCCTGAATAATTTCTTTTATCTCATCGTACATTTCATCAACTTCTTTATCATCTGCAGAGCTACGTGGCATATAAACTTGTACTTTTGTAGTAGGTGTGGGCTTTGTGTCTATCTTGGCCACAATAGTGTGTTCACTATGCTGTTTGTAGTAGCTTACCCGCACTCCTACTTTTTTATTCACTATTAAACTTACTCCTGCATTACCCCTATTTGATTTTGTATTTATAACCCTGTATTCACCTGACCAAAAGTCTTGTTCCTCCTGCCACCGAACTTCACTAATTCCCACTATATCTAACTTTAACCTATCCATTTCCCTCTTTAAATTTTCTAACCTACCTGCCTGATTAAGGGATCTGACATTCCACGCTCCGATCCGTAGAATGCCAGTTTTCATAATTAATCATTATTTACGGAGCAAGATGGCACAGTGTTTAGTGCACTGGACTCACATTCAGAAGAACAACAGTTCAAATCTAAGTCCAGCCATTCGGAGTTAGGTTTTCCTTTACGTCCCTAAATTGCTCCAGGCAAATGCTGGGCTGGTTCCCTTAGAAAGGGCATGGCTGATTTCCTTCCCCATCTGTGAAATAACTCAGCTTTGGCTCTGTCTCTGATGACCTAACTGTCAATGGAACAGTAATCCCTAATTTTCCTTCCCTCCTTTATTCCTTATTTTGTATCTGGTGCTAAGAACCACTGTCTGTCCCTGTCCTGCCTCACAGTACTTCCATATATCCTCTCTGCCTTGCGCATCTTCCTGCTTTCCAGTTGCCCATTCGTTTCATCTCCCCCCCCCCCCCCCCCCCTTCCTCCCTATTTCCTGATCCTGCTCCCCTCCACGAACTTTTTCGTTTCACCTCCCGCCCCCCATCCCACTCCCTCTTCCCTGTTCCTGTCCTCCTCCACAAACTTTTGTCTGTCTGGGCAACCAATCATAAACAAGACAGCAAGTGGTGCCACTTTGTGTATGAGAGGGTGTTAATTAGAGCAGCAAAAGAGTAAAAATTCAAAAAGGTGAAGGTTCCAAAAATTGATCATTTGTGATGATAAGTTTTCTTTGTGCAACTCTTCAATGTACCATGGCTTTTCATAAGAATGCGATTATTTGCTGTAATCTAAAGATTTACATTTTTTATTTGTGTTGGATTTATCCCTGTCAACTTGTATACTGCTTGCTTCATTTTGTAACAAATTTCAGTGTGTATATTAAATCTTAATGTATTTACAGATATGTTATTGCAAAGACTTTTTTTGATTTTAAATAACTCGACCTTATGCAAAGTGAGTTTTTAAATGCAGCTTTAGTCCTTTGTTATCGTAGAGGAAATGGAGCCAGCTGCTTATTACATCTTTTATAGCTATGAACTTTTAATAGCACGTGTAACAAGTACCACTAAATAGTTCCTTTTTTGCCTTCTAGGTATGAAGTAAAACTCCAAGTATCAGGTGGTGATGGAAATTTTGTATGGCAAAGCAAAGACACCTCT
Source organism: Schistocerca piceifrons (assembly GCF_021461385.2). NCBI lineage: Eukaryota > Metazoa > Arthropoda > Insecta > Orthoptera > Acrididae > Schistocerca > Schistocerca piceifrons. The sequence goes on along the minus strand of NC_060142.1, from coordinate 422,611,408 downwards.
ATTGCTGTTGTTACTCAGGCTGGAGTAGTAAGAACTGTCAATCAAGGGCATGTTGAGATAACTGCTGCAATGGACATTAATCGAAACAACTATGCAGTGTCAAATTTTCATATTTTGCCACCGCGCCAGCTGCAAATAGTAGAATATTTGGCAGAAACAGAAGTGGGAAACTCTATTTTTTTACATGTTGCAATGTTTGCTGAGAGGCCAGTAGAAAGTGATAAAGCAAAAAAGATATCACTTGCTGCTTTCACCCAATGTGCAGACATCCCATTTCAGGTCCAGATATGGGACGAAATTTTTTCATTTAACGAGTCTCTTAAAACAGCACCCATTGGCACAGCTTGTTCGTCTTTGGGTATCACAGCTACGGAGTTGGGTACTACAAAAGTGACAGTGTCATATACGCAAGAAGAAATAACGCTTGAAGATAGTGTTACATTAGCAAGTTACTGGCCATTAAAGCCTGTCAATCCAGCTAGTGGCGTTGTAGTTTTAGCTGTTGGATCAGCAAGGACAGTAGTATTTACTGGTGGACCAAGACCTTGGATTGGACATGCATCTGAGCATTTTCATCACTTGGAGCCGACTCCCAGTGAAAATGATATTATAGAAGTAATGGAACTCAGTAACATTGTTTCAGATCAGCCAGATGTTTACACTTACCGTATTTTATGTAAGCAGCTTGGTGAAGCAGAAGTTACCTTGACAGTCACAAACAAACCGATGGCTAGGTACAGAAAGCGCTCAGAATCTGTTGCAACAGTGACTGTATATTGTGCAAAACCCCGTTACATTTCACTATTTCCAGAAATTAAACTGACAGAGAAAGAACGTTGTCCAATCAATTACCAGAATGAAAGAATGGTGGTGCAGAATTATAAAGATATTGAAGTGGCTGTTATTGTTACAGATGAACAAGGTCATGTATTTGACAATGTATCAAGTTTGGACATTGACTGGATGGTTTCTGACGAATCTCTTGGTATTTTGCCTAATCCAGACGAGATGGTTTTTGAAAATTTAGAAGAAAATGGTCGCGTCTTCCCCTCACGCCAATATCAAGTGATACAACCAAAAGGCAAGACTGGTGTCCTTGAAATAACAGCACGTGTTGTCGGCTATAATACTCTTTTGCTGAGAGAATTGGAAATCATTCCAGAATATCCCCCATTTCCTGTCACTGATAAAAAAGGCTATGAGTCAACGCCAGAAATTGTATCAACATTGAGCCTTCTGTTAGTCAGCGATACTATTGTAACACCCAATGTCGCTTATGTTTTCAACCATCCTGATAATATGATTAAACTCCAAGTAAGCCAAGGTTCAGGTTATTATGAACTTGTCCTCAGTTCTGAAGACGTGGCTGATGTTACTTATGTGGAAGGCTCCAGAATTATAGAAATTGTTCCAAAAACAGATGGTCATTTAAAATTGGCTATGGTAGACCTATGTCTTCCATCAAAACCAGCACTAGCAGAAGTTCAGGTTTCAAGTGTAGGCAGCATCAAAGTAGAAGTTGCTGAACATGTAGAGAAGGGTCGATGCATTCCAGCTGTTGTTCATTTATATGATACAACAGGAAATGTTTTGCCCATTTCAGATATTTCTTTGTTGAATCTTCGACCATTAGCTGATACAGCAGTCATTGGAATAAAACTTTTGCCTGACAAGGAGACCCTCATGAAAGTAGGTTCCTTGGGAGAAGTCCATTATGTTATTACTGGCTTGCAACTTGGCGATATAAACTTAATTTTTGCCAGTGGTTTTGAAGGGAATGAAGTGCTCAGTCACCCTGTTCCAATTCAGGTTTTCCCACCTTTAAAACTCCTACCCCGAAATGTCACACTGGTGGTAGGATCTGTGTACCAGATTAACAGTCATGGTGGTCCACGACCAGCATCACATATTGATTATTCTGTTAGCTCTACCTCAATTGCAACAGTGAATTCAGTTGGCCTTGTTGAAGGATTTGGCCAAGGGAAAACAGTACTTGTTGGAAAAGCTGTGGGCATAAACAAGGCAACAGGACAGAGGGTCGTCTATTCAAAGGATAGTGTTGAAATAAATGTCATTCCTCTTGCTGCCATTAAAATTAATGCACCATTAAATAGAATAATTGTTGGTGCTACAATGCCACTTTGGGCTCATGGTATTCCTGAAGAGTTGACGCCCTTGATTATTGGTTGTGCAAGGCCATCTCTGCTGTTTGATTGGGCTGTTTCAGCACCTAATGTAGTTCAATTGAATAATGTTTACCATGAAACTGGTATTGTACTGAAAGATGAAGATAAAATTTCCATGCGATTGACTGCTCTAAGGGCGGGCATCTCAACTATTTATTTAAATGTTACTGTACCTCCTAGAATGTCTGCTTTTCCTCAAGAGCAGACAGTGAAATTTGAAACTAGCTTAGAAATTGAAGTGTTTGAAGAGCTGCGTCTTGCATCACCACCCAGTGTAGGAGAATTTCAGTCACCATATATTTTGATGGCTCCTGACACTGAAATACAGCTAAAAACAAACCATGAAGGAGATCTCATGTACTCAGTGCTGGGTTCAATTGATCCTGCAGAGAAAGCAGAATCATCAGATGTTGAAAGTATCGACCGTGCAGTTAGTAATGTGACTCCATTGCTAACAGTGAATGAACGTGGATTAATAAGATCACAGAGTGCCACCGGAAGAACTGTTGTCACTGTATCAGTGAAAGAAGGTTTTGGCTTGAAACAAGTACTTGGTGTAACAGTTGAGGTAAGTCAGTCTTCATGGTAAAATATTCCCTCATTGTATTTGTGTTGTTGCATGAACTTTATGATCACACCAAACATTGCATCCATAATTATGTCAGTTTTTAGTGTGGAGTTTTTTCATGTGTTTTTCTTCTTCTTTTTCTTCCATCAATTATAGCAATTTGTAGCCCATTGTGATTTCTCATTTGTTTGACATTGTTAGTCTATCCATTTCGTTTTGATCATTACTGTGGTCTTCATGTGTTAGATAATAAGTGTGCCACCTTCTGGGAATGTGGGTGTGGCAGTGGGATCGACGTTCTGAAATCATTTATACAGTGATAAAGGTTAAAGATCCATGTATCACACCTTGCAGCTATTCACCCTGGCGCACCATGAAAGCTGGACGTCCACTCATGGGTGGTAGGGACTAGGTTGACCACCACTGCTCTACAGCTTAAAAATTGGAAAGGGCTGTTTAACAGTCTGGTTGTGTAGTGTAATGCTTAAGATAAAGGCCTCCCCATGCTGAAGGATGTGGATTTGAATCTTGTTAGGTACATCAAAAGTTTTTATTTTTAAATCCTTATTGAAGTGACTTGGTAGTTAGTTTTACTTAATTAATTGGGTTAAGTGTAATTTTTTATTTCTGTTATTATGTTACATTGTAGATTAAAACTGAAGAAACTGCAAAAAGGTGGGAATTTTAGGAGATGGGACGTGGATAAACTGACTAAACCAGAGGTTGTAGAGAGTTTCAGGGAGAGCATAAGGGAACAATTGACAAGAATGGGGGAAAGAAATACAGTAGAAGAAGAATGGGTAGCTTTGAGGGATGAAGTAGTGAAGGCAGCAGATTATCAAGTACGTAAAAAGACAAGGGCTAGTAGAAATCCTTGGGTGACAAAAGAAATATTGAACTTAATTGACGAAAGAAGAAAATATAAAAATGCAATAAATGAAGCAGGCGAGAAGGAATACAAACGTCTCAAAAATGAGATCGACAGGAAGTGCAAAATGGCTAAGCAGGCATGGCTAGAGGACAAATGTAAGGATGCAGAGGCATATATCACTAGGGGTGAGATAGATACTGCCTACAGGAAAATTAAGGAGACCTTTGGAGAAAAGAGAACCACTTGTATGAATATCAAGAGCTCAGTTGGAAACCCAGTTCTAAGCAAAGAAGGGAAAGCAGAAAGGTGGAAGGAATATATAGAGGGTCTATACAAGGGAGATGTACTTGAGGGCAGTGTTATAGAAATGGAAGAGGATGTAGATGAAGATGAAATGGGAGATATGATACTGTGTGAAGAGTTTGATAGAGCACTGAAAGACCTAAGTCGAAACAAGGCCCCGGGAGTAGACAACATTCCATTAGAACTACTGACAGCCTTGGGAGAGCCAGTACTGACAAAACTCTACCATCTGGTGAGCAAAATGTATGAGACAGGCGAAATACCCTCAGACTTCAAGAAGAATATAATAATTCCAATCCCAAAGAAAGCAGGTGTTGACAGATGTGAAAATTACCGAACTATCAGTTTAATAAGTCACGGCTGCAAAATACTAACGCGAATTCTTTACAGACGAATGGAAAAACTGGTAGAAGCTGACCTTGGGGAAGATCAGTTTGGATTCCGTAGAAATATGGGAACACGTGAGGCAATACTGACCCTACGACTTATTTTAGAAGCTAGATTAAGAAAAGGCAAACCTACGTTTCTAGCATTTGTAGACTTAGAGAAAGCTTTTGACAGTGTTGACTGGAATACTCTCTTTCAAATTCTAAAGGTGGCAGGGATAAAATACAGGGAACGAAAGGCTATTTACAATTTGTACAGAAACCAGATGGCAGTTATAAGTATCGAAAGGCATGAAAGGGAAGCAGTGGTTAGGAAGGGAGTGAGACAGGGTTGTAGCCTCTCCCCGATGTTATTCAATCTGTATATTGAGCAAGCAGTAAAGGAAACAAAAGAAAAATTCGGAGTAGGTGTTAAAATCCATGGAGAAGAAATAAAAACTTTGAGGTTCGCCGATGACATTGTAATTCTGTCAGAGACAGCAACGGGCTTGGAAGAGCAGTTGAACGGAATGGGCAGTGTCTTGAAAGGAGGATATAAGATGAACATCAACAAAAGCAAAACGAGGATAATGGAATGTAGTCATATGAAGTCGAGTGATGCTGAGGGAATTAGATTAGGAAATGAGACACTTAAAGTAGTAAAGGAGCTTTGCTATTTGGGGAGCAAAATAACTGATGATGGTCGAAGCATAGAAGATATAAAATGTAGACTGGCAATGGCAGGGAAAGCGTTTCTGAAGAAGAGAAATTTGTTAACATCGAGTATAGATTTAAGTGTCCGGAAGTCTTTTCTGAAAGTATTTGTATGGAGTGTAGCCATGTATGGAAGTGAAACATGGACGATAAATAGTTTAGACAAGAAGCGAATAGAAGCTTTTGAAATGTAGTGCTACAGAAGAATGCTGAAGATTAGATGGGTAGATCACATAACTAATGAGGAGGTACTGGATAGGATTGGGGAGAAGAGGAGTTTGTGACACAACTTGTCTAGAAGAAGGGATCGGTTGGTAGGACATGTTCTGAGGCATCAAGGGATCACAAATTTAGTATTGGAGGGCAGTGTAGAGGGTAAAAATTGTAGAGGGAGACCAAGAGATGAATACACTAAGCAGATTCAGAGGGATGTAGGTTGCAGCAGGTACTGGGAGATGAAGAAGCTTGCACAGGATAGGTTAGCGTGGAGAGCTGCATCAAGCCAGTCTCAGGACTGAAGACCACAACAACAACAACAACAACAACAACAACAAGAACAACATATTACATTATTTTAATCATTGTAATACTTTTTTCATTTGCTCTCATTTTTCTTCCTGTCATTCTTTTCCCACTTGGAATTTTTGTTCATGTTATTTTACAAATTTTTTTTTGTAGCAATTTTGCTTTAAATTTCTTTCATTTAATCAGCCCATATTTTTATCCATGTTATTATGTTCGTTACCTCTGTTTCTAATTTTCCTTGAATTTTGTTTTATTTATAACCATTGTTAACAATATTTGTTTTAAATGTTTGTATGACAATTAGTGTCCAGAAAATTGTGCATCATGTAAAAAAAAAAAAAAAAAAAATAAATAAATATATATATATATATATATATATATATATATTTTACATTTTTAGCGCCATTGCACATAAATGTAAACAGATTATTTCTTTTTTTTTTGGTGTTGTTTTTTAACTGATAAATCGGCAGTCACAAATGTTTTTATGACAGATAAATAAAAACAATTAAATTCACATGCACAGAGATTCCAGGTGGAAAAAGAGTGACAGGAACAAAAAATGAGAACTGTTGAAAAAGTTAATATGCGGATTAAAATGATGTGGCAATGGAACAAAAATAAAAAGATTACGTTTAATCCAATTAAATTAATAAGCATCACATGAAATTCCTCTTTTCTCCCCTCCCAGTTACGAGCTAACAAGGGGCTGCCAGAGTGAATGGCTACAGGGTGTGATACGTGCACTCATCCACAGAAGGTGCTTACTTTGGTCATTACATGAAACAAATAGCAGGTCAAAAATTTGTTTTTAACGCTCATATTTTGTTCTTCGTTTGTGTAAGTGTAAGTTTAAGCTGTAACCTCGCTTACAAAACACATGCAAATTATATTTATGATGCTCAGAGCCACACTTGTGAAAAGGAAGAAGAGAAAGCAATTGATAACAACAGATCTTAGGCATAATATTCCAGTGGGATCCATAATATCAGGAACATCCACAAAGATTTCATCAACCACATAAAAAACACAATCTTTGATAGAGTCATCATAAAGAAAGGATACAAAATTCTTTACTGGTACAGGCATGTGGGTGATATAATATGCATGGTAGATGAAGAAACAGAAAAATACATAAACTTCATACAGACATCAACAGTATGCATATAAATATTCAATTCACAATGGAAAAAGAAATGTAAAAGCAAGTACATTTCTTGGATATAACAATAAGCACACATTTGAAGTCTTCAGAAATTCAGCAGCCAAAGAGACAGTTATATCTGCCGCATCTGACCACCCACAAAATCAAAAACTAGTGACCCTGCAACATATTTTACACAGACTAAATAATATACTACTCAGCAAATAATATTATGAAAAGGAATTACAAACAAAAGAACCCATAGCCACAAACAATGTTTATAATACCCATGTAGTACAAAGACTCAACCACAAAATCAAACCACAACCAAAGAAAAATGAAAACAGGCAGGGATCACAAACACCACGGAACTCCACCTAAAAATATGGACACAACAGCACACTCAGAAACACAAAACATTGACATCCATGAAATGAAATGACTAACAGGGAGAAATGGCACTCTTTAACATACAGACACAAATTAATCCACATAATAGCAAATATATTAAATAAACAAGGATTACGTCTTCCTTACAGAACAAGAAAGATACTCCATTAACATTTACAAACAACAATAGACAAACCAGGTAAATACCAAGGAGCAGGTATATACCAGGTAGAATTTCAAGAATGTGAATCAGTATATCTGGGGATGACAGGCAGGATTTCAAAACTAGATATAAAAGCAATATGAAAATAGCTGTTCTACCTTTGCTGAACATCTGATAAAACATGGACATGAACCAGCCAACAAGGAACAGGATGTGAAAATTGTTAGAGTGAATAATTACAACAAAAAATGTCTAACATTACTGGACAACTTTCATGTGCAAAGTGTCCTTTCAATGATAAGGAAAGTACGTTACTAGCCATTAAAATTGCTACACCACGAAGATGACGTGCTAAAAACGCGAAATTTAATCCACAGGAAGAAGATGCTGTGATATGCAAATGATTAGCTTTTCAGAGCATTCACACAAGGTTGGCGCCGGTGGCGACACCTACAACATGATGACATGAGGAAAGTTTCCAACCGATTTCTCATACACAAACAGCAGATGACTGGCGTTGCCTGGTGAAACGTTGTTGTGATGCCTCGTGTAAGGAGGTTTCCGACTTTAGTAAAGGTCAGATTGTAGCCTATCGCGATTGTGGTTTTTGCGACATTGATGCTCGCGTTGGTCGAGATCCAGTGACTGTTAGCAGAATATGGAATCTGTGGGTTCAGGAGGGTAATACGGAACGCCGTGCTGGATCCCAACGGCCTCGTATCACTAGCAGTCGAGATGACAGGCATCTTATCCGCATGGCTGTAATGGACTGTGCAGCCATATCTCAATCCCTGAGTCAACAGACGGGGACACTTGCAAGACAACAACCATCTTCACGAACAGTTCGACGACATTTGCAGCAGCATGGACTATCAGCTCGGAGACCATGGCTGGTGCTACCCTTGACACTGCATCACAGACAGGAGTGTGTGTGATGGTGTACTCAGCGACGAACCTGGGTGCATGAATGACAAAACGTCATTTTTTCGGATGAATCCAGGTTCTGTTTACAGCATCATGATGGTCGCATCTGTGTTTGGTGATATCGCGGTGAACGCACATTGGAAGTGTGTGTTCGTCATCGCCATACTGGTGTATCACCCGGCATGATGGTATGGGGTGCCATTGGTTACACGCCTTGGTCACCTCTTGTTCGCATTTTCAACACTTTGAACAGTGGACGTTACATTTCAGATGTGTTACGACCCGTGGCTGTACCCTTCATTTGATCCCTGCGAAGCCATACATTTCAACAGGATAATGCACGACCGCATGTTGCAGGTCCTGTACGGGCCTTTCTGGATACAGAAAATGTTTGACTGCTGCCATGACCAGCACATTCTCCAGATATCTCACCAATTGAAAACGTCTGGTCAACGGTGGCCGAGCAACTGGCTCGTCACAATACGCCAGTCACTACTCTTGATGAGCTGTGGTATCGTGTTGAAGCTGCATGGACAGCTGTACCTGTACACGCCATCCAAGCTCTGTTTGACTCAATGCCCAGGTGTATCAAGGCCGTTATTACGGTCAGAGGTGGTTGTTCTGGGTACTGATTTCTCAAGATCTATGCACCCACATTGCGTAAAAATATAATCACATGTCAGTTCTAGTATAATATATTTGTCTAATGAATACCCGATTATCATCTGCATTTCTTCTTGGTGTAGCAATTTCAGTGGCCAGTAGTGTAATTAGTGAGCAAATCAACACAAGCAATAACTCACAGATCATGTTAGCCACTAAAACAAAAACAAGCAAAAATGGAAACATAATTGGAATAAATAAGTAATGAAGTAATGAACGCCTCCCCCCTCTTTTTTTTTTTTTGAGAATTTTGTCAAAAGGTGTTCTGTAGCATGCAAATTCTGTTCCTTCACTAGAATTAGAAATATGAATAAGTAACGTGTCAACCAAGTACACACACACACACACACACACACACACACACACACAGAGGGTGACTCAAAAAATTGTGCACAATTTGAATTAGCTGGTAGAAGAGTTGAAATATATAGCACAATTAGACAGAGCGCGTGCACACTTTTCTGTGCTAGTTCGTGATGTACTCGGTGCCACATACCACAGGCACCGACTTGGAAGGGGAGGTGCATTTGAATGGCCCACTCACTCCCCTGATCTGGCACCTATTTATTGGTTAGTTTATTGATTTTATTTTTATTTTTGGTATGTTCAAGTTGAAAGCTTCATGCATTTGGCACCAGTTCCCAATGAAGGAATATTTCTTATCCGCATACTTGCAGCATCTGATAAGGTTCACATGATGCCTGATGTACTTTGTAGCGTGTACCAGAATTTTCTCTGAAAATGATTTGCCTATATTGAATGTGTTGATAGCCATTTTGAACACATTCTGTAATGTACAACATCGTTCAGTAAACATTATACTCTCTTTGCCAAACTTAAGGCACCTGTTCATTGATTGTCCTTGTGGTTCCTGACAGTCCGAAGCTTTTAATGGTGTAGGACTAGTGCCAAGTCCGAAAGTCCCTATTCCCAAGTTGTTTCATTTTGACTCTTTATCAGCTTCTTCAATTTGTGATAAAAAAACCGCAAGCAAACAGTACTCTTTTCAGTGCAGAAAATTACTACACATAGTCAAAGTGTGCGATGGAGGCAAAAGTATACATGCGTTCTCGGTGCAGCTCAGTAGAGTATACTGTGTCTCCAGTTGTGTATGGCACTGGCAACACAGCTTGCCTGTACTGCTCAGTCTGGCAACATGTCTCAAAGTTATATCTCAGGCTTAGACTCTAGATGCATCATCACTTTATGACTAGGTGGGTTGTGAGCTCAGGAAGCTGTAGTCTGTCTAGCAGCACGTGTACCTGCTGGCGAGCCGGCCCAAGTGGGTTGCATCATGCAGCCTCGCAGGCATTCAGTGGCCAACGCGGAACTATGTTTTAGATTTTTTTCAAATTGTGGCATCCTTGAGCCCCCGTTCACCAGATGTACGTCTAACGATTGGCGGCTGACACTACAGATCAGACTTTATTAATAATTATAGTACACGGTTACATCACCAGTTACTGTTACATTCTCAGCAAGTACACCAAGTCCTTTCATCCATAGATGTATTTTTTCATCATTACTAACTTTACGACAAGAGCAGGTTTACAGTGTAAAAGCCATATTACTATACAGGGTCTTACAAAGAGGTATGGCCAAACTTTCAGGAAACATTCCTCGCACACAAATAAAGAAAAGATGTTATGTGGACATGTGTCCGTAATGCTTAATTTCCATGTTAGAGCTCATTTGAGTTTCGTCAGTATGTACTGTACTTCCTCGATTCACCGCCAGTTGGCCCAATTGAAGGAAGGTAATGTTGACTTCGGTGCTTGTGTTGACATGCGACTCATTGCTCTACAGTACTAGCATCAAGCACATCAGTACATAGCATCAACAGGTTAGTGTTCAGTTCATCACGAACGTGGTTTTGCAGTCAGTGCAATGTTTACAAATGCGGAGTTGGCAGATGCCCATTTGCTGTATGGATTAACACAGGGCAATAGCCGTGGTGCGGTACGTTAGTATCGAGACAGATTTCCAGAACGAAGGTGTCCTGACAGGAAGACGTTCGAAGCAATTGATCGGTGTCTTAGGGAGCATGGAACATTCCAGCCTATGACTCGCGACTGGGGAAGACCTAGAACGGCGAGGACACCTACAATGGACGAGGCAATTCTTCGTGCAGTTGATGATAACCCTAATGTCAGCATCAGAGAAGTTGCTGCTGTACAAGGTAATGTTGACCACATCACTGTATGGAGAGTGCTAAGGGAGAACCAGTTGTTTCTGTACCATGTACAGCGTGTGCAGGCACTATCAGCATCTGATTGGCCTCCACGGGTACACTTCTGCGAATGGTTCATCCAACAAAGTGTCAATCCTCATTTCAGTGCAAATGTTCTCTTTACGGATGAGGCTTCATTCCAACGCGATCAAATTCTAAATTTTCACAATCAACATGTGTGGGCTGACAAGAATCCGCACGCAATTGTGCCATCACGTCATCAACACAGATTTTCTGTGAACGTTTGGGCAGGCATTGTTGGTGATGTCTTGATTGGGCCCCATGTCCTTCCACCTACGCTCAATGGAGCGCGTTATTATGATTTCATACGGGATACTCTACCTGTGCTGCTAGAACATGTGCCTTTACAAGTACGACACAACATGTAGTTCATGCATGATGGAGCTCCTGCACATTTCAGTCGAAGTGTTCGTACGCTGAGCAACAGATTCGGTGATCGATGGATTGGTAGAGGTGGACCAATTCCATGGCCTCCACGCTCTCCTGACCTCAACCCTCTTGACTTTCATTTATGGGGGCATTTGAAAGCTCTTGTCTACGCAACCCCAGTACCAAATGTAGAGACTCTTCATGCTCGTATTGTGGACGGCTGTGATACAATACGCCATTCTCCAGGGCTGCATCAGCGCATCAGGGATTCCATGTGACGGAGGGTGGATGCATGTATCCTCGCTAACGGAGGACATTTTGACATTTCCTGTAACAAAGTTTTTGAAGTCACGCTGGTACGTTCTGCTGATGTGTGTTTCCATTCCATGATTAATGTGATTTGAAGAGAAGTAATAAAATGAGCTCTAACATGGAAAGTAAGCGTTTCCTGACACATGTCCACATAACATATTTTCTTTCTTTGTGTGTGAGGAATGTTTCCTGAAAGTTTGGCCATACCTTTTTGTAACACCCTGTATAGATAACTAGGTCTAGATTGTGTCTTAGTATCTGTTCCACAATGCCAGGTCTTGTAAGCGATGACATCTCGGTTGGCAAATGATTCCAATCCAGGTAGAGAGGCAGTCTCACATCGGATGATAGCAAGAGTAAACCATCCACTTCCAGTACTCTCTGTGGCAACATCAAGACTGAAATTAACTTGACATCCACCGAAAAAAATCAGTCCATTCAATATGACACTTTGTGCAGTTCCATTTGTGCCAAGTTTATTCTCCAGGCTTATTATGTGTTTGTAGACTGGCATGCGATGGTGCTGTTGACGATACACACGTCGACAAGGCATAGTGCTTCAATGCTGTTGCAGATATAGCTCACAGCGGAATGATTCCGCTGGTCTGCGTTGGCTGATTTTATACTGAGTGCATGAGCTTCATTTCATAAGAGAGCTGGTAACGGGCTTAGGTGCTGCATGGGCCGGCGTGGGAGCATTATCCCGTACGCGTGCTGTAGTCTCTCTAGCAGCACGCGTACCCGCTGGCGAGCCGGCCCAAGTGCGTTGCATCATGCAGCCTCGCAGGTGCTCATCGGCAAACGCGGCACTATGTTTTAGATTTTTTCAAATTGTTGCATCCTTGAGCCCCCGTTCACCAGATGTACGTCTAGCGATTGGTGGCTGACACTACAGATCAGACTTTATTAATAACTATAGTACAGGGTTATATCACCAGTTACAGTTACATTCTCAGCAAGTACACCAAGTCCTTTCATCCATACATGTATTTTTCCATCATTACTAACTTTACGACAAGAGCGGTTATACAGTGTAAAAGGGCTCAAGGATGCAACAGTTTGAAAAAAATCGCTTACAAGACCTGGCATTGTGGAATAGCTGCTAAGACGCAATCTAGACCTAGTTATGTAAATAGTAATATGCCTGATACACTGTATACCCGCTCTTGTCGTAAAGTTAGTAATGATGGAAAAATACATGTATGGATGAAAGGACTTGGTGTACTTGCTGAGAATGTAACTGTAACTGGTGATGTAACCCTGTACTATGTCTAGCTCAGTCCATTCAATATGACACTTTCTCCAGTTCCACTTGTGCCAAGTTTATTCTCCAGGCTTAATATGTGTTTGTAGACCGGCATGCGATGGTGACGTTGACAATACATACGTCGACAAGGCATAGTGATTCAATGCTTTTGCAGATATAGCTCACAGCAGAATGATTCCGCTGGTCTGCGTTGGCCGCTTTTATACTGAGCGCATGACCTTCATTACATAAGAGCGCTGATAACGGACTTAGACGCTGCGAGCGCCGGTGCGGGAGTGTTATTATCCCGTACGCGTGCTCTAGTCTCTCTAGCAGCACGCGTACCGGATGGCGAGCCGGCCCAAGTGGGTTGCATCATGCAGCCTCGCAGGTGCTCAGCGGCCAACGCGGCACTATGGTTTAGATTTTTTTCAGATTGTTGCATCCTGCCAAATTAACAACATTTTTCAAGCAGTCAGTGCTATTTTGAGACACAAAACACTGAATATTTGCCTCTTAGTGGTCACCCACGGTTGATACCACCAGTTGGTGCCCATTACAGTGCATGACAGGTAGGAAGGAGGTCAAGTTTCAGCCATTCTGTGCATCCCCCTCCATTAATTGCCACCAGCCAATAAGATTCATTCTCTCTCTGAACAGCTAGCCTTGAGGTACAACTGGACTGTGAGAATCCCTCTCTTTCATGCTGCACTGTTGCTGTAATTCGCGACAATGTTTTTTCATTCACGCAGTGACTGAATTATTCATTCAGATGTTGTTATTTTCTTGTGGAATTATACCTGTGAATGTGTATCTGAAATGAAATGATTTAGTATGATTTTCAGATGAATATGTTAGGTGATGACAGTAAACATGATGTGCTTTACAAGCAAGCAAGGTGGTTTATTTACTGCAGTTATAATTCTTTCAAATGGGGATCTGAAAGCGGGACTTCCGTTTTTGACATTTTGAAGACACAAGAATGAACTGTAGAAGGATGTGTTGGCAAGAGAACTCTGCAGAGAATAGTAAACAAAAGTGTCAGAACTGTAGAAATCTCAGCAAAATTTGGTTTTGCGTCACCTGGGAAGCATCAAAATCGCAAGAAACCTGTAACAAAAAATATTTTAAAATGCTCCATGTTTAAAATGTAGATAAGTAGTGAATACTCTACATCAAAAATACATGTTACAATTATGCAAGAGAAAATTGGCTTCAACGGTAGTGCTTTGTCAATGCAAGTATGCTGAGAAGAATGTTTTTAATTGAAAGAAGTGATGTATATGCAGCATGAACCGCACCCCTTATAAAGGAGTATGATACAAGAAAAGGAGGCAATTCAGTAGTATATTATGTTGATGAAACTGGGGTGAACCAAAATCATTCCATGAATATGTGATGGAAAATGAGTGATGGTTGTGTTGGTTTTAAATTTCCTATAGGAAGAGGTTCTCGGATGATTTTCTGCATGATGACTCTTCATCGGTTTTGTTTCTGAGAAGAAACTTGTATTTAGGTTAAAAAAAAGGGGGGGGGGGCAGTTACTACAATTCAGAAATGAATGCTGTCAGTTTGAAGAGGTGGTTCACTGAACAATTCTTGCCTTATCTTGCTTTGAAGTCAGTTATTGTGATTACCATTACGGAGCAAACACCAAGTACAAACAACAAGAAAGTGGATATTGTGCTCTGGCTTAAAAATGAAAAAAATTCCACATAGTATAAACCAGACTTGTGCCAAACTCCTGCAGCTCATTAATTTATACAGGTCTCATGACTGAACGTACATGTTTTACTTTCTTGCACGTGAATGTGGTCTCTCAGTTATGCGTTTACCCACATATAATGTCAGTATAATCAGATTGAACTAATGTGGGCACAGAGAACTAGTGTCGGCCCCCTTTAGCCTCGGCACACTGTGTGCATCACATTGAGAAGCTTCAAAAAGAAGACTTTGATAGAGAGGCGAAGATGAATATAAGCCTTGAACCTATCATCCCAAATTTATAATCAGATGGTTCGGACATGGACTCAGATAGCAGTGGTGACAGTGTTATGTTCTTAATTTTAAAGACTCATGGTTTAGAAAATGTGTATGTCAACTGCATACATAGTATACGAGAACTTCCTTGTCTTTTCTGAATAGGAATTTGTATCCTGTTAAGTATGCAAACTATAATGTTCAAAACATTGCCCAAGCAGATGTTAAGGTTTCCCAGTGTGTTGTATGATCATAATTACTCGTGAGAATGTGGCCAGATAAATTCATCAAAAACTCTGATATTTGGCAAGTCCCTTGCCATTTTCAAGGCACAAATTGGAAAATGCCTTGAAATGACAGGGAGTGTTACCTATAGAGATATCGGTGGTTTTTAATGTTATCGGTAAGCATTCTCTCGTTCTTCACAGAAGATGGTTAATTCTTTGCTTGCTCAACAGAGAATAAATGCAGTCTCTTAAGGTAATGCCAAATGAGGTAGTTTACACTTATAATGCCCCTAGACAGAGAATAAAGTGGTGACATGCTGACAATTTTTGTGACAGTCTTTTGCATTAGTGTTTGCTGCCAGTAATTCTTTATTACACACAGTGATTTACATTTAACTACAGTCAAACACACCCAGAACCTTGCATTATACGCATTAAAAAAAGAAAAAGTGGAGTAGAAATAGTCAACAAGCAAAAATAATAATTTTGGTCTGAAGTTAATTTTGTTGTGTATTACATTTTTACTTGTAATAAACTTCAAATTATGTAAATGATGCTTATTCCAATCAGTTTTGATGATCTTGTCATTAGACAATCATCCATTTTTAGATCAGTTGTGTGTCTTCACAAAGCTGTGTCATCTGTTTTCACCTTCTGAAGTTACATGGACTATTACTGTAGCGCATTGGATGCAAAGCAAGGCATAAAGTATGATTTCTCTCATGTAACCAGTTGATTAAAATCACATTTAAGATGTGTTATTCTTCTCATAGATCTGAAGATATAATACATTGTACCGTTGACAAATGAACCTTACTGCTGTCTGCAGCAACACAGTTCGGCGATGCTGACTTCTGATTGCATGCTCTCTACTGCCATGCATGCGCAGACCTCATCCCCTCCATGCTTCCCTATCACTCCACCTCTGTGTCCAGAAATGCTTCTTATGTGACGCAGGTTTTACCTACAGATTATGGCTTCTATATATTCCAAGGAGAATGCTGCATAGCTTTACATTGCCTTTTTGGTAGCAAATGGAAAGTCTGGTTCAACCACGACAGCACACAACCATCTTCACACAGTCAATTAGGCCTTCAAGTGTCCATTATGAATAACATTACAAAATGCCCAGTGCTGTGGTCCACAAAGACAGTGGACAACGGAACACCTGGAATAGAACTTGGGCAAATGCCAGCAGATTTTGTTCACTGAAGAGTTGAAGATTTGTCAGACATTCGATATTTTTCACTGAAGAGTTTGGAGACAAGCAGGCACACATGTCTCAGGCATGCAATGCTGAATGTGCAACAGGGAGGTGAGTCTCCAGTCACTATTATGTATGGATATGTTACACATCTTGTTTGTGTGTAAGGCTATGTGGGAGCTGTACAGCATCAGGACCAGATCCTCCACTGTATTGTCTAGCCACACAGTCTACATTTTTGTGATGGGTTTGTCTTCGAAGACAATAATACTCCATCACATTGCACGTAGCTCTTGAACATCTTTCTTCCAGGAAGAAGGAATCAACCCAATGGAATGCCCTGCGGTGTCCACTGACGTTAATCTGATTAAGTGTGCTTGCAACCCATTTAAATTTGCAGTTCATTGCCACAGAAACCCCTGCACACACTGGATGACCTCGGAAGGGTTGAGCAGCAGTGTCGCACTGTACCTGTAGACTTGTGGATAGAATACAAAGTAGTGTCCATATGTGTTTCAGTGTATGGGAAGGAGCAGCTTGGTGTTTAATTTTACTGAGCAGCAGATCTAAGTTTCACAGATAAGCACCTTCAAAATGACTTCCTCTATTTTGATTATTGTTTCGTTTTTGTATATACAAGAAAACACTAATTTTTTTTATAATGCTTAATCTTTCTTTGGTTTTTTTGGGTAAGCTGCTGTGCTTTTCTCATAGAAAGAGATGCTCTTTCTTTCTTCCCTTTTCTGGATTCCATCATGAAATCACTATGTAATCAATTAACATTGATACCATCAAGCTACTTTGGAGATTAGAACAGTTTCTTGTAACAAAAGTTATTGTCTTGTGTGGCTCTAGCTTCTAGTTTAATTTTGACCAGCTACAGTCTTTTAAAAATTCTTATCAACTGTATACTCAGACATGTTGATGTCTCACTGACCAATTGTAGGTAACTCATTACCAATCGCAGGTAGACAGTCCAATATGAAACTGCCCCCTCACATAGAGGAATCCAATAACTATCCCCATAAAGCAAACTATTAAGGAAGAGGGGGGGGGGGGGGGTAGTTACTTTATAAGATCAGATTATCAAGTGAAGCAAACCAAAGGCATTCTTTGCAAAATAGTACAGTTGAAATATACCTACAAGATTTCACATGGACGGGTCCTAGGACAGTGCTGCTACCCTGACTAGCTTGTGAACACAGGGTTTACACGTAACAAAGAGGAAGCAATGGAGCGTATGAAGGGGACTGAGAGACAGATAGAATATTAGTCCAGAAGAGAAATAAGAAAGATAAAGGAAGCTCAGGAATCTTGAAACTGAAAAAAGAAATGAGGCAGCCTGATAGGCAAATACCCATCCTATCCTCAATCCTAATCCCTTCTGTGGAAGGGCAAATCCCCATATCCGAAGAGGGTAGTGATATTTTTCACTCTTGCAAAATGAAAACCATGGACCCTCTGCTCCATGGTACTGAAAGTTGATTGCACCTCACTGCTATGATAAAACCCTATATTAAGTTCAGCCTTGACTGTGTTATTTCCCATGTCCTCTCACTCTTAATGCTGGGCTTAATGACTAATAACAATGTGACGTAGCCTGAGAGCTTGACTTACTTGACTTATTTCCTGTTGCTCTTATGTAGAGCATGGGGCTTCAAAGGAGCTATGCCAGCATACTCAATTTCGGGTGAGGATCTTCAGATGTTTTCCACTCCTTGTTGGCTTCAAGTTGCACTGTCCTCATCCATGTTGTCTTTGGTCTTCCTCATTTCCTTTTACCCTGTGGGTTCCAACAGAGGGACTGTCTGTCTACAGCATCATGGCTTTATCGGAGGGTGTGTCTGACCCAGCTCCATTTCCTCCGCCTGACTTGGATGGCGATAGGTTCATCTACAATTCTGTCCCAAAGGTCTTTGTTAGATATCACATTTTGCCTTCAAGAATTTCATAAGACATCTAATGAGGAAGACTTGCACATTCTTGATGATTGCAGAAGTAACCTTCCAAGTTTTACGTCCATATAGCAGCACTGCTTTCATGTTTGTTCAGCCAGAGAGCTTAAACAGCAACAGTGACCATTAGTCAGGCCAGTTAGCTAGTTAAGCCATCCACCTATAGAAAAACTTAAGAACTCCAACAATTCTATCATTCCTTATCATAAGAAAGTATAAATTTACATGTATAAAACTTCAGTAAAAGATTTATACAACACTTACCAAAACGTATAAACATATATCATTGTATTATTATTCAGGTAACAAAAATATTGTAAATTTAAGTAATCGATTCTGAAAATCATGAGGATGGCTCTCTTAGCGGAAGAACCTTGGAGGGATTTGTCTCCCACCTGAATTTGCAAAACTAACACACTCTTAAGGCTGATGTATCTTCTCACAAAGGCCATCTTTTAAATCATCAAATCGTGCAGGCATCTATTCAAGCAGATGGGAATGTTAACAATAACTACACAACAGATTTGTTCACTGAAGAAAGTTTTTGTCACCCTTACATTTTAGTTTTTAGAGTAACAGAGGTATACACAAATGCAGTGCTAGAAGGCAAAAATGATATGCCCTACCTAACATTGGCACAGAAAGGAGTGAAGTATACAACCATATGATCCCTGACAATCTAACTGAGCGAGTAAAACGTCTGATTGACAGTAGAATTATTTTCTGGGTACAAATTGAAATTATTTCTATTGAAATTATTTCTTTTAATCAACTCCTTCTTTGTTGCAGATGAATTACTAATAATCAGTTAACTGACGATCATCAGCCATTTAAGAGCCATTGTTGGATAGAGCTGCCCTTTAGTCTTTTACAGATGTTATAGTTTTTGGTTATACATACCCATCTCACTCCTGTATGTTTTGTATTGTCTTCTACCTAGCTCCATTAAATTGTCCTCTTGATCCTTTCCTGTCTCAGAATCCAGCAAAGAACTCCATTGATCCATTTGCAATTCATTTCCATGGCTGTGTATCACACGGACCTCTGTTTCATTTTGATTATGTGTCCTGTTCCACTCTGGCATGCATCTCTTCGCTGCTTTTAAGGAAATCACATATTTTGATGTTTTTCACATGTAAAGTCTTTTGTTTCATTGCCATAAGCTGTAACTGCTAATTTCTTCTTCCTTTTTTTACACACACACATAAGATATTTTGTTTAGAAAACCTTATATAATTTACCAATAGCACTCAAGGCCATAGACAAAGTGGGCTGTTGTGTAACAAAGATACTTACTCAAACAGAGAAATATATTACAGGCACGAAGAAAGTAAAACAAAAGAAAATGTTGTTTGAACAAGACATCTGTTATTGAAAAGACAAGAGTTTCAACCAAACAATTGAAGGTACATGATAAAAGATGTTGAATCAAATAAATGTTTTTGTTAATGTGTTCTAGAAGATGTGAGAAGATACAGTGAAATTTTGATGAGAGACACATAAGAAATGGCACAGTAGCTAACAACAGTGAGTTCCATGGGTTGCAAAACTTCTTTAAATTTTTGTATAGTTCAAGGGATCAAGCATTGCAAAACTTCTTTAAATGTTTGTGTAGTTCAAGGGATCAAGCAGGAAAAGAGATAGCTGAGAATCAAAATAGTGATGTTCCAGAAATAATTCCAGGTGAAGTGTACAAATCCGTTCAAGGCAAGAAGGAAGGAAAGGCACCTGCAGAAAATGGTGATTCACTAGAAATGACGAAAGCTGGAGAAATTGTTTAAATAGTGTTTTTTAAAAAACACAATATCCCAAACTAGAAACAATGCTGTAGTTATGCTGCTTCACAAGGGAGCTGACAGACGAAGCCCTAAAAACTATGAATCCATCATCAGTCTCCTTTTTCTATGTAAAAGATATTCACAAAAATGATCACTAACCAAACAGATATGGCAAGATTTTACTTATGCAAAGAAATAAGTGTCTTGTTGAGTGGGTGTGGCAAAATGGGTCACTTGCAAGCTCAGAATAAAATTGTAAGATGGACTAGTGAATAAGAATTAGAACTTAGGGTTTCATCACTTTTGAAAAGGAGCTTTGGTATAGTTTGGGTGAGACGTGTACTAACAGCCCTTGAGAAAAAGTGCATTAAGTGTACTGAAGAATATTACACATAAATACAATACTGAGACTTCCATACAGTTTCATTAGGATTATTCCCCCAAATCGAAAGAAAAGTTACTAAAGGAAATTCCATATTGTCAGAATTATTCATTCTTCAGGACAGTCATTATAACTTCATTTTACAAACAACTTGTATTTCATGTTTTTCAAATATGGGAACAAAAGTCAATGGAACATATTTGAGCCACATTTTTTGTTTATGACATTGTACTGTTAGTTTCTAACATTATATGCAATGAATAAAGTGAAAAGAAAATTGCACAAGTTAACATTGAAGGCATAAAAATCATTCATGAGTTTTCCTTTCTAGAGAATTTGAATATGATGACTAGATGGACAACAAATGAAATAAACAGAAGAGTATATTTAAATCAGCATCTTCTATCATTCTTATTCAATAACACCTATCATAGCAAGAGCTGGCACTGCCTGCAGGGAGACTGTTAAACCTATGTTTTTGAAAACTTTCATAAGTCACACTTAGTATTTTTTTATTTACCAGTTTCACTCTTCAAATTCACAAGAGTATCATCAGAAGATACAGTTTAAAGCTGGCTGAAAGCGCTACAGATTGCATTTAAAGTTAGCTGACAGCATAAAAGATTAAACTGGCTGTACTATGGCACTTAAACTTGCATTTAAATTACATTTAAAGTACTTTAAATGTAATTTTAAGTGCTGTAGTACACAGAGTTTAATCTTTTTAAATGTTTTTGGAAGGTGACTATTAACAGTCATCAAGTGCTGTATAAAATGCATGTTTGACCACCAGCTAATTTTATTTTAAACCCAAATATTGACCGGTTTCAGTCATGGACCATCTTCATGGATAAGGGTGAAAATGGTTTAAGCCACAACATTACATTTCTCATTACTTAAATAATGTGTGGAGCGTGTCATGAGTATCAATATACAACACAGGACTTTGAGAAGCAAACATACTAATACCAAGTGTACATAAAGCAGTACTGAAGAGAAGATCAGGACTCTTAAGTATTACAATTAAAGTGACTGAAACCGATCGATATTTGGGTTTAAAATAAAAGCAGCTGATGGTAAAACATGTATTTTATACAGTTTAATCTTTAGTGCTGTCAGCCAACTTTAAACTGTATTATAATGATGCACTTGTTCATTTGAAGAGCGAAACCCATAAATAAAAAATATATGAAGTGCAACTTCTGGCTGTTTTCAAGAACTTATCTTTCATCATTCTTGTTTAATTCAGCATCTTCTATCATGTTCCTATAATTGTTTGCTAGTATTTCTTGCCTTCTCTGTAACAATTGTCTTGTTCCATTAGAAATTTTCATTTGTTTTACTTTCTACATGCCTGTAATACCTTTTGCTGTTTGACTAAGTATCTTTGTTAAACAACGGACCATTTAATCTAGGTCTGTGTAACCTTCATTTTACAAACAACTTGTTGCTTAATTTCATTTGTACATCTAATGATTCTTGGATAAATGCTCCTAATTTACATTTTAACTTGTTGTCTGATGAGTGAGTTTATTTGAAGCTACGTACATACTTTTACTCTTCTTCTTACGAGTTTATTGTGACTTTGGGTTGGATCATGGTGTAGAATTAGTTTGTGCTGTAGATTTTTTTTTTTTTTTTTGATAAAAATAGTCTGTTTAATTTTTATAAAAATAATGGAAATTCCTGGATGGAACAGTATGTAAAATGAAGGAAAGGCAACCAGTCACCATTAGCAGACTGGTTCGTGGCTTACAGACACATGTAGCAGAACACCCTATTAACTGGAGTTTGAGTCATGACTTTTCTTCTGGCAGAAAATACATGCGATCAACCACAGAGACACTCAAATGTACGTTTCTATGGCAGCAACAACACTGATTATTAGATTGCATTTGGCTGCACAGCTGGTTGTAGAGAGTGCTTAGGGAAGGATGTAAGAGCCAAGGAAGGTTTTATGCGATAATGTGGGGTAAGAGAGAGAGAGAGAGAGAGAGAGAGAGAGAGAGAGAGACAAATAACTCAGTGGCTGCACAGCAAAATGAAAGGCGTTCTATCTAATAATCAGTGTTTCCATGGCCACTGTAGTATACATTTGGGTGTTACGTGGTTGTCTCTGAGAATGTGTGTTCTTTCTGCCAGAAGAAGAGGCAGGTCTTGAAAGCTAGTTGATACTGTGCCCTGTTATATGTATCTATGCACCACACATCAGTGTGCTACAGGTGAGTGGTTGCCTTTCCTTTATTTTACAATTTAATTTTTAGTTCCATTTAGTTCTTGCTAAGTCCATTTTATAATTGTTTTCATTTGCAAAATATATGTTAAGGAAAAACATACTTTTGTCTGTGGCTAATTCTGCTAACATATGACTTCTGTCATTTACATGGGGTGGACAAAAATATGGAAACACCACAAACATAACACATTACCGTGCCTAATATGGTATAGGAAAACCATTGGCATTCAAAACAGCTATCTGTTGTCTCAGAATAGACAAATATAGGTCATGTATGGTTTTCACTGGATTTTTAGAGCATTCTTCGTATGAAATCATGGCATGTTCAACTGATAATGATAGAGGTGGAGAGGATCACTCTTCCTTCTTTCCAAAGTCAACCACAAAGGCTCAATAACATTGAGATCTAGTGACTATGATACTGGGGGAGATCTGACACTTCATCCTCATGTTCACAAAATCAGTCCTGGACAATGCAAGCTGTGTGAACAGGGCTCCTGTCATCTTGGAACACATCATCATCATTGGGGAACAAACATTCCACCACGGAGTGGACCTGCTCAGTGAAAATGGTCACATTATCCTTGGCAGTAATGCAACCGTGCACATTAAACTTGGGCTCATGGAAATCCATGATATGACAGCCCCAATCATCACCGAAGCCCCTCCATGTTTCATTCTTGGGACACAAATG
This sequence comes from Schistocerca piceifrons, assembly GCF_021461385.2. NCBI lineage: Eukaryota > Metazoa > Arthropoda > Insecta > Orthoptera > Acrididae > Schistocerca > Schistocerca piceifrons. Next base: position 422,587,958 of record NC_060142.1, on the reverse strand, counting down.
AGTTCAGAAGTCGGAAACAGTGTGAAACAAGACTCACCTGACCAAATGATATTTTTCCATTGCTCTAAAGTCCAAGGTTTATGGCTTTGGCACCATGTTTACCTGTTGCGAACATTTGCTCCACTGATGAGTGTTCTGGGGTTCCAGCTCACCCAGTAATTCCTTGCTTCTGGAGCTCCCTTTTGAATTGTTTAGGTGCTGAAAGGGTTTTCGAGTATTACAGTCAGTTCTACTGTGACTTTTGTGGTTGTTGTGTTTTCATTTTTTAGCACAATCTTCTTCTCTGATCATTTGTCACAGTCACTCAACACACATTTTTGCTCAGTTTTGCTTTTACGGAGGAAGTTTTTCTGCTTTCTGTGTATGTAGTATAAATATTTAGACAACAAACATTTTGGCTACCTTGGTTACAGAAGCACCTATCTATGAACACCAACAATTTGCCCACGTTCACTTACTCTAACATAATGCACTCACAACTACACAGAACACTGTTCCGATCATGACTGACACTTGTAACATGTTGAGAACATTGCAGAGGTGTATTTTGCGGTCAAATACAAGAGCATAACCTGCAATCATGGCTGGGATCTCCAGTTCATGCATGCATCTCTTGCAATGTTTCAATATTTTTATCCAACCCCATCTGAAATTTCCCCATCAAAGAATCATTCTTTACTTTTTGTCTGATTTTATCATTAAAATTTGTGTTTATGATGCTGTATTGGGATTTGTTTTCATGTATCAGTTTCAGTAACTCTTCTACCTTGCTTTAAGGATGTGAGCATGTTGCTGTGTAGATCTGAATGGTTTCCGGTATCTTTTGTTTATTTTGAAAACAATTTTTGATTTTCTGTATTGACTGAGAACTTGTGCTATCTGTATTTTTCTTTTTTTTGTTACTTTTATATTTTAACATATGGCATATTGTATATATCCTATCATATGTTATTTTTAGTGCATGACATTAGGAATCCTGCTGGATCACTTATTTAATGAGAATCCACACTGGATTTTTGCAAGCTTCATACCAAAATCTGTTTTGCTGTTCTTTTTTTTAGAAATTTGTTGATAAGATTTATTGGTACTATTTTGCAATTAATTGTTCTTTTCTATGAATGTGGTGCCCTTTACAAAGAAGATGTCCTTTTGATTTTGTTTTCTGTCAGTTTCCGTGATGAGCTAAACCTGAAACTAGATGAACAATAAAGTTTTTAATTTTATCTTGAAATAGGATGTCATTTCTGAACCTGCAATGAGTGGCATGTAGCTATTTAACATAATGTTATTGCAACACATCCCATGTGACCCCTTGCAAACAACCTGTGGCTCCTCACAATGGGTAATTAATTCATTTAATGGTCAAATTAACCTTGTCCACATTTTAAAATGTGATAAATAGTCATCATTCACTGAACATGATGTGGTGTTCCTTATTTGGAAAACAATGTATTTGTTGATTTTTTGATTGTAAAGTACAGTCATTTGCAACCTGACAGTACATGACTTGTTTGTATGTAAGATATCATTAGCTCACTGTTTGCTGTACAAGGTTCTACAGATGACCAATGGTCAAAACTGGTCGGTCAGGAAAATAAGAAGGTGATTGCATTTGATAGTAAAAATCACACCGTTTGCTATCAGTCATTGACTTCCATTGAAAATGTCAGTTTTTGCAAAATATTTCTTGCTGTTTTATTCAAGCCTGTGTTGTTGTTTAATTTTTTTGTGATATTACTTCATTAATTCGCATTCATGTAAGTGGCCAATTGTTAATAAAAGGGCCAACTATGAAACAGGTTGTACACATATATTTTTAAGTAATAAAAATATTCTGAAATGACTTCAATTAATTGTTGTGTGTAGCTGTCACAACAACACAAGTGTAACTGACACAATCATGTGGTACTCATAGTTTGGCATGCCTAATCTATGAGCCATGTTACCGGTGAACTATGAAATGTGCTTAGGTACAGTAATTTTATTTATTTTTCAGGTTAAACCAATTCATTATATGATGATAAATTTCAATCCAATTTTTCATGTTGCTGAAGATGAAACAGTCTCAGTGCTCCCAAAAGGCATTACAGCAGATTTTTCCATCACTTACCATGATAACACAGGAATGACATTTACTACAGTTGAGTCAGATATCAAACTCAGAACAAATAGATTTGATCTTGTTCAACTTAGCAAAAAACCAAAGGATGGATCGGTTCATGCAACTTTTGAACAAGAGAGCTCAACGATGCTGAAAATCTGGGATGACATTGTGTTTCAGCATTCTGCTGACTATATTAAACTTACAGTTGGAGAAATTATATTGCCTTCAGTGGTAAGTTTGTCTACAGTAATTTTCATTGCTTCATTACAGTAACTTTCTCATATTTACCACAGTCATTATGCTAGGAGTTTGTTATCCTTTTTCTTGTATAGCTTATGATTGAAATTATATTTTAGTGTTGTTGGAATTTTGGGTGGTAGGAGGTAGCTTAATGTGATGCTGCTATAATCCTCACATAATTTTTCACACTTTGCTTCTTTGTGTCCCCTTCTCCTTCTTCTTCTTTGACCACTGTTTTTCCTGTGGTAGAGGTGGAACCACATCTCATCTGCAGGCACATAATGAAGTAAGAAGTCCTTTCCGTTGTGCTTCATCTTTTTCATACCTGTTTTTGCAATCTTCTTGTTGAGGGTTTCTGGTGAGAAGACAATGAACAAACAACCCTTCAAGATCTCTCTTCATATGCAAAACGTAATTCGAGGTGTTATCTTCCTGTTGGTATGATATGCTCAGTGATCATGCAAATCTTAGTATGATAATCTTCTATCACAATACATGTATTTGATCAATTAGTTCTTCAGAAGGAACCCCAATGAGGTAATGAAAATGTGGCAGATCTCCACTGCTTCTATCATATTTAATTTCATTTATCCAGTAATAAAAAGTCTTCATTATTGTTGCAACTTCCATCAATTCCATTTGTCTATGGACTGCAGACCACATTTTTAAATAAAAATGATTTAGAACTGGTTGGTTCCCATCTTTATCCATTTCAGTGAAATCTGTGAAAGCATTCACTTAAGGCTGCCACCATCAAACAACTGCAAGTCACATTTGTTTGAAAGTTTGAACAAAACTGTTACAGGAATTGTGCTTCCAGAAGCTATGGTATTTAATAAAATCTATCGCTGTTGTGTACAAAGTTTACCAGACTTATCAGTCCCACCTAATATGACTGAACACTCAACATTTCCTTCCCTTGTCACTGAATTTTGTTGCTGTGCCATCAGTACTAGTAGTAATCTCACTACTCATATGCAATAAACCAAAGGAACAGTAGAAACACCTCCTCGTTGTTTATTCTTATGTTAGGCTGAATTTATGTTGCCTGTGATGCTATGCGAATTGAGCCAAGTGAAGGGATGCATGATCAGTGCCCTCCTCCCCTCCCACCCCTTCTTTTTTTTGAAAGGGAATAGCATGATGCCCATTTAGAATGCAGGAAGAGGTGAGTGGTGCTGTAGGATGATGCCAATGCAATTGCATGTGATTTTGTGTTTTGTTCGCTCGTTTGGAGCAGTTTCTTGTGATGGAGGTCAAAATGCTCTTTAATAATGCACATGAATGTTCTGTGTTTTGGGATCACAAAAACAAATACTACCACAGTAGTGATCCATTATGCCAAGTTTGGAATGAAGTAGCTGAAGATTGTTGAGCAAAAAGTTACTATGAAAAAATAAAAATAACTAACTACAGAAATACTACACATAAGTAACACAGAAGTTTGGTACATTATTACACCTGAATAATGTACAAATTTTATCATTTTGATAATGAAATGATAGCCACAATAGTTACAGTATTAGATAAATTCTTCCTCAGAAAAGTTTGCATTAATGGCTGTGGACAATATTTGAATGCCACTCTGACTCTCATTGCTTATTTCAGAAGTATGCTGTCAAAGCATTGTTTTCGATTTTTTCATGGTGATTGAAGAAGATGCCACTTTCTGGGCATAATTCTCAATGTTTGTTCCATTACCATTCTAGGCCTCTGTAACCTCTTGTTAAGTGTATCTTCTTCACTTGGTGACCCTCCAGGAAACAAATGCATTAAATTTTCCAAGAGGGCAAAGGCTTCGTCCCCAGTGAACATTTATGTGGCTTTTACTGAAGTATCAAGTACTTCTTTCAATGGTGGCCAGTTTTATGGAGGTTCAATGTATTATTGAACAAATCGCTAACCCTAAATGTCCCACCATCTTATTGCTTGCCATAACTCCCAATGTCAGTTTTATTAATCTGCTGTTATCATCAGTTCCAGTACCTTGTATCAGAATGAGAAGGAACAGTGAACCCAAATGTGGTGCCATCAATGGCCCTATAGCATTTGGTAAATTGTGGTTGGCATACATGTGTTGTGCACCTATTTGAAGCTACGGTATAGTAAGAGAAGTCAGGTTTGCAGGGCCCAGAATTTTCTGTATTGTTGCAAGCGTTTCATGTACACATTGTGAGGAATTAGTTAGACCCATCCGAAATTAGTGCGACAGAGCATGGAGAGAGAGCCTGACCAACAAATGTCTGGAAAAAATGAAATTAACAGAATTAACAATGCAAAGGATCTTCACAGGATTTGCAGTTAATGCACTAAGAAAAGAAATTGTACTCCATACAAAGTGTACTTAATTATGCATGTATTCGCTTCTTACACTTCCCAGTGAGATAGTGAAGACAAAGTGGAAAAATGCACCATGAACTGAAAATGATTCACATAGACTGTTCTGGAAACAACGACAGCTTGCCAACCAAATTGGCCATGGTAAGAAGTACTGGTGTTCCTGAAAGACAATATTACACCATACAAGATAAAAAATAATATTACTTTCAGAAACATAACCTCTCTCTACATGGCAATGCTACATTGTCAATGGCTGCCATTATAGATGTACAGATTTTTTCAGGTGGCAAAAACAGCACATGTTCATTGGAAGCCAGCTCTTCAAGGCTGTTGGAAAATTCAGAGGTCATCATTTCAGTGCCTTCTTCCCCACTCTTTCCTTTGCCAGGCAGACAGAAGAGAAAAAGGAAATGTGCAAATACAGAACTGCTAAACATAGAAAAACAAAAGCTGAAGCTTATTCAGAAACAACTCTTAAATTTAGAGACACAAGATGACAGCTATCACTTTGTACTGACTTTACTGCGCATAATGAGGAAACTGTAGCACATCAGAGGAAACTGTAGTATTAAAATGTTGCAGATTATTTTGGAAGAATTACAGTAGTCTACAGTTACTTCTAACAGTCATGAAAATCCTCATGCTAAAAGCGTTTCTCCAAACCCCCGAGCTAATGGATGCTTTGATAATTTCAGTGAACTATCATGAACAGTATTACAACTCACTTACAGCTATTTTCTAAATTGTAAACTATGGTTAAAATGCTAATAGTAAAAAGTGTTGTCTACTTAATAATGTGTAATTATCGAACAGTGGTAATAACCTTTCTGAAACGTTTGGTTTTCTTCTGTCATCTACTTGAAGCAGATGGCACTATACAATCAAATGCTCCTGTACTCATTTTGAAGTAATTTCAGAATTTGCCATGATCTTTTCTCAAGGTGCTGTACGAATGATGGAATTCCCCTACAGTCATCCTCTCCTGGTTGATTTTATGCATCCATTAATGACAGCCTTGAATTCTGAGAACACTGTTTTGTACTAAAAACACATTTACTGGCCCAAGAAAAAATGATATTATTTGAAGACTTCTCAACAACTGTGCTTCTTGTTGTCCGGGTCACATTGGGTTGCATATAGTGTGAACACACCATGTATAACACCACTTTGGGGGAATCTGCTTCCTAATCTGTTGTGTGGATTGCATCACAGACCATGTAAATTCTGGCTGAAACTTCTTTTCCAATTTTTTTTTTCTTTCACAAACACATGTAGTTCTCCAGCGTTAATGTAGCTGACAAATGTGGTATACTGTTCTTGACGTTAGTAACATTTACTTCATTTCAATCAGTATTACCAAAGCAATAATTTTTCACTAGTTAAAAGTCAACTCCACTGTGTATTCTACTTAATGCTTAGAAAATTCAAGTGCGTGGCTCCATCTGCAAACACACATTAACATGTATTTATGTAAGCATGGCATTTAATATAGTTACTAAGCAAATATTTGCAAAACATCCTCCATAACACTGTTTCCAGATTGAATGGAGGGGTTCTTTTCATCTGTTTATTTTTTCTCAATTTCAGGGAGTGAGTTGTTGTTGTCGTTGTTGTTCTTCTTCTTCTTCATGTTCTTCTTCAGTTTAATCATGTGTATTATTTATGCTTGCAGAGGACCCTTACACTGGGGGATGTAATCTGTTTTTCAATGCCTTTGGTCTCGCCAGATGGCAAAACTGGTCACTGGAGTACTGACAGTGAAAATATACTGAGTGTGCATCCACATCTAGGCATTGGTCGTGCACGACTAGTGGGCAGTGTGACAGTGCGTCATCACTTGCCTAATAATATAGTCACTAATATTCAACTAAGAATTCTGCCTGTATTCAAGGTAAGTCTTTATTGTGAATTTTGAATAATTCCAAGGCTTGTCCGGTTGGGAAGCAGTGGTGACACAAAAACAGAAAAAAAATTTGCAATGATATTAGTGTCTTATTCACGGAAAATAGTTTCGATAAGGCAACATTGTTGTAAAATTTGAGAACTAGTGAAGTGTATGAATGGGAATCTTGATTGGCATTATTGGTGAAAAGAATGGTAACCATTGCATTTACGTGAATTTATCCTCAGTTTGGACTATGCTTCTGACCGGCGTTTATCACTGTGTTCAGCACCTCCAATATTTGACACATTTCTTACTTAGGCAATTTTTGTCCTAAGCTTTTGTTATAAATATATTCTCTTGAATGCAATAATGTCCTATGTATATAATTATCTTTGAAATAGAGCTTGGGAGAAATAAAGATGAAAACAAACTCTTTTTCTCTAAGAAACGACAAAATTCATATAGATATCCATGTATGTGATTGAATTTAACAGTTTCTGAAAATATAAACAATTAATTAATTATCACAGATGTAATTGACTGTGTATGAGCTCCTTCTTTGCTGCATGTCTGGATCATGTAAAGGCAGAACAGCAAGTAACTTATGGTGTACAGAATTTTGAGTTCACGAGACATTAATTTTCTTTAAGCCATAATTGTATAATTACAGTGCAGCATGTTAATAATGGATCAAGATGTTATTTGTGCCCTGCTGTTGATACACAAAGTTTTCTAGGATCACAGCTGGTGCATAATAACAGCACCCCTGATGACCCATATAGTTCATTGGTTTGCTTCACATTCTTGTCTGGCCAAATCCCATGTGTTGCAGATGTGGACTGCTTGAAAACAAACAGAAATAAAACTACATAAAACACACACATGTTTAGACTCATCCTCGATGTGCGAAAATTCCTGGCTGATTGATACTGTGTGCCAGATGGGAAGCTGTGATGGTAGATCATGAGTCATGCGTGTCTGGATAGTTCAGTTAGTGGAGCACTGCTCAAAAGAGGCCAAGTTCTGTGTTTGTACCTTGGTGCAGCATGCAGTTTTAATGTACCAGGAAGTTTCAGAATAGTACACATGCCATGGCAATCCTCTGGAGCCCCAGTATGTTTTTTCAGCTAGTCAGTACAAAGCTTTTTGTGACTAGTTCTTGCTGCAATTGCAGTATTAGCCTTTATCTGGTTGGCTGCTGCACTTTCAGTTACGCATGCCACCAGTTACGCGACTGTTTCGTGCAGCCGCCACCGTGGCACAAGGGCGCTGCCACGAATGACTATACTGCTGCCAATGAGATCCAAGCATCCCCTCTCCAGAACTACAACGACATGTTTATTTAAGTTTGAATATTCATGCACTCATTTTATTTGTTTGCCAGTTGAATAACATTTACAGACTTTCATTAGTGGCCAGGGCATGACATCTTCTGAATAGACATTGTTTCGAAGAGTGACAGATTTATAAATTTTTTATATCTTTATATATTTCTATGCTCAAATGTATTGTTAACAACTGGTTCTGCAAACACAGCAACAAAGTTATGTATTATTTGTACTATTTGATATTAGATGTAGAATAAATTAATATCTGAATACTCTGTTCATGAACAACATCTGTGCCTCGCTCCTGTTTCCAAAAGAACCACACAGCATGCAAAGTAAGACGTAACACCTGTCAACTTACATAGTATGTGCACATCTTTTACATAAAGACTACTGAACCATCATTCCTACACAAAAATGATATCTGTTAAATTTTTGTTTGTGTAGATGGGCCAGAATAAATCTTCTGTTGTAGAGCTGTATGTACGTGGTAATGGAATATCCTGACAGATCAAATCTGCAACAGTTTCCAGAGCAATCCTGCAGCAGCTGAACTATCTGCAAACATCTCTTTATGTGATTCATAGCTTGATTTTGCCTCTACCTTTCTCCAAAAGAGAGGTACTAGGACAATTAAGTGCTGAGTTAGGTTGTGAAGCATGCTTGACTGGCACAGTTGACAAGGTGTTGCCGCAGAAGACAAAAATTCAGGTTTAAGTCCCACTATTGCAGGTACCCATTAAGATATTTCGATTTTAATGGTTTTCATTACTATTATGTTGACGAATTGTGTTTACACAGGGGTGTATTTTGTGTTCCAAATGGAGATCTCACAGGTAGTTAATGTAAAATGCATGTATCTAAACTAAACAAACTGATAATGAGTCCATCTGCTGTGGACTCTGAAGAAAAGTTTACACAATTCAGCCTATGGCATGGAGTTTGCATCAAAGCACATCAGTCCTTAGAGAATCCAAAGAGAGAAGCATGCTAGTAGAAGTTGCCAAACAGATTTGATTTCAGTTTATATTTGAAGTTAATGTTGTTTTCTATTAAATTCATTACATCACCAGGTGCATGGTGAAAGGCTTTTATGGCTTAATACCTCACCCCATCCTCTGCAACACCAAGGGTGAGTGATGGATAATGTAATAATATGGTATTATGTTTATGACTTTGACTGTTGTGTTTGAACTGTTATTGACAACATCCTTCATAAGGGATTAAATTTAACTGTGAGACTGTTGTCAGTATGCCCAATTGTTTGAAGAGTTTTCTGTAAGAGTTACCAGTGATTGAAAGTGCTCTCATCTGTAACAGTGCCCTTTAGCACAAAGAAAATAAGATAGGCACAGCAAAATTTTTGGACCACCATATGCTAAATTGTAATAACTGTGTAGAAATTATTGGCATAGTCTTATTCAGTATGTAAGGGGACACAAATATTTGACACAATTTATCAAGAGTCTCATAAGGGATAATGTACCTGAAACATAAGTGTTAACTTGAAACTCGGCACACTGCGCAGAAAATAAGAGATCACCCACACTACCTCTAGTTTTAGTGAGGAAGTGTTCATCAAGTTCCTTAACATATGCCATATCCAGCTGAAACCACTCATTGATGATTGAATCGTGTAGAGCTACTAGATAGTGGGCATGTGGACTGATGTCTTTCTTCCACTGTTACAAATAGTTCCAGACAATTTGTTTGGTGTAAAGATCTTCTGATTTAGTGAGCCAGTTGGGGCATGATAGGATTTTGGAGAGTTCGTCAAACTCAGAACATGTGTGCAGCACTGTAAATGCTGCTGTCGTCATCTTGGAAGACAAAAGTGTCAATAGCATATCATCATGCAGATGTAGCAGAAACAGTGACACGTGATCTCCAAGAAAGTTGAAATAAATTGTACTGATTAATGCTTATGGTAATACAAATGACTGGGCACAAGTCCAGCCTGAATTACACCCTCCACACTCTGTAGGTGAAATGTCTGATTGGGTTGTCACAGCACTTGATGCCTTTCCTCATTTAAAAAGAGGTAATGACTTGTCAGATCACACCATATTGCCTAGCCAGCTACTGTCCAATTTCTGTATGTAGTCACCTCACACTGTACATGTAGAGACAGCAATCTGTTATTTCAGTGAATGCTGATTCTTGTAAAATCATAATTAACTAAAACTGTATATAGGAAAATAGACATATGGTTTCGACAGTTTCCATTCATCTTCAGATCTGAAGGACATTGAAATGTAGCATTGCAAGGCAGAAATTGCCTTCAACATCAATGGTGTTTAAAAAGATTTTTACAAAATTATTTAATGCTACGTATCAGAGTATAAAAAAATGTGTCTAAGATAGGGGGACACATTGTCAGTTGGCTGTTAACAACAGAAGGATGCAAAATATATACGAGGCGTGTTTTTTAAGTAAGTGCTGTTAAAAAAAAAAAAAAAAAAAAATCCGCCCATGAACTGTTATGCTAACTGCATGGCCATAGCTATTAGTGCAAGTTAATGTGCTGCAAAGAAGTTAAAAGCAGCATGTGATGCTCAGCGGCTAAAATGTGATGGGGTTGTGAGTGATAAGAGTGTGGTAGTATTGATTAAACATGTAGAGAATTATATAAGCATTGTATTCATTAAGTTGAATCGTATTATGTTGAACGTACCAAGTAATAAAAGCATTTTCATGAATATTATAGAAGTTCAAAAGTCAAATAGTAAAAATGAGTATGATAAAAGTTCCAAAGTCAAAGAGTAAATAACTTTTTCAAACAGTAATTATTGTTCCATATTTCATGTTACATTCTTCAAATCAGTAAATATGTTGTACTACACACTTACTAAAGTAGCCTATGCTCTTCCTCAATGTTCAAGCTGTCTCTATGCTAAGTTTTACCAAAATGTGTTCAGTGGTTTAGATGTGAGCTGGTCATAAATGGACTGACCATTTTTAATGTCTCCTGTGAGACCCAAATTCTCATATTATCCACGCACTACTAATGCAGTGCCCCTTGCCTATTATCCTCATTGCTCACAGCGTTTCGTCGATTCCCATAAGAGTTCGATCCTGTTGTGCATCTGCACTGAAGAGAACATTGGTCGTCTCGTCTCAGTTTTTTTTATAGTGTCTGTTCTTTTATACAGACAGCATTTTGATCTAGCAGCCATTATAAATTAAGACACAAAGGAATTACAGACACTGGCTGTGAGTGGGAATTGATTTAAATCAGTGGAGGACCTCTGTGTCTGGATGGCTTAGTGGTCAGAGCATCTGCCTAGTAAGCAGGAGACCTGGGTTTGAATCCTGATCCAGCACAAATTTTCAACTTCCCCTGTTGATTTCAGTCAATGCCTACTCGCAGCCAGAATCAGTAACTCCTGTGTGTTAATGCATAATGGTTGCTGGATCAAAATCGTGCCTGTTCTTTCGGATATGTCTGACAGGAGGCATGCTGTCATAGTTGGTGCAGTTGTAGTGACCACTGTGTCCAGATGGCTTAGTGGTTAGAGCTTCTGCATAGTAAGCAGGAGACCTGGGTTCAGATCCCAGTCTGGCACAAATTTTCAACTTTCCCGATTGATTCCAATTGAAGCCTCAATGCCCGCTCACAGCCAGTGTCCTTTGTGCTGTAATATTATAAAATTTTTATTTAGGTAGAAGGACAAATGGTGTACTGAATATATATACAAATAATCTGCACCATCAAATAATTTGTGCACATTAAATGTGTGGGGAGAAAGGAACAAAAGAAAAGAAATATTGGCTTTAATTTGTGTTTTACTTACAAAAAAAAAAAAAAAAATTATTCTAACATAATGGTTGTATTCATCATCACTCTGATCATCAGGACTAGCAGAAGAAACATTGTTGTCATTGCCATCTTCCTGTAGAGCATTGATACCACATTTTTTGAAGGATCTTCCACCAGTGGTAATGGAATGGAGTCCAATGCACGCTTCACACACTCACAAATCTGGCCACTTGATCTTTCCACTCAGCATGAGCTTTTTGTTTTCATTGGCCACCTCACTACATATTTGATTCTTGTTGTCGCCAGTTAGTGTGATGACACTTTATTCCCATTTCCAGTTCACAGTATTGTCGAGCAGCATCTCAGAGTAGACTGTCATTTGATCTGTATTACCAATTTGCGATAATATATATAGGATTGTTGCCTGAACAAATTTATCAAGTAGTGATAAAAATTCACTACTTTTTCCTCATAATTGCCTGGAAGCCATTGAGGGATGATAGTTTTCCTCCAGAAGCCTGATGTATTTCAAATGAAAATCTTGATAGCCAGCCCTGCCTAGCTTTGAAACTACTGATGCCCAGTTCTTTGGCTAAAGCCAATCTTTGTCACGTTTCACTAGTCACCATACATCTGTGTTTTTGCTTTTCATCTACTTAATTGTAGAGCCTTTTTTTTTTGAGGATGAGATGCTTTGTTTTTTGGCCACAAAAAGCCCAGCAATTATTGTTCATTTCTTGAAGTCGCATTTTGTTTTTTCACCAGTTGCAAATACAACCCTCGCTCAAGTCGTACTTTGTTCCTGCTACATGCTTTCCAATGTTCTCTGCTACTTCAATATTTTTTGCTTTAGGAGTGAATGAGCAATAACAAGAACTTGTAACCATAATTAACAAGTTAACAAGGTGTTAATACTTCACTGCTAACATGCTACCAACATGTCACAAGCTGAGGCCACAAGAGGACTATGGTATGAGAGGATCTATTGTTAGAGGCAAAGCAGTACCAATCTTATTACAGTTAATCTGTGCACTCCAGTTTTTCTTTCTTAAATTTGGGAAAAAAATTTGCACGGATTATTCGCGTAAATATGGTAATAAAAAAGAACTCAAGATAGCACAGATGGCTAAAATTATAACGATATAAAAATGACAAATTCGTGGGGCAGTTATGGAGAGACAATATCAGAGTACATTGTAATGATGTCACTGACATAAAAATGACAAATGGAAATAGGTTGTGGCAGTTGCCATGATGCAGTTAATAGCTGAAATCTAAAATAAAAATGAGTGACACAAAAATTCTGTACAGTAGTGAAAATTTGCACAGTATGGGGCTCTGATTTAGAAAGTCATTATAGCAGATGAAACCTATGCATAAACATAGATTTTAAAAGCATTTGACACAGTACCCCACTATAAAGTGTTAATGAAGGACGACCTTATGAAATAGATACCTAGATAATAGTAACAGGACCCAGTACATTGTGCTCATTGGCAGTATTCGTCAGAGACAGGAGTGCACAAGGGAAGTGTAATAGAACTGCTGTTATTTTGTTTATGCAGAAATGATCTGATGGACTGGGTGAGCAGCAATCTGCAGCTTTTTGATGATGATGCTGTGATGTAGTGGAAGGTGTCATCATTGAGTGACTATAACAGGATTCAAGATGGCTTAGACAAAATTTCTAGGTGTTCGGATTAATGGCAGCTAGCTCTAAATGTAGAAAAATGTAAGTTAAAGCAGATGAGTGGGAAAAGCAATCCTGATGTTGGAATACAGCATTAGTTGTGTGCTATGTGGCACAGTCAGCTCAATTAAATATCTAGGTGTAACTTTGCAAAGTGATATGAAATGGAATGAGCATGTAAGGATTATCACTGGACTGCTTCTATGGCACAGTGCCTGTTCCATGCAGCTATGTACCTGGATGACAGTGCCTGTTCCATGCATCCATTTGCCTGTATGACAGCGAAGCTGACACAACCTTTGACCTGATGCAGCAATAAATGTTATTCATCGGACAATGTTGATATACAGTCCAATCTTGATGATATCGTGGCCTCTTCACAGCAGACAGCTTTGAATCTGCATGTTCTGTGATGAGGTGTGGATGACCAACACCTTGTCATCTACTCGTGGTTTCACCATTTTCAGCAACTTTCCCTAGACGTTCATTATAGTTGGATGTGAACAGCTGCCCAGCTTTGCATTATGCTAGAGACTCGTTCCCAGGCACCAGACAATAATAACCTGCCCTTTGTTAAAGTTGCACATGTTAATGGATTTCCCCTTTTACAGCCTGAATCCTCGTTTGAATTATTACTCATTTGTCTGTGCTCCATTTATATGCTTATTTAACGAGTTATGCAGCCGCAACTACAGCAGGCCCATTCAGTCTCACTGTGGTCATTGATGATAATGTTTTGGCTTATCAGTGCAAATGATAGAGGATTCCTTTCTATATATTACTGAGCCAGCTGACACAGTAGTGAGACAATGAACAAAAGAGTCAGGTTTGTTTAACAAACCATCAGGGCTAAAGCCGTATCTCTAATAACCTGGATGTTCATAACATGTGTAACACTGACCATCCTCCATTTTATTCTGTTAGCGTCTAAAGATGGCCAAGGATAAGTCTGTGTCCCACGTGGTGGCAGATGAAAGTTTTTTTTTTTCTCTGACTGTTTATCACAGGTTTCTAAAAACAGTGGTCAGCAACTGATGGTTTGTGCTTAGGAAACAATTACTCCTATCTGTAGTTTCATTGGGTATGGGAATATTGTGCATTGACATTGAATTCAGGAAACAGTTTACTGGCTCAAACGAATCACATCTTCTATTTTGTGTTGATGACCATTGTAGGCTATGCTGTTTTCCGGGATAGTGGCATATTTATCATTCCGGCATTGGGCATGCACAAGCCAGTGAAATCTGTGCATTTCATCTCCGAATAACTATGCAACCCACAGCCATTTGAAACTGCTTACTGTACTTGTCTTTGGGCCCACCTCTGCAAGTTTTACTGCCCACGTTTCGTTCCAGTACTAAACTGATGATTCCCTAATGTGTCAGAATGTGTCCTATCGACCAATCCCATTCTTTTAGTCAAGTTATGCCACAAGTGTCATTCTGCACAAGGCTAAACTCTAGACAAATGCCTTCAGAAAGGACTTCCTGACACATAAATTTATACTTGAAATTAACAAATTTCTCTTTTTCAGAAACATTTTTGTTCCCATTGCAGTCTGCATTTTATAACGTCTCTACTTCGACCATGAAATTATTTTACTGGCCAAATAGCAAAACTAATCTAGTACTTGTAGTGTCTGTTTTGTAATCTAGTTCCTTTAGTATCATTTGATTTAATTCAACTACAGTCCATTACCCTTATTTTGATTTTGTTCATGTGTAAATTATATCGTCCTTTCAAGATACTGTCCATTCTGTTCAACTGCACTTCAAAGTCCTTTGATGCCTCTGACAGAATTATAGTATCGTCAGCAAACCGCAAGGTTTTTATTTCTTCTCCCTGAACTTTAATTCCCTTTCCAAATTTCTCCTTGCTTTCCTTCATAACTTGCTCAATGTACAGATTGAATGACATTGTGAATAGACTACAACACTGTCTCCATTCCATTCTCAACCACTGCTTCCCTTTCATGCCCTTCAACTGTTGTAACTGCTGTCTGGTTTCTGTACAAGTTGTAAATAACCTTTTGCTCCCTGTTTGGTGTCCTTGCTACCATCAGAAATTTAAAAAAGTAGATTCCAATCAACATTGTCAAAAGCTTTGTCTGAATCCATAAATTCTGTAAACATAGGTTTGCTTTTCCTTAACCTATTTTCTACAATAAGTTGTAGGGTCAGTATTGCCTTGTGTATTCCAACCTTTCTCTGGAACCCAACTGATCTTCCCTGAGGTCAGCTTGTACTAGTTTTTCCGTTGTTCTGGAAATGATTAGTGTCAATATTTTGTAACCATGACTTATTAAACTGATAGTTTGGCAATATTCACAGTTGCCAGCTCCTGCTTTCTTTGTAACTAGAATTATTACATTCTTCTTGAAGCCTGAGCATTTCGACCCTGTCTCGTGTATCTTGCACAACTGATGGAATAGCTTAGTCAGGCCTGGCCCTCCCGAGGGTACCAGCAGTTCTGAGGGAATGTCATATACTCCAGGGGCCATAGGTCTTTCAATGCTTCGTCAAATTCTCACATCTCCCATCTCGTCTTTTATCTATCTCCTCTTACCTTTCTGAAATATTGCCTTTAAGTTCATTTCCCTTGTATAGCCCCTCGAAATACTCCTTCCATCTTTCAGCTTTCTCTTCTGTACTTAGTTCTGGTTTTCCATCTGATCTCTTGATATTCGTACAGCTGCCTCTCCTTTCTCCAAAGGTCTCTTTAACTTTCCTGTTGGTGGTATCTATATTTCCTCTAGTTATGCATGATGCTGTATACTTACATTTGACAACAATATAATACTCTGGTTGAATGAGTTTTATGTAGCCGATAACACATGAAATACATATGTGAATGACTAGATTTTGCAAACTTTAATTGTCATCTTCACATACTTAACATACATTAATTTAGCATCACTGTATGTGGTGCTTTAGTGTCACTGTATATGGTGCACTGTTACATAGTCCTGAACACGTAGGAACTTAACTCACAGGAGCAGACACATCAGTGTCGCGTCATACATCAGATGATAAAACCGTGCATATGGTACACATTTGTAAAAACTGGTGTTAAAATAAACTAGCTTACGAAATGTTACTAGCACTGTATGTGCTGACAGTTGATGGCACACATTTGTACTCTAGCCGCTCGTGCTTAGCCACTTTGCATATTCTGTTAGTATCATTTCATAGAGGTTTGTATTCCCTTTCGCCTGCTTCAATTTCTGCACTTTTATGTTTTGTCCTTTCATCTGTTAAATTCAGTATCTCGTGTGATATTCAAGGGTTTTTATTAGGCTCTGTTTGTTTACCTATTTGATCGTCTGGAGCCTTCACTATTTCATCTCTCAAAGCTACCCATTTTTTCCTTCCATATTACTTTTATCTATTTCAGTCAGTTGTTGCGCAAAGCTCCCTTTGAAACTCTCAACAATCTCTGGTTCTTTCAACTTAGCTTGGTCCAATCTCCTTAATTTCCTACCTTTTTGCAAGTTCTTCATTTTTAACTTACAGTTCATAATCAATAAATTATGGTCAGAGTGTACATGTGCCTTGGGAAATCTCTTCTTGAGCACGTAATAATTATATAGTGAATCTGAAACCTTTCAGTGTCTCCAGGTCTCTTCCATGAACACACATTTCTTTCATAATTCTTAAACCAAGTGCTAGTGATGATTAAATTACGCTCTGTGCAAAATTCAAGAAGGTGGCTTCCCCCCTGTATTCCTTTCCTCTCAGTCGACATTCTCCCACTATTTTTCCTTCCCATCCTCATCCTGCTAATGAATTTCAGTCACTCTCTCACAATTGTTTTTCTTGCCCTTGCCTATCTCAATAATTTAATTTGGCTCTTCCTACATTCTTTCAATTTCTTTATCATCTGCAGAGTTAGTTGGCATATAAACTTCTAGTACTATGGTGATTGTTGGCTTTGAATTTATCTTGGCTACATTAACATGTTCACAATGCTGCTAATAGTAGCTTATCCCCAATCCTATTTTCTTATTAATTATTGGACCTAATGCTGTGTTACCTCTCTTATATTTTGTTTTTATGATCCTGTACTCGGCTGACCATAAGTCCTGTTTATTCTGCCACCGAACTTCAGTAATTGCCCCTATATTTATGTCAACCTATCCATTTCACATTTCAAATTGTGTAACCTACGTACCCAATTAAGGGATCTTACATTCTATGGTCTGATGTGTAGGTGTCAGTTTTGTTTTTCCTGATAACGACTTCCTTCTGAATAGTTCCCACCTGGAGACCCAAACAGGAGGCTATTTAACTCTCAGAATATTTTACTCGAGAGGGCACTATCATCATTTAACCATACACTAGAGTTGCATGTCATCAGGAGGAGTAACAACTGTAGTTTCCCCCTTGCTTTCAGCAGTTTGCACTATTAGTGCAGCAAGGCCATTTGGTCAAAGATTTTGTTACTGGGATTATTTGTCCATTTCTGAGCTAAAGTAATTTTTTATGAGGAATAATGAAGTAATTTCCTTCTTCAGGGCAACTGGGAAATCTCGGAAAAACCCAGGAATATTTTCATCCAGGAAAAACCCAGGATTTTTTTAGAATTCTGGGAATTTTTCATTGTTTTAGTTTTTAGTTAAATTTTTGTAATTTTAACTTATAAGAACTGATACTCTAACAAAGAATTTCACTTTAGCAGGCTACTGCAGAATAATACTGCAGCAATAAAACAAACGAGAGAATAACACCAAAATAAAACTTCAGTTGCAAAGAAAATGTGCCATTTACAACAGCAAAACACAATGCACACACAAACGTCTGCTGACAGCAAAATGTATCAAAGGCTTTACAAAAAAGACTATGCAATACTTCCTAACAACAACTGCTTTCGATGACTGTGATGTCACAACTGTTTACATTCCTACTAGGTCCCAGGAAAATATTGTGAATCGTTGTTTGAGAACTGTTACTCTGAAATTAAATTTCCTTTCATGTAAGGTGAATAATGTTACGTGTGAGAATGTGTGATAAATATCTTAAATCACAGAGTATTTGAATCAAACTCAAAAAATTTCGTGAATCACGGAGCATTTGAATCTGATTCGAAACTTAACCCTTTTGAGGACCAACTACTTAGAAAAATTTGGGGCCCAGAAGACAAGCCATTTATGTCATTATTTAAAATTTTACGGGCAAAACTGTTTGATATGTCTTAAAGGGTAACACATGTTAAAAGAGACCAATCTCAAGGTTAGTTTTGCATATTTATTTTAATTTTCTCGTAGATCAAAAATTATGCAATAATGGTGGCAGAAAGTATAATTATCCTTAAAAAAGTGTGAGGTGATTTCTTGAGCAATTTCTCACGTAATTGGGTTTTCTATGGAAAAGTTGAAGTGCTCAAAGAAACATTTATTCAGCCAGGGAACCTACAAAGTGTTCGGGACACAGCAGAGTGAGTATTAATTGTGCTTGACAGAAATATTCAGCTGCTGCAATTTAAGTTGTGCTCTTAGGATCCTGCCTAGTCCAATCATTGGAAAAAAAAAAAAAAAATTATGACCAGTATTGTATGTGAAAACTTGGCTTTTCTTGTAGCTATCCTGTATGTATGTTAATTCAAAACATTGACTTTCCCTATTTGTGTGTTTGCGCTACGTAAGAGTGATGTTGCTATTGGCTGACTACATCACATGTCCTATGTTCTGAATATCTGCTGTCATGTGAAATGAGCTATGACTGGCTGATATAAAATCACATCACAATCTCGATTTCAGTGCTTCGGAAGCTACCACGCTCTCTTTAGTGGAATTCATATTTATAGTTTTGTACTACAAAAATATGCAGTGTCTATGTTGATGCACATTGAAGATCTTTCCATGATGCGTTTTTATTTGCTCGGTTTCGTTTCTTAGCGTTGGGAAGTTCTATCCCAGTGAGTAAAACCTTTACCATTCACAGAATTGATAAGCTTTACAGCTCCATGGGAAAGTATATTTTCACTTAATGTGGAAACACTGTACTTTCACCTGGGATACACTGAATTTTCATCTGGGAAAGAGTGTATTTTCACCTGGATAAAGTATATTTTTAACCATAAAATGTTGGAAAAATTCATAATTATTTTTCTTGTCTGCATATACACTCTGTTCTTATGATATTGTAATTATTCCCTCTGAAATCTAATACTCTCTGTATAACAAATTTCATGAGAGAAAATATGTATTTGTGGATGTGTGGATGGATATGTGCGTGTGTGCGAGTGTATACCTGTCCTTTTTTCCCCCTAAGGTAAGTCTTTCCGCTCCCGGGATTGGAATGACTCCTTACCCTCTCCCTTAAAACCCACTTCCTTTCGTCTTCCCCTCTCCTTCCCTCTTTCCTGATGAGGCAACAGTTTGTTGCGAAAGCTTGAATTTTGTGTGTATGTTTGTGTTTGTTTGTGTGTCTATCGACCTGCCAGCGCTTTTGTTCGGTAAGTCACCTCATCTTTGTTTTTATATATGTATTTGTAAGGTTTCACACCATTGTCTGTAAGACTTTCATTTTCTATTGAACATTTTTATGCAATTAAAACTTTATTTCTTTAATATGAGCTATCCTAAATGCAAATTCACGTGACATTTTTAACGAAAATAACCAAAGTCATCTGTGGCTCAGTGAGTGTCAGACTACAAATTCGAAGGTAGGGGGTTTGATCCCTAGTTCATAGGAGGATTTTTTCCTTTCCTCTCTGGCTTCTTTCACCACTGGCAGTGATATGCTAAGCTGGAAAGTCCCAAATTACTCTTTGATTTAGAGTCCACATGAAACTATAGGACTCAATATAAGTTCCTTCAAAGATTGGAACACCTGTGAGTGCTGTGGGTCTGGAGAAAATGATTCGGAAATTTGAAAATCACCTTTCATGTTGAGGACAGTTTTATTTCTCTTTTATGTTAACTTACTGATTTATTTCTGTTCAAGACTTGCAATGACATAAAGTCCAAGATTGGTGGGATTATTTAAAACCTAAAAATTATTTTTTCTTGGCTTGAATTCTCATCAGTATGTGCCTCCAAGATTTTGAAAATTATACTTTACCTCATCAACACTTGCTCAGGCTGGAAAATTGGTCTTTAATGTCCAGAACTGTATGTAGAAACAACTAACAGAAAACCAATCAATAATTCTGTGATATAAAAACAGCGTGATTATAATTGAAGTTAAACTTTCAAAATGCTGTAGAAACAACACCACCAGTCAGAATGACATCAAATTGCAATAGAATATTATCAGGGAGAGGGGGGAAAACGTATGGCAGAAGAAAAAAAATAGTGTGAAAATTGATCAATAGATGGCGCTGTATGTGTCAGAATACGTAAATGAAAACACCGGTCATGTGCACGACACATTGAAGTTGGTATAAATAAGCTGGGTACACGGCGTTCGTCATGACTGTCTCAATGCAGGATTGTGCTCTGCTTTAAAGCTGAAGGGTTTGAAAAAAGGCTTTAGTCCGATAACTGCTGTGGGTTTTTAGAAAATGATTCGGAAATTTGAAAAGACAGGTTCTTTTGGTGCGCAACCTGGTAGAGGGAGGAAACAAATTGATTCGACGTCAGTGGAAGCAGTGGCCACAGCAGTGCAGGAGGAGACAAGTGGTGGTGTGCAAACATGTAGTGCACGAATTGCCCGAACATTGGACATACCCGTGAGCACAGTGCGTAAAATCCTACAAAGCATCCTTCTTTGCTATCCATTCAAAATTACCCATGCGCACGAGTTGTTTGCTGTTGACCTGCCAGCAAGAGAGACTTTTGCTTTAGAATTTCTTCCTCGCATGGAAGTGGAAGATTTTGTGGACAGACGAAGCCCACTTCCATCTGATAGATATGTCAATACACAGAAATTTAAAATATGGGCAATGGAAAATCCACACTCAAATCAATCAGTACCACTTCATCCTGAAAGGGTCACTGTGTGGTGCCGTTTTATGGCATAATTTATCATAGGGCCATATTTTTTGAAGAGAGAGGTGCTTCCGTTCCTGCTACCTGTACCATCAGAGGTAAGCGCTACGAATTTCTTTTGCACAACCATGTCATACCAGCTCTCCAGCAATGTGGATGCGATGATGGGATCATTTGTATGCAAGATGACGCAGCTCGTCAAATTGCAAATCCAGTTAAGCAGCTGCTGAAAAACACAATTTCGGAAATGCTAGAATTATCAGCTGCTATTTCCCTACAGCCTGACCGTCCCGATCACCTGATCTTAATCCATGTGACTTCTGGCTGTGTTCAGTGTTCTGATTGCAAACTTAGCTGTATTAAAGGCACATGTTGCGCAACACATTCTGAACGTGACCCCCGGAAACACTTCAATCAGTTGTGGAACATGCTGTTTCTCGATTTTAACTAGGTGCGGAAAATGGTGGACAGCATGTTGAACATGTTTTGTGCCAGTCACACAGAAATTAATAATCCGATTTGATTTTGATTGATGCTTTTTATGTGGTTTTTGGCCTCAGGACAATTGAAAACTGATGTGATTGATGCTTTTTATATGGTTTTTGGCCTCAGGACAATTAAAAATCGATTATTACCATCTGATGTGATATGAAATTGCTGTGGTGAAGGGGCTTAAGTAATTAACAGTATCACATCTGTACACCCATGCACACTGAGTAGTACAGTTTGTTTAATATCAGACGTACACCTTAGGCATTGTTGTATGATTCATTTGTCATTTGTTGCCGACCTCCATTAAATTAAGATTCTTACAGCACCATCTATTGCTACATTTTATAACTATTTATTTTTCTTCTGCCATATGTTTTCCCCCCTACTCCGATAATATTCCATTGCAATTTGCCGTCATTCTGACCAGTGGTGTTATTTCTATAGCGGTTTGGATGTTTAACTTTAATTATAATCATCCTGTACATTATTTACAGTTTTGTCTATTGCTACATCTCTAAAGGAATTGAACACCGAACTTATGACATTTGTAAAAAGAAATGAGTCTGCTTGATGTGTATCAAGGGGACGGTTATTTGAATATTTTAGAAACAACAATGAACATAATATTAAACCTTGCAAAAACTTCATCAATAATTTTTCCCAGTTGTCTGAAAATTTTTCCTCTGTCCTACAGTTTTGAATGATGTAAACATAACTTTGTGCATTTCTTTGATTAAGTATGATTTGATTAATTTTTTTACTATACAATTAATTGCATGAAACCTCATTTTTTTAAATAGAGTGTTGTGATTTACGCAACCTTGCTTAGATCACTGGTACTGTTTTGTAAATTGATCATTGTTAAATAGCATTATGAGTTATGTAACCTTTCTTAAATCCAGATTATCATTTACTAAGTATATTATTATTGCGAAGGTGGAACAACAGTGCAGACTACTTATTTTCTCAAAAATTCAGGAAAATAATTCAAAAATGAAAAAAGTATACTAATTATTGTCATCACTCTCATCACACTTATTCTAAAGGCGGTAAACAGCAGTATATATAAACCTCACTGGAAAAATACCCTTACTTATGTTGTGGCGACTTCTACCACCGAATGTATCAGGATGACCAAATGTAGTGGGAAGACACCAAATGTAGTGAGTGGGGTGCCAGGCGGTGCCGTATTAAAACTCGGCGAGAACTTTCCAAATGATTTATTTGCTTCCACTACAGTGCTCCGTTCACCTCGATCTGCATCACAGGTCCCGCAATGCTGAGGAAGCACCCCAGCGACCTGTGCAATGCAACCCTCTGTCATGCCAGCCTTGTACACCAGCTGCAGAGTTCCGATTAAGTCAGGATGGCTGCGCCGGCAGCCAACTCAGCAGCCACCGTCCCCATTGACTCCACGCTGCTCCGCAGCGCTGCTGCTTCACTAATGCACTGCTTTGAGTCACGTACGGATAACACTTAGGTTAGCCAGTGGCTCTCTTCTGCCTGTGACTTGCGCCATGGAAACTGCTGTGTGCGCCCTCTCCAGCAGTTCTATGCCCCTGTGGCCTCTATTTGCCTTCACAGCTGCTGGTTTGCGTAACTTTCTGCAATCCGGCCTGCACCTGGCTGTAACTCGTGCTCTGAATATTGCACAAAACTAACTTTCCCTATCCTAAACGGTGGTGCCGCTACACTTAGACTACATATTTAAAAAAGGATGATACCTACTATATGACAACAACTCTTTAAGTATTTTATTGGAAATATTAGGTTGGTGCATAACTTCATTGTGTTTTAGTTTTGCATTTTGATATTCCAAATGCTATTGGTTTATTAATCGATTGTCATTTTTTATTTGTAGTTCACTGTTACTAATTAAGTATAAATATTGTCATTTTGTCATTTGGAGATAGTGAGTGAAGCTGTAAATGCTAGAAAATGGAGTGCCAAGTGGAAAAATTGGAATATTTCCAATATATTCTTATGTCTGAGTTCAGTAAAGGGGTGACAGCGGCGGTGGCAGCCAGAAACATTTGCACTGTGTGTGAGGATAATGTCACATAACGCAGCACAAAAATGTTTTTCTCATTTTAAGGTGGATTGTTTTGACATTAGTGACACTTCACATTCAGAAGACCTTTGGGGTTTGATGAAGATCATTTAAATGCATTAATCCACAATGATCCATATCAGTATACTTAAGAATGGACAAATGTGATGAAATGTAATTGTTCCATTGTCATGTGACATCAGCATTCAGTGGTTCAAAAATCTGGTGTATGGCTACCGGATGCAGTAGGCCAAAACCACAAAAATCAAAGGTGGTGGCCTTAAGTGCATCTCTGCTTGCTCGTCGTCAATTGGTTGATTAATGACACCAACCATTCCTATCCTGTATTGTTACTGGTGACGATAAATTAAGTCTTTATGCTAATATAAGGAAAAGAAATGAACGATTGAGCCCAAACAAAACAACTCCCCATACATGGACCTGCGTGCATCCACAAAAGATAATCTTATGCATCTGGTGGAACAGCAATGGTGTGGTATACTACAAATTGCTTGCTCAAGGTGTAACCATCACTACTCACATTTACTGTCAACAACTGAGAAATATTACAGAAACAGTCCAAGAAACAACAACCAGAAGAGTGCATGAAGAGATGCTACTATGTGATAACGCTGCCGCCCCCCCCCCCCCCCCCCCAAATTCTGATAGATTGACAGAAAACAGTCTACAGGAGTTTAAGTTATTCTGCACCCACCTTACTCGCCTGATCTTGTGTTCCCACTCTCTATTGAACAAACTTCAAGGAACTTCCTCTTTGGATAAAAATGCATTCCAAACATGGCTCAACGAGTTCTTTGCTTAAAAACTGTGTGATTTCTACAGTTGCGAAATCAAAAAGTTACCCCTGTGTTTGGAGATGGTTGTAAATAGTGAAAGAGAATATATCACTGATGACTGAAATCTCTGTTCTGTATGTCTGTTGTGTTTGTTAAACTTATAGGAAATGCTGTGAACTTATACACCAACCCAATACTATCAAGTCCATGTGAGCTTCTGTCATTGAGACTGTATATTATTTTCTTAAGGGGAGATAGAATGGATTTTTTTTTTCTCACATTTTCATATTTTTATTTCATCATAAAATTTGCAGTCTTCCTAATAATATATATATATCACTTATAAGTTCACATGGGAAGTATTTTAATTTATTTTTAAATATAATCTACAACGGTTGTTCTGTGAACTGTATCGTGCTTGTTACTATTTTCCATACATAAAAACACTATATATAGACTTTTTAACTACTTTTGTTAATAAGCCTGAGTAATTTTTGTATTATGTAGGTAAAGCACGATCTTTATTTGTTCTTGTTAAAATACAAATTTTCCTTTTTCATTTTTGCCATCAGTGGGATTTTCTAGTCCTACTATATGCTGCTCAGAATTAATGTAAGATTTACAGTTGCAAAGGACGCAGGGGCACGTTGAGCCAATCTGGTGAAACTGTTGGCCATAGTTTATCGTCTGCTATTGCCAACCCTCCTTCTCATTACTATAATGTTCCCTGCATGTACTATGCCTCAGTTTCAGATTGTTGTGTGATAGTTTGTAGTGTGCTGTGATTTTGTTCATCTTCATTATGTATGACTTACGAAGTTATTTTTCATCTGTTGTTACACATTCCCCATGTGCTTCTTCCGGAGTTTCAATCCTGCCCAAATGTTCCCAATGAAATTAGAAAATAATGGTGGCAACAGTGAAAATGCTCTACACAGTTAAAAGCAGTTGTTGTTGTTGTTGTTGTTGTTGTTGTTGTTGTTGTTGTTGTTTTCAGTCCAGAGACTGGTTTGATGCTGCACTCCATGCTACTCCATCCAGTGCGAGCTGCTTCATCTCTGAGTAACTACTGCAACCTACATCATTCTGAACCTGTTTATTGTATTCATTTAATGTATTCATTCCCCCCTACAATTTTTACTCTCCGCACTTCCCTCCAATACTAAATTGATGATCCCTTGATGCCTCAGAACATTTTTCTACCAACCGACCCCTTCTTGTAGTCGAGCCATGCCACAAATTCCTCTTCTCCCCAATTCTATTCAGTACCTCTTCATTAGTTATGTGATCTACCCACCTCATCTTCTGCATTCTTCTGTAGCACCACATTTCAAAAGCTTCTAATCGCTTCTTGTCTAAACAAGTTATCGTCCATTTTTCACTTCCATACATGGCTACACTCCATACAAATACTTTCAGAACTTCCTGACACTTAAATCTCTATTCGATATTAACAAATTTCTCTTCTTCAGAAAATCTTTCCTTGCCATTGCCAGTCTACATTTATATCCTCTCTACTTCGACCATCATCAGTTATTTTGCTCCTCAAATAGCAAAACTCATCTAGTACTTTAAGTGTCTCATTTCGTAATCTAATGCCCTCAGCATCACCTGATTTAATTCGACTACATTCCATTATCCTCGTTTTGCTTTTGCTGATGTTCATCTTATATCCTACTTTCAAGACAGGGTCCATTCCATTCAACTGCTCTTCCAGGTCTTTTGCTGTCCCTGGCAGAATTATTTCTTCTCCATTGATTTTAATTCCTACTCCAAATTTATCTTTGTTTCCTTTAATGCTTGTTCAATATGCAGATTGAACACATCGGGGATAGGCTACAGTCCCTGTCTCATTCCCTTCTCAACCACTGCTTCCTTTTCATGCTCCTTGACTTTTATAACAACCATCTAGTTTCTGTACAAATTGTAAATAGCTTTTCACTCCCCGTATTTTACCCCTGTCGTCTTCAGAATTTGAAAGAGAGTATTCCAGTCAACATTGTCAAAAGCTTTCTCTAAGTTTACAAATGCTAGACACGTAGATTTGCCTTTCTTTAATCTTCTAAGACAAGTTGTAAGGGTCAGTATTGCATCACATATTCCAACATTTCTACGGAATCCAAACTGATCTTCCCTAAGGTTGGCCTCTACTAGTTTTTCCATTCGTCTGTAAAGAATTCGTCTTAGTATTTTGTAGCCGTGACTTATTAAATTGATAGTTCGAGAATTTTCACACCTGTTGACACTTGCTTTCTTTGGGATTGGAATTATTGTATTCTTCTTGAAGTCTGAGGGTATTTTGCCTGTCTCTTACATCTTGCTTACCAGAGGGTAGAGTTTTATCAGGGCTGGCTTTCCCAGGCTTTCAGTAGTTCTAATAGAATGTTGTCTACTTCCACGCCTTCTTTCGACTTAGATTTTGCAGTGCTCTGTCAAACTCTTCACGCAGTATCATATCTCCCATTTCATCTTCATCTACATCCTCTTCCAGTTCCATAATATTGCCCTCAATTATGTCGCCCTTGCATAGACCCTCTATATACTCCTTCCACCTTTCTGCCTTCCCTTATTTACATGGAACTGCTTTTCCATCTGAGCTCTTGATATTCATGCAAGTGGTTCTCTTTTCTCCAAAGGTCTCTTTAATTTTCCTGTAGGCAGTATCTATCTTATCCCTAGTTATGTATGCCTTTACGTTCTTACATTTGTCCTGTAGCCATCCCTGCTTAGCCATTTTGCACTTCCTGTGGATCTCATTTTTGAGACATTTGTATTCCTTTTTGCCTGCTTCATTTGCTGCATTTTTTATTTTCTCCTGTCATCAGTTAAGTTCAGTATCTCTTTTGTTACCCAAAGGTTTCTATTAGCCCTTGCCTATTTACGTACTTGATCCTCTGCTGCCTTCGTTATTTTATCTCTCAGGTTTACCAATTTTTCTTCTACTGTATATCTTTCCCCCGTTCTTGTCAATCATTCCCTAATGCTCTCTTTTAAATGCTCTACAACCTTTGGTTCTTTCAGTTTATTCAGGTCCCATCTTCTTAAATTCCCACCTTTTTGCAGTTTCTTCCATTTTAATCCACAGTTCATAACTAATAGATTGTGGTTAGAGTCCACATCTGTTCCTGGAAATCTCTTAGAATTTAAAACCTGGTTCCTAAATCTGTCTCACCATTATATAATTTATCTGAAACCTTCCACTGTCTCCAGGCCTCTTCCACGTATACAACCTTCTTTCGTGATTTGTAAACCAGGTATTAGTCAAGTTACGCTACACTAAGTTGCGGTGTATGCAAAATTCTACCAGGCGGCTTCCTCTTTCATTCCTTACCCCAATCCCATATTCGCCTACTACTTTTCCTCCTCTTCCTTTTCCTGCTTATCCCCCCATGACTATTCAATTTTGGCTCCCTTCATTATCTGAATAATTTCTTTTATCTCATCATACATTTCTTCAGTCTCTTTGTCATCTGTGGAGCTAGTTGGCTTATAAACTTGTACTCTGTGGTAGGTATGTGCTTCATGTCTATATTCGCGACAATAATGCGTTCACTATGCTATTCGTAGTGGTGTACCCACACTCCTATTTTTTTCATTCGTTATTAAACCTACTCCTGCATTATCTCTATTTGATTTTATATTTATAACCCTGTATTCACCTAACCAAATGTCTTGTTTCTCCTGCCACTGAACTTACTTATTCCCACTACGTGTAGTTCAACCTATCCATTTTCCTTTTTAAATTTTCTAACCTACTTGCCTAAAGCAGTTATGGGCACTTTTCTTTGTTGTTTAAAATTTGAAATATCAGTATTCATCAGTCTATTGTTGTTGCTTATTAATGTTAAATCTGTTGGTGTGTATGAGTGTTAATAACTGCTTCAACAAAAAATGTGAATACAGTACAATATATGAGTATTTGAAGTAAATTTCCTTTGCTGCCTTGTAATAAATAGTCTAAATTATATGCAGGATTTATTTTTGGAATTTGTTTTTAGCATGATTTATGTTGGGGAAAATATGTCTGGCACCTTTAATTGCCATTGGGCACTTGTGTTGTCTTTCAGCTGTGACAGTAATTTGTGGACTGTGACAAAATAATAAATTTTCTTGAAGCAGATCAAAACAGAACAATATGATTAGTTTTTATCATCCCCTTGTATGGAGCTCAAGATATAGATACTGATGAAGATTCCAGTTTATCAGATGAAATTCAAGGAAAACCATGTTGTCTCCCTGCATGTATACTATGGGCTCAGGCAATAGGCACAAGCTCATTTTGAGGAAAATGAACGTGTTGTAAATACAAAGAGAAAGAATAAGGGCATGTCAAGACAAAATTTGCAGTGGGTGACAGAAGTGGACAAGAAGAAGAAACTGAGAACTGTGCAAGCATTCAAAATACGCTTCCTGCTGCAGATACGGAAGGAAATAGGAAGTGAGCGTCAAGTCCGAATTTTGAGGTTTGCGCTGATACTCCAACCACATCAGCTGTATTAAATACGAAGGGAAAGAAGAATGGGACGATAAGTGAAAATTTTGCAGTGAGGGGAGTAAGCCAAGAACAAGAAGCAGTAGAAGATATTGATGATTCTGCAGAACCTGCTGCCCCACCCAAACACTCAAGAATCAGTGTTCATGATGGTATAAGTGAAAATTATACTGAAATTAAATTTTTCTTGTAAACCTGTTACAAAATAATAACTTACAACCATTTTTAAGCAGAAAAACCAGACTTAATAATTCTGGGCACTAATGGGTTAATTTTGAACAGAGTATTTAATGTCCTGTTTGATTAGTTTCTGGGAAGGATATTTTGAAATAATAACACAAATCTATAATGGAATATGTTAAACTTGATATTGGCATTTGGTTCCCTGTAAATATTGTCCCTGTCCATCTTTTCCGAATTATTTACACATATCTTTTGTTCCACAATAAGGCACAACAGGCACAACAAAAGGATTGCTGCACATTTCAGCTTTCAGCTAAAAGGCCTTCTACTAAATTGGAAGACACACACACACACACACACACACACACACACACACACGCGACCACTATCTTTGGCTGCAGGGACCGTCATTATTCCATTCTGGATTTTTCGTTTGATTTTGCTTAGTGACTTTCCTTACATCCAGCAACCCAGTGCAGTTTTTCTTTGTTACTATTCTTTAACACATTACTTTACTTGATGTCCATCCATTTCTTTATCTTCTTTCCTGTGTTTTACAAGTCCGGCCTCCGCGGCCAGAGGCAGTGGTCGTGTGTGTGTGTGTGTGTGTGTGTGTGTGTGTGTGTGTGTGTGGTTTTTTTTCCTACTTTATAAAAAGGCCTTTTGGCCGAAAGTTTAAATATATAACAATTTTTTTGTTGTGCCTGTCTACTGCTCATCGGCTTCTATATATGGCGAGTAGCAATCCATCTTTTTCATAACATAGTCATTATTTCGTCCTGGATGTGACTTTTAAGGGAGAGTGGTTTGATTTTAAAATATTTTTGAGACTGGCTGAAATATCAGCATGAGTGTTGTTTGCTTCTAAGTCTTTAGTAGCAGATGCTTACTGACCCGTAACCCTTCTGATTGAACACATTTTAAAATTCTGCAGTAACATTTAATTTGTGGATTAGGTAGTAGCACTGTTGTTCTACACCAGCCACTGCAAATTACATAGAGATTGTATCCATCACTTCAAGTATGTTGCCTTCTTCTCTTTCCCAAAGGAAGGTAGGTTAGGGTTTAACATGCCATTGACAGCAAGGTAGTTACAGACATACCATTTGCAACTCATGCTATTATTTCAAGTAAGGCTACCAATAAAGGTGAATCAAAAGAGTTACAGTAGTTATCTATAATGTTTATTATGATGCTGTAGATCTTCTTTTATTGTAAACTGTCATAAAACAATTTTAATTTCTGTTTTATTTCCAGGTAAAACTATTGCCAACAAAACAACATATACTGACAAATGCCTATTTGGGTCAATCGTACCGGGTACCTGTCGTGTTGTGCAGTGAACTTGACAAAACAAAAACTGTAAGCATGCGCAGTCGAAATGGAACATGTCCTGAGGGTTACTTTGTCACTGCATTTCCTTTTTATTGCGCTATTCGTTTCTCTGATCCTGATGCAGAATTTGATGTCGACGATGTATTTGCTGTCCATCAAAGATTTGACTTGGAAAAAGGTGGGTAAATTTATTTAACAGTCAGTTGTGTCACTCTTTCCTCAAGGTGTGTAGATATAATTTTTGCTGAACATGAAATATTTTCAGTGATAAATCTTTCACACTGAAGTGGATTGTATGGTCTTGGAAAATTTTGTGAAATGTTACAATTGTACTTCAATCCAGGACTCACATGCATACCTTTGCCATTATGAGCAATGCTCTTATTGGCTGAGTTATCGAGACATATATATTCACATTTTATTTATCTATCTAACAGTATCTCTCTCCTACATCCCAAATTACACAGAAGCTGTTCCACATGATTTGCTGAACTAGCAGGCGAAGGAGAAGGATGTGTCGGGGTTTGGTTTAACCAGAATCAGAGATTGCTTTTTTTCCTCTTAAGATCAATCTTCCATTCTGCAGCCAAGTGTAATCTCGTAGAGAACATTGTCAGGTGAAAAACGTGAGCTGAATCAGGAATAAAACATTGACCCATCCCTACATTGACCTGGCTATTATGCTACCCTCATGGACTCTGTGTCAGATTTGATATGCCAGAGGAGTTTAATGTAGGGGAGAGATAGTGGTATACTGGCATTTTTAGGTGTCCATCAGTGGCTACTCATCATGTGATTTGTTGTTGTCAGTATTTACTCATTTAGAATGCACTGCAACATGCATTTGGTAAACACAAAAAAAGGACACACACTTCAGTAACACTCCTTTAAGCATTGTACACAGAGGTTTCATTTTCAATAGGCTTCTAGCAAAGTGACAAAATTAAGGATAAACCCCATGTAATTAAATCCAAGTTGAAAGTTTCTTTGTGGTGATATACCTATTCTGTACAGGAGTTCCCCTGCAATGTGTTGTTTGTTTCTATTCCCTCTCACAATTTTTGTTTCTTTTTTTTTTAGTTGTTTTGTTTATAGATTTGCTAAACAGTATTCTCTAATATGTGTTACACAATTTATGGAAACACTGCAAGAAATGCATACTTCACCATAAAAGTAGATGCTAGCCAGGCCTGCACGTTGTACTGTCGTGTTTGAACACGAGCAGCACCTGTGCAGTGTCCTCAACATGTAGCAGCTATCAATCATGGTGAGAACAGTGTTCTGTGTAGTTGCTAGTGTATTGTGTTGGAGCTAAGTGAATTCAGATGTGAGCAAATTGTTGGTATCCATGTGGTGGGTGCTTCTGTAACAGAAGTAGTCGAAGTGTTTGGGTGTTTCAAGAAGCATCATATTGAAGATTTATACTGCATACAGGGAAGGTAACAAAAGAAAAATTCGGAGTAGGTATTAAAATCCATGGAGAAGAAATAAAAACTTTGAGGTTCACCGATGACATTGTAATTCTGTCAGAGACAGCAAAAGACTTGGAAGAGCAGTTGAACAGAATGGACAGTGCCTTGAAAGGAGGATATAAGATGAACATAAACAAAAGTAAAACAAGGATAATGGAATGTAGTCGAATTAAGTTGGGCGATGCTGAGGGAATTAGATTAGGAAATAAGACACTTAAAGTAGTAAAGGAGTTTTGCTATTTGGGGAGCAAAATAACTGATGATGGTCGAAGTAGAGAGGATATCAAATGAAGACTGGCAATTGCAAGGAAAGCGTTTCTGAAGAAGAGAAATTTGTTAACATCGATTACAGATTTAAGTGTCAGGAAGTCGTTTCTGAAAGTAATAGTATGGAGCGTAGCCATGTATGGAAGTGAAACATGGATGATAAGTAGTTTGGACAAGAAGAGAATAGAAGCTTTCGAAATGTGGTGCTACAGAAGAATGCCGAAGATTAGATGGGTAGGTCATATAACTAATGAGGAGGTATTGAATAGGATTGGGGAGAAGAGAAGTTTGTGGCACAACTTGACTAGAAGAAGGGATCGGTTGGTAGGACATGTTCTGAGGCATCAAGGGATCACCAATTTAGTATTGGAGGGCAGTGTGGAGGGTAAAAGTCATAGAGGGAGACCAAGAGATGAATACACTAAGCAGATTCAGAGGGATGTAGGTTGCAGTAGGTACTGGGAGACGAAGCAGCTTGCACAGGATAGAGTAGCATGGAGAGCTGCATCAAACCAGTGTCAGGACTGAAGACCACAACAACAACAACAACAACAACAACAACAACAACAACACCAAGCATGGACCTCTATTTATCCATTCCAAGGTGACTGGAAGCTGTTTTGAATGCCAACAAGTTTTGTACACTGTGTTAGGCACAGTAATGTGTTGTGTTTAGGGTATTTCCATATTTTTGTCCTCCCCCTCGCATGATCGCACACAACTTCATAAATAAGTAACTGAAATGACAAGGATGGGCTTGAAAGGCAGGGGTTACAGTTCGTGACCTATTCTAGCACAGTTTTAATCACTGAATAAATTTAATTAGATGCTAAATGGTTTGTATGATAATAATCAAACCATAAATTCTTTACTCAGAACTTTCTTGCATATTGCGAAAATAAAGGGAAGGTTTTTTATTGCAAAAATGGGTCTGTTTTAAGTGCTTAGCTTTTAGAATAAAGCTATGATTTAAGTCAGATCTGAACATGCTATTTAGAAAAACATTGTAGGTCAAGCCTGTTTATCACCTTAGCTGTGATCTCACACACATTAGGACCACTTCATTGAAAATCCACATAAACAAGTTTAATGGCAACCTAATTTTTATTTACAGCCATTTACAATGAATGAACTGAATAATGCTGTAGATAAGAGCAACAGAAAATCCACGTGGATAGTTGCACACATTAGCTTACAGCTTCTGGCATTTAGGGAGGTGCGTCTACTCCAGATCAAATCTGCCTGCCAGATTAATGATGAGGGCTGGTGTGCTGGCCTGCCTGGAAGTGGTTTATAGACCGTTTCCCACCTCTGACTAGGTCAATATTGAGCTAGTACTCATGTCCTGTCTCAGTTACATGATTGAAAAACTTTTTGAAAACATTCTAACACTTTTGCATAGGGTAACACTAGTCACAGACAGAAAGGGTGCACAAATTCCATCCTGAGGAGTGAGGAGGTGGTGGCAGGAAGGGTATCGGTTGCCTTCTAGCCCTAACAGTACCAAATCCAAATTGACATGCTGACCCCATGATGACATAGATAAAGGCCAGGAAAAAAAGAAGAGAAATGGTAAAGACAAGAACAGATAATCAGTGTGCCTGGATGACAACATTTGGTCTCTGGCCATGAGGAGCAAAAATTGTTTTTCAGTTGGATTTGTTCCTGTAATATACCTAAAATATGAAAAAACAGATCTTAGTAATTCTTAAACATTGAATAAATATATAGGTGTAATATTGGAAAGTAATATGAAATGGAACGAGCTCATAAGGGTGATCGTAGAGAGGGCAAATGGTCGACTTCGGTTCATTGGGAGAATTTTAGGAAATTGTGATTCTTTTTTTCAGGAGATTGTGTATGCAACACTTCTGAAGCCTATTTTTGAGTATTGCTCGAGTGTGTGGGCTCCCACCAGGTCATATTGATGGAAGACATCAAAGCAATCAGAGATGGGCTATTAGGTTTGTTACTGGTAGATTTGATCAACACACGAGTATTATGGAGAATCCCTGAAGGGAAGACAGCATTCTTTTCGTGAAACACTGTTGAGAAAATTTACAAAGCTGACTGTAGAATGATTCTACTGCTGCCAATGTACATTTCACATGGGGTCTTGAAGATAAGATAAGAAAATTAGGAATTTTATTTCTTTTTCCCTTGATTTATTTGCAAGTGGAGCAGTAAAGGAAATGAGCAGTAGTGGTACAATGTACCATTTACCATACCCCATATGGTGGCTTGTGGAGTATGTGTGTAGGTGTAGATACAGCATCCTTAATCCAAAGGTGTTTTTTTTTTAAGTGAAAGCATTAGTTTTGTTATCATTAGGGCTCATTGGCTTAGGCGTGCAGTCAGAGTAGTCAAATGGGGATGCTGTGAAACTACACTCTTTGAAGTACCTGATAACCAAACTTCTGAACTGTTGAAGTAGTAAACAAAACAAAAATAGTGGAAGGGATGTCATAAGATGACAACAGACTGAAAGCTGTCTAAACTGGTCTGGCACCTTCTTTGTAACAGAAAATTCCTTGTTGATTTAAAGCTGGTGTAGCCATTGGAGAAACTGAAGAAATGAGCCTCTCAGAGGTATGCTGTCCTTAATCATTTCCTCTCTATATACAAGTGATGAACCTTCTTCATATTACACAAGAAGCATCCTATATCATCACATTGCTACTCTGAGAAATAAATTTGAAAATATAGGAAGAAAACTGTGAAACATTTTTAATAAAGTTGTAGATATTGTAATGCAACAGAGTGGAAGGCTAATCATTTTAAAACAGAAGTCTGTCCCTTCCTCTTAAATAAGGAGCAAGCAACAAGAAAACTGTAAGTGAAATGGGATTTAGTTTACGTATGACAAATGTAGTTAGCCATTATAGATGGTATAAAGGCAGAAAACAAGAAGTCTTACATTAAGAAGTGACAATGATAGTTTTCTGAGCATATAGATTTTTTTAAAAAGAGTCACGAGTAGACATAGTGGTCCGATATGGTGCTTACACCAGTGTTGCAAGTTCAGAGAAGGCAGTGACTGGGACAGAGACAGAGAGCACACTTATGCTGCTACAAAATACACTTTGTACCTTGCTTCGTAGAAGGTACCAGATGCTTGTCTTCTTGCTTGCACATCACTATAGCAGTATGCTTGTCCGATTTGGTAATGCTGTGCTGAACTACATGACATTGCCTTAAATGAAATATTTAGACATTAGAGATTGCTTAAGTCGAAGTCTGTTGTCTGGAATGTATTGCATCCTTGGACAGTACCTGAGATGTTGCAGCCAGAGGTCTGCGAGCTATGCCAAATAAGTCACAAACAATCTCACTACATAAATGTACTCACCTATGTAGCTGATGTTGCTAGTTTGTATATATCCATTGGTGCTTAACTCTTGGGGAATGTATTAAAATCCTTGTAGTTTAAGAAACTTTCACCTTCAGTATTTGGATAGATAGGTGACAGGTGGTAGCTTGAAGTTCCTGAACACCAAATGTAAACACCACATGCACTCATTGCAATTACTTACACTGAACAGATTCTCTTAAGACACAGCTCTGGCACTTTGTAGATGAAAGTTGCCATTGTACTTGAAGAAAGAAAATCTTTCCATTATGGTCACTGAACATATATTTTGTGGCCTGTGAACCAACAGTGACGTATGACTTTTCATTTTGTTTCTTCTACTACTCGGATATGACCTTATCCATTTACAACTGAAACCAGAGTTTCTTGCATGACAAAAAGCTTGCAAACTCCCCCAAGATTCCAGAGATTCCTGTCTGGAAGATAAACTGCTATGTGCTTAATGGATTGGTAGCTGTCATCTAAAAATCTTCTACCAGGATTTGAAGTGTCAGTAAAAGATGGAAACTTTGAGCTCTGATGTATGGATGTGAAACTCAAAGATAAACATAAAGAAACATAGGTTTCCTTGTGAGCCACTGTGGTTGTGAAGAGAAACTGTAGATCACATTTTGAAGTGAGGCTGTTGCTCTTTATAGTGACCTCAATGGGAATCTGTTTAAGGCAGCAAAAGATTGTCCTGACTATGTTAAACATTGAAATAATGTACTATAAACCTGCATTTCTTTTTTATATGTTACTCGAGTTTCAAAGTACTTACTTTGTACTACCTGAGTACTTGGTGTTGCTCTGGTATGTATTTATTTCAGTTCTCTTAGCCTCTCTCCCACCCCCACCTCTCCACCTCCTCCACCCCACTCCATGCTCATCTCATCTTGCCCTTCTCTTTGTCCATCTGCTACTTCCCCCTCTCCCTGC
The DNA here is from genome assembly GCF_021461385.2 of Schistocerca piceifrons. Lineage (NCBI taxonomy): Eukaryota > Metazoa > Arthropoda > Insecta > Orthoptera > Acrididae > Schistocerca > Schistocerca piceifrons. The sequence goes on along the minus strand of NC_060142.1, from coordinate 422,551,305 downwards.
CTGTCTCCACCTCCCCCTCTTCCTGTCAATCTCCTCCTTTTCCCTTTCTCTGACCAACTTCTCCTCCCCCTCTCTATGTCCATCTCCTCCTCCTCTCATATCTCCAGAACCGTGTGTCATTCAATGATATAACTGTGTAGGTACATTCAGCAGTATATGTGGATACTGTCTGTTAAATGTAAGTTAGAAGTAAAAAACCCAATAACTATAAACATCATGACATCATGGCTGATGTGATAGTTTTACTGCATGAACAGCCAAAACGTAGTATGTGATAAACTTTTTTCCTTTCATCATTTTTGGCATGTAGTCAGTGAGAAAAAGTTTTGTAAAGTTTTGAAATTAAGTGTGAAGTTTGTTGCAAGTCACCAAGTTCTCTGTCACTGGATATTGCGCGTAGTAGCTCTACATTATGCAGTGTGTACATTAGGCAATAAATAATGCAGTATTATGAAGAGGATGATGCTGAGCGCAGATAGGCACAACAAAAAGACTGTAAAACAATGCTTTTGGACAAACAGGTCTTCATCAGAATGGATAACACACACACACACACACACACACACACACACACACACACACACACACACACACACAGTTTGGCAAACCTTTGATAGGTAAGTGGTTCTTACCCCCACAACAATTCATTGCTGACATTAAGTGATGCTTGGTTGAAATCAGTTCTGTGGTTTTGTAGGAGATGTGGAACATATATACATACATTTTTATAATATATTATTATTATTATATATAATATATTATTACTATTTCTCAGACGTTAAGTCTGGTTAAAACTGGAAAGTGACGCGGACCTTGATCAAGCGTCACTTCCTTTTAACTATATGGTGTATGTTACATTGCATTTAGGAACTTTCGGGTAATTGAACACGTATCAATAATTACAGATTTCTGTAGTTGTATATATACATTTGGATGTAGCTGTATAGCGTTGATGTACTGGTGGATATTGCTTGGTATGACTCCTGTAGTTGATAGTACAATTGGTATAATGTCAACTTTATCCTGATGCCACATGTCCTTGACTTCCTCAGCCAGTTGGATGTATTTTTCAATTTTTTCTCCTGTTTTCTTCTGTATATTTGTTGTATTGGGTATGGATATTTCGATTAGTTGTGTTAATTTCTTCTTTTTATTGGTGAGTATGATGTCAGGTTTGTTATGTGGTGTTGTTTTATCTGTTATAATGGCTCTTTTCCAGTATAATTTGTATTCATCATTCTCCAGTACATTTTGTGGTGCATACTTGTATGTGGGAACGTGTTGTTTTATTAGTTTATGTTGTATGGCAAGTTGTTGATGTATTATTTTTGCTACATTGTCATGTCTTCTGGTGTATTCTGTATTTGCTAGTACAGGGCTATTACAAATGATTGAAGCGATTTCATAAACTCACTGTAGCTCCATTAGTTGACATATGGTCACGACACACTACAGATACGTAGAAAAACTCATAAAGTTTTGTTCGGCTGAAGCCGCACTTCAGGTTTCTGCCGCCATAACGCTCAAGAGCGCAGTGAGACAAAATGGCGACAGGAGCCGAGAAAGCATATGTCGTGCTTGAAATGCACTCACATCAGTCAGTCATAACAGTGCAACGACACTTCAGGACGAAGTTCAACAAAGATCCACCAACTGCTAACTCCATTCGGCGATGGTATGCGCAGTTTAAAGCTTCTGGATGCCTGTGTAAGGGGAAATCAACGGGTCGGCCTGCAGTGAGCGAAGAAATGGTCGAACGCGTGCGGGCAAGTTTCACGCGTAGCCCGCGGAAGTCGATGAATAAAGCAAGCAGTTAGCTAAACGTACCGCAGCCGACGGTTTGGAAAATCTTACGGAAAAGGCTAAAGCAGAATCCTTACCGTTTACAATTGCTACAAGCCCTGACACCCGATGACAAAGTCAAACGCTTTGAATTTTCGGCGCGGTTGCAACAGCTCATGGAAGAGGATGCGTTCAGTGCGAAGCTTGTTTTCAGTGATGAAGCAACATTTTTTCTTAACGGTGAAGTGAACAGACACAATGTTCGAATCTGGGCGGTAGACAATCCTCACGCATTTGTGCAGCAAATTCGCAATTCATTAAAAATTAACGTGTTTTGTGCAATCTCATGGTTTAAAGTTTACGGCCCCTTTTTCTTCTGCGAAAAAAACGTTGCAGGACACGTGTATCTGGACATGCTGGAAAACTGGCTCATGCCACAACTGGAGACTGACAGCGCCGACTTCATCTTTCAACAGGATGGTGCTCCACCGCACTTACATCATGATGTTCGGCATTTCTTAAACAGGAGATTGGAAAACCGATGGATCGGTCGTGGTGGAGATCATGATCAGCAATTCATGTCATGGCCTCCACGCTCTCCCGACTTAACCCCATGCAATTTCTTTCTGTGGGGTTATGTGAAAGATTCAGTGTTTAAACCTCCTCTACCAAGAAACGTGCCAGAACTGCGAGCTCGCATCAACGATGCTTTCGAACTCATTGATGGGGACATGCTGCGCCGAGTGTGGGAGGAACTTGATTATCGGCTTGATGTCTGCCGAATCAATAAAGGGGCACATATCAAACATTTGTGAATGCCTAAAAAAACTTTTTGAGTTTTTGTATGTGTGTGCAAAGCATTGTGAAAATATCTCAAATAATAAAGTTATTGTAGAGCTGTGAAATCGCTTCAATCATTTGTAATAACCCTGTATTGTACATCCGCTTGTGATGTGATCTACTGTTTCTATTTGTTGTTTGCAAAGTCTGCATTTATCTGTTGTGGTATTGGGATCTTTAATAGTGTGCTTGCTGTAATATCTGGTGTTTATTGTTTGATCTGTATTGCAATCATGAATCCTTCCATCTCACTGTATATATTGCCTTTTCTTAGCCATGTGTTGGATGCGTCTTGATCGATGTGTGGCTGTGTTAGATGATACGGGTGCCTGCCATGTAGTGTTTTCTTTTTCCAATTTACTTTCTTTGTATCTGTTGATGTTATGTGATCCAAAGGGTTGTAGAAGTGGTTATGAAATTGCAATGGTGTAGCTGATGTATTTATATGAGTGATTGCTTTGTGTATTTTGCTAGTTTCTGCTCGTTCTATAAAGAATTTTCTTAAATTGTCTACCTGTCCATAATATAGGTTTTTTATGCCGATAAATCCCCTTCCTCCTTCCTTTCTGCTTAATGTGAATCTTTCTGTTGCTGAATGTATGTGATGTATTCTATATTTGTGGCATTGTGATCATGTAAGTTATTGAGTGCTTCTAGGTCTGTGTTACTCCATTTCACTACTCCAAATGAGTAGGGCAATATTGGTATAGCATAAGTATTTATAGCTTTTGTCTTGTTTCTTGCTGTCAATTCTGTTTTCAGTATTTTTGTTAGTCTTTGTCTATATTTTTCTTTTAGTTCTTCTTTAATATTTGTATGGTCTATTCCTATTTTTTGTCTGTATCCTAGATATATATAGGCATCTGTTTTTTCCATCGCTTCTATGCAGTCGCTGTGGTTATCCAATATGTAATCTTCTTGTTTAGTGTGTTTTCCCTTGACTATGCTATTTTCCTTACATTTGTCTGTTCCAAAAGCCATATTTATATCATTGCTGAATACTTCTCTTATCTTTAGTAATTGGTAGAGTTGTTGATTTGTTGCTGCCAGTAGTTTTAGATCATCCATGTATAGCAAATGTGTGATTTTGTGTTGGTATGTTCCAGTAAGATTTGTATCCATAATTTATATCTAAAAACAAAGATGATGTGACTTACCAAACGATAGCGCTGGCAGGTCGATAGACACACAAACAAACACAAACATACACACAAAATTCAAGCTTTTGCAACCCACGGTTGCTTCGTCAGGAAAGAGGGAAGGAGAGGGAAAGATGAAAGGATGTGGGTTTTAAGGGAGAGGGTAAGGAGTCATTCCAATCCCGGGAGCGGAAAGACTTACCTTAGGGGGAAAAAAGGACAGGTATACACTTGCGCGCACACACACATATCCATCCACACATATACAGACACAAGCAGACATTTGTAAAGGCAAAGAGTTTGGGCAGAGATTTCAGTCGAGGCGGAAGTACAAAGGCAAAGATGTTGTTGAATGACAGGTGAGGAATGAGCAGCGGCAACTTGAAATTAGCGGAGGTTGAGGCCTGGCGGGTAACGAGAAGAGGGGATATACTGAAGGGCAAGTTCCCATATCCGGAGTTCTGAGAGGTTGGTTTTAGTGGGAAGTATCCAGATAACCCGGACGGTGTAACACTGTGCCAAGATGTAATTTGTATTATTTAGCATGTTGGATAGTGGGTTCAGAGCAAGGCAGAACCAGAAAGGACTTAATGAGTCTCCTTGGTATATACCACGCTTAATCGGTATTGGCTGTGATGTGATATTATTTGAAATTGTTTGGATATTGAGTGTGGTTTTCCAATTTTTCGTTACTATGTTTAGGAACTGTATCAATTTAGGATCTACTTTGTATTTCCAATATTTGTAGTAACCATGAGTGGGAAACACTATCAAAAGCTTTTTGGTAATCAATGTATGCGTAGTGTAGCGACCTTTGTTTAGTTTTAGCTTGATATGTCACCTCTGCATCTATTATCAGTTGCTCTTTACATTCTCGTGCTCCTTTGCAACATCCTTTTTGTTCTTCATTTGTAATTTTGTTCTGTGTTGTATGTGTCATTAATTTCTGTGTAATGACTGAAGTTAATACTTTGTATATTGTTGGAAGGCATGTTATGGGACGATATTTAGCTGGGTTTGCTGTGTCTGCTTGATCTTTAGGTTTCAGATAAGTTATTCCATGTGTAAGTGTATCAGGGAATGTGTATGGGTCTGCAATGTAACTGTTAAATAATTTATATCTAAAAACAAAGATGATGTGACTTACCAAATGAAAGTGCTGGCAGGTGGACAGACACACAAACAAACACAAACATACACACAAAATTCAAGCTTTCGCAACAAACTGTTGCCTCATCAGGAAAGAGGGAAGGAGAGGGAAAGACGAAAGGATGTGGGTTTTAAGGGAGAGGGTAAGGAGTCATTCCAATCCCGGGAGTGGAAAGACTTACCTTAGGGGGAAAAAAGGACGGGTATACACTCGCGCACACACACACTTGTGTCTGTATATGTGTGGATGGATATGTGTGTGTGTGCGAGTGTATCCCCGTCCTTTTTTCCCTCTAAGGTAAGTCTTTCCGCTCCCGAGATTGGAATGACTCCTTACCCTCTCCCTTAAAACCCACATCCTTTCGTCTTTCCCTCTCCTTCCCTCTTTCCTGATGAGGCAACAGTTTGTTGCGAAAGATTGAATTTTGTGTGTATGTTTGTGTTTGTTTGTGTGTCTGTCGACCTGCCAGCACTTTCATTTGGTAAGTCACATCATCTTTGTTTTTAGATATATATTTCCTACGTGGAATGTTTCCCTCTATTATAACCATATTGTTAAATAATTTAGTTAGATGTGAATGTGTTGAGGTGAACTTCTTTAGCCAGAAATTTGCTATTTTATCTTTCCCAGGGGCTTTCCAATTGTGCGTAGAATTAATTGCTCGGGTGATTTCATGTTGCAAAATTATCACTTCAGGCATTTGTGGTATCATCTTGTATGTGTCTGTTTCTGCTTGTATCCACCGTGCTTGCCTGTTATGTTGTACCGGGTTGGACCATATGTTGCTCCAGAAGTGTTCCATGTCTGTTATGTTTGGTGGATTGTCTATTTTAATGTGTGTGTTATCTATTGTCTGGTAAAATTTCTTTTGGTTTGTGTTGAGTGTTTGGTTTTGTTTCCTTCTATTTTCACTTTTTTTGTATCTCCTAAGTCGTTTGGGCAATTCTTGTAATTTATGCTTCTTTTCATCTAATTGCTCTATCACTTCTTGTTGTGAGATTTTACTTAACCTTTTTCGTTTTTTGTGTGATATTTCGTTTCTTATAAATTGTGTTAGCTGTCCGATGTCTTTTCTCAATTTTTCTATTCTGATCTGTGGCCTGTGTTGCCATGCTGGTTTTGTGAGTTTCTTCTGTGTGTTGGTTGGTTCTGATCTCTGCCTAGTGTGTATATTTAGTGTAGTGAGTGCTCCTATATAAATCGGTAGTTGTAACTTTTCCAGAGTCGTATTTTCATTTATTTTGTTGTGTATGATTGTGTTGATAGTTGTTATTGTTGTTTCGACTTGTGGGTTATTTGGTGGTCTATGCAAGAATGGTCTAATGTCTGTATTTGTGTCTTTGTATTCTATATATGTCAGCTGAAATTTTTCATCTATATCTAACATGTGTGTCACTTCGTGTTCTATTTGTGCTTGTTCTGGTGGCTGTCTTAAGATTTCGTTTTCCTCTGATTGTTTAATTGATGCGTGTTGTTCTTTGTTTGTTTGCTCTGGGATGTTTGAGTCCATTACTGTATTTTCTTCTTCTTCTGAATATTATTACTATTATTATTATTATTATTATTATTATTATTATTGATCCAATTTTGATGAAAACGTAGCCTATACACATAGCCTTGTTGAAGGTAACAGTGAAACCCCCATAAAAGTCTGACTAGTAACTTTGGTGACCAGCATGTTTTGACAGACAATGTTTTAGCAAAGCGTTAAATCATGATACCTTCTTTTTCCATGATCTGATTTTGATCAACGACAGCCTGTACAGAGCCCCAAACTATGCTCAGATTACCTACGAAAACTCCAGGAAAAGTCATATAGTAGGTTTGGGTATTGGCATGTTCTAAGACAGACAGGCAGACATGACAGTTTTACACATTTATTATTAGTAAAGATAATTTATGCACATGTGCAGTTCTCAACACAATTCTGTTCGAGTCTTGATAAGCTCGGATACCGTCAATTGTATATAGCTCGCATCAGTGATAACATGACACACAGTGACAACAGCAGCAGCAGTACATGTAACACTCCTTTAGCGATGTGTTTGTTCCCGTCTTATTACAACAATTTTGCGTATAGACATTTTTAAATTTCTATGATTGGTGCATATAATCACGACATATTGTTTTAGATATATGTTGTAACACTTACTTTTATCTGCTTGAAAAGCCAAGATGTTTCTGGCTCTAATAAATAAAAAAAAAGAGCGTATCTGAATGGTTATGTGGTAGCCACGTGGCAGTGTTTGAGGCTATGGAATCCCTCAGAAGTAAGTAGGGTTTGCATCCTCTCAGTGTTGCAAGCATAACAAAAATATAGCCAATGTACGGCATATGTAACAACACACTGTTCCACAGACCGGCATATGACAGAAAGTCATTGGCTGCCAGGACATCTCAGCAGATGCAGGCCATGAGAGACTGTCCTGGCTCTTGTTCTATACAGTGGTTTCAGTGCTCGTGAAGCGACAGCCAGGTGCAGCATTCAGTCTCGCTTTGGCCAGAAGTGGAGAAGATGGTGTGTGAGAGAGGGGTAATAGGCTGGCTTCGAGAGTTGGGCTTAGTAAAGGTGACGCTTCAGCTAGACAACTTGTTAATTTACACTAGTATGGAAGGTCAGTTTTTAAACACTCTCCGATTCAAGAATGAGACCAGTTTCCCTGATGTTTGCAAACCTTTCACATCTACTCCCAGGATGCTGCTCATAAAGAGGTCCTCTGTGATTATCACAAACTTTATATGCTTACTTTCGCTGAAGTGAATGTAGACCATAACTGGCACCACATCATCTTTTCAGATGAGTTTATAAAGTGATGGAGGATAGTCTTGTGCTGGAGGTAATGTCATCAGATGGGGCAGGGATAGTTCATCAAATTAATGGTCATTTCGCTGCCTATTAGAATGTGTACATCATAAAATATGCTGCAGTGACGAGTGTTAGGAAGCGTTATCCCAATGGAGTGATCCATTTCTGTTAGGACCACTCACTGGTTCACAGGAATTGAATCGTGCAGCAATAGCTTCCCCAACATGCTTTGTCGACCTGATCAACTGGCCTGTTTTAGTGACAAACTTGATTCCCATTGAAAATTTGTGTGTCAAAACGAAGTATCAGCCTCCCCCTCCACACACACACCTGACCAACTATTGGACCTAATGTTAGATACATTGGAGAGTCTTGCGGGTGATGAGACATATTTTCTGAGGCTAACCGCCTTGATGCCTCATTGAATGAGGCTGGTAATTCATTCCAAGGGTGGATGGATCTCATACTAGCCTCATCCCTGATGTGAAACTTTTCTTGGCTCACATGACTCCACTTTATGCTACATCACTTGATATGAATGAATGTTTATTAATTGGAAATTATGTGAAATCAATATACTTTAATTTATATTTATTATGTGCTTCTTGAAACTTAATACTTGTAAATTTGAGTAAAGCACAAACAAGTCACTTTTAATTGATATAGAAATGATGTCCTAATATGAGACAGTGAGATCAAATACTTAATATACCCAATTATAAGAACAATATAATAGAAGGAAACATTCCACGTGGGAAAAATTATATATAAAAACAAAGATGAGGTGACTTACCGAACGAAAGCGCTGGCAGGTCGATAGACACACAAACAAACACAAACATACACACAAAATTCAAGCTTTCGCAACAAACTGTTGCCTCATCAGGAAAGAGGGAAGGAGAGGGGAAGACGAAAGGAAGTGGGTTTTAAGGGAGAGGGTAAGGAGTCATTCCAATCACGGGAGCGGAAAGACTAACCTTAGGGGGAAAAAAGGACAGGTATACACTCGCACACGCACATATCCATCCACACATACAGACACAAGCAGACATATTTAAAGACAAAGAGTTTGGGCAGAGATGTCAGTCGAGGCAGAAGCGTAGAGGCAAAGAAGTTGTTGAAACACAGGTGAGGTATGAGTGGCGGCAACTTGAAATTAGCGGAGATTGAGGCCTGGCAGATGATGAGAAGAGAGGATATACTGAAGGGCAAGTTCCCATCTCCGGAGTTCGGATAGGTTGGTGTTGGTGGGAAGTATCCAGATAACCCGGACGGTGTAACACTGTGCCAAGATGTGCTGGCTGTGCACAGGGTGATCCTCATTACCAACAAACACTGTCTGCCTGTGTCCATTCATGAGAATGGACAGTTTGTTGCTGGTCATTCCCACATAGAATGCATCACAGTGTAGGCAGGCCAGTTGGTAAATCACGTGGGTGCTTTCACACGTGGCTCTGCCTTTGATCGTGTACACCTTCCGGGTTACAGGACTGGAGTAGGTGGTGGTGGGAGGGTGCATGGGACAGGTTTTGCATCGGGGGCGGTTACAAGGATAGGAGCCAGAGGGTAGGGAAGGTGGTTTGGGGATTTCATAGGGATGAACTAACAGGTTACGAAGGTTAGGTGGACGGCGGAAAGACACTCTTGGCAGAGTGGGGAGGATTTCATGAAGGATGGATCTCATTTCAGGGCAGGATTTGAGGAAGTCGTATCCCTGCTGGAGAGCCACATTCAGAGTCTGGTCCAGTCCCGGAAAGTATCCTGTCACAAGTGGGGCACTTTTGTGGTTCTTCTGTGGGGGATTCTGGGTTTGAGGGGACGAGGAAGTGGCTCTGGTTATTTGCTTCTGTACCAGGTCGGGAGGGTAGTTGCGGGACGCGAAAGCTGTTTTCAGGTTGTTGGTGTAATGATTCAGGGATTCCGGACTGGAGCAGATTCGTTTGCCACGAAGATCTAGGCTGTAGGGAAGGGACCGTTTGATGTGGAATGGGTGGCAGCTGTCATAACGGACGTACTGTTGCTTGTTGGTGGGTTTGATGTGGACGGACGTGTGAAGTTGGCCATTGGACAGGTGGAGGTCAACGTCAAGGAAAGTGGCATGGGATTTGGAGTAGGACCAGGTGAATCTGATGGAACCAAGGGAGTTGAGGTTGGAGAGGATATTCTGGAGTTCTTCTTCACTGTGAGTCCAGATCATGAAGATGTCATCAATAAATCTGTACCAAACTTTGGGTTGGCAGACTTGGGTAACCAAGAAGGCTTCCTCTAAGCGACCCGTGAATAGGTTGGCGTACGAGGGGGCCATCCTGGTACCCATGGCTGTTCCCTTTAATTGTTGGTATGTCTGGCCTTCAAAAGTGAAGAAGTTGTGGGTCAGGATGAAGCTGGCTAAGGTAATGAGGAAAGAGGTTTTAGGTAGGGTGGCAGGTGATCGGCGTGAAAGAAAATGCTCCATCGCAGCGAGGCCCTGGACGTGCGGAATATTTGTGTATAAGGACGTGGCATCAATGATTACAAGGATGGTTTCTGGGGGTAACAGATTGGGTAAGGATTCCAGGCGTTCAAGGAAGTGGTTGGTGTCTTTGATGAAGGATGGGAGACTGCATGTAATGGGTTGAACGTGTTGATCTACGTAGGCAGAGATACGTTCTGTGGGGGCTTGGTAACCAGCTACAATGGGGCGGCCGGGATGATTGGGTTTGTGGATTTTAGGAAGAAGGTAGAAGGTAGGGGCGCGGGGTGTCGGTGGGGTCAGGAGGTTGATGGAGTCAGGTGAAAGGTTTTGCTGGGGGCCTAAGGTTCTGAGGATTCCTTGAAGCTCCGCCTGGACATCGGGAATGGGGTTACCTTGGCAAACTTTGTATGTGGTGTTGTCTGTAAGCTGACGCAGTCCCTCAGCCACATACTCCCGACGATCAAGTACCACGGTCGTGGAACCCTTGTCCGCCGGAAGAATGACGATGGATCGGTCAGCCTTCAGATCACGGATAGCCTGGGCTTCAGCAGTGGTGATGTTGGGTGTAGGATTAAGGTTTTTTTAAGAAGGATTGAGATGCAAGACTGGAAGTCAGAAATTCCTGGAAGGTTTGGAGAGGGTGATTTTGAGGAAGAGGAGGTGGGTCCCGCTGTGACGGAGGACGGAACTGTTCCAGGCAGGGTTCAATTTGGATGGTGTCTTGAGGAGTCGGATCATTAGGAGTAGGATTAGGATCATTTTTCTTCGTGGCAAAGTGATACTTCCAGCAGAGAGTACGAGTGTAGGACGGTAAATCTTTGACGAGGGCTGTTTGGTTGAATCTGGGAGTGGGGCTGAAGGTGAGGCCTTTGGATAGGACAGAGGTTTCGGATTGGGAGAGAGGTTTGGAGGAAAGGTTAACTACTGAATTAGGGTGTTGTGGTTCCAGATTGTGTTGATCGGAATTTTGAGGTTTTGGAGGGAGTGGAGCTGGAAGTGGGAGATTGAGTAGATGGGAGAGACTGGGTTTGTGTGCAATGAGAGGAGGTTGAGGTTTGCTGGAAAGGTTGTGAAGGGTGAGTGAGTTGCCTTTCCGGAGGTGGGAAACCAGGAGATTGGATAGTTTTTTGAGGTGGAGGGTGGCATGCTGTTCTAATTTACGGTTGGCCTGTAGGAGGATGCTCTGAACAGCCGGTGTGGATGTGGGAGAGGAAAGATTAAGGACTTTAATTAAGGATAGGAGTTGACGGGTGTGTTCATTGGCTGAGTTGATGTGTAGGTGAAGGATTAGGTGGGTGAGGGCAATGGATTGTTCAGTTTGGAACTGGTATAGGGACTGATGGAAGGAAGGGTTGCAGCCAGAGATGGGAACTTTAAGTGTGAGGCCTTTGGGGGTGATGCCAAATGTCAGACAAGCCTGAGAAAATAGAATATGGGAGCATAATCTGGCTAGGGCGAAGGCATGTTTGCGGAGGGAATGTAAATAAAACTTAATGGAGTCGTTGTGGGGGTGTTGTGAGGGTGACACGGTATTAGAAGGTGGAAAGTGTAACATGAGGTGAAATGAAAATGAAAATAAAAATATATGGGGAGAGATAAAGGTAAACCGGAAAGTAACTGGAGATCTGGAATGAAAAAAGGCGAAAAGGTGTTGGTTACAGCTGGGCTATGTTGGACTTGGGTTGGTAGACAACGATGTGCATAAAGGTTAGGTGGTTGTGTTGCCGCCAAAACACGTTAAAGGACGGAGAAATTCGGGAAAATTTCGAAAAAACTGCGTGTAGTATATTAAAAGGAGTGGTATTGTCGTGGCACCAACTGACCTGCCTACACTGTGATGCATTCTATGTGGGAATGACCAGCAACAAACTGTCCATTCGCATGAATGGACACAGGCAGACAGTGTTTGTTGGTAATGAGGATCACCCTGTGCACAGCCAGCACATCTTGGCACAGTGTTACACCGTCCGGGTTATCTGGATACTTCCCACCAACACCAACCTATCCGAACTCCGGAGATGGGAACTTGCCCTTCAGTATATCCTCTCTTCTCGTCATCCGCCAGGCCTCAATCTCCGCTAATTTCAAGTTGCCGCCACTCATACCTCACCTGTGTTTCAACAACTTCTTTGCCTCTACGCTTCTGCCTCGACTGACATCTCTGCCCAAACTCTTTGTCTTTAAATATGTCTGCTTGTGTCTGTATGTGTGGATGGATATGTGCGTGTGCGAGTGTATACCTGTCCTTTTTTCCCCCTAAGGTAAGTCTTTCCGCTCCCATGATTGGAATGACTCCTTACCCTCTCCCTTAAAACCCACTTCCTTTCGTCTTCCCCTCTCCTTCCCTCTTTCCTGATGAGGCAACAGTTTGTTGCGAAAGCTTGAATTTTGTGTGTATGTTTGTGTGTGTTTGTGTGTCTATCGACCTGCCAGCGCTTTCGTTCGGTAAGTCACCTCATCTTTGTTTTTATATACAATTATAAGAACAGGTAGATACTGAAATAATAATGTTCTCTTCCTTACTGCCTCTTCCAACATTTTCTACATTTATTGTGCAAGAGAATTGCAGTCAGGGAAACAAAAGCTCTTTTTCAAGTTAACATTCTTCGGGAGTGTAAGGATAACAGCCCATATACTGTGCCCATTTATCTGTGTTAGTCTTCGGAGAAATGGACTGATGGTTTTAAAATTGTTGGGCTCTAAAAAGCATTGTCATCAGAGACCTTTCACAAGATCATGCTACTGGTGAATGAGTAGTTACTCTTCGTAAAAGGAACGGCAAAGGCCGTATAACTACAGCCACAGTAAAGAACAATTTCACATTTAATCTCCAGTAGATATATCTGTACTGTTGTCACACATTAAATGACTTAATAAAACTGTGGTAGGCAGTAAGATGGGCGGTCGACAGCAGAACTTACAGAAGCAGCCAGCCAATCAAAAACACTTTAAAACCTCAATCCAGTTAAATTGGGCAGGATTCCTGACGCCACACAAAATATCACCTTACTTTTTTGCTATTGTCATTACATAAATTGAGGGTCTGTCCCTAGTTATTCCAAACGTGTTTCTCCTGTAAGAATACAAAACATAGGATGTTAAAACCTGGTGTACTTTGAGATGGATGCCAAAACACTGCTGTCCAGTAGGTCTTCATGCCACAAACATAAGCTTGCATCATTGGGTAGTGTCTGATATGATTCAAGTGAAGACCACTTTGTCCTTTTGGGGAATTCTAAAGGATGTGTGCCATGGACAAATAGTTGGAGTCACTGAGCGCAGCTTGTTGTTGACCACTTCTGTCCACTTTCTTTCCCACTCAGCCAACCCACTACTTGTCACCTGTGACACAATGCTATGTACGGGGACTTTAAGCTGAACTGTGGTATTTTCCTTGCAAGAAAAAGGACCACTGCAAAATAAGCATTCAATGTCATCGTCTTCAGTTACGCATCTGAAGCATTGTCATCGGTTAAATTTGTACAAGACTCTGAATGCTTGGAATATTATGATTCTGTATGTCTCTCATTTTCTTTTCCAGGAATAAAACTCTTGCTTCTGCTTGCTTTATTTCCATTGCACCTTTCTTCTTTTTGAAAAATCCAGGATGGAATGCAACAATATTATGAGAAGGAAAGTTGCTACTCACTATATAGCAGAGAGGCTGAGTCGCAGATAGGCACAACAAAAAGGCTCTTGCAGTTATACATACATACGTCTGTCTGTCTATTGTTGTTGAAGGCTTTAATGGCCGAAAGCTATAACTGTGAGAGCCTTTTTGTTGTGCCCATCTGCGATTCAGCATCTCTGCTATATGGTGAGTAGCAACTTTCCTTCTCATAATAGTGTTTCTTCTCTTTGAATTATTTTGAACACTACCTGTATGAACTTGATGTCAGCTGCTTAAGATATTTAGAATGTTACTGTATATAGATAATTTTTACTTTTTGGACCGTCTGACTACAACTGAATGATATATATATACATATTTTGTGATTGCTGTCTACATCCTATACTTTCATGTATAATGTTTAATTGGTATTAATTTCCAGTGTTGTGCATAAGTAAGTCTTGCTGGTATGTGATATGTTGATGCTATTACCCAACATTGGCATTAATGGTTCAAAAGTGTTGCCACAGTTTGTTAGTTAGTTAGTTACATGTTATATTGCTCAATCTCATGGTAACCATTATGATGTGGAACATGTCAAGTGCATAAGAAATGCACATCTGAATCAAGGTTTTTTTTTAAGCTTAAGTTTTTAATTACGTACCCTATTCCCTTAAATGGCACAAAATGCATATATATTATAATACCTATGGATTTATTTATTCCTAATCAAGAATTCAGCAGTGGTGTAGAAGGAGTTATCAAGGAGAGATGATTTCTGTTTTCTTTTGAAGCACTTAACTGCTTTCTGTCAGACATTTTATTTCATCTGATAATTTATCGGAAAGTTTTACAACAGCATATTTCACCCCTATCTGTGCCAAATATTGATTAAGTAGAGGATAGTGTAAGTCTTTCTTTCTTCTTGTATTATAATCATGAATGTCATTGTTGTTTTTAAATTGGTCCATGTTGTTGAGAACAAATTTCATTTTTGAGTAAATATACTGTGAGGCCTACAAGATGTGTTGTTTTGAGCCACACACATCATTCTGACCAGTTTCTTTTGAGCAGTGAATACGTTTTTCCTAAGTGTTGAGTTACCTCAAAATATTATTCTGTATGACATCAGAGAGTGAAAGTATGTAAAGTATATTAGCTTACTAATTTCTATATCCTCAAAAGTGGCAATTGTTATGATTGCAAAAGGTGGTGAACGTAGTCACTTTAGGAGATCCAAAATATGAATTTTCCAATTTTAAGATTCTCATCTATATGTACACCCAAAAACTTAGTCTGCTCTACCCTGGCTACTGACTTCTGTTGATGTGTTATTTTTATTGAAAGAACTCTGTGTTTTTTCAAAGTTCAGTGCAAGCCCATTTGCAGAAAACCAATCAGTAACTTTTCCAAAGACATTATTTGTATTGTTTCATATTGGATTTTACTGGATTAAGAATGATGGTTGTATCGTGAGCAAGCAGTGTCAGTTTAGCTTCTTGTTTCAGATAAGAAGGGAGGTCATTCACATATATCAGGAACAGAAAGGGACCCAAGATCGAACCCTGTGGAACACCTAATGTAATTCACCCTAGTTAGATGAAGTGGCAAACTTGCTTAAATCACTTAAACCATATAAAGAAACTTTTTGCTTCCTGTTCCATAGATGTGATTAAGCCACTCATATGCTGTTCCATTTATACCATAGAATTGTAATTTTAGTAATGTAATGTCATGGTTCACACAATGAAAGCTTTGCATAAGTCACAGAAAATTCCTATTGGTGACATTTTATTTTTGTAGACTCTCTTATGTGGTGAGTGGAATTATATATTGCTGTCTCAGTGGAATAGAATTTTTGAAATCCAAACTCTGATTTACTTAGTATCCCGTTACTGTTGAGATGGCTAACCACACTTGAGTACATGTGAGGTGGCTATACACACTGAGCATGCCTGATATGGGTCTTAGCCATTTCCCTTGCATGTTCTCTGTGCGCACAAATTTTTCTGTATTGTGCCTATTTTTTGTTTCTAAATCATATTGCATGTAATAAAAAAACCGACAGGTCACCATTCACCAGCATTTGAACGATGGGATCATTTTAAAAGATCAGGTAGAATTCACATTTTTTTGTGTTGTTTTCATCATGGAAATTACCTTGTCATATTATAATACCATTTTATGCAGCGTATATTGTTCCTAAATGAATAAATGAACAAAACAGCTGAGGGTATAGCTTTTTTATTTTACAATAAAAAGTCCAAAAGTTAAGAAATGGCTGATGTGAAGCCGTCAGAAATTTGCCCTATAAGAGTCAGACTAATCATGAGTAAATACGACAGAAATGTGTGTAAAAATGAGACCAGTAGAAAGGAAGTGTTAGAAGAACATGCTACTTTTATGTATCAGATCTATTTTCTAACTAGTCATCCATGTACAGTTGACTGAAAATTTGAAACTCAAGGGACCAGGAAAAAAGTTCAAATTACCAAGACTCAAAATAATATAAGTTCATATAATCGAGAGGGATGGAGGAAAAAATTTAAATAAACAAAAGTTTGAAAGTAAATTCTGGTACACACACAGGTACATTCATCCTTATTTTAAGAAATGTGGAAAGTAATACATATAGTATATGAAGAACATATCAATCAGTATGTTACCCATTATTTTGGAAAATAATCAGTGATTTTCTTTTGAGAGAGCATTGCCATGTGAATTTTCAGTGGTGATGAGAGCTAAGATAAATAGATCACTTGTTTCCATTCTGATCACATAGGAGTGTAAGGTATGGACATATGTCCTTACCTTGCATAATGTGATTGGAGTTGGCTGTTTTCTGCGCAATCTATGTAATCCTTATCCCGACAGGCCAACAATTCACCATCTTTTACATCATCAACTAAATGAAATCCTCAAAGGTTAATTCACTGTGGGTTGTGTAGAAGTTCCCACCCTGATTCTGGTGGGTTTGAATTTGTTAATTCTTGCGGCAGGACTGACATTTCTCCAGGCCTTATCAATCATGGTTATAGTGGTCAAATCTATTAAATTTGGCTTCTCACCCTTTTCAATAATATCCAGTACAAGTGAAGCAATTTCTCTGCAGCAAAGTGTTTTCAGATTTTATTTTATGCACTGGTCCAGTGGTTGCAATCACGATGTCGTGTTTGGTGGGGGGGAATCAATTTCTATGTGCTCTAAGGGTGGTGGCTTGTCAGGTATGGTGCAGTTGTGCAAAAATTGTAAACTTTTGTATTTCTCCTTTTTCATATCACTATTAACCAGGATCAGCCATTCATTTAACAGTTTTGTTGATTCAAGAGATAAGTTGATGGAAGTAGTATTATTCTCTTGAAACAGTTTAGTTTCACAGGTTTCCCTACTACAAGTGGTCTTAACTTCCAATATATATCCAAGTTACAGGTTATGAGAACAATTAATTCTATCCTTGCTCAATTTTCCACCCTGACACTTTTTTCTTTGAATGCTAAGATGAGATTAGGGAGACATTTATAAAAAAAGGAGAGTTTTGTCTGTGTTGAATATGTTGCATGGATCGTAGGCATTCAGAAGTTTTCAGCTCGTAAATCTATCAATACAATGGAAACTGTTGACAGTGGCACCCTCTCCACAGATTTTTATTTAGCATTATGGCGTGACATTTTTTTAAAATGTGAGAACCACCATTAGTTGCTGCAAACCCTTCAACGCTGAGATACTGAGCAAAGGACTTGTCCTTTTCCTTCAGTATGACACCACCCATGGGAATTTTTTATCATCTACACTGATTTATCCACTTGAGCAAACACTTCTTAAGACAGGGAAATTCACCCTATCATGATCTTTTTCTTCTTGTGCCTGAGATTCTTCCAGTAACACAATCTTTATTTTTTTAAATCATTGATAATGTAGATGGTAAACAGCGAACTATTTTGTGACATCTGTTTTCGAAATTCCACTTCCCACAGCTTCAATAAGAAGCTTATTTTATTAATTGATAGGCACTCATGACATTTCCCAGTTTCAAGAGAAATGGATTGACAGCAACACAATAAGAAAGCAGACTGCAGACTGAATGCTATCTAGGTTGGAGAATCAAACAACAGGGATCTGAGCCTGTCCTGGGAATCACAGGAGTAGCGGGACATCAGTGGGAATCAGAGAAGTAGGGGACTTAAATTATAGTGTGTATGGGATTCCTGATTTCAAATTATGAAGTATTGGCAAGATGCTCTTAGTGATGCAATTTCCAGTTATTGGAGGGATCAAATCACATTGATTTCTTTCTTTCTTTTTTTCTCCCTTCAAATTTTTGAGTGTCAAATTATCAAGAGTCAGCTGTATTTGTAGAGAGTGAGTGAGTGGTGTGTGTGTGTGTGTGTGTGTGTGTGTGTGTGTGTGTGTGTGTGTGAGAGAGAGAGAGAGAGAGAGAGAGAGAGAGAGAGAGAGAGAGCGAGTGCACTGGTTCCCCCTATTGTTTTCTTATTTCGATTCTTCTCTTTCTCCAGGTGAATATTCTTGTGAGATCCTTGCTGCCGACGATCCACCTCCGAGTTTAAGCACATTTGAAGGAGATGTTATTTTAACAGTTGAAAGTGGTGGAGTTATGTCTGAACCAATGACAATACCATTCATGCCTGCCATTTACGTGAGCACACCTGAAATTTACTTGTCAGATGCAGAGATGGCTGGAACATTAATTATTAATGGAATACCTGAAGTTCTTAAGCAAGTAAAGGTATGTTCATCAATAAGTAAACTCTTTTTAGTACTTATCCCTAGTGTAATGGTCATTTACTATTCATGTAAGGGTTCTTTGAACACTTTTATTTGTGGTGGTGTGGATGGGAAACTATTTGTGTGGATCTGGATGGGAAAGTAGTGACAGATAAACATAGCTCTCTGAAGTGGGTAAGGCACCCCTAGAACCCTTGTGAGTGAGATGAAACTTTGAAGGGAATGACATATAAAAGTAACAGAAAATTAATGTATTAGTATAATAGATTTTGGGGTTGCTGGACCAACTGGCTTCTTATCAGATCACCAATTTAATTAAAAAATCTTATTCCAGTAGAGCTGCACAACACTGTAAATTGTAGGAAGGCCACTGCAAGAGGCAGGGACTCCAGTAATATGACAGCTACAGTTTTGATGAGAATTTGGACAGAAATATAATTATGAGAATTCTGAAACATTATGTAGAGAGTTTGTTTAGAAGATAATTTTTGAGTTGATATTCAGTACACCAACATCACCTCTGCAAATTAATACCTATAACCGTGCATACTAGTGCTCCTCTCATGATGGAAAATGAAATGGTTCAGCATATCACAGGACTGTGATTTTGTCAGACCATGAATTAACATCTGAGTGCAGGATCGGTGAGATACAATATCAGCCTCTTTGATCGAGATCATATTGTAGGCTGTGGTGTTCTTCATATTTTTAGGTTGATGATGATGAAGTCCCATACTCCGAGGAGTGTAGGGGACGATGCGGGAGACCCGCTCCGCTGTACTAGGCAAGGTCCTAGTGGAGGTGGTTTGCCATTGCCTTCCTCTGACCGTAATGGGGATGAATGATTATGATGAAGACGACACAACACCCAGTCATCTCGAGGCAGGAAAAATCCCTGACCCCGCCGGGAATCTAACCCGGGACCCCATGTGCGGGAATGAGAACACTACCGCAAGACCACTGTTATGTTATAGGATTGTATATTGTAACGTTATCTGACTTAATTCTGGGTGGAAACTCCACAAATATGAATATTATGTTTCTTTCTTGCAGCAATGGTATAAAATAACACATAGTAATATTATTTATCTTTTTTAAAATTATATTCTCGTTTTAGGTAAGCAGGTTTGTTTAGAATTAATTACAGAAGTCGGTGATGATAAAACTGGGGATTTGTTTGACTCCCCTTGATAGATCATTGGTGCACTAACAAAGGAAGTAGCTACTTGGGTAGCAGAGTACTTGTGGAGTGCACATGAGGTTTTTTAGGCTAGGCGGTAGTTTGAGGTGCTCCGATGAACACTTGACCAGTTGATATGCAGCAGGGGAAGTCAAACGGCATTCAGAATAAAGACACTTGAACTGTCACAGTTTTATCAGTGAACTGGCAAAGTATTCATTATAAAGTTCCCAAATTTACTGCCTTCCAGGAAATTTCTTTTGTTCAGATTATTCTTGGGACTGAGAGCTGGCGGAAACCCGAAGTGGAAAGCTCTGAGATATTTAGCGAGTCATGAAATGGATATCGAAAAGACAGATTAGAGGCCATAGGAGGGGGAGAGTTCATTTGCAGTTGATAAAAATGTTCTCTCTAGTGAGGTCGAAGTTGAGTGTGACAGTGAAGTCATCTGGTCCCGTATAACAGGTGTAGATGGAATCAAGTTAATTGTTGCACATTTTTAGTGGCGACCCGATTCTGCTGTGACAGCTCTAGAGTCATTCAAAGAAAGTCTACTGTCAAGAGCACATAAATGCCCAGATCATGAGATACCAGTTGGAGGTGACTTTAAACTGCTGAGTATAGATTGGGATGTCTATGGATTCATTGCGGGGGATGCAGGTGGACAGTTGTGCCAAATACCTTGAAACATGTTTTCTGATAATTGTACTGAGCAGTTAGCGTTGCAGCCCACATGCAGTGGAAATATTTTAGATGTTGTAACTACAAATAGGCTGGACCTTATCAACAATGTCAGTATAGAATCAGGAATTAACGATCCGGATGCCATTATAGCAAATATGATTGTGAAAGTTAATAAATCAGTCAAGAAGGCTAGGAGTATGTTTCTGCTAGATAGAGCAAATAAGTAATTATTAGCATCTTACTTAGACAGTGAGTTGGCATCACTTAGTTCCATTGAGATGGATGTAGAGGAATTATGGGCAAAGTTTAAGCGGACTGCAAATAGTGGTCTGGAGAGTTACATGCCTAGTGAGTGGATAAAAGATGGAAGAGACCCACCATGGTATAATAATGAAATATGTCAGGTGTTGAGGAAGAAGCAGAGACTGTTACAACAACTACCACTGTCACACCTTAGCAAATAATCTGGAAGGGAACCCAAGAAAATTCTGGTCTTATGTAAAATCATTGTGCGGGCTAAGGCTTCCATTCAGATCCTTGTTGACCAGTCGGGGGTGTCAGTTGAAGATAGCAAAATGAACGCCACAGTTTTAAATTTCATGTTTAAGAAATCGTTCATGCAGGAGAATCGTACAAACATAATGTCATTTGACTACCTGACAGACTCCCATGTGGATGACACAGTAATAAGCATACCTGGTGTAAAGAAACAGCTAAAAAGATTTGAAAGTAAATAAATTACCAGGTCCGGATGGAATCCCAGTTTGATTTTACAAAGAGTACTCTGTGGCATTGGACCCTTACCTAGCTTGCATTTATCATGAATCTCTCACACAGCAGAAAGCCCCATGTGAATGGAAAAAAGCGCAGGTGACTCCAGCATACAAGAAGGGTAAAAGAATGGACCCGCAAAACTAAGTTCAGTTTGCTGCAGAATCCTTGAACATATCCTCAGTTCAGATATACTAAAATTTCTTGAGACTGAGAAACTTGTGTCCACGAATCAGCATGGTTTTAGAAAGCACCGCTCATGCGAAACTCAGCTTGCTCTTTTCTCACATAATGTACTGTATACTAAGAACTATGGATGAAGGGCAGCAGGCAGATTCCATATTTCTAGATTCCCAGGAAGCATTTGACACAGTACTCCATTGCAGGCTGTTAATGAAGGTATGAGCATATGGAATAAGTTCACAGATATGTGAGTGGCTCGAAGACTTCGTAAATAATAGAACCCAGTATGTTCATCAGAGACAGGGGTATCCTCAGGAGAGCCCCAGGGAAGTGTGATAAGGACCGCTGTTGTTCTGTATACACATAAATGATTTGGTGGACAGGGTGGGCAGCAAGCTGCGGTTGTATGCTGATGATGCCGTGGTGTATGGCAGGGTATCGAAGTTGAGTGACTGTAGGAACATAACAAGACAACATAGACAAAATTTCCAGGAATGGCAGCTTGTTCTAAATGTGAAAAAATGTAGGTTGATCCAAGTTAATAGGAAGCTCAAACTCATAATGTTCGGATACAGTATTACTAATGTCCTGATTGAACAGTCAAGTCATTTAAATATCTGGCTGTAACTTTGTGAAGCAATATGAAGTGCAATAGTTTACTGGGAGAATTTTAGGAAAGAACAGTTCACCTGTAATGGAGACTGCCTGTAGGACACTGTGTGACATATTCTTGAGTACTGCTTGGGATACATACCAGGTCGGATTGAAGGAAGACGTCGAACTAGTTCAGAGGTGGGCTGCTAGATTTTTTACAGATAGGTTCAAACGACACATAAGTGTTACGGAGATGCTTCGGGAACTCATGGGATGGTGACATCCTTTTGAGAAACACTGTTGAGAAAATTTAGAGAACTGGCATTTGAAGATGACTGCTGAACTATTCCACTGCTGCCAACATACATTGTGCGTAAGTACCATGAAGATAAGATACAAGAAATTAGGACTCATATGGAAACATATACATATTCGTTTTTCCCTCGCTCTGTTTGGCAAGTAGTGGTACAGTGCACTCTCCACTGCACGACATACTATGGCTTGCAGATTATTTATGTAGATATAGATCCCACTTGCAAAGAGGGCATATTTCAGATAGGTGGTGTGTGTGTGTGTGTGTGTGTGTGTGTGTGTGTGTGTGTGAGGGTATCCTTACATGAGTTTCATTTGGTTATCTGATACATGTAATCTATCATTGGTAAACAGAAAAAGAGCATACTGCCAAATGCTATTCAACCGTTGGTTCACTTACAATACCCCATAGGTGCCCCTTTCATTCAGCAAGGCAAAGCTGTACTCACATTGCCCCTGAGTTATATGTCAAAATGATTGATGAACACAGCTTGAACATCAGAGTGGCAGTATACCCATTCTCCCCCCCTCCCTCCCCCCCTCCCCCCCTCCATCCATGGTTATCCTTGACCTAAACTGATCAGTCTCAGTGATGTGGGAGAAGCAATTGTGCATGTGCATGCAATTATGTTGAACCATTGTGAAAGATAGAAGTTTGGTTTGGATATTCTGCTGCTAAGGAGGGGGTGGAGATATACCAACCTCATCACTAAAAGTAAGTCATTTGATAGGGCGACCATTTGTCTAGGAATGTAGTCGGCTCAATGTTTAGAGAGAAACATAAAATTCAGGAAGCTAATGTTACCTGTGTCCTCCAGTACACGCATAAAATGGTGTTTATCTTGTAATATGAAAAGTTTGCTGCTCCCGATATAGAGGAGATGTTGAGTCAGAGACTGATACAGGAACAACAGAAAGACTGCCATACATGTTGAGCTTTCAGCCAAAAAGCCTTTTTCTAAAGCAGACAACACACACACACACACACACACACACACACACACACACACACACACACAAGAACAACTCACATATGTGACCATTGTCTCTGGCCACTGAGCCTGACTGTGAGCAACATCACTTGGTGGGAGATGCAAACTGGGTCTTGGGGGTAAAGAAGTGGCTGGGGTGAGGAGGCGGAGGAGGGGGAGGCGTAGCAGGGTAGGAGTGGTGGAATGTAAATTGCTGCTTGTGGGAGCACGGACACGGTGGGGGCAGGATAGGGTAGGGCAGCTAAGTGCAGTCAAGGGTCTGAGGTGGGATGGTGGAAGATAGTGGGAGAGAGGGGAGGGGCGATCAGAGAAGCAGAGTACAGAAAAAAAGACTAGTGGGTACATTGGTGGATTAGAAAGTGCGTAGTGTTGGAATGAGAGCAGGGAAGGGGAGAGGGGGTGAAAGAATTGTGTCTTGGATTTTCCATTGTTTGTTTATCTTGTAAGTAATAATAACTACTGCTTGTTTTTAGTAACCGAATTTTCTTTTTCTTTTTAATCAAACTTGTTTCATCTGTTTTGGAGATCTTCAATAGTCTGCAAGGCAAGTGTGTCTTATAATTATCTTCTTAACTATAAATGTTTTGTTTTTGAGCCACTTGGATTTAGATATTGCAGCATTACACATATAAAACAAAATGACTGAGAACACAATATTTTCAGGAAATGTCTTGACTATTTCTTTTGTTTCATATTCTAGACCCTTAACAAATTTTATGGAATTTGTGCTGGTGTAATAAGATCCACCAGAGTTGTTGGTTGTTATACTTTTTACCTGTTATATTTATTAGCAGTTTTGAGTGGTGCCTCATTGGTGAGTGATATTTTGTAAGAACTTAAAATATGAAAAAAGCAGCTATGGTGGATCTTATTACAACAGTATGCATTTCATAGAAAATATTTTTGATTATGCAAAGAATTACTACCATACTCATTTCTATTGTAGACCACTGAAGCTTTCATGGCCAGTGCAAAAACCCTTGAATAAATTTTGAAAAGCTTAGAAAACAAGGGAGATATGATTTTTCCAGTATGCTTATGGGGGCTTAAGGTTTAATTTGCTGATGACTCTAGAAGATGTAATCAAGGTGTGTAACTCAGGTTTCATGCAAGTACTCCACTTAAAATAACATCTTGGTCCAAGTTACACATGTCAGGCAATTTAGTTCAAGCAAAAAAAAAAAAAAAAAAAAAAAAAAAAAAAAAATACGTTTATTGCATGACAACACATATAATACTAACATGGGTTTAGTATCTGAAAACTGAATACATACTGATGATAAAACTGTGTCAGGATGGACACCATAAAGTTACTGCCATTGCTCTTTGTATACATTACAACAATTACAAAGTTACATTATGCTTTGAAACAGTTTGCATGTCGAAATATTACAGTTTTCACGTAAATGTTATGTGGAATGTACATCAGTAACAATGTCTTAATTATTTCTGTTAATTACTTTACAAATACAGTGTAACTTTTGTTCCTTACATAAATCTTGTTGTGTCTTTATGGAGGCTTGCGTCATAGATACTATCACTCTTCTGATTATAAATTCCACAAATAATATATTGGGCTTTTGTTCACATTACATTTGACATATTTTTAGTTTGTAGTGCAATATCTCTATAAATTAGAATTTGTTTAATTGAGCACATTTAATCTTAAGTCTACTTATTCTCATCAATATGGTAATTCAACAACATTACAATTCACGCTTTAGCACCTGTGTAATGTAAACATTGTGTGTTTGCATCACATTCTCTGACAAGTTTGGAATCATACTATTCACTAAATATTGTCCTATTCTGCTACATTACGCAGTGAAGGTTGAGGTCAGGGGGAGGGAGGGGGGCATGGGAACAAAGGGTATGTCATAGGGAGAATTCCCACATGTGTAATTCAGAAAAGCTGTTGGTGTTAGTAAGAATACAGAAGGTGCAGACTATGAAGCAATCATTGAAGTGAAGCACATCATGTTCAGCAACAAGATGGTCGTACTGTCCCTTGAACACAGTTTGCAGGAGCCATTCATATGGACAGACAGCCTATTGTCATGCCTCATTAGAAACTGGCACAGTGGCTGCAGCCTAGTTTGCAGAGCATGATTGCTTTCACGGGTATCCTAACTTTTAGCATCGTGGGAGATGGTTGTGACAGAACTTGAGTAGATGGAGAGGGATGATGTATTGGATAGGTCTTGCTTCTAGGTCTGTTGCAGGCATATGAAACATGAGACAGGGGGGTTGGGACTAGGGGTGGAGTAGGGATAGACAAGGTTGTTGCATAGGTTGGTGGAATACAAATGTAGGAGGGCTGGGGAGGATAGTGGGGAGGATATTCCTCATTTCATGGCATGGTGAACGGAAGTCGAAACCGTGCTGCTTTGTAGCTGGACAGTGAGTGTGTGTGTGTGTGTGTGTGTGTGTGTGTGTGTGTGTGTGTGTGTGTGTGTGTGTGAGGGATGGTAGGTGACTTGGAGAGACAAAGCATGGGAGATCTTTCTGGACAAGGTTAGCAGGGTCCTTTTATTCTGTGAATGCCCCAGTGAGACCTTTGGCATATTTGAAGAGGGACTACGCATCACTACAGATGTGATGTTCTTGGTTGGGTAAACTGTATGAAAGGGATTTCTTGGTTTGGGATGGGTGGCAGCTGTCAAAGTGGAGGATGTCGATAAGTGTGATGTGGGTGGAGGTACATTGAGCCATGTTCAGCAACAAGACTTGACCAGAGTTGCAGTAGCTGTTTGTGTGGACAGACAGCTTTTTGTCATGCCCTATTAGAAAGTGGCACAGTGGTTGCAGTCTAGTTTGCAGAGGTCAACATGGAGGAATGTTGCTTACTGGTTTGAGGAGAGTCAGGTGAAATTAATAGGGAAGAAAGTGTTGGGATTCTCTAGGTATGTTCCCACATCCTTAGCCCAGATTGTGAAGATGTTGCCATTGAATCTGAACCACATGGTTTGGAATTCTGGATCGTTAGCAGGGATTTCTCTAGGTGACCCATGAATAGGTTGGCATAAGATGGTGCCATGGTGCCTATTGCTGTACCATGGATTTGTTTGTAGGTGATGCCTTCAAAGGGGGAGTAATTGTGGATGAGGATATAGTTGGTCTTGGTAATGGGGAAGGAGACAATAGGTTTGGAGTCAATCGGGTGTTGGGAAAGGTAATGTTCAGTAGCAACAAGGCCACCATGAGCATTGGGAATATTAACATATGACGGGAGAGCTCCGGATGGTAAGGCACAGGAACTGTGAAGAATCTGTGGAGGAAATGGTTAGCAAATTTTCTACAGGAGGGTAAGTTATGGTGTTAGTCGTAACCTACCTTCTATGTAAAAGTCATCACCCGTTTCATCCTGGTCCTCAAACCAACAAGCCTCTTAACTCGATATTGACCTCCACCTCAAGAATGGCATCAGTAACTCTGTCCACATCAGACCTACCGGCCACCAAGAATATCTTTACTTCAACAGCTGCCATCCATTCCATACTAGGAAGTCCGTTCCATACAGCCTAGCCGCCAGAGGTCGTCACATCTGTAGTGACTGGCAATCACTTTCCAAAAATGCCAAGGGCTCTACTGAGGCATTCACAGACCAAAATTGTCCTGCCAGTGTTAATGATCAATCCTCCCCACTATCATACTCACCCATCACTCAGAGGTATTCCGTCATCCACAGAGTCCACATAATATCCTTATCCTTCCTTACAAACTCCTAATCCCAGTCTCTTGCCATGTGGCTGATATCCCTGTAATAGACCTAAATGCAAGACCTATTCTCCCACTGTTGCCTACCCCAGTCCTGTCGCAAGCATCTCCTACCCCAGCAAAGGCAGAGCTACTTGTGAATGCAGCCATGTGATCTACAAACTAAGCTACAACCACTATGCCGCTTTTTACATGGACATGACAACCAACAAGCTGTCTGTCTGCATGAATGGCTTCTGCAAACTGTAGCCAAGAGAAAGCTGGACAACTCTGCTGCTAAACTGCTGCCCAATACGATGTGCTTCACTTCAATGATTGCTTCACAGCTGGTACCATCTATATCCTTCCTACCAATACCAGCTATTCTGAAATGCACAGGTGAGACCTGTCTCTACAACATATGCTTCGTTCCTGGAACACCCCCCTCCTCCGCCCCCCCCCCCCCCCACCTTAATCTTCACTAGTCCCTGTCCTCCATCTGCATGTCTCCTTCCTTCCTCCCATTCCACCACGACACATGCTTTCTATCTCACCAACACACCTCCAAGTCCCCCCACCCCTCCCCTCCCAAACCTCAACCACCTGACTCTGCACATAGCAGCCTATCCTGTCCCCTCTTGTCCCTGCATGCTCCCACAGTCAGCACAATATCTTCGCCCACCCTTACCCTGGTATCCATCTCCCTCCATGCCTCATGCTTCCTGTTTAGCCCCACCACCCACTGTAGAAGACTACTGTCAAATCACAGTGTCTGGAGTCAGGGGCCATGTGTGTGTGGGTTCTGCTTGTACGAATGTGTGTGTTTTCTATTTCAGGAGAAGGACTTTTTTTTGTTTGAAAGCTTAAACATTTAGCAGTCATTTTCATAGTGCCTGTCTGCAACTCAATGTCTCCTCTGTGTGCTGGATAGCAATATATCCTTATCGTATTGCAGTCATTCCTATCCATCAGACAAACAGCAATGTATTATCAAGTGAACAAAAAAGGCTGTAATGTTAATAGGATGCTCGAAAGCCTATAGACAATCAAAATCTGTAACAACAGTGCTCAGTGATGGAAGCTCTCCATTGAAGATTAAAGTACAAAAAGAGTTTCAGTGCAAATATTATCACCTTCTCCTAGATGTAAATCCAGGACAAAGTGCATTTATGATTGCCATGAGTCTTGTAATCAGCTATTGTTGTTTCTTCTTCCTTGTCTTACTCTTGTTAACCAAGTAAGGGAAAATGAAGAAACATCAGTGCTCAGATGAATAATTTTGAAGCAAACTGGAAACTCCTGCCAGTTTGCTTGCTGTATTTTAACATCACAGTGGGGTTGGTAGCCCGCAAAGGGGTGAATCATACCCATAGTGATGTCTTTATCCCTCTAGTAATTAAATGGAGAAGGAAATTAAGGTGCTAAAGAAACAGGTATCTCAATTGTGCCATATGTCATGGAGAGACTACAGTAATTTCTCTTCAGAGCATGTCATTTGTGTGAATTGAGAATTTTTGAATGTATTTAAAAAATGAAAGAAGACCCCCTTGTGAAATAATGTGAGCGTCTGTACGTAGATTTTTTGACAGTTTGTTCACATCATGGTAATTATATATCGGCATTTTCGAGTTTTTCAACAAAATGTAAATTTTTTTCTAACTTTCAGGCAGCAGAAGTGTCTATTATTCTCAAAGAGTCAGTTTTCAGTTCTAATAGTAGACTGGTATCTAATCTGTGTCAGTAATGGTTGTTTATATGCTATTGTCAACTACTTCTGCTTGAGGGCAAGGGAGAGAGGGTGAAGGGGATGGCAGTAGTTCTCACCTAAAGGTACTAATGGGAACATCAACAGGCAGAACATGTCTGTTGTAATTCATCATTGTTATAATTTAACAAAGGAATTGATTGTTAATGTTGCCATTAACAGTTAAAAATAAACAATTACGATTTAAGAAACGTACATCTTTTGTTGGAATTTATATTAACTCATTGTCTTATCTGCTCATTCTTTTCAGGTGGAGTCAGAAAACACACTTCTTACTGTGGTAAAAAAGGATTCTGCTGTCCGCCTATCATCATCATCTTACAGGATAATTTTGAGTGACGAGTTCTGGAAACTTGGA
Source organism: Schistocerca piceifrons (assembly GCF_021461385.2). Classification (NCBI taxonomy): domain Eukaryota; kingdom Metazoa; phylum Arthropoda; class Insecta; order Orthoptera; family Acrididae; genus Schistocerca; species Schistocerca piceifrons. Next base: position 422,522,245 of record NC_060142.1, on the reverse strand, counting down.
GAATTAAGCTTAAAAATGAATGTCAGCGTTATTTCTGATCTTACCTGTCAGAATTTGCAGGTAATGGTGCCCTTTTTGTGCCAAATTCTGTGAATTTGTTATTTTGCATTCTGTATTAGTTTTAATTGCACTCTGATACAGTATGATTTTACTGGGATAAAAAAAAAAAAAAAAAAAAAAAAAGAAAAAAAACTTTGAGGAAATATGCTAAGCAGATGCTGCCAAATAAGTGTCAGGATTGTATTTGAAGCAGATGCTGGGGAACTGGCATCCATTCAGCTTTGTTCTGAAAGTTTTGTAAAAATGTCCTTGTATTATGTTTTTTGAAAATCATTTTCAATTTTGTGGACTTGACTGTTCTTGTATTGTCATTTTGTTTGTCTAATCACTGATTAACGTTCTTTTGTAGTTGCCACAAACATGTCTTGCATTTTCTGATTTTTTTTATTCCATATTTTGAATTCTTTGTGTTGAGATTTTACTGCTTGATCACAGTCTACATTCCAACAAGGAATTTGGTTTTGAGCAGTTAAGTTGTTATAAATTTTAGTTTTAAGACACTGGTTATCCAGTCAGTCATATTTTTTTTCTTTTTAGAGAAGAATAGGCTTCTTTGCGATTAATTTTCATTTTCAACCTGTGGCTGACTGGCATTCGAAAATGGACGATTGCTTGAAACCATTTGTGATATAAAGAAACAGAAAATTTAGAATCCTTCCATAGTGGTGCAAGCTACTTCTACATTTCAATTACAATTTTCGGACTCCAAGTGTGTGAAGGAATTATATTAATTTGTGCCATTAATATTGTTCATCTGATACAGACTAAGTCAACTTATACTCACAGATGTCAAGTTATTAGTTTCGTAGAAATTGCTGTATTTAGAATGTCTAATTTCTTCTTTTAAAAGATTTGAGAGTAAATGTCACAACTCAACGAATAGAAGAGTTGCTGAAAAACACACAAACAAGACAGAGAACTTTGTTAGCTTTGGGACCTGTATGACTACATCAACACTGTGCTAAAACTGCCATTCACTATCTTGACTGGGGTGGAGGTTTTGTGTCAGATGGAGTAGGTGAAGGGCAAAAGGAGGTGGGAAGTGGGAGGGAAGTTTGGGGATGGGTGGCTGAGGGTGGGATGGAGGCAGCAGATGCGCAGGATAGAGGTGCAGGAGGGAGAGGTAACAGGTGTGTGGAATAGGAATGCAACACAAGCATAGGTGGGTTTGTGTGGCTCGTGATGACAGTGATATTGAGTAGTGGGTTGGAAGAGGGCAGCACAACAGAGGAAGGGAGATCTCAATGGGAAATGGGTGTGGCTGCAGGACGTGTAAAGTTAGGGGCCTGGAGCAGGATGGGGGTACAGGTATTGGAAACTAGGAGGATTACAGAAATGAAGGATGTGCTGCATGGACGACTCCCATCCACATAGTTAAGAGAAGTTGATGTTGAGGGTAAGGATTTAGATGTTAGAAGTTGCGAAGCAGCCATTGAAATGCAACATGTTGTGCTCAGCAGGGTGTTCGGTCACTGGGGGGCAACTCTGCTCTTGGGCATTACATCCAGCTATGAGCCAACTGAAAGGAGCTTTTGAATGTTTCTGTGCAGCTGCATCAGATAGGAGGAAAGAGTGGCAACACTGTACAACTGTACATCAGTTTGGCATGGTAAAAGAGAATCAAAAAGGAACTATATTGATGTGTATGCTTTTTTATGTGGTTTTATTTTTTATACATCAGCTAGTTGTAAGGAACAGAAACAAATTAAGAATAGTAAGAAGTTAAGTCTCAGTTAAACTTTTACATCTACATCTACATGATTACTCCGCAATTCACATTTAAGTACTTGGCAGAGGGTTCATTGAAGCACAATCATACTATCTCTCTACCATTCCACTCCCGAACAGCACGCGGGAAAAACGAACACATAAACCTTTCTGTCCGAGCTCTGATTTCTCTTATTTTGTTTTGATGATCATTCCTACCTATGTAGGTTGGGCTCAACAAAATATTTTCGCATTCGGAAGAGAAAGTTGGTGACTGAAATTTCATAAATAGATCTCGCCGCGACAAAAAACGTCTTTGCTTTAATGACTTCCATCCCAACTCGCGTATCATGTCTGCCACACTCTCTCCCCTATTACGTGATAATACAAAACGAGCTGCCCTTTTTTGCACCCTTTCGATGTCCTCCGTCAATCCCACCTGGTAAGGATCCCACACTGCGCAGCAATATTCTAACAGAGGACGAACGAGTGTAGTGTAAGCTGTCTCTTTAGTGGACTTGTTGCATCTTCTAAGTGTCCTGCCAATGAAATGCAACCTTTGGCTCGCCTTCCCCACAATATTATCTATGTGGTCTTTCCAACTGAAGTTGTTCGTAATTTTAACACCCAGGTACTTAGTTGAATTGACAGCCTTGAGAATTGTACTATTTATCGAGTAATCGAATTCCAACGGATTTCTTTTGGAACTCATGTGGATCACCTCACAATTTTCGTTATTTAGTGGCAACTGCCACCTGCCACAACATACAGCAATCTTTTCTAAATCGCTTAGCAACTGATACTGGTCTTCGGATGACCTTACTAGACGGTAAATTACAACATCATCTGCGAACAACCTAAGAGAACTGCTCAGATTGTCACTCAGGTCATTTATATAGATCAGGAACAGCAGAGGTCCCAGGACGCTTCCCTGGGGAACACCTGATATCACTTCAGTTTTACTCAATGGCTTGCCATCTATTGCTACGAACTGCGACCTTCCTGACAGGAAATCACGAATCCAGTCGCACAACTGAGACGATACCCCATAGGCCCGCGGCCTGATTAGAAGTTGCTTGTGAGGAACGGTGTCAAAAGCTTTCCGGAAATCTAGAAATATGGAATCAACTTGAGATCCCCTGTCGATAGCGGCCATTACTTCGTGCGAATAAAGAGCTAGCTGCGTTGCACAAGAACGATGTTTTCTGAAACCATGCTGATTAATCGTTCCCCTCGAGGTGATTCATAATGTTTGAATACAGTATATGCTCCAAAACCCCACTGCAAACCGACGTCAATGTTATAGGTCTGTAGTTCGATGGATTACTCCTACTACCCTTCTTAAACACTGGTGCGACCTGTGCAATTTTCCAATCTGTAGGTACAGATCTATCGGTGACCGAGCGGTTGTATATGATTGCTAAGTAGGGAGCTATTGTATCAGCGTAATCTGAAAGGAACCTAATCGGTATACAATCTGGACCTGAATACTTGCCCATATCAAACGATTTGAGTTGCTTTGCAACCTCTAAGGTATCTACTTCTAAGAAACTCATGCTAGCAGCTGTTCGTGTTTCAAATTCTGGAATGTTCCATTCATCTTCGCTGGTGAAGGAATTTCGGAAAACTGCGTTCAATAACTCTGCTTTACCGGCACAGTCGTCGGTAACAGTACCATCGGCACTCCGCAGCGAAGGTATTGACTGTGTCTTGCCGCTTGTGTACTTTACATACGACCAGAATTTCTTCGGATTTTCTACCAAATTTCGAGACAATGTTTTGTTGTGGAACCTATTAAAGGCATCTCGCATTGAAGTCCGTGCCAAATTTCGCGCGTCTGTAAATTTTAGCCAATCTTCGGGATTTCACATTCTTCTGAACTTTGCACACTTTTTCCGTTGCCTATGCAACAGCGTTCGGACCTGTTTCGTGTACCATGGGGGATCAGTTCCATCTCTTACCGATTTATGAGGTATGAATCTCTCAATTGCAGCTGCTACTACTTTGAATTTGAGCCACATCTCGTCTACATTTGCATAGTCGGTTCGGAAGGAATGGAGATTGTCTGTTAGGAAGGCTTCTAGTGACACTTTATCCGCTTTTTTAAATAAAATTATTTTGCATTTGTTTCCTTGGAAGAAACAGTATTGAGCCTAGCTACAACGACCTTGTGATCACTAATCCCTGTATCAGTCATGATGCTCTCTATTAGCTCTGGATTGCTTGTGGCTAAGAGGTCAAGTGTGTTTTCGCAACCATTTACAATTCACGTGGGTTTGTGGACTAACTGCTCGAAATAATTTTCGGGGAAAGCATTTAGGACAATCTTGGAAGATGTTTTCTGCCTACCACAGGTTTTGAACAAGTATTTTTGCCAACATATCGAGGGAAGGTTGAAGTCCCCACCAACTATAACCATATGAGTGGTGTATTTATTTGTTACGAGACTCAAATTTTCTCTGAACTGTTCAGCAACTATATCATATCAGCGCACACTCCACTGCAGAGTGAAAATCTCATTCTGGAAACATCCCCCAGGCTGTGGCTAAGCCACGTCTCCGCTATATCCTTTCTTTCAGCAGTGCTAGTTCTGCAAGGTTCGCAGGAGAGCTTCTGTAAAGTTTGGAAGGTAGGAGACGAGATACTGGCAGAAGTAAAGCTGTGAGTACCGTGCATGAGTCGTGCTTTGGTAGCTCAGATGGTAGAGCACTTGCCCGCGATAGGCAAAGGTCCCGAGTTCGAGTCTCGGTCGGACACACAGTTTTAATCTGCCAGGAAGTTTTATATCATAGTAGTCTGGGGGTCGGTAGAAGGATCCAATTATTAACTTAGTTCGGCTGTTAAGTATAACCTCCACCCATACCAATTCGCAATGAGTATCTACTTCGATTTCACTACAAGATAAACCACTACTGACAGACACAAACACTCCACCACCAATTCTGCGTAATCTGTCTTTCCTGAACACCGTCTGAGACTTCGTAAAAATTTGTGCAGAACTTATTTCAGGCTTTAGCCAGCTTCCTGTACCTATAACGATTTCAGCTTCTGTGCTTTCTATTAGCGCTTGAAGCTCAGGGACTTTCCCAGCACAACTACAACAGTTTACAACTACAATTCCGACTGTTCCTTGATCCGAGCACGTCCTGTATTTGCCACGCACCCTTTGAGATTGCAGCCCACCCCGAGGCCTTCTAACCTAAAAAACCGCCCAGTCCACACCACCCAGCCTCCACCACAGCTTGACTAATTTAATGTAATTGCAAAAACTGAAAATAATATAAAAACAAAAGACAAGGTCCCATAAAGAGATATCGAGTGGATTTAAGTCTGGCAACTAACTGGCCATTCACAGGGCCTCCACAATCAGTCAATCATGAAGGAAAGGAATTGTCTTGGTGGCATCACACTACGAAGCAGAAATGAGCAGGAATTGTGCACGAGCCATGTCTTCAGTCCGTGGAGCAGACTATCTTCTCTATTAATTCTGGTTAACTTGACATTCAGGAAATGCAAAGGTTACTTTCCTATTAGTCATCATGGTTGCACATATTGAGACAATAATTGGTAATGTGATACCAAATATTGACCACTACTTCTGCTGATATCCTCATATTTTCATCTGTGGGGTGTTTTCTTCGCTATTCACTCAGTGGGTAGCAATCTACAACAGACTTTACACATTATTTCAAACCTCTTTGAAACTTTCTCTTGCTGGCACCCCGTATAAAGTAATGAATGTATTACTTACTGCATTTTCGCTATTCATACAATAAAACTTCTGTATAAGGCATGACGTTTTAATATACTACTTCGTTACTACTGACTCTGTTAGAACACATTGTGCAGATAGTGTCCACATCTACCACTGAATGTACTTGCAGAATTACATAGTTGTATGATGCACAGCTCAGGAGTGTGATGTCATAAACACTGAGATATGCTTTATAAGTACGTATTTGCTTCTTTAAAGCGTTGTGATGAGTAGGAAACTGAGTCTTCACTAAATCATTTAATGATTCATTTTAAATCTTCTGATGAATTTTCAGCAGTAAATGATAGCAAAATCTGCAAACAGTCCAAGAAGGTTGCTCGGATTATCTCCTAAATCATTTACATATAGTAAGAAGAGTAGAGGGACTGTAGCACTTCCTTGGGAAACTCCAGGTATCACTACTATTTCATTAGATGACTTCCCTTAATTTATTATAAACTGTGACTTTTCTGACAAATTCATTATTCTTTTTTTCATTGTTGAAAAGGATTGGTTTTGTAAGATGCGTGTATCTGATGACTTTATATAAAGTTGCTGAAGTCCTACCTCTGCTCGTTGCCTCCTGGCAACTGTTTGCACCTTCTATGACGTTCGTTTGAAAAGTCCGTGCTAAAATAAAAAATACTTATGTGTTTGGGGTAAACCTTTTTTATTTTTCGACGTAATCTCCTTTTAGACTTGTACACTTCATCCAATGCTGTTCTAATTTGTTGATCCCTTCCAAATAATAAGAATTGTCCAAGTCTGCAAAACATCTATTAGTTGCTGCAATCACCTCCTTGTTTGAATAAAGTCTTTGTCCCACCAGCCATTTCTTCAAATTGGGGAACAAATATTAGTCTGAGGGAGCCTATTCTGGAGAATAGGGGTGATGTGAAACGAGTTGGAATTTTATTTTCATTAATTTTGAGACCACAAATGCTGAGGTGTGTGCTGATGCATTGTTGTGATGGAAAAGGACTTTTTTGCGGTCCAATCGCCGGTGTCTTTCTTGCAGCTCGGTTTCCAAACGGTCCAATAACAATGAATAATATGCACCTGTAATAGTTTTACCCTTTTACAGATAGTCGATGAGGATTACCCCTTGCGAATCCCAAAAGACAGTCGCCATAACCTTTCCGCTCGAAGGAATGGTCTTTGCCTTTTTTGGGGCAGTTTCTCCCTTGGTAACCCATTGTTCAGATTGTTCTTTGGTCTCAGGAGTATAGTAATGTATCCACGTTTCATCCACAGCGACGAAATGATGTTTTAAGTCCTGCGGACTCTTCCTGAACAGCTGCAAGCCATCCTTGCAACACTTCACACGATTCCGTTTTTGGCCAAGCTTGAGCAATCGCAGAACCCTCTTGTGGATAGCTTTCTCATGTCCAAATGTTTATGCAAAATATTATGTACTCATTCATTCGATATGCCCACATCACTAGCAATCTCACGCACCTTAACTCTTCTGTCATCCATCACCACATCATGGATTTTATCAATGATTTCTGGAGTCGTAACCTTCACAGGGCGTCCAGAACGTTCAGCATCACTTGCGCCCATATGGCCACTCCGAAAATTTTGAAAGCTTCTTTTTAGTCTCCTGGGGTGTTTTGCCTTTCATAAAGTAATATTTAATCACCATACGAAATTCATTTTTGTCCATTTTTTGACAATCACTTGACTTCCTTGATTCACACGAATGCCAAACACAAAGAAATAGACTAATATGGCTGAGACTTGGTATGCATTCTTTCCAAAGATGCTACTAACTAAACGTGAACTTGATATGTGTTGGTGGTGCCATATCTCAGACTTTGCACAGACTTTTCAAATGCCCCTTGTACATGTGGATATGTTTCTGTGCTGTACTTGCAAAATGAGATTTTATGACATTCATAATGAAGAACTAAAGGCCAGTTATTCTTCAGTTCTCCACAACAGCTTGTATTGAAGTCTCTTTCTTTTGTGCTGTTCTTTGCCAATCCTACTCAACAACTAATTTCTAGAGGCATCACAAATGCACTATAACCATTCAAGCATCTACCCATTGAGTAAAACGTGTTAGTTGATGGGAGGCTTGCGTTGGAAAATTTTCCTTAACCCTTTACAGATGTGCTCCCTACGTTCCGTGCTGAGTGCAGCTTTGTTGTGGCTACACTGTTCACCAAATGCTGCTACTCATGCTGAGAGACAGCATTGCGCCCACTGTGAAATACTTATCATCCAATTTTAAGAAAACTAATCTCTGAAAAAATTTGATTTGTTCCCATCTTAAAGTCTGATATTTTTGCTTGATAAAGTACTGAATTCCTTTACATTATTCACTATTCTCCTCCAAATTAAGTAAAACATTGCACGAAATTGTAAAGGGTTTGCAGAAGTAAAAACGCATTACGTAAACTTTGGATGTGGGTGATTTTAGTGTGTATGTCTCAAAGGTAGGTAAGATATCAAAATTTTATTTAAAATTGAGAGTGGAACAATATCTCATTTTTTTCTCAAGTTATATGTTTATATCTGAGGGATTTTCAGGTGTGACTCACCCTTTTCCATCCCTGCGAATAGTATCATAACAATTGTCATATTTCACAAACGGTTCAAGATATCAGACTGAAGTTTTTTAAAATGATAGCACTCAAAGAGGTATATATGTTGTATGATAAATACTAGAAACTTTTTCTTCGCCAAGATGTGGAAGTAACACGTCCACAGCCGTTAGATGTTGGCAGCTCAGGATGCTTAGAGACATCACTAGCGCTGTAGGAAAGCACAAATGGCGCACATGTACACATCCGCAGCAGGTGGGAAGCTAAAGAGCAGAGCATGTATTCACGTCCACAGCAGTGAAAAGGTTAAGAGAATTGTCTTGCAACTTTTGGTCTTCCATCTACAAAGATGATATGCATATCGGCGTGTTATTGGCTTTTCATAGTTGTCATGAAAGTAACACTGTGAAATTCCTGTTAATAGTAGTTTGCACAACAAGTATCAGCTGGAGCAAACAGTGCAGCACTGTTGTAAGTAACATTCCTCCTTGAGCATCAGCAACTTCCTTTTTATAGCTGAAACTATACACGATACGAGATTCATGCTGTCAATATTAATAATACTACACACAGTGATATACAAAAAAATGAGTTCATTGTATAGATTAGTCAGTATCTTTTATAATTTTCGGAGTTATAGGAATTTCCCTAGAACTCAGAGTTTTCCCTAGTTAAAAACAGATTTAGAGTTTGCAGATTGGAATGCTTCTGGGGTGAATGGGGAGTGCATGTGAAGAATGGATGTGTAGTTGTGAGCAGTTAAGAGTGTGTGAGCATGTGAAATAGTGTTATGCAATGGGAGAATGGGTCACATCCACTGACTGGAAGGAAAAGGGTGAAAACAGCCAGTAGTTACGTTGAAGAAGCCATATCCTAATGCCAGTCTGTATGATAAGTAATCAACTTTAGTTGTCTTTTGAAAAAATTTTTTGGCAATAAACATAATTACATTTCAGAGACCAGAGAGGAACCGCGAAGGCTACAGTAGGAAGCTGTGATCTAGTCACCTGTGTGTAAGATTTGGTATCCTGGGACTCCCGTGATTTTGTTGAAGTATTTCAAACACATTTCATTGAGAACAAAGAGATCACAGATTGTCAAAAGTGGACATGTACAATGATATCTGATTTGGATGCCTGTTCTGATATGTTGTTTTGATGAAGTGAATCAGCCCTTTCTCACTGCACATGATAACTGCGTGGCATGTTACACAGAAATTGCTTAGAACCTAAGTAATGAACTGTGTAGTAATTGGTGTGAAGGGGGGGGGGGGGGGGGGTTGCGAGATTGTGGTTCTTGCATAGACTTAGCCTAGCTGACACTTCCCCCACTGCCATGCCGGCAACAGTGTCTGAGTACAAACAGGGTGGAGAGGGGAAACTGTAAACATGCCACATTTAAATGGTAGTGCAGTTGCACTGCATACGACTTGGTTTTGCATCTCACATTACCGAATGACATAGATCACAAACACAACAAATTTTCATTATTATTTAATTATTTTTGGATCACAGAAGACGTACTACAATTTTTATTTGGCAAAAACTGTCGGCATACCGACAGAAGCAGGTTTTCACATTCAGTTTGCCACATAATCACGACTGACTTACTTTAATAATTGAAAAAAGGTCTTTCATATGACTAGGTATGTTAGTTGGTATATTGTAGCAGTTCTGCAACCTCATTGTGGAGACACGGAAATTCTATTTGAGGAAAGTAAGGTAGATGTCCAGGACAGTTTTAATGAAAAGAATTTGTTATTAAAATGGGAATTACCTTGCATGTCTCGAAAACAGCTGTAAGATTGGCAGAGTACTGGAAACATTGAGAAAACTATCCTTGTAATTCTTTCAAAGCCACACTGAATCTTCAAATCATTTGTTTTCTCTAAAGGCAGTGAGCTTAGAGGACTGGATTGTGTTTGTCAGAATGTGTCCCTTCTGTAACAGGACTTTATTTTAAATGCATCCCCATCAAATAAGAAAGAAGTTATTTCTAACCTTGCAATGTCTTACTGTGAGCAGTGGGCAGCCAAGTCTGCTTAAACTGTGAAGCCTCCATTCTGGATGTTCTAATGTTCATTCCTGCACCCCTTTTTCCTTCATAAATTCAACAGTGATGAGTTTTAAATTGAAAAATCTCTTAAGGCATGTCTCTTGACCAATGTACCTTGCTAATATATAAAGTCTCCATACTCTGCGTACAATTCCATCGAAAACTGTTGCAACTGACATTGGAAAAATGCATGTGACTTCAGGTATTTGACTATCCATACCACCAATTTCCTCATATGCTGCACACCCACAAAGTTAGCACTAAGTGCTTCTTAATGTGCACACCACAGTACTTCATGAAATGTCACACAGGCTGGACTATGGCCCGTACACATTGCCTGTGTGAAATTTGCCTTGCAGTGGCTGGCCCTAGTGTAGTACTTTTGGTGAGTGTAACAACATATTGAACATCGAGTGAAATTTAAAGTGATAATAAACAGATTATGTTGAGATTTAGTAGCAGAAGACCGTGAGTAAGATATAGCTGCAGCCTACCAATGTGAAACAGTGGGAACTTCAGGTTGTAATATCAACAGTCTAGGAAAAGATAGAGTGCTACTTGCTGTAAAGATGACATGTTAAGCTGCAGACAGGCACAATTGAAAGACACTTGGACATAAGTTTTTGGCTACAACCTTCATCAGAAAAGAAAGAGAAATGCACACCATTCATGCACTTAAGCAAGCACACCCCACAAACATGACTTCCAATTGCAGCAGCTCAGATCGGAATGCAACTGCCACATCGATTAGAAGCAGCAGCCTCTAAGGGGTGTGGAAGGGGAAGGGATTGCAGTGTATGAGTGGGGGGAGAGAGGAGCACCCACCATCTGGTAGAGTGTGCAAGGACTAGACAGCTATAAGGTGCAGTGTCAAGAGGTCTTGGGGCAGGGAGATGGAGGAATGGAACAAAGGAGAGAAGGGATGAACAAGGGGCAGGTGTGCTGACAGAAGGTGACACACAAAGAGGGTGGGAGACGAGAGTGTGGTGGAGATGACACGACAGAGGGGTGGAAACTGTTGGGTGGAGGGTATGGGACAGTATGCTACCATAGGTTGAAACCAGGATAATTACGGGAGTGGACAATGTAACTCCCACCTGCGCAGTTCAGAAAAGCTGGTGGTGGAAAGGAGGGCCCATTTGACTCAGGTAGTGAAGCAGCCATTGAGGTCAAGCATGTTAAGTTCAGCTGCATGATGTGCTACATGGTGGTCTACTTTTCTTGTGGCCACAGTTTAGCAGTGGCCATTCATCCTATTGGAGAGCTGGTTGGTAATCATACGAAAATGAAAAGCTGTGCAGTGATTGCAGCAGAACTGGTATGTGACATGGCTACTTTCGCAGGTGACCTGGCCCCTGATGGTGTAGTAGGATAATCCTTTGACAGAACAGGAAGTCCTGAGTGGGTGGATTGGGAAGGTCCTGCACATGAGTCCTCCACAGATATGTGATCCTCGTGGCAAGGGGTTGGGGTTGGGAGTGGCATAGGAATGGACTAGGATGTTGTGGAATTTGGATGGATGATGGAAAAATGTTCAGTAGTGGTAAAATCCTGGGGCATAAGGGATCTTGATGTATAGGGTGTTGATGTCAACAGTGACGAGTAGAGATCCAGGAGATAAAGGAGTGGGGATGGCGGAGAGTCAGTGAAAGAAGTGATTGGTATCTTTGACGTGGGAGGCTAGATTATGGGCAAGTGGTGGGAGGTGTTATCAATGAGAGCTGAAACTCTTTCAATGGGGGCAATAACCAACCACAATGTGGTGTCCAGGGTTGTTGGGTTTGTGGATTTTTGGGGAGCATGTAGATGGTCACTGTGCAGGGTGTCAGAGGGGTGAGGAGGGAAATGGGTTCAGGGGATACATTTTGGAAAGGGCCTAAGGCTTTAAACAGGGATTGGATGTTATGTTGGACCTGTGGAATGGTATCATTCTGGCAAAGTTCGTAGGTGGAGGAGAAAGGTAATTGCCAGAGGCCTTGCACCAGGTAGTCACTGTAGTTCATAACAACAGTAATGGAACCTTTGTCTGGAGGTAGGATGATTAGGACAGGATTTGTTTTGAGGTTGTGTACAGCTATTCTTTCTTCTGCTGAAAGGTTGGTGTTCTGAGGAAGGGACCTGGGGAAGTATGGTGAGGCCAAGTTGGAGTTAAGGAATTCCTGGAAGGAGAATAGCAGTTGGTTAGGAGGGAGAAGGGAAGGATCATGGTTGGATGGTGGTACGAACTGGGAGAGGCAGGATTTGATGCTGGGATCAGGTTGGCTTTAGAATGTCAAATTAAAATATCTTCAGCTGTCTAAATTTCCAGTTGTTTTATGTGAGCAACCACTTTCACTGCTACATTATGCCATCTTCAGGCCCCCTGACCGATGTGTAAGGAGAACTCCACCTCTAGTCCAGTCAGAATAGGGGCCAGCATTCAAAGACTGGTATCCGTAGATCTTTGACATAGTGATCCCTTGATGATCCAGCCCCTTGGTGATTGAAGGGGTCGCTGTGTTAGAAATCTGTGAATCCGAGTCACTGAATGCTGGCATCTGTTCTGACTGGTTCAGGGGTGGGATTCTCCCTACATTCGCATTCGGGAGGACGACGGTTCAATCCCGCGTCCGGCCATCCTGATTTAGGTTTTCCGTGATTTCCCTAAATCGCTCCAGGCAAATGCCGGGATGATTCCTTTCAAAGGGCACGGCCGACTTCCTTCCCCGTCCTTCCCTAATCCGATGAGACCGATGACCTCGCTGTCTGGTCTCCTTCCCCAAACCAACCAACCAACCTTCTCCCTACACATCAGTTACAGAACCTTAAGATGGTGTAAGATAGCACTGAAACTGGTTGCTCAAATAAAATAAGTGGAAATTTAGACTGCTCAAAGGTGTATTGATTTGATATTGATTTTATATTGATCAGTCAAGGTCTAGCAACTGTCTGTATAAAGATGGATTTACAGAGACTTTAGGTTGGTTTTGGTTGGAGAGATTGGCAGCAAAGAAGTGTTTCTATTGTAGTGATCGGGAGGAGGACAATAGGTCTTTGTCAAGTCCAAAATGGTTAAATTTGGTTGTAGGGCTAAAGGTGAGGCCTTTGGACGGGGCTGAATTCACTTCTGTGGAACTGAGGGTGTTGATGGAAAGTTTAACACCAGTGTCATGGGAATATTTTGACTCTGTATTTGGTGGGGTGTTGCTAGGACGTATGGGGAGATGTGACTATTTGAAAGGATCAGCTAGGCAGCGTTTATATGTGGTGAGAGCTGGACAAGGAGCAACGGTGTGATTAGGATAGGCATTCCGATAGTGGTGCCACCGAGCCTCCACAACATCCTTGTCCAACCCCATGCCACTCCCAGCCCCAACCCTTTGCCACCAAATCATATTCATGTGAAGACCCAGGTGCAAGACCTGTCCAATTCATCCACCCAGCACATCCTACTCTAGTCCTGTCACAGGTTTGTCCTACCTCATCAGGGCCTGGCTACCTGTGAAAACAGCCATGTCGTATACAAGTTCTGCTGCAATCGTTGCACAACTTTTTATATTGGTATGACTACCAACCAGTTGTCCACCAGGATGAATGACCACTGCCAAACTGTGGGCAAGAGCAAAGCAGAGCAACCTGTGACACAACATGCAGCTGAACATAATGCACTTGATTTCAATGGCTGCTTCACTACTCAAGCCATCTGGATTCTTCCCTCCACCACCAGCTTGTCTGAAATGCGCAGATGGAAGTTATCCTTACGTCACATTTCTCACACTCGTAATTACCCTGGCATCAACCTACAGTAACATACTGTCCCCACATCCTCCACCCAACAGTTGCCATCCCTCTGTCCCGTCACTTCCTCCCTATTCTCGTGTACTGCCCTCATTGTTTGCTGCCATCTGCCTATGCATGTGCCCATCTTTCACCTCTCCTCTCCTTCTTCACTCTGTTTTCCCCTTCTCTCTGCCCCACGATCTCCTGACACTGCACCTGTTGGAGTCTTGTCTCTAGTCCCTGCACACTCCTCCAGACAGTGCTCCCCCACCCCCACCTTACATTACTATTCTTTCTCCTTCTCCTTCCCCATCTCCTCACCTCTGGAATGCTGCTTCCATTCCATGTACCAGTTGCATTCTGGTTTGAGCTGCCAGCATTGGCAGTCGTGTGCATGAGTCATGCTTCCTTGTGTGAATGAATGACGTGTGTTTCTCTTTCTTTTTCTGATGAAGGCTGCGGTCGAAAGTTGATGTGTAAGTGGCTTTTAATTGTGCCTGTCTGCAACTTAATTTGTCATCTTTACAGTAAGTAGCTATCTGTGTTTTTTTATATTGCTGATGCTTTTAGTGTGAATGTCACAAGTGAAATTACAGTGGAAGTAAAGTAGTAATTCTTGAACAGTGGAATGTCATATGTGCAGTTACAGCTGAACTCTAAATAGTAGTTTTTGACCAGTTCGCCAGAGATGTGTTGTTGCCATTAGAGTATGGATGTGGAAGCAGTTTTTATTTCAAGTTGTAGACAATCTAATCCCAACCTAATTGCAAGAGTATAACAAACTTTCATCTTTTTAAGAGTGTATGGTGAATTCTAGTAAAACATGCCATGCAGTCATAGTTTTTCACAGCTTTTCTTGGCTAGGGAACTTAGTGTGTTGCTTTAGATCAGACAATGGAATGCATGGAGCCTACTGAGTTGAGTGAGATCGTGTCAACTAGTATTACAGTAACTTCACCACTGCATTGCAAAGAAACAAGCCATATCTGGGTGCTATGTGTGCTACTTATATAGCATAAGGTTTGAATTTACTTGCACTAAGAGCATCTCATATTATCATTTTAATTTTAGAGAAGTCATAGATTAGATGAAACCATGGGCTGATAGTGATAGTCAAGTATGTTCGCCAATTTGAAAAGTAAACAAAGTGTTAGGCCATGATATTGAACATTATACACAATTTTGTTAATGAAGTTCCTGGTGATGGATTTTTGTTCAGAGTTCTGCTAAGGTCGTATCATATTTTGAAAATAATTTTATTTTATTTTGTAAAAATATTTTCGAGCAATAGGCCATGAAGTACTATAAAATGAAATAAGAATTACAAAATGTCTCCCATTACTTGCAACAGTTCCCTTCACCACTCCGAAGAGGACTGCTGCAAGTTAGTTAAAATGTTGGCTTTTCTTATTGTCTTAATTAGTTTAACATAATGACATGATCTAACACCCAAAATAATTTTATTCAAATTTACACTTGTCAGATATGTCTATGCCCTTAAAAAAAATAAAAAAATAAAAAAAACTTAATTAGAGGTAAGAAGGTAGGAGACAAAGTTCTGGCAGAAGTAAAGCTACGAGGATGGGTCGTGAGTTGTGCTTTGTTTGCAGAGCACTTACCTGTGAAAGACAAAGGTCTCAAGTTCGAATCTTGGTCTGGCATGCACTTTTGATCTGTCAATAAGTTTCTTACTTAATTAGACTTTTGAAGTAAATACTTGCTATAAAAGTCTGAACTTTTTTTCATATGACATACAGTTTTTATGCAGAGGAATAAGTATCTGATAATTTTAAAAAAATCAGATTTACATGACTCAGTGCAGAATAGTTCCTTTCCATAAGCAGAAAATCTTTCTTTGACCACAACCAGCATTCAGATGGAATGGTGCTGGAATTTGAGCCGTGTGTCTGATTCAGGCATCATTGTTTTGTACAGGAGTTGCTTTAATGTACTGCATGCACTGCCACACACCAAGCTCCCACGTCCTTCTGACTGGTGTTTGTTTCATTTTGTTCTCTACTTTTTATGAAACATTTCTGGATTTATAGTTTTAACTAACCATTTATCTTATGAAGTGTGATCAAAATGGATAGTATGAAATGATATTTAAAACTTAATTACTTGGAGAAATAAAATTAGTTTGCCTCTTTTTAACAGGTTCCTGTCAAGATGCGTCTAAAGGCTGACAAAGTTCATTTACCATCTCCTTGTTTAGTGACGCATTTGACTTCATGGGGAACATACATCAGTGATGGCCTATATAACTACAGATACCTTATTGTGATCACCTTGATTGTTATTCTTATAGGAACTATATACAGTAAGTATTAATCGCTTAAAAGAGAAATCTATGCCAGCAAAAATTGTATTCACTTTTACCATACTTGTTCTAAGTAGCTAATTCACTTTAGTTGATTACATTTGGATAAGGATTTTGGTTTTTGCTGATGTAATCACCCATAATAACAGTATTTGAACTTCCAGGATGGCAACTGGCTATAGAACATGTACTTTTCTCGTGCATCTGAATGATCTTAATTTTATATCTATGCTTTTGTCTTTATGCTTCATAGATCAGTTTGGATTCCGTAGAAATGTTGGAACACGCTAGGCAATACTGACCCTACACCTTATCTTATAAACTAGATTAAGGAAAGGCTAACCTACATTTACAGCATTTTTGGACTTAGAGAAAGCTTTTGACAATGTTGACTGGAATATTCTATTTCAAATTCTGAAGGTGGCAGGAGTAAAATACAGGGAGTGGAAGGCTATGTACAATTTGTGCAGAAACCAGAAGGCACTGATAAGAATCGAGGGGCACGAAAGGGGAGCAATGGTTGAGATGGGAGTGAAACTGGGTTGTAGCCTATCCCCAATGTTATTCAGTCTGTACATTGAACAGGCAGAAAAGAAAACTAAAGAAAAATTTGGAGTAAGAATTAAAACCCAAGGAGAAGAGAGATAACCTTGAGATTTGCCGAAGACATTGTAATTCTGTCACAGACAGCAAAGGACTCAGAAGAAAAGTTGAACAGAATGGACAGTGTCTTGGAAGGAAGATGAACACCAACAAAAGCAAAATGTGGTAATGGAATGGAGTCAAATTAAATCAGGTGATGCTGAGGGAATTAGACTAGGAAATGAGACACTTAAAGTAGTAGATGAGTTTTGCTATTTGAGCAGCAAAATAACTGACGATGATCAAAGTAGAGAGGATATAAAATGCAGACAGGCGATGGCAAGGAAATTGTTTCTGAAGAAGCGAAATTTGTTGACATTGAGTATAGATTTAAGTGTCAGGAAGTCTTTTCTGAAAGTATTTGTATGGTGTGTAGCCATGTATGGATGTGAAACATGGATGATAAACAGTTTAGACAAGAAGAGAATTGAAGCTTTTGAAATGTGGTGCTACAGAAGAATCCTGAAGATTAGATGAAAATCAAACAATGGAAAATCCAAGATGGAATGTAACAATATTATGAAAAGGAAAGTTTCGACTCACTAAATACTGGAGATGCTGAGTCACGCTTTTGGCCAGTAAGGCCTTCGTCAAAAACAGATGACAGGTGCACGCGCTCTCACACACACACACACACACACACACACACACACACAAAAACTGCAATCTCTGGCAATTGAGGCCACTGAAGATTAGATGGGTAGAACATGTAACTAATGAGGAAATACTGAATAGAATTGGGGAGAAGGGGAATTTGTGGCACAACTTGACTAGGAGAAGGGATCGATTGGTAGGACACATTCTGAAGCATCAAGGGATCACCAATTTAGTACTGGAGGGAAGTGTGGAGGGTAAAAATCGTAGAGGGAGACTAAGAGATGAGTGCACTAAGAAGGTTCAGAAGGATGTAGGTTGCAGTAGTTACTTGCAGATGAAGAGGCTTGTACAGGATAGAGTAGCATGGAGAGGTGCATCAAACCAGTCTTTGGACTGAAGACCACAACAGTGACATCGTGACTTTCATATTTATCTGTTCTTCTGTAACAAAATTTTATCTTTTTGCCTTATTCTAATTATGTTAGAACGTGGACAAGGAGTCAGGATTTTTAATGTTTCTTCGCATAGCTCATTTTGAAATGGAAGAAGTCAACATTGTCAGTTGGATAGTTTCCGAGAAGAAATAATAAACAGAAAAAACTGCTGATGATGTGACAATTTGGTCCCATTGAATATATGAAGTGCTGCCAATTGTGACACTTATTTGACAGCCTTTATTGTGTTGTCTGCTGCCGCAACGTGGATGTAAAACTGTGTACCTTTTTTGGCCAGAGAAATGGGGAATAGAGTTATATAAGTTTATGATTTCACATAATCGGTTCAGGGACGTCATGAGATTTCTCACGTTTGATTTGAGGTCGACACGGTCAGAGCAAATAAAGAATGAAAAGTTTGCTCTTATGTCAGGTGTATGAGAGAGAGTCATAGCAAACTTTCAAAACTTGTTCATTCCTGGTCCGTATACTTGTGCCGAGCAGGTGTTCTTGTTCTAATGTGCTCTCATAATACAAAAAATCATTAAAAATTCAAAATCTCTTTCCAGATCTCATTTTTACTATGAATTGGTTCAGTGGAAATACTCTTCAATTCCTTATATAAGTGCAGAACAGAGGTGACACATTAGAAATATTGTATAATTACCAATATGAGAATTGAAAATAATTAACTTTCGTTGTTATTCTTTCTAATTACGCACACAATAGTCTTTAGGTACCTATGATTCCTAATGACTCCAGAAAGATATTGGGTTCATTAACTGTAGAATTTCTAAGTAGCAGTAGTAAAATTCATAGGTGTCCATGTTCACAATTATCACATTTATTCTACACTTTCAAATGATTATCCTTCAAATAAAATAATTTCAGATGCAACTCTACATATATGTAATACAAAACCAAATTTCACTTTGTACTTTCCCGCCAACCACATAGAAAAATAACCTCACACAACACACAAACAAGAAAAAAGACTGTATACATATCAAAGTGATTCTCTTGTGTAACAAATGGCTTTCTTACCTATAAGTTAGGCAGTAGCTTGTATCCCTGCACAGCTGGCCAATGCACAATGTTTCATTTTCGAGTTGAAATGAACAACTAGTAAGAAAAGACTTATTTGGATTTACCTGTGCACTTTTTAGTTTCAGTGCTTAAATTTCTTGTGTGTCAGTGTATTTACCAGGCATAGTGGAAGGCTGGAAAAGGGGATCCAGGGAGTGTCCAGCAAGTCTCACATACGTCCCTGATTGACTGACTGATCCACTACTGTGGCTGCCCTGGTTACTGCCCACTTTGAGAGTGACCCCTCCACGTTGGTTGAGTAGGAGGTTGTTTCAAGGTATGACATGCAGAGAAAAATAAAAAAAAATAATTAAAAAAGGTTAAAAAAATTTGAGTTAGATGCAGCCACTTGCCCTGTGTCAGAGGAAGCCTCTTGGCCTGCAAGATTGTGGCAGTCACAGAGGGTGGATTAATGGTAGTTAGGAGCTCCAATGTTAGGTGCATAATGGGGCCTCTTGGGGGGTAGGGCTGCCAAGAAGGGGGAGAAGTCCAGTGTGACCTCTACATATGAACTGGCGGGAGTCATTTCAGATGCAGAATGTGTGCTTCCGGATGGCATGAAGAGCACAGGGTGTAACCAACAGCAGGTGGTTGCTTATGTCAGTACTAACGATGTGTGTTGCTTTCCGTCGGAGGAGATTCTCCATAGTTTCGGTTGGCTCTCTGAATTGGTAAACACTGCTTGTCTTGCTTGTGAGGTAAAGGGAGAGCTCTCTGTTTGTAACTGCACCAATTGCGAAACTTTGGTATGGTGAGGTTCTGGGTTCTGCTTAATTGGTCAGGAGGCCATTAGGCATGCAAAGCAAAGCAACTACATTGATAGCGGGGGTTGTATGTAGTGGACTGTGCAGTGTTTTTGGTTAGATCATCTTGGAGAAATTACAGAAAGGGCTTCAGTCTCAAAGAGTACAGGGCAAAAAGGCATGAAGATTGACCTAGCAATGTATGGTACTGTAGTTGTAAATGGGTACTGAAAGGTGCTAAAGCTGATGATAAGTGTAGCTGAAATTTTTACAAAGGACACATAGGCGTTCAGAAACGATAGAGTAAATACAGGTGGTGGGGTCATTATTGCTGTCAGAAGTAATTTATCTGGTACTGAAATTGAAATGATAGTTTACGTTAGTTAGTATGGGAGACGTTATACTTGACTACCAGAATAAGTTAATAATTGGTTCCTTTGCCAACCACCAACTCAAATTATATATTTGCTGAACAGTGTAAAGAAAACTTGAGTGTCATTTCGCAAAGGTACTCCACTCATACAATTACTGTTGGTGGTGACTCAATCTACTGTTGATATTTGGACAAAAATACGTGTTTGAAGTCAGTGGTAAGCATTAAATGTCATCTGATATTATACTGAATGCTTCCTCTGAAAATTATTTTGAACAATTATTTCAGTAGTACACTTGAAGTGTAAATGGTTGCAAAAACGTAATTGATCCTTAGCAACAAATTAAATAAGTCAGAACACTATTACAGAAGCAATGAAAAAAGCACGGCAAATTTAAGACAATGCAAAATCTCATGTTTTACTGAAGCTCAAATTTTAGTTTGGGCTTCAATACAAGATGCTTTTAATAGTTTCTACAGCAAAACTCTGTCTGGAAATCTGGCAGAAAATCCAAAGAAATTGTGGTTGTCTGTAAAGTACATCATCGATAAGACACATACAATCAAACCTTCACAATGCGATGTTACAGATGACAGTATCACCAAAACGCAGTTACTAAATGTGGTTTTCCGAAGTTCCTTCACCAGAGAAAACTAAGTAAATGTTCCAGAATTCGAATAAAGACTAGTTGTCTACATGAATAACTTAGAAGTAGATAATCTCTGTGTAGAGAAGTAGCTTAAGTTACATAACAAAGGCAAGTCCTCTGATCCAGATTGTATATGAATTTGCTTCCTTTCAGAGTTGCTGATACCGTAGTACTATACTTAGAAATAATTGCTCACTTGATGAAAGATAGGTAGCTAAATACTGGGAAGTTACACAGGCCACACCAGTACTCAAGATAGGAAAGAAGAGTAATTTGCTGGATTACAGCATCATTGGTGATGATTTACAGTGGTATTATGTTCGAACATTATGAATTACCTCAAAGAAAATGATCTGTTGTCAAATAGTCAGCATGGATTTAGAAAATATTGTTCTTGTGTGATACTCTGATCTCTTTATTCACATGAAGTAATGAGTGCTATTGATTGGGGTCTCTAATTGTTTCTGGAAGGCTTTTCTTCACAAATGACTTCGAATCAAATTGCTTGCCTGTGTAGTATCATCTTAGTTGTGAGGTTTTATTGAAGATATCCTCTCACAAAGATCACAGTTTACTGTAATTGATGGAAAATCTTTGTGTAAAACAGAAGTGATATCTGACATCCCCCAAGGAAGTATTATATGCCATTTGCTGTTCCTAATGTACGTAAGTGCTGTAGAAGACAATCTTAAGAAGATCAAAACCTATTAATGTAGACAAGATATCCGTATGGTGTGAAAAGTGGCAATTGACTGTAAATAATGAAAAATATGAAGTCATCCATATGAGTACTAAAAGTAATCCACTAAATTTCGGTTACAAGATAAGTCACACAGGTCTAAAGTCTACCAGTTCAACTATACACCTAGGGATTATAGTTACGAATAACTTAAATTGCAATGATTGCACAGATAATGTGGAGAAAGTGAACCCAAGACTGTATTTTACATTGGAACTTCGATTTTACATTTTCCGATTTTATGTTTTTTTTTCACAATTCTACACCATAAATTTATAGCTCCTGTGAAAAGTCCATAAGATTAATGCTAAAAATTCTCTGTTTTTATGTTTCTTCCTATTAAGATTTACTCAATTTTACGTTCTTACTTGATGTCTCACTTAAACTTCATCCTGTTTTCTTCCTATTGACATTTGATGTGACTAAACAAGTTGTAAGTGGCACAAAAGACAGACTGTTCACACCGTGGGTGATGGCAGAGTTAAGGGAATATTTTAGGCCATTGCGGAGAGGGGAGACATGAGAGAGGAAATGTTGATGTAATCTACTACCAGCATAGCCAACACAACTTGCAACATTTAGCTTCACCATGCAATGCTGATGGGTCAGGTATGTTTCACACTACTTTTTACAGGAACTGACAATCATAACATGTTGGTGCTGTGAAGGAGACCAGAAATGAGGCTATCGCTTTGTCGAACGCTATATTGTCAAGTTGATGTTTATGAATGTGTTAGTGACAGTTGTAGCAAGAACTCTTTAGGGGAATATGTGGTGCAACGTGCAAAATGCTTGTGACAAGGAAGAATATGAATGTTATTGCTCATCGTTTCATTTGCAGCTATTTATGCTGTCCTCTTATGTTCATGCCTAACCACACACTCGACAGTCACCACATATTCAGAAATAAACAGCGAATTATTTGTGACAAGGAACAATATGAATTTTATTGCTGCTCATTTAACTTCCAGAAATTTAAGTTGTCCTCTTAGCTTTCTTTCTAACCACACACTCTGGAATCACTACACTTTTACAAATAAACATGCAAATATTTATTTCATCCTTCATTTTCTAACCAGACAGATATATTTAACAACATCAAATACTGCAGAACATATTGTATTATGGTCATAACGAATGTGATAACGTTAAGTTAAATATTGCAGCGAGTTGCAAACTTATAACCTCTAAGCCAGCTAACCATGACGTTATCCATTATGCTACAGTCTTCTCATCTTAATTTAGTATTGTGCATTAGTTATCATAAAATCTCTTGAAGCATTATCATTGATGCTTTATTATTTGACATTTAATGATAAGTGTGATGTATTTGTGATACACTTTCAATGCACAGTTGCTTTGAAACAGCATACTGTGCACAAAGTCATACACTACAAAGGAAATGAATAATCAACATGAACACAGTTCACACAGGAGTCGTTCACAAGCGTTGGCAAAAGTATAAAGCTCACTAATGATGTCACAACTGCAGAAAGTAGTGTGAAGCTGCATCCTCACTGCCACTGTAAACTTATTTCTGCTGGACCGAGCGAGGTGGCGCAGTGGTTAGCACACTGGACTAGCATTCGGGAGGACGACGGTTCAATCCCACGTTCGGCCATCGTGATTTAGGTTTTCCGTGATTTCCCTACATCACTTCAGGCAAATGCCAGGATGGTTCCTTTGAAAGGGCACGGCCGATTTCCTGCCCCATCCTTCCCTAATCCGAGCTTGTGCTCCGTCTTTAATGACCTCGTTGTCGACGGGACGTTAAACACTAATTTCCTCCTCCTCCTATTTCTGCTGGGAACATTATTTCCTACAGTATATCGCATCTGTTTCCGACTTTGTTTCTTGTCCCTGTTTCTGTCCACAGTGGCAGTAAACATTTCTTAGTGTATTCACTTCTATTTGTTGCATTGTTTTTGTATTGTCTGAAATGTCATATCAAGAAATGAGGACGTCATCGTCATCCATTCTTTTTTTACGTATTTATCACGACTTGTGACCTGAAGGCCATAAGCATCTCTCAATGTTTTGTAGTTTTACAATGTAAGGTTGCATTTATCAAAGAATTTCATAACTCATTTAAAAACTACGATATTAATTTGATTGAGACTTTGTGGAGTAGTTGGTAATGGTTAATAAAATCAGATTAGTTGTTGCAAGAAATTGATTTGTTGGTTTGCATACAGTTGCCATCTTTGGTGAGGGGGGAAAAAAAACCACAGAACATCTCTTGGGAAAACCTTGCTATGTAGGGAAATGATTATCGAAGGCTTTCACTTGAATATTATCTAATGATTCTGAATTTCCGGCATATATGGTATCACCGTTTCTTAAAAAAAGATAGAAATTTCAGGAAAGCAATTACAACACGACATGCTGTTAGTTTTAGTTTTTTGTCAATGGGAGATTCATCCCAGAGCCTTAAGTATTTATTTCACATTTCGAAGCAAGCTGTGACAGACGATCTTATTTTGGTTTCTACACAGTCTCTCTCAGTATTCTAAAAATATAGCAGCAGTTTTCTGCTGAGAATCTTGTTTTATTGCTGTTCTTGTACTACTTGTTTCATGTATACCACGAGCAACTGTCAGCCTAGTGCTAGTGCAATGGTACAATTTGACAGTCTGCTGCCTCGTTCAGTGCAATTTTTTTTCCCCACTGGAAAAACTTAATACAGCAAGAGAAAGCAAAACACTTAACAGCTATATACAATGGATGACGCAGTGCAACATATAAACATACACTTGCGCCATGCAGCGGTGACATGCGGTAGCTGGCCTGAAATACTCATGTGCGACACATCTTCCGAAAGATGAAAACAGAATTCTGAAAACTTTCTCGCTGTTGTGGTTTACATTTTAGGCTGCAGTCACAGTGGCTCAGATATCAGGGGGTCCTGCTAATGACCAACACCGGCCAGAGATGGCCGATCATTTCAAATCAGTACACCACTGCGTGCGCAGTCACACTAGTCAGTCTTATCTCCTGAATGTACAGGCTTTGGATGACAGTGGTTGAAATTCAGATCAGTTCGTTTTCTTCGATCAAATCGACTGAGTTTGTCACACCTGAAATATGGAGCATGAGAAACTGATAAGTGCACTCCTAGAAAGTGTGAGTTTGTGGCATCCTGAAGATGAAAATAACATAATTGGGATATAGTTCAGAATCTATGGACTGAAATCACAGGTTTATTCAAAACCTCAAACAGGTATAGTCTTTATTGGAAATTTTAGTCATATATTGTAACATTAAAAAATAATTTGTTCGAGTGAAAAGGGTGGTGTATCTTATATGCTTATAGCTACTGTAGTGTATTTTTGTTGTTGTAGGTTGTCATTAGTTGTTTACAAATTATTATTACTCCTTACTGGCATTTTATGCCAGTAGGGTAGTGATTCCGTTAATATGAAGTGTATGAAAATGTGGTGTGTGCTATGTATTCGAACCTTTATGTTCTGTAGGTTATCAGAGTGTCTTATGCTACACTTTATACTTGTCTTTCACTTGTGTGCTAAATTATAATCATTGAAGGTTAGTTGATGTACATTTGCATGACTTTAAACAAATACAGAGAAACAGAGTATTTATAACTTGCTTTTCAATGTCACCACAAATTATCTCAAGTATGTAACAGAACATTTCTCATGTTACCCCATATATTCGTAAAACTTGTCTGGTTATTCCAATAACTGAGGACAGAGTGTATAGTACTCGCCATGTTATTTACGAGACAGGAAAGCTCATTCACATGCAGTCGGCAACTCTTTAATAGCAGAAGCCGCTATGCAGACTCCTATCCATGCACAGAGACATCATGGTATCCACCCCACCCTAAGAGGTTAAAATCTAACCTACATCCTGCATAGAATAGATTCTATCCTAACATAACCCAACCTCCTTTGACCCTGCCAAAAACTGATGGAGGAGACTGCATTGCAACTAAATAAAAAAATATTACCTTCATTCTTCTTCTACATCTCATTTCATTCTAAATTGCTATTCAATTCTGTCTCCTCTGTTTCACAATATTCAGTCAAAAATCATTTTACTTAAATACAGATACAACTTTACTTTACATTGCCAAGGGTCCTTTGCTCGGCGTCTGTCTCACTGCTGTGATGACTGGGTGTTGTGTGATGTCCTTAGGTTAGTTAGGTTTAAGTAGTTCTAAGTTCTAGGGGAGTGATCACCATAGATGTTAAGTCCCATAGTGCTCAGAGCCAGTGAAGCCAGTGTCTCACTACTCTTCTCTAACGATGGAACTCCAGGATCCTAAAGAAGTCCTCAAAGTTCTAATTTTACAGTACAATTTGATGTCTTTTTAAGTCTCATCTCTCTTATACTAACTGTTATAAAATTCCTCATAAACAAACTACAATAATTTCTCAAAAATGTTCAAATTAATATATTAATATTTTCAATATAATAGAGGGAAACATTCCACGTGGGAAAAATATATCTAAAAACAAAGATTCTGTAACTTACCAAACGAAAGCGTTGGCACGTTGATAGAAACAATAACAAACACAAACACACACACACAAATTTCAAGCTTTCTCAACCCACGTTTGCTTCATCAGGAAAGAGGGAAGGAGAGGGAAAGACGAAAGGATGTGAGTTTTAAGGGAGAGGGTAAGGAGTCATTCCAATCCCGGGAGCAGAAAGACTTACCTTGGGGGGAAAAAGGGACAGGTATACACTTGCACACACACACACACACACACACACACACACACACACACACACACATATATATATCCATCCGCACATAACAGACACAAGCAGACATATGTAAAGGCAAAGAGTTTTGCCTTTTTGTTATTGTGGGTAGTTTGATAACATATAATCAAAATTGAATTAAATTGTCATAGTATATAACAGTTGTAGATCGCCAGGGGAAATTTAAGTACTTCTCACCTTGGCACCTGACACATTATTTTACATTCTTAATCCATTTCTGTTTTTGCTAACAAAGATTAGTTCATCAAATGTGAGTGACCCAAAAATTATAATATTAATCACACACAGAAAGATGAAAATTTACACCAAAAAGCAAAACACTCAAATACTAATAAGACTGAAACATGCGCGAAGTGCAATTTCTCAAAATTCATGTATGGAAAGAAAGATAGAAAATCCAATACTCTTGGAGGAATTCTGCTGAAATTACCCCTCTTCAACAGAAGAAGAAGTAAAGGATAGCCTCAGCGATAAGGCAAGAGTATAAAAGAGGCGGACTAAAAATATAGCTGAGTAGCATCCAACAGCAACTGACTGCCATTATAAATTCACAACACAGATTGGCAGAATGGACAATTGTAGTCATGACCCTTTAACAGTGTAAGGAATCCTGTCTCTGAGAAATTGTTCAAAACTATACTCTGGGTGCTGGGAAGATGCACAATTAAACATGTGAATCTGTGTGCACATACAGAAAAAAATATGAATATCAGGACTCGACATAAAAACACAAATAGTATGTGACCAGTTAATGATTACGTGTCTATACTGAAGGTTGGTTCAAAAGACGACATATTGCGGTTATTGATAAGGTTAATGAACAACAAAATATTCACACAAGAAAAATTCATTGGTTGGTAATACCTAACAATGGAAAGTCGAGGTTCGATTAACAACAATATTATGAAAAGGATAGAATGTTACTCACTGAGCTGCAGACACGCATAGCGGTCAGTGGCAGTGGTCATGTGAATTGTACTTGTGTGAATGTGTGTGTGTTTTCTACTTTTGGAAGAACGCTGTTTAGCTGAAAGCTGAAATATATAACAGTCTTTTCATTGTGTATATCTTCTTATTTAACGTCTGCTCTATAAGGTGAGCAGCATGCAAATCCTTTTTATTGGTAATACAATTTTTTAAATACTAGAGGTGTATTATGAATAGAAAGAGGTAATATTGATAGATTTGTAGGTAAAAGAAGAATATGTGGCACTGAAAACAAAGATGGAAACTGCTACAATGGCTCGAGGTCCTATGCACACTTTGCACACAAGATACAAAGTGACTACCTCCCTGAGGGTTCCATGTATATTTTCAAATAAAGTTCACATATTCCAGACAAATAATACAAATGAGGTTATTTTTACATATGTCTGACAGTGTATAAATTTATATTTTAATATTTAATTACTTAAGACATATTCAACTCTTTTTCAACTTTTTTTTGTAAATAATGTCTATCCATCTGCTTATACGGGTTCAAAGAAGTATATTTCTAAGCTCAAGAGGTTTTCTAGATTTTCGATAAATCTAATGATATGTTTTTAGATTTGGACTTTCTAGAATTTCAAATGTACTGATGTATGTATTGCAAAACTTTTTCAACTCAGCAGTTAGTAGTTAAGGCTTCTTGTGTGCTTCTTGTGTGTTTTGACTAGCACATAATCTCTGGTTTAATTTTTTTTGAACGTACCATTGTGTCTTCTTTTTTATCATTTTTTAAATCTTTTTCATTGGTTTCTCATTGTTTCTTTTACGATTGCATCACATTCTTGTGCACGAAAGGACCAATTTCCCGCATTTACTTTCCTGCAGGATTTGATGCTGGAATGTAAATAGGAATTAAAATATGTTTAATTTCAGATCTTTCTTCAATTGATTTCTGATTGTCAGGCTGAATCAGTGAATCATTGTGTCATAGGAAAAGCTTTGGTTTCATAACATGTCTAAAATATGCTTTTTCAATATTTGAGATTATGTTTTTGCTTGTAGCTTTTCTAACTGGATACAGTTTGATAAATTTAGAGAAAACGTGTACCATTACTAATATGTAACAGTGTTCACCTTTACTTTTTGGCAGGGATCCTTAAAAATCAATGGCAATTAAATTCAAAGGTTTTTGTTGGGTAATATTTTGCATTTCAGCTTAACATATCCTGTTACTTACCTCAACTCGCTGACACTTACCAGAGCTTGACATCTCTTCCCTTACCTTTTTAGCCATATTATAAGAATGAGGTTTTCATCTAATTTTTGTATACATTTTTAGTAACACAATGACCATAGCTTTCATGTATTTATTTAATTAATCTTTCTGCTTTTTCCTCTGGCCAATATAAATTTCTAGTCATCAGAATCAGCATCTGTTCTAAATACAGCCCCCCTAAATACATTGTAATGCTTATACAAATTCTCATACCTTGTAACTCCAGCCGTGTGTGAAATCTTCATAATCCCATTAACCAGTAACTCCAGTATCAAAGAGAGATTCGGAAGTTCATGGATTTCTCTAATCTGTCAATAACTAAGCTTCTACTATATAGTTACACATGTAACAACTTCATCACTTTATATTATTTTTCATAAGAAACCATTTTACTTCTCCTGTAAACTTTAACAAAATGGAGTTACGAGGTTTTCATTGCCTACCGTCAATACTTCTTTTTACTTAAACAGCTTTTTGCTAGCCTCCATTTGTGATCATGGTTCTGACTTCTGCTAATTCTGTTGCATATAGATCTTTTTTACACTTACACACACACACACACACACACACACACACACACACACACACACACACTCTCTCTCTCTCTCTCTCTCTCTCTCTCTCTCTCTCTCTTTGTGACCTGAATTCACTGTTACCCTGTGTCCAAGCAAATAAGTCCTAAATTTTGTGAATGTCCAGTGTATTCCTAACAGTTCGTTTGCAGTGACTGTATAAGATTTTTCATGTTTTAAAAGAATTCTGCTCACAGATGCAGTTGTACAATGTGCTTTCTTTTCGTGAAATAATTCTGAATCCAGTCCAAATTTACTACTGCCAGTGAGTAAACAGAATGGTAAGCTAAAATAAGGTCTGTGTAACAAGTTTGGTTATTTAATTCTTCCTTGATTTTCTCAGGTCTCTTTGACATTCTTTATACTTTATCAAAGGGTGCTCTTTTTAAGCAGATTGCTTAGAGAAGGTGTGTTTAGACTTTGTACATTTATGAATTTTCTTTAAAAGCCACATAAGCCATAAAAAGACTTAAGTTGTTTCCTGTAACGAGGGACGGAGAACTCTGAAATAGCTTTAATTTTCTTTTGTTTTGCCAGAATTTCTTTTTCAGCAATAACATGTCCTAAAAGTTTTCTATTCAGATATTCCAAATTTACATTTTTCTAATTTCAGACCATTCCGTCTTGTGTAAATTTTTCAGACTCTAAAACTATAATATGTTCATCCCAATTTTGTTCTGTCACTGAAATATCATCTAATTAAACTGCTAATTAAGGTGTATGTTCCTGCCCAAGTAAATGATGTAAAGCTCCAAAGAATTCTGCCACTGATTAGTTCAAACCAAAAGGTACCACACACTATTGTTAATCTCTTCCACCATAAAGAAAATCATTATGCTTTCTGGACCCTGATGCCTATGGAACCTCATGAAAACCTGATGTTAAATCTAAACTTGACATAGGCTGCATGCTTTTGAATTTATGCAATAGTTCATCAGTCTTCTCAGGTGATTTGTTTCTCTCTACAAAATTTATTCAAATGTCTAATTTCCAAAACTAACCTCACTCCTCCATCGTTCTTTGACATAACCGTAAGTGGATTATTGTATAGACTGGCACTTCTTTCGTCACACATTTTTCTAACTCCTCCTCAATAGCAGGTCGTTTAGCTACAGGTATCCCATATATGAAAAAATGGTTACTATGGCTTTACTATGGCTCTGCCTGCACTGTTGCTAAAGTTTCACTATATTTCAAACCATAAAGATTTCAACTTACATTTTGTCTGTCTGAAAGTGCTGTTTCAAAGATTTTTCCATCTACATGTTTCTTAAATTCTGTATCATCTCTGTCTAATCCTGGTATATATTTATCTACAGGTTCTAACAATATTATGCAAACTATAGTTGCTGCTCAGCTTATAGTGGAGATGCTGGGTCGCAGATCACATTAAAAAGACTGTTGGAATGTGCGCTTTCAGCCAACAGAAACACACACACACACACACACACACACACACACACACACACACACACACACACGAGACCACAGTCTCTGGTAGCTGGTGCCAGACTGTGAGCAGCAGCGCATGATGGAAGGGACAACCGGGTGGGGGTAAGGAAGAGGCTGGCACAGGGTGGGGGTAAGGAGGAGGCAGGAGCATGGTGGGGGAAGGATAGCAGGGAAAGGGTTGGGGATGGTAAAGCACTGCTGTGGGAGCGTGCAGGGACGAAATGGAGAGTCGGGCAGCTAGGTGCAGATGGGAGGTTAGATGGAGGGCGGGAGAGAGACAGAGGGTAGTAGAAAAGGAGAGAGGCAAAGAGACTGGGTGCACTGGTGGAATAGAGGGCTGTGTAGTGATGGAATGGGAACAAGGAAGGGACTAGATGGGTAAGGACAATGACTAACAAAGGTTGAGGCCAGGAGGGTTACAGGAACATAGGACATATTACAGGGTGACTTTCCACCTGTGCAGTTCAGGAAAGCTGGTGTTGATGGGAAGGATCCAGATGACACAGGCTGTGTTTGTTGGTTGTTGTGCCCAGGTGGAACTCAGCTCAGTGGTTGCAGCTTAGCTTATAGATCACATGACTGGTTTCACAGGTACCCCTGCCTTTGATGGGATAGGTGATGTTTGCGACTGGACTGGAGTAGTTGGTAGTGGGAGGATGTATGGGACAGGTCTTGCATCTACGTCTATTACAGGGACATGAGTAGGGACCGGAAAAATTCGCATTTTGCGATAAATGTGAAACATTCAAATTTTCCCTCAAAATGCAAAATAATGTAACAGATGCTATTTCATAGCAAATTTTATCCAGATGAGCTAGTTATCAGAGGTAATTTGAAACAGGTTTATTTTCTGCATACAGTATCAAATGTGTAAGCAGTTACCGGCATTGCTTATCATCAGGTGAAGCCGAATTTGGAAAGATAATGTGCACAAGAACCTGCTTGCAAAATATAGTGTGTGAACCCAACGATGTATCAGTGTGCTCAATGATTTGGTGCTATGCCAATGTGGACAGTTGAATGTTCAATCTAAAGCAACATAGTACTCAGCCTTGGGACACAGCATTTTATAAGAAAGAAATGTGTATGTTAATTTGTTAGCTAAAGACCAAAAGATAGTATAATGCAGGGAGTTTTAACGTGGAAAATTAGGTGGTGGGTGTTTTGAACTGCAGTTGCATCAAATACCACCAGAGGTTGTGCCTGAACTATGTCGTTAACAATGCTCAGCAAATTTGAACAAGCAATTGTGCGGTAGCCATCCCCAAATGCTTTGTGTTGTGCACTGCTCATTGGTTTCTCTTCTTCTTTTGAGACAAGTGAAGTGACTAATCCTGGCCCATCTTGGATTTGGGTTTGGCAAATGGACTCTACCGGCTGTCAGATTCATACACCTACAAACGCTGCCACAGTGACCCCATTCCAGAAATTCAGCAGGATCACCAGTCTTTTCTCAAATTCTTAGGCCCATTCCAGAACCTCTCCCTGGAGTCCATCTTTCTCCTCACCCCTACCACTCCCTGCATTCCTACCTTCTGCAAGTTTCCTAAAGTCCATAACCCAACAACCCAGAAAGCCCCATAGTGGCTGGTTCCTGTGCCCCCACTGAGAGAATCTCTGCTCTCACAGACCAACACCTTCAGCCTATTACCCGCAACCTACACTCCTATATAACAGTTACTAACCATTTCCTCCACCAATCTCCACAGTTCTTGTTTTTTTTACCACATGTGCCCTGTTCATTGCTATTGATGCCACTTACAGCATCCCTAACACCCATGGCCCTACTGCTATTGAACACTACCTTTCCCAGTGCCCGATGGATTCCAAACCAACAACCTTTTTTCTAGTTGCCATGACCAACTGTATCCTCACACACAGTTACTTCTCCTTTGAAGGCATTACGTAGAAACAACTGCTCATAGTCTGGCTCCAGCATCCAGGAACTGTGCTCGTGTGTGTGTGTGTTTTTTGTATTTTCGACAAAGGCCTTGTTGGCCAAAAGCTCACTTTCCGACAGTCTTTTTGTTGTGCCTATCTGCAACTCTGCATTTCCAATATACGGTGAGTAGCGACTGCCCTTTTCATAATACTGTTACATTCCATCCCAGTGTTAATTGTTATTACCTCTATCTTTCAACTGAATTGATTTTTCTTTTTCAACAGACATTACATTAATGGGATAGTACACAATTTTAAAATAATTACTGATTATGTCACTTGAATCTTTGTGTTCTAAATTGTTACTGCTGTTCAATTTATTACACTGTTCATTCATCCCTAAATTGTGGACAGTCAGGAGAGGGACTACTATTTCCTTGACTCCTCATGTCACTGTGTCCATGCCAATTTCTGTTTCTGTTGTCGAAATCTCTATTCCCATTTTTATTACATTAATAAAATAGTAAACATTTTTAAAATAATTACTAATTGTCTCACTTGAATCCTTGTGTTCTGAATTGTGTCTGTTGATCCATTTATTACTCTGTTCATTCACCCCTAAATTGTGGATCATTAGTAGAGAGGCCACTAGTTTCTTGCTATCTGGTTTATCGATTGTTCTTGTCTCTTCATGATATTGTGTCCATGCCAATTTCTGTTTCCCTCATCAGAAATCTCAATTCCTGATTCTATTACAGTGGTTTGTTTGCTGTCCACGAGACTGAAAGTTACTACCATTATGATAATTATATTCTCTTCCTTCATTATTAACATTTCCCCAATTTTCTGCCTCTGCTCTGTTGATGGTTGTGAGTGTTGTAATGTCTACCAGTTTTACTCGTAATTATTTCTAATTTGTCGACATACTTTTAAAACTGATTCCTTGTGTGAATTTCAGTTTGCCAAACTTTTTAGAGCATTTATCTGTGTCATTTCATCAAGTAGTTAGTCTAAATGAGCTAATTTCTTTGACTCCAAAATTGTTCCATTCTACAAAGACATTCCATGTAATTTGGTCCATTCAAAAATTCACTTTTTATCCTAGCTTGTTCAGTTTCAGGCCAGAACTTACTTAAGAAACTGCATATGACATATCTACAGAAAAATTTTGATTTGCTGTTGACAGAGCTTTTCTTCTAAAAAATTTACAATGACCTGTCACTCATGTTAGGTACAGACAACTGGATGTAAACTAATCTCATCTGGAAAGTTTTGTACTGGAGTATTAGACAGCAGGGTAGATGAGCTATTGAAAATATTTCTGCTAACTGCATCATTATGTAAATCTTCCAGTTCTTTGTTATCACAGAAATAGAATGTTCCAAATTTGATACATTGCTGTTGCTATTTCATTTGAGTTTACTGTTTGACAAACTACTGTAATCTTCACATCAGATTTACTTTCAACAGTAGATGACTGTGTTTCAGTGTTAGTTTCTACATTTGACATACAAGTATTTATGTTTTCATCAACATTTTTGATTTCACTATTAATATTATCATAAGCAGCTTTATTTTTTCTCCCTTTCAGTATCTAACTCATCTTTGACTTGTTGGAGTTTATTACTCATTTTAGATCTACTTCCCCTACTATTGTTTCCAAACCCTCTATTTTTTGTCCAAGGCTGTTCAATACTTGCAAATTTCTGGTCCATAGACTTTTCAAGCTCAACTGACTGATCAACACTTATAAGTGATTATTTCATATTTTGGAATTGTTCCCGATTTACGATTTGACCCTAATCATAAACTGAACTATTCTTGCTTACATATTATTTAGATCGTCGTCCCCCTCTTCTACTGCTTCTAACAATTTGTCCTCTCATTTAAGTGTTTTGTTTAAGTCTCCCATGTCAGCTAAATCTCCACCCCCATCAGCTACAACTTCAGCTTTGACTTTGTAATGGTAATTGTTCCTACACTGTTTTCTTCATGCAACCCAATCATGTAAATAAAACGTTCAGTTCTGAGAGTGTTGTACACTGGTTGTCAGTTGTGGCATGTGTACTACATCAACTTTTGGGACTACGTTATCCTACTACCAATTGCAATCACAATCAAAAATCGATGCATCACAATACTACACTTAGTTATAACTATGTAAATATTTATTGTCCCATTGTATAACATATCTTAAAGCTTTTATGCCATAGGCACCATCAAAAGTGAAAAACCAGGCTTGTCAAACAAAACTCTTCCTTCAACCTCATGCTGGCACATCTTACATTCACAATGCTCAATTGTAAACTAAAGGCAGCTGCCTTCACTTACCAAAGATAGTATTATCTTACAACATATGTATCACAACTCCAACGAAGCTACTGTCTATTGAAAGTCTTTGAGTATTAAATTTCAAGTACAAGCAAATTCTAAAAAAAGCAATACTACAAATATGTTATAATACGTGGTTATACAATGACCAACAGAAAGTTTTAAAAATAGCACCGCTAATTAGAATAAGTTAGTGGCTGCTTCCCAAGGAGTACATTGTCAAAGTGGGTCCAGAAATGCCCATTGGACACTCCTATCTTCTCATTTAACATGCTGACTCATTCCTCTCTTAAAGCGCAGAAAACTCAACTTCTTCTAAATTTGACAGCAACCACACTTCATTCTCAAAGTGCAATTCCCTCATGCTGTTATGACGTCGCCCAACAAAAGCTGCTTATTCTTGGGTGCTTCACTGCTGCTGATGAGCCATTCTCTTGATTAATATTATTGTTGTCATTGTTCACTTTAAATGTTCCTTTAAAATGTCTTTCTGTTTGCCCTATGTACTTTGTTTCACAATCCTGCCACTTTATTTCATAAACTTCACCACTTTCCCCATCCCAGTTCTCCCCTGTGCCAGTCTTATGCTTCAGCCTCTGCTTGAGTTTGTTGTCCAGACAGAATGCAATTTTAACCCCTTTGTTTTTAAATAACCCCACCAGTTTATATGAGATAATTCCATAATATGTATTCACTATAATTTCTATGCACTACTGCTGCATCAGTCCTATCTGTTAAATGCACATCAAAACCATTTTCTGTCCCATTTGTCTAAGTATTTTCACTTCTTCATCCTTGTTCTTAGGACTCAGTGGGATGGAATTAGCCATGTGCATAGCTTTTTGAAGAATGACGATTTATTTTTATGGAGGGTGACAAGAGGTCACTGCGCATGTGAAAGTGGGTTTTCTAAATGTTCCTACCTCTAGCTTGTTCTTATTCTCGACCATCAAATCAGGATAACTTAAAAATCCCTGTCACTTCTGCTCTACTTCATCAGCATGTCAAATGAGAAGACAAAAGTGTCTGAGGGGTGTTTCTGGGCCCACTGTAGTGATGACCTCCTTGAGAAGCAGCTACCAACATATTCTAATTAGTGGCATTACATTTAATACTGTCTGCTGGTCATTCTATATGGATGCACACATTGCAACATAGGTGTACAATAGCAGTTTAGAATTTCCTTGGACTTGACATTTAACATTCAAAGATTTTATGATAGCAAGTAGCATCATAGGGCGGCTGTGATACGTGTGTTATAGGATAGTATTATCTTTGGTAGATGAAGGCAGCTGCCTATAATTAATGTTTGAGGAAGAATTTTGTTTGTCAGTGCACATTTGCTGCTCGCTTTTTACTTTTGATGGTGCCTAATGGCAGAGAAGCTTTAAGTTTGTTATACTACAGAATGATATAAACAATTATTTCATTGTCAGTAGGTGTAGTATTGCAATGTATTGATTTACTTCCTTGTTTCATAGTGCTTGATAATGGGATAAAGTAGTCCTGAAAGGTGGTAAATATATCACACATTTGACAGCTTGTGCGTAATGTTCTAAGTTCTGACTCATGAGACAATTGTATCATAATTATGTAACAGATAAGTAAAACATTGTACTGAAAGAAAAAGAAAAAAAGATTGGTTGCTTTTACTTACTTCACCTGTCCATATACTGTGAGTTGTTGCTGTCACCAGTTCGATCCCAGTTCCTTTAGTGTCCTCCAGAAGACACGTCCTTTATTAAGAGGTATTTGTTGGCTTTTCCAGTCCCAAGCACACTGTTACTTTTAATGATCCTGTTCCTGCAACATTTCGTTGTATTAATACATTCGGTATTAACATAACCGCTGATGCATCCACATTCTAATACAAGCAATATACCGAAACGCAAAAGGCACCAAAAAGTGAAAGTGTCTTTCCAAACCTCATTTCTCACAATGAACTGGTTTGCATGAAATACTCCTCAGGTCCTTAAACAATCAAGAAACAAAGATGGAAAACTTGAATTTTTATTTCATTACCAGTATCAGAATTGAAAATAATTAGTTTAATTTATGTTGTTTTAAAAATATGTGTTGCTCTCATTTCGAAACAGTAGTCTTAAGGTACATAAAATTCCTAATGGATGCAGTATGATATCGGGTTCTTTATGTAGAATTTCTTAATACCAGCAACAAAAGTCACAGGCATTCATGTTCATAATTATTCCACACCTTCAAATGATTGTCCTTTCAATGAAATAGTTACAGTTGGATATCTAACAGTCACAAGCCCTGCATATTATGCACTACTTCCACAGACTGCCTCATAGTGGCAAAGGTGCCAATAAATTTGTAAAAGTAAATTTCAAAATAAGTCCAGTATATGAAAAATAATTAAGTTATTTGAAAAATAATAAAACTAATATTATTGAGATTATAAAAGCTTGTAGTAAATCAGCGAAGTGCATTGTGTAATCCTTTTCTTAAGTGTATTGACAGGTACTCTACGTAACGAAAGGTGAGCCGTTGATCATTTCCATTACACCATCTGGGTGTAGATGAAACTCATACTGCTGGTGAAAGTCTTAGTGACTTTCTAGTGAAGAAACTTGCTGGCCCGTATCTAAATA
Source organism: Schistocerca piceifrons (assembly GCF_021461385.2). Lineage (NCBI taxonomy): Eukaryota > Metazoa > Arthropoda > Insecta > Orthoptera > Acrididae > Schistocerca > Schistocerca piceifrons. The sequence continues at coordinate 422,484,971 of NC_060142.1, read as the reverse complement.
AAGGAAGGAATGTTATGTGTAACAGTTCCTTTGTATGGCTTTCACAAACACATCTGAAAACAATCCAAAGAGCTTGTTTGGGACTACAAAGGCAATTAGAAGGGAAGTGCCAGAGTATATGAAGAAAGTTCATGAGGATCTACACAAAACAGTAGCTTTCAAAATGATGATATGATCCTCAAGGAAAGCCAGGAAAGAAATAATAATTCTCAGTTTCTTATACTCAGATTTACAAATTGGAACTGACAGTTACAACTTGACACAGTGACACATTACAAAGAAACTAAGTACAGAGTAGATGTTGACCATATGGTCAGCAAGCACTCAGTGAAAGCTGGTGGGAAAAGTTGGCATGTTCATACTTTTAATAATATTCTAGATTTAGCAGGCATCAATGCTTGGATGATCTACAGAAGAGTAGCAGCTTTCAGAAATGAGATACCTATTCAAGCTAGCAGAGGAATTTGCCAAAGATTATACAAGTTAAAGTGGAATCATCAGACATAGGTGGAACATTTAATGTTGATTTTCATTTAGTGCGCACAGTGTGACAGCGAGTCTGCCATTATAGTTTAAAGTAGGAATTGTGTAAAGGGAATGTGTCAAATGTTAAAAGAATAATAAGAATAAATAACATTATGTATATATCAGCAAAACAATGTCCTCCAGGTAGAGTTGCACCAGCAACTGTGAGGAGAGACATCAGCTAGAGCAGATAATGTAGAACAAAGCCAAATAGCAAATCTTAAACACCTCAAAATACTCTCAGTTTCTGCACAAAACACATCACATACCAGCCCATCACTCTTGCACTTGCAATCTGACTTTGAATGAGACAGCGGCACAATACTGGGTAAGTTTTGGACCAGCTGAAATTACTAGAAAACTAAAGATTTTACTTGTACATAACTGTCCCGCAGGTTGATAGTTTCTGAGCAATCAGATAACGGGTGATTTCAGTCAGTTGCTGACATACTTGGAAAGGAAAGTTATTACTAAATGATAAAATGCTTGCTTAGAACTCACAGTTAAAGTTCAGTGCAAGATTTGTGAATTATTGTTTAAAATATTTCATTGTGAACAAGGAAATGAAAGTTACGTGATGTTGCATGTTTTATCATTGGATAATCTATGCAGATTGTTCCTTTTTCCCTCTCAGAATATATATTTCCCTTTTCTGGGCAATGAGGAAATGGAAAATTGTTATGGAAGTATTTCTCTCTCTCTCTCTCTCTCTCTCTCTCTCTCTCTCTCTCTCTCTCTCTGACTGCAACTTTTCCTAAGCTGCCCTCAATGGAGCAGATGAATTCACAATATTTAACAGAATTCAGTTAATGACCCATATCTGATAAATGCACTGTAATTATTAGCACAAATTTACAGAAATAATCGAAACTGCGACATACTTCTTGAATATTATATTAGTCAAGTTCAACCGAGATGTGACTTCATACTATTCTTCTTTTATTTTATGTATAGTATTCACTGTAAAGCTTATATGAATACAGTATATACAGCAGTATGTCACGTACTCAACAAACTGATTTACTTAGGAGTGAAGGAATCAGTCATTTTATTCTGCTGTCTATTTGCAGAATACATGCTTTCTAAATTACAGTGTGTGTACAGTATTTAATTTGGAATTCCACTACTCCCTCCCCTAGCTTAGAATATGTTCACAATGCTAGTGGCTTCTAGTGTGTCACTCACAGTAGGGATAGGCACTTTATTTCTTTCTTCTTCCTTTTGTTCTTCATCTCCCTCACTCACTTCAAGGTCGCTGTGGCCCTGATTTTTCGTTTCATTTGCAATTTCATCTTCAGCGTGTGTTTTGGTTGTAACGAGGTCATTATCTATTGTAGCATACATTTCGTAGTTACACTTATTGAGAATATCACAGTTGATTTCTGGCAGCAGTGCAGATAGCAGCAAATCATCAATGTCATCGAATGTGTCTCCAGTTTCAATGACATTTATTCCTTCAGTTCTGATTCCTGCGTGACGGAAACAGTTCTTGATGGAAGTTATGCTAACGCATCTGATCGCAGCCATCAGTCTAATAGAATAATCCTACTTTTCCTCAATGCATTGTATCATTTTCAGTAGTATGAACTTAGATATGGCATTTCATACTTCTAATTACCCCTTGGTCCATGGACTGCAATAAGCTTGTCTTATTTCCAGGAAGAAAAAGTTTAATATTCTCCAGACCAGAGGGTGCAGGATGTGGTGGACAGTTGTCAATAAGAACCAGTATCTTCCTTTTCTGATTTCTAAGCTCCTGATCCCAGCACGTTATTGCATTTTAGTGTACTGGCAGGTTCTTTTACATGGTTAAAAAATTAGGATTTTTTAAATTTACCTGTTACAAACAATCTTTCCTTCTCAGTTCTATCTGTGTTAGTACAAACCAGGACTGTTATTCATTCTTTAGACAACTTGCCACCAACAGGTATTTCACACTTGTCTTTCAGAGTTCTGTCATGTGTCAATTTAAAGAAAATGACAGTCTCGTCTGCATTAAAGATGTCACAGTCTGCATATCCTTCATGAATTATAGGCCACACAGAAGTGAGCCTTTTGGATTGTTACAATATTCACACAGTTGGCTGCACTGCTCACTTTGTCAAAAGTAATGCCGTGACATTGCTTGAATTTGTCAATCCAGCCACTGCTGCACACAAATTCTTCATCTTTTAATTTCTTGGTGAATTCTTCTGCTTTCACTGTAAGGAGAGGTGTGCTAATGGGTAGATTGATGCTTCTCTGTTGCTTAAACCACTAAACAGCACTTGATCCATGTTGCTCTGTTCAGTTTTTTGTAACCACGTAATCTTAGATGCAATAACAGTTTTACCCTTGCTGTTCTAAAATGCGTGCACTTTGTAACAGATTGTTATGGGAACTGACATGTGCACTGTTGATGAGTTCTTTTATTGTCACCATTATTGTAGTATGAATGTGCTAGGGTAACAGTGAGGTGAGAGCTACACCCAGTGTTGACTGAAGGACAGAGAGAAGAATATGCCAGGTTGCCATATTACAACAACAAATTTCCCTGTACAGTACATTGATTCTCTCCCCTGTGGGTCCGGGGTAAGAATAGGTCCGAGGTATTCCTGCCTGTCGTAAGAGGCGACTAAAAGGAGTTTCAACCATTTCGGCCTTCAATGTGATGGTCCCCATTGGGGTTTGACCTCCTTTTTTCAAAATTTTACAGAAGTACTAGCCTTTTGGGGAAGGACACCTTACGTGGTGTATCACCGGTCCTCAGTGCACTAAGACCTTGGGACTCATCATCGTAACGGCGTTGTAACTGCACCCACAGTTTATCAATTTGGGCCTAAACACCTGATGGGTTGCACAAGTTACGCCCATAGTGCATCCCCATCTGCATCTACGATCGTGATGGACTTTCCATGGCACCCAAAATCCAGCATGGTAGCCAGCCCGTTGTAGTGGGGTCATCATGTACCCTCTAGGTTGTAGCCCCCTGACAATACAGGGATCGAACTGCCGATACCTGAGCTGCACCCTCCCCACGTAAGCCAAGGAGTAGATGCCCGTCTACCTGGGGCATCAGGACTACCGGCAACGGTCATCCTGCCAGGTGGCCCTTGCTGAGGCTGGGTGGCGCCCGTGGGGAGAGCCCCTGGTCGGAGTGGGTGGTATCAGGGCAGACGTTTCGCAGATGAAACGTCAACATGCATCAGGTTGCTCTGTGGCCGCTTCTTCTAAGAGGAAAGGTTCTGTCTCTGTCTCTGGTTCTGGTACTTCTGCCTTTCCCTCCTTGGCCACTCCCTGGGAGGAAGGACAGGCCCACCGGCTTGGGGCGAAATATTATTAGTCTGTTCTCGGACCGATGGGGGGACGTTCGCCACCTCCAAGCCCATGTTCTTTGTACAGCATATCGAGGATATCTTCAGAGAAATTGAGGCTCTTAGTAAAATGCGTTCGGGGTCCATTCTCATAAAGACCACCTCCGCTACACAGTCGGCGGCACTCCAGCCATGCGACCGACTAGGGGACATCCCAGTGTCCATTGTCTCACATCTGGCGCTCAATAGGACGCAGGGGATTATTTTCCATCGGGACCTCCTGCTGCAATCAGATGAGGAGCTCAGGGCCAACCTGGAGTGCCGTGGCGTGCATTTCTTCTGGCGAGTCCAGCGCGGCCCCAAAGATCGTCGTGTCGACACTGGGGCCATTATCCTCGCCTTCGAGGGGGATGTTCTCCCTGAGACGGTAAAGCTGATGTGGTACCGGTGCGACGTGCGACCTTACGTTCTGCCTCCTATCCGACGCTTTTGATGTTTGCGCTTCGGGTACATGTCGTCACGGTGTGAAGCTGAGCCCCTTTGTGGCGATTGTGGACATCCTCTTTGTGAGGGACATACATGCACCCCACCACCTTGGTGCGTCAATTGTCCTGGCCTCCACTTGCCTAGATCTTTTGACTGCCCCATATATCAGAAGGAGAAAAAGATACAAGAATTGAAAACCTTGGACCGTCTGTCTTATTCTGAGGCCAGGAAGAAATATGACTGCCTCCATCCTGTGATGTTGACAACGTCGTTTGCTTCGGTTGTGTCCACTCCTTCCGCAATATCCTCACCCCTATCCTGTCCCCCCTCTGCCTCCTCACCCCATCCGGGGTCTATGCCTCTGCCTCCCAAATCCCTCCCTTCCAAATCCTCCTCCCTTGCGGCCCCTGCCCCCTCTGCCCCAGGGGCCACCCTCCCTCCTCCTCCTCCTCCTCCTCCTCCTCCTCCTCCGCCGCCGCCGCCGCCGCCTGAGAAGCGATCCTCTTCTCAGGCGTCCATCGGGGAAACGTTACGGACCCCGGCTTCTGAGGTCCGGCGTTCAAAAAAGGACCCCGAGTGTGAGGACTTCCTTTGGGTCCAGCCCCCACAGCCCACCATCCCTGTGACTCATCGGTCTTCCAAGAAGGCCTCAAAGAAGAAGTCTTTATCCCCCTCTCCACCCCAGCGCGTATCGTCTGATGCTCCATCGGACAGTTGCTGCTCACGGCCGTCCTCAGTTTCGCCGGGATGGTCTGCTGGCAGGCGCTCAGCTGGCCTGTCGTCTGCGGACGCTGCTGCCCCTCCTGCGCAACCCAGAAATGTGGCCGCAGCTGCCGACGACTCGATGGAACACACTCCGCCTCCCGACGGTTGTAGCGATGTTACCTCGAAACCTGGCCCTCCGCGGTCGTCGAGGTGACCAGCTCTTCACCTGTTTCATTCCTCCTTTCTCTGATTTGCGATGGCTCTGTTACATTGGAACATAAGAGGTATTCGATCTAACTGGGAGGAATTACAACTGCTCCTCCGCCTACACTGTCTGTTTGTCATTGGTCTCCAGGAAATGAAGTTACGCCCAACTGACATTATTGCCTTTACCCACTATACCTCCGAGCGATCTGACCTAACCTCTGTGGATGGCATTCCAGCTCATGGTGGGGTTATGTTGCTCTTTCGGGACGATGTCTGTTACCATCCCATCCCATTGACCACCCCACTTCAAGCAATAGCTGTCTGTATTACTCTTTCTGCCTTTACTTTTTCTGTTTGTACTGTCTACACTCCATCGTCATCCGCAGTTAGTCGGGCTGACATGATGCACCTGATTGCTCAGCTTCCTCTGACGTTTTTATTGTTTGGCGACTTCAATGCCCATCATCCCCTTTGGGGTTCTCCTGCATCCTGTCAGAGAGGCTCCCTCTTGGTGGATGTTTTCAACCATCTCAATCTTGTCTGCCTCAATACTGGTGCCCCGACTTTCCTCTCAGACTCTACTCATACCTACTCCCACTTGGACCTCTGGATCTGTTCTACCACTCTTGCCTGTCGGTTCGAGTGGTATGTCCTTTCTGACACCTATTCGAGCGACCATTTCCCCTGTGTTGTTCATCTCCTGCACCACACCCCATTCCCACATCCCTCGAGCTGGAACATACCGAATGCTGACTGGGGACTTTACTCCTCCCTGGTGACCTTTCCGGACCAATTTTTTCTCAGCTGTGACAGTCAGGTCGAATACCTCATGGCTGTTATCATCAATGTGGCCGAACGTTCTATTCCTCGTACTACCTCTTCTTTACATCGCATTTCAGTCCCCTGGTGGAATGAGGCTTGCAGAGACACTATCCGTGCTCGACGACGTGCTTTACACACCTTTCGCTGCCATCCTGCACTGGCGAATTGTATTCATTACAAACGATTCCGAGCGCAATGTCGTCGAGTAATCAAAGACAGCAAAAAAACTTGTTGAGCCTCTTTCACGAGCTCCTTTAACAGTTTTACTCCCTTTCTGTCACCTGGGGTGGCCTGCGCCGGCTATCGGGCATTAAGGCCCACTCCTCGATACCTGAACTGCCTTCCGGTAATGAGGTACTTGTCGACCCTGTGGATGTCTCCAACACCTTCGGCCGCTCTTTCGCAGAGGTTTCAAGCTCCGCTCATTACCACCCTGCCTTCCTTCCCAGAAAAGAGGCAGAAGGGGCTCGGCGACCTTCCTTCCACTCGCTGAATCTGGAAGATTATAATGACCCCTTTACCATGCGGGAACTCGAACGTGCACTTGCACTGTCCCGGTCCTCTGCTCTGGGGCAAGATGCCATTCACGTTCAGATGCTGACACACCTTTCTCCGGCAGGCAAATACTTTCTTCTTCGTACCTATAATCACGTCTGGACCGAAGGTCAGGTCCCCATGCGTTGGCGTGAGGCTGTCGTTGTTTCCATACCCAAACCCGGGAAGGAAGGACACCTCCCTTCTAGTTACCGCCCCATTTCTCTTACAAGGTGTGTCTGTAAGGTGATGGAGTGCATGGTTAACGCTGGTTTGGATTCTTGAATCTCGACGGCTACTTACCAATGTTCAATGCGGCTTTCGCCGACGCCGCTCCGCTGTTGACCACCTTGTGAACTGTCGACGTTCATCATGAACAACTTTTTGCGAAAGCGCCAAACGGTAGCTGTGTTCTTCGATTTGGAGAAAGCTTACGATACCTGTTGGAGAGGAGATATCCTCCGCACTATGCACAGGTGGGGCCTACATGGCCGCCTGCCCTTGTTATTGATTCATTTTTAACAGATCGAATGTTTAGGGTACGTGTGGGTTCCGTATTGTCCGACGTCTTCCTCCAGGAGAAGGGAGTGCCTCAGGGCTCCGTTTTGAGCGTAGCCCTTTTTGCCATAGCGATCAATCCAATTATGGATTGCGTTCCACCTAACGTCTCCAGCTCTCTTTTCGTCGATGACTTCGTGATCTGCGGCAGTGCCCAGAGAACATGCCTCATGGAGTGCTGCCTGCAGTGTTGTCTTGACAGCCTATACTCATGGAGTGTGGCTAATGGCTTCCGGTTCTCTGAAGAGAAGACGGTTTGCATCAACTTTTGGTGATATAAAGTATTCCTTCCACCATCCTTACATCTGGGTCCCGTTGTTTTCCCATTCGTGGAGACAACGAAGTTTTTAGGGCTCACACTGGACAGGAAACTTTGTTGGTCTCCGCATGTCTCTTATTTGGCTGCCCGTTGTACACGTTCCCTTAATGTCCTCCGTGTTCTTAGTGATTCATCTTGGGGAGATGATCGCACTGTCCTGCTTCGCTTATATCGGTCCATAGTCCGATCAAAGCTGGATTATGGGAGCCTCGTATACTCGTCTGCTCGGCCATCCCTCTTACGCCGTCTCAACTCCATCCATCATCGGGGGTTACGTTTTGCGACCGGAGCATTCTATACTTGTCCCGTCGAGAGTCTTTATGCTGAAACTGCCGAATTACCATTGACCTATCGGCGTGACGTACTGCTTTGTCGGTACGCCTGTCGGCTGTTGTCAATGCCCGACCACTCCTCTTATCAGTCCTTCTTCGATGATTCTCTCGACTGTCAGTATGGTTTGTATGTGTCTGCCCTGCTGCCCCCTGGAGTCCGCTTTCGTCGCCTGCTTCAACAATTGGATTTTGCCCTCCCTACCACCTTCAGAGAGGGTGAGAGCCCGACACCACCTTGGCTCCAGGCTCCGGTTCATATTCATCTTGACCTCAGCTCGCTCCCGAAGGAGGGTACTCTGGATGCAGTGTATTGCTTATGGTTTGTCAAACTTCGTGTGCGACTCGCCGGTAACACCTTTATTTACAATGATGGCTCCAAAACTGACGATGGTTTCGGCTGTGCCTTTGTCTTTGGGGACGTCACCTTTAAATACCGGCTCCTCGACCAGTGTTCCATCTTTACGGCCGAGCTTTTTGTTCTCTATCTCTCAGGCCGTTCAGTATGTCCGCTGCCACCGCCATGCTCCGTATGTCCTCTGCTCTGATTCACTCAGTGCTCTTCAGAGCCTTGGATCTCCATATCCGGTCCATCCCTTGGTGCAACGGATTCAGCAATCCCTCCATTCTTTTGCTGCTGATGGCTCTCCTGTTAGCTTTACGTGGGTTCCAGGCCATGTAGGAGTGCCTGGGAATGAGGCTGCTGATGCTGCGATCAAGGCTGCAGTCCTCCTGCCTTGGCCAGCCTCCCTTTGTGTCCCATCATCTGACATTAGTGGGGTTGTTTGTAAGAGGTTTGTGTCATTATGGTGGGATACTTGGTCGTCACTTCAAGAAAATAAGCTGCGGACCATAAAACTGTTCCCAATAGCTTGGACAACCTCTTCCTGACCCTCTCGGCGAGAGGAGGTCATTTTGGCCAGGTTGCGGATTGGGCATTGCCGGTTTAGCCACCGCTACCTGCTATCCGGTGACCCCGCCCCGCAGTGCCCATGTGGTCATGCATTAACAGTGCGCCATGTTTTATTGTCGTGTCCCCGTTTTAATCAATCTCGTGTTGTCCTGTCTCTGCCATCTACCCTCCAGGAAATTTTAGCTGATGACGCTCGAGCAGCTGCCCGTGTTCTTCGTTTTATTACTTTGACGGACTTGTCCAAAGACATCTAACTCTTTTAATTATTTTATCTGTGTCTTTGTAAGAACTTTCTGGTGTTCAACCCCCCACCCCCCCCCCCCCCACCCCCTCCCCCGAGTTTTACCAGATTATATGTGCACTTACATTTGTGACTGGGTGCTAATGACTGTAGTAGTTGAGTGCCCTAAAACCCCACAAAAAAAAAAAAAAAAGAAAAGAAAAAGTACATTAGTTCTTGGAAAATCTTGTTGCTAGCTGAGGCTGAAAATGATATTATATATGAGGTACATACATTTATTGTATTAAACAAGGATGAGAAGTATATTCCTTATGAGGAATATGGCTGTATCACAGAAATTACAATATTGTATTAAGCAAGGATGAGAAGTATGTTCCTTACGAGAAATACGGCTGTACCACAGAAATCACAACATTATAGCCGAGTTGCCAGGGTAAGTGTTGTCATTACAAGAAAGTACAGCTGTAGTTCCTTTTGATATTTGGACTTCTTTGTTAACTATCATCAACATATGGCTAGGAAACAGACTTGCCTGTTTGCCAAATGTGGTACTGCCTACCTTTGCTCACTGTTCAACTGACAGTTGTATTTTCAGTGAATAAACTGATGAGACATGGTTGCACTGAGAGCGTGGTTCATAGTAGGTAGAAGTAATAGGAGAGGTGGAGGGGGGGGGGGGGGAGATAAAGATAGATAGATAGATAGATAGATAGAGAGAGAGAGATACAGCAAAGAGCAGCACATTTTGTCACAGAAAGTGGCAGAGATGCTCAACAAACTGCAGTAACAGATGCTACAAGAGAGGTTTACTGTTGAAATTTCAATTGAGTACCTTCCAAGAAGTCAGACAACATATTACTTCTCTGACGGATATCTCTCAAAATGACCATGACGAGAAAATTTGAAAAATTAGAGTTACACAGAGGCTTATTGACAATCATTCTGCCCACAAGCCATTTCTGAGTGGAACAGAGAAAGGGGATGGGGGGGGGGGGGGATGAGTTACTGGTACCACCACAAGTGCCATCCACTGTTAGGTGCCTTGCAGAGTATTGATGTAGATATAGATACACTGAATGGAATATTTCATGTAAAATTTCCTGGGTTTCAACTGGATAGCACGTAAGACACATGGAACAATTAATTAGTTCAGTGGGTTGTGCTTTAAGAGGCATCTCTCATTTTGTTGACTTAAAGACAAGAGTGTTATCTTAGTTTGCATATTTGAACTCCTTGTTGTGTTACGCAATTGTCTTCTGGGGCAGTGCACCTAAAGTAAATAAAATGTTCGCTCAGCAGAAGTGAGCAATAAGAATATTGTAACTCTTCAGGCTTTCCCAGCAAGATCTTGACATGTCGAATAATCGGGTCTACTGCCGGATGTTTGTGTTGCTCTGGCAGAATATTTTGGCCACGTAACTCAGTATTTATGCCCAGAGGGCGCTGGGTGCTCTCTTTGCCGTCCGCGCCCGCTTGGCGCTGCTTTTAATGTGTTGCCTCTTCCCCGGTGTTCCCTAGGACGTCCGTGCCCGACTTGGGCGCCATCTGTGGCAGCTCTCTGAGGCCTGTCCTGTGTCGGGCGTTCCGTTTGCGGCCCGCACCCGCCAGGTGCTGCTCCTGAGGTTTTTACCCCTCCCTGGTGCTCCCACGGACGTCCGCACCCGGCTCGTCCACCATCTGTGGTCGTCTGGGGCCGAACCCGCATGTGGCATTCCATTCGTGGTCCGCGCCCACTTAGCGCTGCTCCCGAGGTGTTGGCACTTCCCTGGTGCTCCCACGGACGTCCGCGCCTGCCTAGTCCACCATCTGCAGTTGTGGCAGCTGTCTGAGGCCCGTCTCGTGTCGGGGGCTCTGTTCATGGTCCGCGCGCGCCTCGCGCTGCTTGTACGGTGTTGTTTCTTCCCTGGTGCTCCCTCGGACGTCCGCGCCCGACTTGGTCTCCATCTGTGGCAGCTCTCTGAGGCCTGTCCTTTGTTGGGCGCTCCATTCGCGGTCCGCGCCCGCCTGGCGCTGATCCTGCGGTGTTGGCACTTCCCTGGTGCTCCGACGGTCATCCGTGCTTGTCTCGTCCATCATCTGCGGTCGTGGTGACTGTCAGAGGCCCGTCCTGCGTCGGGAGTTGCGTTCGCGGTCCGCACCCGCCTGGCGCTACCCCTGCAGTGTTACTACTTCTTGAGGAGTTTGTTGGTTCATTTCGTTGAGCCCTGATAAGCTCCAGTCCACGCCGATCTGAGCTGGTAACCGCTGTCTCGGTTTATTAGGTTGTCTGTGACCTTGATCTCGATGGCCTCCTTTATGACACTGTCCCAAAATCTTGGCGTCTGTGTCACAATTTTGGTGTTGTTACAGTCCATTGAGTGGCCGAGCTTCAGACAATGCTCCACTATGGCACATTTTGTTGCCTGTCTGAGTCTGGTGTGCCTCTGGTGTTCTTTGCACCTGATGTCCACCGTCCTGGTTGTCTGGCCAATTTATGGCTTTCCACACTGGCACGAGATGTTGTAAATGCCTGGTTTACGTAACCCCAGGTCGTCCTTCACACTCCCTAGCATGGTCCCAATTTTGGAGGGTGGACAGAAGATACTCTTTATATCATATTTTGAAAGAATTCTGCTGATCTTTGCAGAAATAGGTCCAGCATATGGCGGGTATGCCACCTTCTTCGCCTCTTCTGGCTCCTCTTGTGTACCCTGTGGTTGACTGGTAGTACGAGGTGCCCTTTGGATGTCTGTGGAGGAGTATCCATTTCTGCTGAACACCAGCTGTAGATGTTCTACCTCTGTGGCCAGACTTTTCCGTATCTGACAGAGCTTGAGCCCTGTGAACTAATGTTTTCAAGACTCCATTCTTCTGTGCCGGGTGGTTGCAGCTACTGGCTTGAAGGTATAAGTCAGTGTGGGTGGGCTTACGATACACACTGTGCCCCAAAGTGCCATCTGCCCTCCTCTTGACCAGGACATCCAGGAATGGGAGTTGCCCATCCTTCTCTAGCTCCATAGTAAATTTTATACTTGGGTGGCGTGAATATAGATGTTCCAAAAAGTCATCTAGCTTCTCCCTACCATGGGGCCAAATGACAAAAGTGTCATCAACATACCTAAGAAAGCACTTGGGTTGGTAAATGGCGGATGCAAGTGCCTCCTCTTCATACCTTTCCATGAAAAGGTTGGCTACCACTGGTGATAAAGGGCTGCCCATTGCCACTCCTTCCGTTTGCTCATAAAATTGACCCCCATAAAGAAAATATGTTGAGGTCAGTACATGCTTGAACAGGTCGAGCAGGGCACCATCGAACTTCTCTCCAATGGTATTGAGTGAATCAGTGAGTGGCACTTGTGTGAAGAGCGAGAAACTGACCATGATGTCAGAGTCCAAGATGTGTAGCTGCCTTAGGCATTGTAGGAAGTCCTCTGAGTTCCGAATGTGGTGTGCACATTTGCCCACATGTGGAGCCAATATCTTCTTCAGGTATTATGCAGTGAGGTATGTCGCTGCGCCGATGTTACTGACAATAGGCACTTTGGGGCACAGTGTGTATCGTAAGCCCACCCACACTGACTTATACCTTCAAGCCAGTAGCTGCCACCACCCGGCACAGAAGAATGGAGTCTTGAAAACATAAGTTCACAGGGCTCAAGCTCTGTCAGATACGGAAAGTCTGGCCACAGAGATAGAACATCTACAGCTGGTGTTCAGCAGAAATGGATACTCCTCCACAGACATCCAAAGGGCACTTCGTACTACCAGTCAACCACAGGGTACACAAGAGGAGCCAGAGGAGGCGAAGAAGGTGGCATACCTGCCATATGCTGGACCTATTTCTGCAAAGATCAGCAGAATTCTTTCAAAATATGATATAAAGAGTATCTTCTGTCCACCCTCCAAAATTGGGACCATGCTAGGGAGTGTGAAGGACGACCTGGGGCTACGTAAACCAGGCATTTACAACATCCCGTGCCGGTGTGGAAAGTCATACATTGGCCAGACAACCGGGACGGTGGACGTCAGGTGAAAAGAACACCAGAGGCACACCAGACTCGGACAGGCAACAAAATGTGCCATAGTGGAGCACTGTCTGGAGCTTGGCCACTCAATGGACTATAACAACACCAAAATTGTGACACAGACGCCAAGATTTTGGGACAGTGTCATAAAGGAGGCCATCGAGATCAAGGTCACAGACAACCTAATAAACCGAGACAGCGGTTACCAGCTCAGATCGGTGTGGAGTCCGGCTCTGGAGCTTATCAGGGCTCAACGAAATGAACCAACAAACTCCTCAAGAAGTAGTAACACTGCAGGAGTAGCGCCAGGCGGGTGCGGACCGCGAATGGAGCGCCCAACAAAGGACAGGCCTCAGAGAGCTGCCACAGATGGAGACCAAGTCGTGTGCGGATGTCCGAGGGAGCACCGGGGAAGAAACAACACCGTACAAGCAGCACGAGGCGCGCGCGGACCGCAAACAGAGCTCCCGATGCGAGACGGGCCTCAGACAGCTGCCACAACTGCAGATGGTGGACTAGGCAGGCACGGACGTCCGTCGGAGCACCAGGGAAGTGCCAACACCTCGGGAGCAGCGCCAAGTGGGCGCGGACCACGAATGGAACGCCACATGCGGGTCCTGCCCCAGACGACCACAGATGGTGGACGAGCCGGGCGCGGACGTCCGTGGGAGCACCAGGGAGGGGTAAAAACCTCAGGAGCAGCACCTGGCGGGCACGGACCGCGAACAGCACACCCGACACATGACAGGCCTCAGAGAGCTGCCACAGATGACGCCCAAGTCGGGTGCGGACGTCCGAGGTAACACCGGGGAAGAGTCAACACATTACAAGCAGCGCCAGGCGGGCACGGATGGCAGAGAGAGCACCCAGCGCCCTCTGGGCATAAATACTGGACAAGATCCTCCAACACGGCAGTCTCAGGTAGCACCTGAAGAAGGCAACGAGTTACGTGGCCGAAATATTGTGCCAGAGCGACAAAACATCCGGCAGTAGACCCGATTATTTGACATGTCAATAAGAATATTGTCTAAATTAGAGAAGCATACGTCTTGCAGAAGCCTTTTGAAGTATCTTGGAATTCTTGCACCTGGTTCCCAATGCATGTACTCTTTGATGGTTTTTTGTTGTTTATAATAAAAATAAGTTTCAATTGAACTGTGATTTACACAGTCACAACACAAGACACAAAAATAATTTTTATGTAGAGTTTGCCTCATTGCCTGACATTTATAATGAAGTTATGTACTCTGGTGGTAAGATATTCAGTAAGCTCCCATCTCACGTTAAACAAGAAACTGGGAACCCCTACCAATTTGAAAAATAAATAAATATTGCAAACACACTTCATTTATTGCTGTGCCAACAAATTGTTTGAATATCTCGGTTCAGAGACTGAAAAGTTCTGCTGGCCAAATGGTAAGCAACAGTATTTAATATAAAGGTGAACAATAAGTAATAATCTACAATAAATAGGACTCAGTAATTATAGAGGTAAAAAATATTTTCTTTGAAAAATATAATTTTTAATCAAATAAATATTAAGCTAAGAAGAGTATTTGTGGTATTGTTCCCATCTTAATTTAGCCATATTAAATTTTATGTTATTTCTAAATAAATTTACAGCTTTTCATCTACATGGTTTGAGTTGTTCCTTATTAGCATCTTCGTTATACAATGACAGGAGAAAAGTTACAACACCAAGAAATAATTAATATAGAGTAATGAAATTTCAGGAATGTCTGGGTAACATATTAACTGATTAATGTTGCAAGATGACAGGTTGTGGAAGTGCGAGATAAGCCATTGTAAATGTGAAATGCTAGTACATTAATAACCAGAGTAACTGCCAAAATGTTGAATGCAAGCATCAAATGTGCATGCATTGTGGGATGGAGTTCCATGCCCATTGCACTGTGTCAGTCAATACGGAACAGTTAATGCTGGTTGTGGACGACAATGGAGATGTCATCATCTGGTGATGTCTCATACAGACAGATCTGGTGATGAACCAGGCCAATGCATTATGTTGACTCTCTGTAGAGCATGTTGGGCAACACAGTGGTATGTGAGCGAACATTATCCTGTTGGAAAACACTCCCTGGAATGCTGCTCATGAATGGCAGCACAACAGGTCGAATCACCAGACTGACTTAAAATTTTGCAGTCATGGTGCATGGAATAACCACAAGAGTATTCCTGCTGTCATACAAAATTGCACCCCAGACCATAAACCCAGTTGTAGGTCCAGTGTGTCTAGACGGCAGACAGGTTGGTTTGTAGGTGCTCACCTGGCTGCCTCATAACCAACACACGGCTACCACTAGTACTGAGGCACAACCGACTTTCATCAGAAAACACAACAGACCTCCAATCCACCCTCCAATGAGTTCGCACTTGATACCCCTGAAATCACAAAAATTGGTGGTTTGGGGTAAGTGGAAATCAGGCTACAGGGTGTCTAGCTCACAGCTGTCCTTGGAAATATCTGATTTGTAACAGTGTCTTACCTCGCCCCATGAACCATGGACCTTGCCGTTGGTGGGGAGGCTTGCGTGCCTCAGCGATACAGATAGCCGTACCGTAGGTGCAACCACAACGGAGGGGGATCTGTTGAGAGGCCAGACAAACGTGTGGTTCCTGAAGAGGGGCAGCAGCCTTTTCAGTAGTTGCAAGGGCAACAGTCTGGATGATTGACTGATCTGGCCTTGTAACAATAACCAAAATGGCCTTGCTGTGCTGGTACTGCGAACGGCTGAAAGCAAGGGGAAACTACGGCCGTAATTTTTCCCGAGGGCATGCAGCTTTACTGTATGGATAAATGATGATGGCGTCCTCTTGGGTAAAATATTCCGCAGGTAAAATAGTCCCCCATTCTGATCTCTGGGCGGGGAATACTCAAGAGGATGTCGTTATGAGGAGAAAGAAAACTGACGGTCTACGGATCGGAGCGTGGAATGTCAGATCACTTAATCGGGCAGGTAGGTTAGAAAATTTAAAAAGGGAAATGGATAGGTTAAAGTTAGATATAGTGGGAATTAGTGAAGTTCGGTGGCAGGAGGAAAAAGACTTTTGGTCAGGGGACCTCAGGGTTATAAACACAAAATCAAATAGGGGTAATGCAGGAGTAGGTTTAATAATGAATAGGAAAATAGGAATGCGGGTAAGCTACTACAAACAGCATAGTGAACGCATTATTGTGGCCAAGATAGATACGAAGCCCACACCTACTACAGTAGTACAAGTTCTATGCCAACTAGCTCTGCAGATGACAAAGAAATTGAAGAACTGTATGATGAAATAAAAGAAATTATTCAGATAGTGAAGGGCGACGAAAATTTAATAGTCATGGGTGACTGGAATTCGGTAGTAGGAAAAGGGAGAGAAGGAAACGTAGTAGGTGAATATGGATTGGGGCTAAGAAATGAAAGAGGAAGCCGCCTGGTAGAATTTTGCACAGAGCATAACTTAATCATAGCTAACACTTGGTTTAAGAATCATGAAAGAAGGTTGTATACATGGAAGAACCCTGGAGGTACTAAAAGGTATCAGATAGATTATATAATGGTTAAGACAGAGATTTAGGAACCAGGATTTAAATTGTAAGACATTTCCAGGGGCAGATGTGGACTCTGACCACAATCTATTGGTTATGACCTGTAGATTTAAAACTGAAGAAACGGCAAAAAGTTGGGAACTTAAGGAGACGGGACCTGGATAAACTGAAAGAACCAGAGGTTGTACAGAGTTTCAGGGAGAGCATAAGGGAACAATTGACAGGAATGGGGGAAAGAAATACTGTAGAAGAAGAATGGGTAGCTTTGAGGGATGAAGTAGAGAAGGCAGCAGAGGATCAAGTAGGTAAAAGGACGAGGGCTAGTAGAAATCCTTGTGTAACAGAAGAAATATCGAATTTAATTGATGAAAGGAGAAAATATAAAAATGCATTAAATGAAGCAGGCAAAAAGGAATACAAACGTCTCAAAAATGAGATCGACAGGAAGTGCAAAATGGCTAAGCAGGGATGGCTAGAGGACAAATGTAAAGATGTAGAGGCTTATCTCACTAGGGGTAAGATAGATACTGCCTTCAGGAAAATTAAAGAGACCTTTGGAGATAAGAGAACCCTTGTATGAACATCAAGAGCTCAGATGGAAACCCAATTCTAAGCAAAGAAGGGAAAGCAGAAAGATGGAAGGAGTATATAGAAGGTCTTTACAACGGCAATGTACTTGAGGACAATATTATGGAAATGGAAGAGGATGTAGATGAAGATGAAATGGGAGATACGATACTGCGTGAAGAGTTTGACAGAGCAC